>NC_090822.1:100391293-101011685 GCF_000390325.3 Nicotiana tomentosiformis | reverse complement strand
ATATTATTTGTGCCCAAATAGCTTTTTATATTTTTATAATGTTAAGCTATTATTTTCAAATACTTTAATACATAAATAATATTTTATTATTTGTTAATTATTTTTTATAAATTAGTTTTGATAAAATTTCGTGTATTTTAATTATGACCCAATTTTAAAGTGAATTTTTGGACCACAAACAAGCTCAGGGCACCTGGCCCATTCATTTCACCCTTCATAAGCCCAAACCAAACAACCCATCCATCTAACCCGGTCTGGACCCATTTTTTAGACTCGCCCCACCTTCTTTTAATCTTGATCGTTGATCTCAAATGATCAATGACCCATAATAAATCCCGCATTCTCCTTATATCCCCATAACCCAAACCCTAGACCCTATTCTCTAGTCTCCGCCGCCTCAACTCTCACTACTTCTCTCTTCTTCTTTATAAATCCTAGTCGTCGTATCTTAAAATCCTATCTGAATCAGGCCCCGACATGGAATACTTTTGTGATTCTCTTGCCTTATTATGCTACTACTCACGCATTCATGGTGTTACTTAGTATTCACCAACTTTGGTAAATACTACCTTTCAAGACGGGCCTGATTTGGCTCTAACTTAGTGAAGATCTGGTTGATGTTTCATCTATATGTACTCTACAATGAATGATTCTTGCATTTCCGACCAGATTCATTGCCATTAGACTCGACTAGGGTTTGAAATTTTGATTTTCCCTTTACCGGTTCTATTATTGATTGCATGTGATATTTTCTTTCCTTATTCGTGTTTGATTGATTTTTTTTCATCTTTGCTTGTTCAATTTCTACCACTATATAACCCCTCCCCAATTTCCCCTTTGGACATTCCGGATTACTGCTATTACTCTCAATATTCTCCTATTTCACTCACTCACTTACTCTGTTACACTCAAATATTTTCTGAAACTATTGAATTCTTGGTCGACTGAAAACCAAGGCCATAATACCATTAAACGACCTCCTCTGGTGCAAGCACTGCTCGAAGACCTTCTTGAGGCTCTTATGAACTCTGAAGCACTAGGGATTTGGGGTTTCATTGTCCTCTTTCAATTGTTGTTACTGAATCACTACTATTATTCTAAATTCCTCACTCTTTTGCTCGTTTATCTTTGCTACTGGTTCGTCCCTGACTATTATAATTTTAACCATTTCCTTTCTGTTTGTCCATGACATGTGTGTTATGTGTACCAATATTGTTTGAACTTTCGTGAGTAAGCATGATTCAATTTTCCTTGTTATTTATGAATCCCTAGTACTGTGTTGGTGTATGCTTTATTGCAATTCTATTAGCTTAACGGTGTTCTACAGTTCTATGTTCTCTAGTATTTGAACTTGATAGGCTTCAACATATGTAGTGTGCTCTCATTATGTGTATTTGACTTGAATCTGGCCTTCTTGAGTGCTACTTGAGTTTCATATTAACTTTGAATTTTGCGTAGTTTCATCTTCCATGAATCCTTGTATCACCCTAGATTTCTCAAACCTTCTTGAGATGATTGATGTCTGCCTAGAATTCGAATGTGTTTGTCAATTTGGCCTATTCCCACTAGCCTGCCTTCTTTTTTTGAGTGTCAACTAAATATGACCATGCCTTCCCTATGTTTCATATACAACCTGATAACATTCCTTAAAATTAATCCATGAGTGTGGGTTCTTGCATGCCATTACTTCTTTTTTTGTCAAAATAAATTTTTTTTATTCAACCAAGTAAAGATTTATACACATCTAACTCTTTTGGACTCAAGAGTTAGTTCTCTCAGAAAATCAAAACTATGCTATAAACTATCTATGCTAGGTAGCAATTTAACCTCTCTAGTATACTCTTCCATTTACAATTGTTCTGTCCTTTAACATGTAACTATATAACTATTTCCTTCACTCTCTGTCTAGCCCTTTGCTTTCTTTGTTGAAATATTCTTGCATTTCTCTCTGCCCAGATATGATAAATAGCTGCTGCAAAGAGAAATCCTAGAATATGATTCCTTGGTCGATTGTTGATTCTGCTTGCTACCCAAGTGACTTCTTCCTGCCAAGTGCTTATGTTCCTTTTTATTCCCAACCAGCCTAGTAGAGTATGCCACACCTGATGTGAGTAAGGATAGTCAAATAGTATATGACCCAAGGTTTCCTCTATGTCAACTGCACACAGTACACATTCTTTGTCAGCCTATATTTCCCATCTCTCTAACCTATCAACAGTAGATAGCATGTGCTGAATTGCTAACCAGAGAATGAATTGATTCCTGGGAATGATACTTTGCACCAACATTGTTTTCTTCCAATCTACTTTCTGAAACTGAGGAGTGAAGAATTGATATGCTTTCTTGATGTTGAACTTTCCCTGTGTCTCAAAGCTTTTTAACAGTGCCTCAAGGTCCCCATGATTCACTAGCTAGCTCCCTACTTCCAATATCTTCCTAACAAGACAACAAGCTTGTTTAGGAATAGGACATTTCATTAGATCTCTCTGCTTTATATAGAAGAAGTGAATCCATTTTATCCATAGATTATCCTTTTTCTGAGTAACAGCCCACAATAGCTTACATATTGCTAATTAGTTCCATCTGTAGAAATCTAAAATATTTAATCCTCCAGCAGACTTAGACATGCACATTTTTTCCCAAGCAACTAAGGCTTTTCTGGAAACCTCATTTGTACTTGTCCATAGGAATGTTCTGCATACATTTGTTACCATATTGATGATCTTATTTGGCAATAGAAAGAATTGATCCCAGTAAGTCTGCATCTCAAATAGAACACTTTTAATTAGTTGCAGTCTCCCACTGTATGATAGGAATTTAGTAGACCAGCATCTAATCTTTACAGTCATCATTTCCACTAGAGGCATACATTGGTGTATTGTGAGCTTCCTTGAAGATAGTGGTACTCCCAAATATCTTAATGGCAGTTTCCCAGCAGAGAAGCCCATCTCATGAATGATCTGGTGTTTGAGTTCACTGGACACCCCTTCTACATAGAGTGAACTTTTATCCATATTGGCTTTAAGCCCAGAAACCACAAAGAGGTGATTGAATGCATGTAACATTAACTGGATGGAAATTATGTCTGCCCTGCAGCACATTAGCAAATCATCCATAAAACAAATGTGTATTAGGTCCAACTTTGAACATTTGGGGTGGTAGTTGAAGTCAGGGTTTTGTTTCAGGTTCTTTAAGGATCTGCTCAAATACTCCATAGCCAGAACAAACAGGTAAGGGGGTATTGGATCCCCTTGCCTTAGCCCCTTTTTTTGCTTGAAACCTTGTGGTCAATCCACCATTAATCAATAATGAGTACCTAACAGTTGAAACATAAGCCATTATCCAGTTGACTATCTTCAAAGGGATTCCAAATTCAAGCAGCACCATCTGTAGGAATCTCCACTCCACTGAGTCATAAGCCTTCCTTATGTCAATTTTGACCATATAGCTAGGTGACGCCCCTTTCCTAGAGTATCCCTTTACCAATTCATGGGATATTATGACATTATCAAGGATACTTCTCCCCTCAATAAAAGCTGATTGAGATGGCCCTACAATAAGGTCCACTAATGTCTTCAATCCTGCAGTCAAGATTTTAGCAATTAGCTTGTATAGAGTTGAACAACAATCTATTAGTCTAAACTCTTTGACCATAGAAGGAGCTGAAACTTTAGGTACCAATGTCACAGTAGTACAATTAATTTCTTTCAGAAGTTGCCCATTATCAAAAAATTGTAGAATTGTTGTTATTATGTCTTCTCCAATAGTATCCTAATATGCTTTAAAAACTCAGCTGGGAAGCCATCTATGCCTGGAGCTTTATCATTTGGAAGTTACTTGAGAGCTTGCAGCACTTCCTCCCTAGTCACAGGCTTGATCAGTTCCTATTGTTGTGCTGCAGAAAGACATGGTCCATTTCTTGCTACATCTATGTCAATACAAGGTAGTTTAGCTGCAGAAGTGCCTAATAAACTCTTGAAAAAGGTGATGAATTCCTGTTGGATTAACTTTGAATCAATGATTAAAACTCCCTGCTCATTTTAAATGGAAGAAATCCTATTTCTGGCTTGCCTGGCTTTCATGTGAGCATGGAAGAATTTGGTATTTGAGTCACTAGAGGAGATCCATGTAGATCTAGACTTCTGTCTGAGGACTCTTTCATGAATGGTACACCTCCATCAATGTCTCTTTTTCCTCATTTATAAGCCTGCTATTGAATAAGTCTACTGCAAGACTGTCTTGGATATCACCTAGTTTTAGTTTTAGATTCAGCTATCTGAATTCTAATGAGGAGTACTCTTTGTTAAAGTGTTTAGCTTCTACTTCCACCAATTTCAGTTTCTGCCATACTACATACATATAGTGCCCACTGATATTCTGCTGCCACACATTTTGAACAATTGTCTTGAAAGCTTCCTGTTGTAGCAGGACATTGAGCAGTCTGAAGGGGCTTCTCAGGTATTGTTTAGCAACTACATTGTTGATCACTATAGGAGAATGATATGAGCACTCAGGATTGAGATAATTGGCTTTAATATTACTGTATGTTTGTAACCACTCAGCATTACCAAACACCCAATCAATGTGGTTGTATATCCTGTCAGTGGCATCTCGTTTATTACACCAAGAAAATTTCCAGTGTTTCCTAGTCACCTGTCCCACTCCCAAATCTATAATACAATTCTGGAAATCAATTGTTTCAGTAGGATGGACTGGTACCCCATTGATTTTATCATCATTGTGAAGAATAGTGTTGAAATCTCCCAATATGATCCAAGGGCCATTTGCAGTTCCTTTTATTTTTACTATTCCCACAATGGTTTCTTACTTGTGATAGTGTTATACCCATAGATATAGGTTAGTTCACAGTTAAACTGATATAATCTATCCTCAATATAACAGTGAATCAACTGTGCAGAACTAGAGAGGATAGTCACTGCAACTGCTGCTCTTCTCCAGCCAATCCAACTCCTTCCATAAGGTGCATGAGCATAATCTGTATAAAAGTCCCATCCCCATCCCCACCAAATTTCCTAGTAACTTTTGTAACTTTATGTTGTTTAACTCTAGTCTCAAGGCAACCTATTAAGTCAATCTTCTTTGCAAGCAAAAAGGCCTTGAGTTCTTTTTGCTTATGGGTCATAGTCAGCCCTCTTATGTTCCAAGAGCAGGAGATCATTGGGGTTGTCTTTTAGAAATTCTCTGACTCACTCTCTTTTCAGTTGCTTCTTCATATATTCTCAAAGCTGAGTATTGGTTTGTCCCCAAAGAGTCATCTGAATCACTCTCCAAGTCTGACTCCTGGTGATTCTTCTCTATTGCACACGACTTGAACCTTCTTCTCTCAGCACCCAGTTAATCAATTGCAATGGAACCATAGCTTGGGGTACACCTGACTGAGGGTTAACTACCCTCGCATCACCTTCTATCTTCGTTGTAGGGATTGGAACTTGAGTTGCCTGTCATTTCCAGCGCGGCATCATTGAGAGCGCACATTAGCACACATTTGCTTAACTTGCGCCTGCATAGCTCACTCTCTTTTGCATGCCATTACTGTTTAAGCTTCCAAACCAAGCATGACTTATGTTTATACCTTTAGTGAACCCCGGTAAAATTTTAATTGTTTTGTTATCATCCTACCATACTAGTGTTAAATTTACTTGAGTCTAATGCCTTTGGGTAATCCTGGATGCATAACTGAACTTGCCATACATGATCAATCTGCAACATCTCTGTTTTCTTTAGAATTAATTGAATACCTGTGAGTTACTCTGTCACCCTATGGAATTATGTCTATATGATTGTTCTGTAGGACTAGTTTCAAGCATGTCTTACTTTAAATCCTCCTAGTAAACCCCCTACATACGAACTCCTATTGAATTAGTTATGTACCATGTTTGTCTTAAACCCTAATCTATTGAAACCTCTTTGAGAGTTTTGTTTTATTCTTATTCATATGCTTATTTACCTCTGGGATATCATGTTTAACAAGTCCAGTTTCTTCATTAGCTACAACACCTAAGTATTCCCTCGTGTATATGTCTATGTCTGAAGTTGTTTGAGTAATTAACTTGTGTGGGTTGTTACTTGTGGCATTTGTCATTGGTTACTAGGTGAGCAAGACAAGTTCTTTCGCATTTGGGCCTGATTTGATGGGCTATATGTGTTGTTGGGCCTGGATAATGGATTCAGATTATCCTTGTGAGCTTGGGATTTGGGCTCGTTGGTAGTTCGAAGAGCAAGACTGTTAAAGGTCCAAAAGGTTGGAGGATATCTTTGTGTTGGGCTTAGAACTGTCTTATTGGGCTTATGACTCTTTATTCTTCTTATATTATTTATTTGGTATGTAATAATTTGTAATAACGAATAATGGGGAGATTAGTAAAAAGGGGCTAGGGTACTCCAATACTTGCATGAAAGGGTAGAAAGCATGCCTATAGAGTCTATGTGTTCTATTTGCCACGTCTAACATGCCATATTTGTTGCACACTAATAGGAACCACGTCTATAGGAATCGCACACACTTTACCTAACTTGTCTAATACTCGTACACTATCTCAAGCATGTTAGTAATCGCTATACTTGATTTCATGTCTACCACCATGCACTCTTAGACATCATGGCTATAGGAATCAAACGCCTTGATTAATTATTAGACAGCATGCCTATAGGATCTGATAATACATGTCTTCAATACTTTTCTCATCTAAATATCATGACCATATGATTTTACTTTATTAATAAACTACTTATGTTGTTCTCATTGCACTACCCTCGCCTAGATGACATGTCTATAGGGATAAAGTGCTATAAAAACCAGGTTCAATTGTCGAATCGTTATAAATCTTGCCTATAGGATATTATCACTCGTCTATAAAGCATGTCTATAAATCAACGCCGCTAATTCTGAGCTTTCAAACAGTTTTACTGTCTCACTGTGTAAACATTTCAAAGATCATGCCTATAGGAGCTTTTAAATGCCTATAATTTGTGATTTCGTTAATTAGAAACAACAATGTTGTTTGTATAATAATATTATTAAATCACATAGAAACCATGCCTATATGACATAACTACTCTAATGCGTCTTAATTCTAAAAATTGTCTATTGCTGAATCTGTATGTGTGTAATTTGTTGTTTATGTGTGGAGGTTAACTTGAGCCTTTTCTTGCATTTATGTGTAGTCCTATATGTTTTAAATGCATGTTAGTTTTATCATTTTTGAGCATCCTAGGTGAAGTCTAGAACCATTCAAATAGTAGGTCCAAAGCCTCATGGACCTTAGGTATGGGACGGGTAGTGCACATAGAGGATACGATTTAGAATTGAACTAGAGCGCCTTTGAGTAACAACTTCAACATAGTAATTGGGTAGCAGGAGATGATAGTTTGTTCCCACTGAATAATATGAGCAACCCCTACCTTAAGGGAGTTGAGAAATATTATTTATGTTACATGGGGTGATCCTTTAGTCTAAAACACTTAGGAGCCCCCCCCCCCCCCCTCTTTATATACTCGTTATTTACACTTAGCCACCTAACATAGACCAATGTAGTTGTATCCTTGTAATCATTAAAGATTTGTACCGATTCTCATGTGTTATGATAAGGCTCTTCGATTTCTATATCTCCCTTCGTTTATTTGATCACCTAGCCCAATCATATAATCCATATAGTTTACAATTCGGTCGGGACCCACAGTTGTGGACCTCGAAGAGTGCCTAACACCTTCTCTTTGAGGTAATTTTATCCCTTACCCAATCTTTGGTGACACGGACAAGTCAAACAAAGTTATTTGCAAATAGGTGCCCTAAAGCACCTTATGGCGACTCTTCTATTTTAATACCTCCCTTTAAAAGAGTTGTCACACGTCGAGGCCCTCTTTTGCAAGAAAACAGGGCGCTACAGGGTCGTTGCATCCTCCCCCACTTAAACATACATTCGTCCTCGAACGTACCAAGAGTCATTCCAAAACCATCGAACCGTCGTGTAACCTTACCATGCACATACCCAGGGGTGATCCCACATCACCTTATTCCATATAGGCCTGACAACACAACATACTGAAGATCATTACTTCAACCTTAGCCCGTAAACCACAGAATCCAATTTCCAACATCTAGAATTCTAACAAGACTCGAACCTCACATTTACACACTGTATAAGTCTGAACAAGTTGTATCAAGCCATAACCATAACCCAAGATGAAATCACATGACATACCACATGACTCACATACTTGTAGTAAAATTTTCGATCACAGTAGCTGCTCAAAACAACCCAATTCCGGTAATAAACCTCGTATCAAACAAAACCTCATTCTGAAACCTTTGTACACTGCCGATGATGAAAGAAACATGTAGAAACTCATAACCACTCATCAGATCAAAAATTTGTGGAGCTCCCTCTCCTTCGACAAGAACTATAGCCAATTTCTAAGCCGGTCAGCGACATTATCCCTTCAAATATTCCGCAAACAAATCTGATAGCACCCATTCTAGGTCCAATGACCTTACTTCATCTAGCCCATATATCCTATTGACATGCCACACTAATGCTACCTAGAATCATAACTTGTGCAATATGTGCACCAATAAGCAACAACTACAATGTACCTAAATTGGAAAATGACTCAAATGAGAGAACCACCCCGCAAACTCAATAAGTACCACCACAACCGCAATGCTCTGAGCCCATTATACATAGTATAACCAAAACACACGAATCTAACACAAAGGATCATATCCCAACATAATTTCGTTGCAATGTGTAACCTTATCCAAACACTGGTCCGTATGAAATACCTCAAGCCAAAAACAACAAAAATAATAACATACCCAGTATAATTCCACATAGTGGGGTATGGGGAGGGTAATGTATACGCAGACCTTACCCCTACCTTTGTGGAGGTAGAGAAGTTATTTCCAATAGACCCTCGGCTCGGTCAAGCATAGGTAGCACAATAATAACAAGAAACAATACTAGACAACACCGAAAAACCATGTAGAAGCAGAGAAAAGAAAAAAAATCAAATAAGCCTACTACCAACCAAATGTGAGAGTACGTACTAACACTACCGGTATGAATAATCTAGACTACCTAACCTACTATCCTAATCTTAGACGTCCACCCGTTCCTATCACGGGTCATGTCCTCGGTCAGCTGTAGCTACTTCATGGCATGCCTAATCACCTCACCCCAACTCTTCTTCGGCCTACCTCTACCTCTCCTAAGGCCCTCCAATGTCAATCTCTCACACCTCCTTACCGGAGCGTCTGTGCTTCTCCTCCCCACATGTCCAAACCATCTAAGTCGTGTTTCCCACAACTTGTCCTCCATAGGGGCCACACCCACCTTGTCCCGTATAACTTCATTCAGAATCCTATCTAATCTGGTGTGCCCGCATATCCATATCAACTTCCTCACCTGTTCTACCTTCATCTTCTGGACGTGAGAGCTCTTGGCTGGCCATCACTCATCCTCATATAAAATAGCCGGTCTGACCACCGCTCTATAAAACATACCTATAAGTTTTGTTAGTACTTTCTTGTCACATAAAAGACTGAAAGCAAGTCTCCATTTCATCCATGTCGCCCCAATACGATGTGTGACATCTTCATCAATCTCCCAATCCCCATGTTTAATAGAGCCCAACGTACGTAAAACTCCCCCTCCTAGGGATGACTTGTGAGTCCAACCTCACCTCCCCTTCCACTCCCTGAGTAGCACCACTAAACTTACATTCCAAGTATTCTGTCGTGGTTCTGCTCAGCTTGAAACTTTTAGACTCCAGGGTATGTCTCTACACCTTTAACCTTGCGTTAACACCATCTCGCGTCTCATCAATCAAAGCAATGTCATCTGCAAATAACATGCACCACAGCACCTCTCATTGGATGTGGCAATTCAGTACGTCCATCGTCAGGGCAAACAAAAAAGGGCTGAGTACCGACCCCTGATGCAACCCCATCATGTTTGGAAAATGGTCAGAGACCCCTCCTACTGTCCTCACACTGGTCATCTCTCCCTCATACATGTCTTTAATTGCCCTAATGTAGTCCATAGGTACCCCTCTAGCCTCCAAACATCTCCACAGAACCTCCTTCGGGACTTTATCGTAAGCCTTTTCTAAATCTATGAACACCATATCCAAGTCCCTCTTCCTCTCTCTATATTGTTCCATCAATCTCCTAACAAGGTGAATGGCTTCTGTAGTCGAACGCACTGGCATAAACCCAAACTGGTTCTCAAAATTAGACACACGTCTCCTCACCCTTAGCTCCACCACCCTCTCCCACACCTTCATAGTGTGACTAAGCAGCTTAATACTATGATAGTTGTTACAATTTTGGATATCACCCTTATTCTTGTACACAGGAACCATTATGCTCCATCACCACTCTTCGGGCATTTTTTTCGTCCTAAAAATAATATTAAATAACCTAGTATGCCACTCCAAGCCCGCCCTACCACACTCTTCCAAAAGTCCATCAGGATGTCATCTGGCCCGGTCACTCTGTCCCTGCTCATCTTACGTATTGCCCCCACAACCTCCTCAATTCTAATCCACCTGCAATACCCAAAGTCGCAATGACCCTCGGAGGATACCAAATCACCCAGAAAAATGTGTATGTTCCCATCCTCATTCAACAGACTATGGAAGTAAGTCTGCTATCTCTGACGGATATGCGCCTCATCTAGTAAAACTCTACCTTCTTCGTCCTTTATGCGCTTCACTTGGTCCAAGTCACGGGGCTTTCTCTCTCACATTGGCTAGCCTAAACAACCTTTTATTCCCTCCTTTACTGTCAAGTTCTTTATATAAATGACTAAATGTTGTTGTCTTAGCCGCCCTAACCACTAACTTCGCCTCCTTCCTAGCCAACTTATATCGTTCCCTATTCGACCTCTTCTCCTCCTCGTCAATGCTTTCCACTAGCATCAGATACGCCGATTTCTTGATGTTCACCTTTCTTTGGACCTCTCCATTCCACCACCAGTCTTCGTTGGAACTACCATTGTAACCCTTCGGACCCCTAAGACCTCACAGGTAGCTTCCTTAATGCACTGCGCCATCGTAGTCCATATCAGGATCACATCCCCACTACTCCTCCAAGCTCCCATAGTCAATAATGTAACCCCTAACTCCTACGCTTTGTATTCAGTCAAGGCTCCCCACTGGATCCTTGGTTAACCATACACCGCCCACTTCCTATTCTCCTTCATGATTATGGTTCGCTTCTACAGAATTCCTCAAGACCAGCGTTGGCCTCTTCTGCGGATGTGAGCCCGCTTCTGCAATTAGGGAATCACATCTGCGGCCTTCTCGCACTTGCGACTCCTTATCGTAGAAGCGAGTTTGCTTCTGAGCACTCCCCTTCACTTCTGCGGACCACTGGCCAAAAGCTCCCAAGCCGCTTTTGTGACCAAAATCACGCATTTGCGGGCTCGCACATGTGGCCAAAAGCTCGTAGGTGCGGGCACTCCAGAACTGGTGCACCAGCAACCCTTTTTGAGTCCTAACTCGATCCGTGCATCATCCGGATTTCACCTGAGGCCCCAGAGGCCTCTTCCAAACATACCAACAGGTTCGTAAATAGGAGACGGACTTGCCTGAAAAAATACCTCAATCCACCATGATCAAAATCAACAACTACATGCAATTTTACATAAAATACACGAAGTGTATGACCATAACCACGGAGAAGCAACTAGCACAATATACCACAGCCTGGAAAGACCATAACCAAGGCACAATCAAACATTTCACACCCCAATCACCATCTCGCTCGAATCCCGCTATAAGGACCAAAGCTAACTGCACCATGTGTGCATATAACCAACGAATTACAACCCCTTGTAGTATGGAAGAGTAACACATAAAACATATTAGATACGAGAAAAGTCAATTCTAACTGAATGGCAAATCCCTCAACAATAGCAGTACGGAGTCAACAAATCTGACCCGGTGTAGATTACACTTCCTCCTTAGGCCTACCAATAGGCGCCCAAATCAACTCTGGTCATCCACAAATAGATAAATAGCCCTCCGAAATTCCACAATGACCTAATCATAACACATACCATCATCTTGCTAGCTTTGGCCACATTTTCACAGTCCACCACCACGAAACAATCAGCTCCTAAGAACTCCCAGTCTCTGAATCCCTAGAACATACGAATCACCATATTTGATCCCAACTCCACCGCCCGAATGTCTAACACATCTCTCATATACGATCATCCCACGAGGAATACTCCTAAAATTCTTTCGTGCCACATAGCAAAATCTAAATATCAGCAGTCGATCAACCAGACGAGTACCGCAATACCAATGAGGCATATTTAAGTTAACACTCAGTGCACCTTATGAAATGTACGATATCCTCAGGCAATACCAAGTAGTAATATCATTCATCTAGTCATCTAAAACTGCCTATGTTGTCTTAGAATTCATGCCCTTCATTTCAAAACTAAACTGTGACCTTGCACACGCAAATCTTAATCCCACACAACATATTGCATCTATCATGAGTATGAAAAGTATGAGAATCTCATAATCAACTCTGAGCCATGAACCTTCCATTTGATCTCATCCAGGAGAAAATCATAACACGCAACACGATCCTTCCTCACACCAGCAGGAAATATACACCTCGAACCATGGTAGAAACCATTGAGAACACTTTGAAATCTATTTACACATAACCCAGCTATCAGAACTGAATCCCTCTAACTCAACCAAGTCATGCAGGTCTCCAAAACCAAGAGCATTGCCACGAAACACTTGTAGAGGCTCACCACATCATAAGTACCCAAAGAACTGATAATATCCATTACCGTGCTGATCCAAGCTATTACCAAGTTGTCATATTTCTCCTAGTTCCTTCCGTATTACCCTCAAATGGACATTTTCCTTGCCAGAACACCATGATCCTTAACCAGAACTCACCTCAAGAGATCCTAACATAAAACCACACCGCCTTAAGGCCCATAAGTTGTTGTATTCCCTCTCAAGCACCCCAAAAGTACCATAATTGAGACAACCACTCTGAAGAGTCCTTATGTGAACCTAAAACAATTTTCTTTACCTTCCTGATACTGAAATGTAGAATTCATAGTCATACAGAAATATCGCGAGTCCCGACACCATCCTACGCAAATCTTGGAGTCTAGCCATATACAAATCCGAATAAATTCTCAATTGCCACATATAAATCTTGAATCCATTAGAACCTTCTCGAGAGTCATCCATTCTGCTCAACTCTCAATTGCGTCGCCCAAATGGGCCAAACGACTTGTGCCTCATTAGCAAAACAATACCCAAAGAATTAATCCGCGCCTTTAAGCAACCGAGCAATCTCCTACTCCACGCGCACTACATCCTTCACGAATAACAACTCAATCATCCCATGATTCTCATATACCCATAAAGTGTAACATAACCCGTATCTAGAAATTTCTTTACTCGAGTCATCCTCGATCTCAACCTCTGTAAGTCATAACCGATCCACAAGTATGCCTCAGACCGAAATCAATACAACACGCAACCATGAAATCAAATCGTCGATAGCAGACTCCCCTACTTAACTCAATGCCATAGAATATAATATTTGATAAATCACCATACCCATACTCTATTACTGCCATAATACCGCAGGGATATTCAACTAAATCCTTCATAAGATCACATAACACAAACCATATAGTACCTAAAATCATCCACTAAGCTCGCATCACGTGACGGTCAGGTCAACTTTCTCAACCAAATTCAAATTCAAATCTCAATACACACCTAAAATCATCCACTAAGCTCGCATCACGTGACGGTCAGGTCAACTTTCTCAACCAAATTCAAATTCAAATCTCAATACACATACCTCGCTGGTAGAAAAGAAAGTCTCCACACAACATTATAAGGATTACACATCCATAGATTACTCCACATGAGATAACTTACCTTCTTAGCCTCAAATTGGCATCTTGTTATACCCTTTTGCAGCCATGATTACTACGCCATCATTTAATCTTCCTGAGTCTGAACTCATAACAAGACATGAAAATCTACTTCATTCCACAATTTCTCAACATGAAAAATTCTTCAACACACTCAAAACTCGAGACTATACGTCACATCAAGATAGCAATCTAGCACCCAATAGTCTTTTTTTACATCTCAAGCAAACTATTCTCGTCACAATCAAACCACTTGAACACATTCCGCAGTCACATCATGTTCGTCATATAGCCATCCAGCCACTCATCGAGCCATAAATTCCACTCACTACCGGACATATAAGTCCAAAAGCATGTGCTCACACAACTGAAATCCCCATTCACAAGCTGCAGTCAAAACCCGGCCTCAAGTCCTCTAAACTAGCCCATCATCAGCGCACCAAAATTATATCTCGCACCTCATCCATGGAATCACAAGCCGGCGATGCACAACTGATACTGAGCGCTCATATGTGCACACAAATGTGTGGAAGGGATTCAAATAATTACGCTTCAAACTGAATCAATGCCGCCCGATAAGGAAAGAAAGATGGGAAGTTTATCCTAAATGCTCTGTAGTCTCTCATAGATAGGTATGGACGTCATCATACCGATCCGCAAGACTCTACTAGACACTTGCTCATGACTTGTAGAACCTACGAACCTAGAGCTCTGATACCACCTTGTTACGACCCAAAATCCACATGACCCAACCAGTCAGGTAAGCCAATTAACAACTAAACCAGTTCAAATGATTTTTATTAAGAGAAGAAATGATAAAACAACTGAACTATTATACAAAAAGATTTCCAAAGACTGGTAGTACAAATCATGAGCTTCTAAAATTTAGAATTTACAAAGCTGGTATGAAATAAAGTACATCATTTGTTTGAAACATACATGAACAAATTAAAATTCTAGAGCTACCAAGATCAAGAGGCAGCTATGACCGGAACGCAGGTACATCTTCAAATCCAGCTCCCTCCATGCACAACAACATCAGTATCCAACATCTGCACGCAAGGTGTAGAAGTATAGTATGAGTACAACCGACCTCATGTACTCAATAAGTAACAAACTTAACCTTATGTTGAAAGTAGTGACGAGATGGGACAAGGGTCCGAGACCAACTCCAATAACCAGCAACAATTCATAACAATATAATAAAATAATACAAGAAACATAACCTAGAGGTATGATGCTCAACTCGTTCACAGTACCGAAAAATAGGCATGCTTTTCAAGTATATCAGTAAAAACCCGATCTTTTACCGAAATCATCAAAATATGAGTGTGTTTGCAAAACTGTGATTTTTCCCAAAAACATTCAGCAGGTAAATGTTTTATTTTAAAATGGCATGAGGAAAATACATCTCTATGACTACATATCAATGAGTATGTGCAGTCATGAATGACACAATATCGCATAGCATAAGGAAAATACATCTTTGTGCCTGTATGTCAAGTATGCCGAATGCAATACGACTCAGTGATAAAACCATATGCATACTCTCAGAGTATCAATTTACTCAGTTCTCATTATCACTCAGTCCTCCCAATCATTCGGCACTCGGTCACGGGTCTCGGCTCTCGGCACTTGCACCCGCACTCAGTAGGTACCTGCGCTCACTAGGGGTGTACAAACTCCAGAGGGGCTCCTTCAACCCAAACGCTATAGCCAATCATGGCATGAATCCGCACGGACAACTCACGTGCTGCACGGATAACTCGCATGCCATAGTATCAAAATCTGGATCCGCACGGACAACTCACGTGCTATAGTATCAATAATGTCACAATCAGGCCTTCGGCCTCACTCAGTCACAAATCTCTCTAGTCTCTCCGGCTCACAACACTCATGCTAAGCAGCCCAAATCAATGATATGAGATGTGAAAATATATAATAACAAAGAATGAGATATGATATGAAATGATGAATGTGACGGAGTACATAACTGCAATTAAGCAAAGAATTCAACAGCAAAGAACGACCAATGTGGATCCCAATAGTACCAGCATATAGCCTAAAAGTGATTTGTAGCATAAATTAAAGCTCAAGTGCTTTAACACATATAGTACAGTAAATATTTGCAGATACAATAGCTACACAGTTCCATAGAATCGACTAAATCACAACTCACACGGTGCATGCCCACACGCCCATCACCTAGCATGCGCGTCACCTCAACATCAATCACATAACACATATTTCGAGGTTTCATACCCACGCTACCAAGTTTAGAAGTGATACTTACCTCAAAAAAGCCAAAACCAATACCGAGTAAGTCAAGCAATGCTCTAAAAATGCCATCCCGCACGTACTGACCTCCGAACGGGTCCAAACTTATCAAAAGCAACTCAAATACATCAAATAATGTCTAAGGAAACAATTCCAAATGATAAAAGGTCGAATCCTTGATCAAAAGCCCAAAATCAACTCAAAATTCCAACCCGAGCCCGCACCTCGGAACTTGACAAAACATACCAAATCCGACAACCCAGTCAATTACGAGTACAACCATAATAGTTTCATTCAAATCCGACTCTAAATCGACGTTCAAAACTCAAATATTTGCTTTATAAAATTTTTGACAAAATCCCCTAATTTCCTCTTTAAAATTCATCCACCAGTTACCAAAAATGAATATAGATTCGTGAAATATAATCAAAACCGAGTGTAGAACACTTACACCAATCCTTGTGATGAATATTCCTCCAAAATCGCCTCATTCCGAAGTCTATAGCACAATATGTGATAAAAATGGCCAACCCTCAAACTTAAAGCATTCTTCCCAACATTCCTGCATTTGCGGATAGTAGGTCGCACCTGCGACCTCTGCTTCTGCAGAACAATGTAACGCGCCTGCGAGACAGCCTTGGCCACTAGTGGCCGCTTCTGCGATGACCAGAGTCACATCTGCGATCGCGCTTCTGCACCTGTAGAACCGCTTCTGCGAAGCTTCCCCAGCCAGCTTTTTCCCAGGTCGCTTCTGCAACCAACTTCACGCTTCTGTGACCAGCTTCACGCTTCTGCGAGCACACACCTCGGTCCCTCATGCGCAAGTGTGAAGACATCAGTAACCAAAAACTTCAGCAACTTCAACAAGGCTCCAAACGATCTGAACCTCGTCTAAAACTCATCCGAGCCACTCGGTACCTCGTCTGAATATACCAACAAGACCCATAACATAACACAAACCGACTTGAGGCCTCAAACCACACATAACATCAACAAAACGATGAATCGCACCTCAAATCAAACTTAAATGAACTTTCAACTTCAAAAACTCGTGCCGAAACATATCAAATCAACTCGGAATGAACTCAAATTTTGAACACAAGTCCCAAATGATATAACAAAGCTATTCCAATTCTCGGAACCACAATCTGAACCCGATTTCATTAAAACCAACTCCCGGTCAAACTTATGAACTTTCCAAACCTTCAAATTTACAACATTTGCCAATTAGCGTCGAATCCTTCTAGAAATATCCAAATGCAAATTCGGGCGTACACCCAAGTTCAAAATCACTATCTGGACCTAACGGAACCATCAAAACTCCCATTCGGTGTCAAATTCACAAAAGTCAAACTTGGTCAACCCTTCCAATTTAAAGCTTCAACGATAAAATTCATTCTTCCAAATCGATTCCGAATAACTTGAAAACCAAAACCGATGATTCAAACAAGTCATAATATATCATTCGGAGCTACTCATGCCCTCAAACTACTGAGCGAAGTGCAAAAGCTCACAACGACCGATCGGATTGTTACACTATGTGATATATTCATGTCCATTTGTTGTATATGAACAGTTGTAGAGTGAGGAATTTATGCAAGGTAAATTAGAAAAATAGTAGAATATCATATATTAGATATAAACATATGACCTAAACAAATTTTGAACCCCCTTTGTTACTACACGAGAATTTTCCTTTATGCCAACAATTAATCACAAGGTGAGACCAATGTTAATGTTATTGGCGATGCCACTACAGTCAATAAATCATGTGTATTCTAGTGAACTAGTTTGGTACATTTTCTTTAATTATATCACTTTGTATTAAGTTGCTTTAAGCTTATGGCCTATTGCAGGTGGGCAATCACGATCCGTACAATAATAAGCCTATATAGCCTGTTGCAGGCGGGGTAGCCCCGATCCATATAATAGTAATGTATAAATCCATCATGGCCTACTGCAGGCGGGCAGCCCCGTTCCATATAGTAATCATATATGTATGGCTAATATGGCATGATGCGACGTGTAGCTCAATCCCATAGATATCCTCACAATGGACGAATATGACCGAGTGTGAAATGTATATTTTTTAAACAATTAATTCAACAGCAACACGACCCCATGGGTCCCAAAATATTGGCACGTTGCCTAAATATGATCTTTAATAAAAGTCTCAGCTCAATTTCCCTAATACGTGGAAAAATGTTCAGATAATAACATGATTCTTTAATTTTTACAACTTTACAGAATTTATTCAAGTCACAATTTCAATGGTGCACATCCACATACTCGTCAAATATCGTGTGTATCACCTCCAAACAATTCATATAACACAAATTCGGGGATTCATACCCTCAGAACCAAGTTTAGAAGTGTTACTTACCTCAAACCGTGTAATGTTTTACTCAACTATGCCTTTGCTTCACAAATTTGCCTTCGAAAGCCTCGTATCTAGTCATAATTAATTTGATTCAGTCAAAACAAATCATAGGAATTTATTACATATGAAAATACTAATTTTCTAACAAAGTCCAAAATTTAACTCAAAAAAGTAGGTCTCACATCTCGGAATCCGACGAAACTCACAAAACCTGACAACTCGTTCAATTACGAGTTCAGCCATACTAATTTCACTTAAATCCGGCTCCGAAACGGTATTCAAATACCAAAAATTCATTTTATGAAATTTCTATAATTTTCCCCAAATTTCCATCTCAAAATACTAATTGGATGATTAAAACAATGATATATTCATGTGTATTAACCAAATATGAGTTAGAATCACTTACCTTGACGAATTTTTGGAAACATCCACGAAAAATCGTCACAAACCGAGCTCTCTAGGTCCAAAAATGAAATAATACCCTAGGCCTCGGTTATATAGTACATCCTCTGACCTCCCATTGTGCGGTCCGCACATTTCCAAGTTCGGCGGTCGCATAAAATTTGTGCGGCCGCACTTCACAGCCTCGCCACTATCAGGCTTTAGTAAATTGTCCTAACTAGACATGCAGGGCTACAACATTCATTTTTGAATCATCTCCAAATTCCTTGTGAATCAAAAGATATAAGCTTCCGAAGTCAGGCCAACGAACCTATAGAACACCCCGAAGTGTGGTCGCAGACAAAATTGTGCGGTTCGCATTTTTCCTCTGTGGTCCGCATATTTTCGTCTGCTGCAGCACTTTTTCATCTGCTACAACACTCAAAATGTGCCTCAGCACGTGAAATTGTGTGGTTCGCACTTCCAACGTTTCAGAACAACTTCAGAGTGCTAAATGCCCTGAGTTTCTCAAAACCCACCCCGAAACTCACCCGAGCCCCCCGGGACCTCAACCAAAGATACCATCAAGTCCTAAAATATCATACAAATTTGGACGAATCCTCAAATCACCTCAAACAACATCAAAAATACAAATTACACACGGATTCAAGCCTAATGAACATTGAAATTTACAACTTCTACAAACGATGTCAAAACCTATCAAATCACATCCGATTGACCTCAAATTTTGTACACAAGTCATAAATGACATATCGGAGCTATGAAAATTTTCAAAACTAGACTCCGACTCCGATATCAAAAGTCAACTCCATGGTGAAATTTCCAAACTTAAATTTCTATTATAGCCATTTCAGGCCTAATTTAGCTACGGGCTTCCAAAAAATATTTTCGGACATGCTCATAAGTCCAAAATCCCCATACGGGGATATTGGAATCATCAAAACTCTATTCCAGGGTTATTTACACATAAGTCGACATCCGGTCACTATTTTAACCTAAGTTATAAACATTGGAACTAAGTGTTCCAAAATTCATTCCAAAACCTCACCGGACTCGAACCAATCACCCTGGCAAGTCATATCACAACTGTAAAGCATAAATTAGGCAGTAAATGGGGAAAACGGGGTTGTAATACTCAAAACGGTCGGTCGGGTCGTTACAGATTAGTTGATTGAAGGTAAGAAATAAGTCGGAACATGCTAATTGATTCTGTTATTTGATGGCTTTTGCTGATCTTGGAGTTAATTATTCCTTTTTGACTTCTTTCAATTTATTTTTTCCCTATAAAGTTTATGATTTTTTTTTATAGTAGATACTTTCCATTTTCTCTTATCTTCGTATTCTTACTTAGTAAAACACATTTATGTTTTTCTCTTTAATTTGTTTTTTGCCAATGTTTTCGTTCTTTTTTATTTGAAAAGCCCCAAGAGGCTTTCTTTTGAATTCTTATACATCTTGCACAACAAAATATTTAATTTTAGTATTATTGATGTGTTCTACCTTCACAAGGTAGGGTAAAGTCTACGTGTACTATCTTCCCCATACGTCTTATGGAATTACACTTAATTTATTGTTATTGTTGATGATTATTGATATGTTAAAATTTTGACCTTATTTCTTCTTCAGTATCTTAATATCCTTTTCTAAATTTTTTTTCCTTCACCACTAGCGGTTCTTTCTTAATTAAATTTCGAGAAGTTCAGAGTTAATTTGGAAAGAAAGTTCTAATTTCAGAAGATTTAAGTTGGAAGAATTGTCTAAGGTTTAACTTTTGAGTAAACTACCTCGGAATCGGGATTTGAAGGTTCCAATAGGTTCGTATGATGATTTTATACTTGGGTGTATGTTCGGGTTGAGTATCGGATCACCCAGGAGCTTTTCGGCGCTTATTATGAAATCTTGGCAATTTGAAGGTTTAAGAATTTCTTAAGTTTGGTTTGAAGTGGGCTTTGGTATTATCGATGTCCGCTTGGTATTCCGAGCCTTGGAATGGGTTCGTATTGTGATTTATGACTTGTACGCAAAGTTTGGCATCATTCCGAAATATTTTGGTATGGTTCGGGCGCGTTCGTCGAAGTTTGAAAATTTGAATGCTTAAAGAAGGATTTCGATCGTCGATTCATAGTTTCGATGTTGTTTGGCATGATTTAAGGCCTCAACTAAGTTCATAATGTGTTTTGGAACATGTTGGTATGTTTGGTCAAGGTCCCTGGGGCCTCGGGTGGATTCCGGATGGCTAACGGATCGAATTTTGGACTTAAGGTAAAGTTGGAGATTTCTGGTTGCTACTGCAACCGTTTATGCAGAAGCTTCATTGCAGAAGCGAGGCAATGAACTGCAGAAGCAGCTGGACAGAGGCCGCAGGTGCGAAGAAAATCCCGCACCTGCGTGATCGCAGATGCGTCCGATGGAGCGCAGAAGCGGAGGTTGGCCAAGAAGGCAAGGGTCGCAGAAGTGGACATGGTCGCGTTGGTGCGCGAGCGCAGAAGCGCTGGAGGCTCGCAGAAGCAGAGGCGCAGGTGTGCAACAGGCACCACGGATGCGTCTGGCAACTTGGCATGGTTTCTTGCAGGTGCGAGATTGAAGCCACAGAAGCGACCAGGGGACCGCAGATGCAAAAATGTCGGTGGGCAGTGTTATTTTAAGAACGGGATTTGGCTCTTCATCTTTCATTTTTCACTTGAGTTGGTCAAATTTGGGGAGCCATTTTGAGGGTATTTTCATCAAGCAACACAAAGTAGGTGATTCCCACATATTACAAGTTAAATACATGATTTATATATGAATTTAAACATGGGAATTAGTAAAAATTTGGGATTTTGGTGGAAAACCTAGAATTTGGTATTTTTTGATTTTGACCACGAAATTGGATATGGAATTGGGAATAAATCATATATTTGAATTTGTAGTGCTATGGGTAAAGTTTTTCTTCGAAAATATTTTGAATCCGGGCACGTGGGCCCGAGGGTGGATTTTATTGACTTTTCGGGCGAAGTTGAGAATTGTTATGAATTGATTTATTATGAGTATTAGAGTATATTTTTAATGGTTTGCACATTATTTGACTAGTTTTGGATAGACGGGCATCGATTTGAGGTGTTTAAGTGGTGTTGGAGCCGGTTATGGAACTTCAGAGCTAGGTAAGTATCTTGTCTAATTCTGTGAGGAGGAAACTACCCATAGGTGATGTATTTGATATGTGCTACTTGTTGCAGGGGCTACGTACGCACAAGGTGACGAGAGTCTGTACGTAGCTAGATTGATGTTACGTCCGGGTAGACTTAGGTTCCCGCCATGATATAACTGTACTATTTGAGCTGCCCCTTACCTATTAAATTCATTTATTTTACGTTACAACTTGAGACTAGACTTGCGTAGAGTGATAGACTTGCTATTGTAGATATTTGACGGGCTTTATGATTAGCAGCAGAATAATTGTACTCCTCTTACAAATTTCTCTCGTGCTATGCATTTTCCTCGTAAGGTTTTCCTTAAAATCTATAACTCACACGTTTATTTGTGAGTGGGAACAAGGACCCATTAAAGCTTCTTTTCTAATGGGATCAAACCATTTTCCTCGGCAGTATAATAGATACATCTATGGTTCATGTCGTTCGACCCTCTATAGTGCGCACATTATGATGGGATCAGGTCGTTCTCCTCGGCGGGATTATGTATCACACTCTCATGGGAGCGGGACGTTTGCCTAGGCAATATAATAGATGTATCTATGGTTCGTATCGTTCGACCCTCGACAGTGCACACAGTATGATGGGATCGGTCTGTACACCTCGGCATTTCTCTAAAATACTCTTATGAAATCCTGCGTAATATTTGACAAAAAGCCAGTGTATCTGTGAGTTTTCCTGACTCGAACTATGACGACCTATCTAGTGAGGTCCATTATATATATACTCCGATTGAGAAGGTAACTACTAGCTGAGAGCTTGAGTTTATAGTTGAGAGGAGAATTGTACCACATATTTATACTTGTTATTTTGTTTATTTATTGTAACTCACATCTGTTTACTTCTACTGTATCTGTCTTATTTGACCACTAGTAAATGTTGATATTGACCCCTCGTCACTACTTCTCTAGGGTTAGGCTAGATACTTACTGGGTACGCATTGATTTACGTACTCATGCTACACTTGATGCACTTATTGTGCAGGTACATATATATATATATATATATATATATATATGATGGTCTTTTGGGTGCAAAGGCGCAGCTATTGCAGGGACTTTACTGTGAGCTGATTTCCATGTTACGATCTGCAACCTGCAGAGTCTCAATCAGAGTTATTTATATTCTCCTGTCTAATTTATTTTCCATACAGATGTTGTATTTTATTATATTTCCTAGTTGATACCCATGCACTTGTGACACCGGGTTTTGCGGGTTCCTACGGATTGTTCATTATTGTAGTTCATGTAAATATTCTCAATTACCTTGTAAATTCTATTTTATACTATTTAATTAATAGAAATTATGATTTCAAAGTAATAAAATGAGTAAACAAGTTGATCAATCTTCGTTGGCTTGCCTGATGGCGGTGTTAGGCGCCATCACAACCTATAGTGGATTTTGGGTCATGATATTCCCGTTTCAATAATAAACAATTGAACAAAGTTTTCTAGACGGAACACCATAAGGCAATTCGTCAAAGCCGATGAGGCTTCAATTTTCATGAACCAAAATTCTATGTGCTTCATTTGAACCATTCCTTATTTTTCTCAATGTGAATTGAATAATTCTTAACCTTCTTCTTATTTGTATTTTCTAACAGTTTAGTGTATGTATTTTCGAGTATAAGAGAACAATACTTAGGTAAAGTATCGAATACTATGAGGGAGCCAATAATCTAAGTGTGTGTATATTCAGACTGATAGAAACTTAGGGTCTGCCAAACTGTATAGATAACCTGGTTCTCTATCAGTTCCCACAGAATACACATAATAAGAGATAATTAAATGACACAGCAGAGTTCTACATGGAAAACTCCCAGCTCACGGGATTAAAAATCACGACCTACACTCGTAGGATTTCAACTTTACTAACCGAGCAACTTTTAGATTACAACCTATTATAACCTAGAAATTAAACTCTTAGTCCCTCACTCACTTGTAATAACTGTATTATAAGCCTCTCTGTAATAACTCTATTACAAATTTCATAACTCAACTAACTCTAGCCAAAACACAAACACAAAGTCTATGATTTTACAAATGGTTTCCTACACAATGCTTCTAGATACACTAAGTAGTAATTACAAGTAAATCACTCTAACAAAGTGCAACACAACTAAGGACATATAATAACACAATGTTGGAAACTGATCCTTCGTTATATTATTCTTTGTTCTCCAAGCCTGGAAGTCACTTGCAAGATAGAAACACACTTGAGAGGAAACTTGATTAATTCTCGGATGTGCAAGTGTGTGTTTTTTTCATTGCTTCATGTTAATACTATCCAAATGATGTCACTTGGATGATGCAAGCAAAAATCTGGTACAAGGTATTCCCCATAACATGGTTGTTGTACTGTTCACACTAAAGTGGTTGTTGCACTGTTCATATTATTGTGTGTGTGCAAAGGAATAGTTGCAGCGACTCTACAACTGTGAGCAGTTGACTGGTACAATCAGTAAGGGAACTGGTGTCCATCTGTTCCCTCTATCGTCTCTTTAACTATGAGTGTTGGAACTTATGCCCAGCTTGAGACTTGTTGTTATTGATCATTTTTAGGATATGTAACAGGTTCCCCATCTGGTTCTTATCATTAAGTTTGTTAGATCATAAAAACATAACAGGGCACATAACGTATCAATTTCCCCCTTTTTGATGATGTCAAACTTGTAATTGAAGTTCCCCCTTAGAACCAAATTACCATACAATATTCCCCCTGAACTTGATCCCCTCAATAAAGTTTCCCCATTTTTGCATCATAAAAAGATTAGTCATAAGTAATAAGAAAAAAGAAGTCTAGCATGGTTAAATCATGACACATGTGTGCACACAAACATGGCTAAGAACATAGCATAAGAGTAAAGCATGCATAGTAAAAGGACAAAATACTCATTAATTATAAATAAAAGGGAGAAGAATTAGCAGTACCATTTGTACACAACCATTCACAAAATAAAATAACCTAAAAAGTACCAGCCACCAAAACAACAAAACAAAGGGACCAAGATATAGGACATACAGCTTTTAATTGGACACTGGAAAGGGAAACTGTTTTAAGGAGCACTAGAAGGGGGAGGCAGGGATGAAGAGGCAAGAGTTCGGAGGAGAATATCCATTAGGGAATTTGCATACACTTGCTCGTTAAGTAGTCGCTCCTTCAGGTCCTCGACCTATTTCCTAAGATCTACATTTTCCTTGGTCAAACGGGAAAACCTCTGTGCCTTGTGCACCACTAAAACTAGGTGCCTCCTGAGCCTGACTAAACTGCCCTTCAAGAATGGCATTTTGCCTTCGACCTCCTTATCTCCTCAGTTGCAGCATTCTGAGCATCAATCAATTGCGAGATAATGGAATTCCTGCCAACCCCTCATTTCTTATCAATGCACTCACACTCCTCTAAGGTGGTTTTGGAGAAGGTTTTATTGCGAGTTCCCACTGTTGCTTTTCCCAAGGGAACATTGAAGAAGTTAAACACCTTGGTGAGTAAGAACCCGTAAGGCAGTCCATGATTACCATCCTTAAAAACTGCCACTTTCTTCATATGCTCTATCATGAGTCCAGGCAGATTGATAGTAGTGTAGGCATCCAGTGCTTCCATTAGGAACAGGTATGCTCTTGACGTAATGGAATTCCTTTCTACGTGTGGAAGCAAGACCTTGTTCACCATCTCGAACAAAAATTAATACACTGGAAGGGGGGCCTTCTTGTGCACCCGTTCCCCTTGCTGCACAGCATCATCCTTCAGAATGGCACTTCTAAAATTCGTAGAACAAGTCCCATCAATGGATGAGATGCCCTTAGTAGGCACCTCCAAAATGTTCCCCAATGAATCCTCGTCCATCACAAAGTCTACTCCATTCGCCTTCAAGAAAATATTATCATCTTCCACTATGAACATGTTTGCATAGAAGCTACACATTTCTTCCTCATACATCTTGGGGCTCTCATTGGTGAACAAGTGTGTCCACTTTTAAAACTCACAAATATCAACCAGTTGACGCATCCCTATATTGTCCATAATGTCAGGGGAAAATGTTCTGCCCCACAGTACCCTCTGTTTTCTCAGATTTTCTCTGCTTGAATCCTTGGCCGCACTTACTTTTGCCTTCTTGGAGGAATCAAGTTCCTCATTGTCACCAACCTTCCTTTTCGCAGACTTTCTCACACTTTTCGCTCTCTTTGCAGACTTCTCAGACAATGTTTCACCAGACTTCTCAGACACCTTCTCACCAGACTTGTCTACCTCAACATTCTCAACTTCCACAGCTTTCACAAATAGCTCTCTCTTGGGTTTTGGAATCACAGGTTTCTTAGAGGACTTATGAATTAAAGAAGCAGGTTCCTCATTCAGCTCTTCATCGTCAATATCAACAAGTGTTGGAGGCACGTATTCCTCATTCACCAGCTTTCCCTCTTTCACCAACCTCCTCACTTTCTTCTTTTCTTTGTTTTTCTTCAAAACAGTTTCAAGGGCTTCCTTCTTTTGCAACCTGGTAGTGGGTCTTTTAAGAGTAGATGCATTGAGAACTAACCTTCCACTTCTAGCAGCAATGAAGCTTTCTACAGGTATATCATCATAGTCTTCATCATTATTTTTATTTTCCTCTTCAGATAGAGATCTCATCTCAGGAATGACAAAGTTTAACGGCTCAGCATCAAAGTGAGGAGAGGGAGTAGGATCAGTACTGACATGGGGCTCTTTAGAAGAGCAAGGATTTTCATCTTAAGTAGGAGCAGAGGGATCCTCTTGGGGTGAGGGAACAGGTCCCTCATTTGTTTCCCCAATAATATTATCATGTGCTAGATTTTCAAGGGGCACCAGTTCCCTACCCTCTTCTTGATGACATTTACCTCCCCCCTGAGACCCAATGGTCTCATTAACATCCTCATAACCACCAACAAGACCACCCTCAGCAGCGATTAACAACATATTCACAACGGCTTCTTGTTCATTTATCCCCAAAGTAAATTCATAAGACACATGAGGAATATTACCTGTGGAGTTGATAACATTCAAATCGAAGCTTAATATGGTCATTTGTGAACCTTCACTGCTACGAACCACAGTCTGTTGAGCTTCAGCGCTCTCTTCAACTTGCAGACTGGAAATTTCTGACCTTCGTCACCATCTACTGTTTCTCCCTCTGCTATTTTTTCTGGCAAGGCAGAAAGCGAGTGATGGTAGGCTATAATTACATATTTTAGTCACTTATTGCACTCTAATTTACTGTACTTTAATTGGGTTTGAGCTTTAATCGCTAGTGTTTTGCACTAAATATGTGTTTATTCCTTGTGGGAGTGATTTTGAGCTATGTAGATGTTATGGAATAAATTTGAGATATTTGGAGCTTTGAAGTCTGAGTAAAAGCCCAAGGGATTAAGCCGGGATTCCATTCAGGGGTCGAGAACCACGTCCGGATATCAAAAAGTCAAGAAATATTCGTACTCTGAGAATCCCCCATAGCCGCAGTGCATGGGGCGGTGTGTAGGGCGCCGCACTTGTGCATTTCCCTGCTGTCTATTAGAAATCAACTCTATATATTTCCCCACTAATGCCATGCGTGGCGCGTCGCCCCATGCAGCGCGCCTGTTCAAATTTACAGAGTAATTGTCCTATTTCGTGTAAGAAAAGGTGTTTTCATTTGGGCCCAACCCTACTTGGTATATATATATATGGAAAAATATTATTTTCTAGACTTTTGACAAATCTAAGACCTAAGGAAGCGAAAGAGGAGTCGGAGAAGCAAAAGCACATGGATTTCATCATTCAATCCTCACTCAAGATACGAGTTTGGATCATTTTATGTTTTTCTTTAACTTAAACATATTTGTGATGAAATACTCCATATCTATAGAGTAATTCTCTTTAGGGTTTGATGGATTTGGTGTATTGATCTTTGTTTGTGAATTATAACTCTAATTTTTATGTATTGAATCATTTTGGATGATTTAATTGTTGTATCTATACTCACTAGTTCAGGTAATCGAGAGAGGCATAACTTGTGATATCGTTAAATTATATTTCATTGGTTGAATTAATTGATTCTTCTTAGTAATCGAAAGAGGTTAGTTGAATTATTGATTAAAGCTAGTTAGGAGGATAATCGAGAGAGGTTCTCCTAAAGACCAATCCACCACAAATTCTTGCATATCTTCACCAAGCTTAACTTAGTTCATCTTGTGAGGTTGAGACTTAATCGAGAGAGGAGTTTCTTCTAAACGTGTTAACTAATAATTGAGTGAATTCGATATACTCACTTGAACATTAGAAGTGAACTATCTAGAGTTAGATCCCAAATTATTATCTTGTACCTATTCCATCAAAACCATGCTTTCTCCCATTGATAACTCTCTTTGCTTACTCATTGTTGCGATTAGCATTAGTCGATAGTTTAGACTCTTAAATAATTTTAGTTTTAATCACATAATTCTCATTGTTGATCATCTTGGATAGTAATCAAGCTATGAACTACAAAAATACTATTTAACTCCAATCCATGTGGATACGATATTATATTATATTATATTCGACTAGCGAGCATATTTAAGTGTGTGTTTCGGGCTCATCAAATTTTGGCATCGTTGCGAGGGATTGTCAATCAATAGTGTTTGAAATAGTTTGTAGTACTAATTCAGGAATTACCCCTACAAACTTGGTGCATGACTCGATCTTCTGGGAAGGAAGTGCTACCATACGAACCAGAGATAGAAAAACAACTGCAATAGTTGAGAAAGGAAAGAAATCTCCCTGAGAATACAAAGATGGTTGGGCAATCCTCAACCAAAGAAACTATGGCTGGAGATGATGATAATGTTGATTTGGCTACCAGAGAGGCAGCCAAACAATAAGAAAAAACTTCACGAGAAGTTGAGTAAGCGGCTCTTAGAAAAGCACAACTTGTCTATGAAGAGGAGATGGCTCGGAGAATTGCTCAGAATCAGCCTTTGGGTGCAAACTAGTTTGGAAATATACCTCCCGGTGGTGGGAGACCACTTGGTGATTATGCTAGACCGGTCTACAACCAAGGCTTATGAAGTATTAGACCACCTCCAGTTGCAGCTAACAATTTTGAGTTGAAGCAAGGGTTGCTCCAAACCCTTCAGAATTGATGTGTCTTCAAAGGAAAGCCAAACGAAGATCCAAACAACCATCTAATGGACTTCGAGGAGATTATGAACACTTTTAAATACAATGGTGTGTCACAAGATGCAGTTTACTTAAGAGCATTCCCTTTCACACTTAAAGATGATGCAAAGTAGTGGCTTTGAAGCTTGCCCCAGGGATCAATTAGAACATGGGAGGAGATGACTAGAAATTTACTTGATAAATATTTTTCCCCAGCTAAAACGGGAAAGATTAGAAGAGAAATCCATAACTTCTGCCAGAAAGATAAGGAAACTGTGTTTGAAGCTTGGGAGAGGTTTAAGGAATTAGTTCTAAAGTGTCAACATAGCAGAATTGAACTCTGGATGCAACTCCTGGATTTTGGGATAGATTGACACCGGTCTCACATAGAACATTGAGTAATGCAGCCGGAGGTCCGTTGATGAAGAAGACTCCAGAGGAGATAATCACAATTCTAGATGAGTTGTATAAACATGCAAACAAGTGGCCCTCTGAGAGTACTGAAAGAAGAAGATCAACTAGTGTACACCAAGTTGATGCTAACACATCTGTGTAGGTACAGCTTGATGCCATGGCCAAAGAAATAAGGAAGTTCACCTTAGCTTCGATACAAAGTGAGCCTCATGCAGCATTTGATATTTGTGGAAGAGGACACCCTACTCATGAGTGTCAAGCCTCAACTAGGGAAGTGAATGATGTGGGGAATTATAACTTCAATGCAATGGGTCAGAAGCACCCCGATTATTCATAGAGTTCACCTTGGGGTACTGCAAATGCATGGCAACAAAACAACTCCAGATTTCGGGGGCAAGGAGCTTCAGGCTTCCAAAATCAGTAGAGGCATCAGTTTCAGCCTCAACAATCCAATCAGCCCGGTCTAGAAGATATGATGAAAGCCTTCATTGTCAATACAGATGAGAGGCTAGATGCTCATGGGGCATCAATTCGAAATCCAGAGAAGCAAGTGGGACAAATTGCAACTATATTGTCTGAGAGAATTCCAAGAACTCTCCATGCTGATACTGAAAGAAACTCCAAAGAAACAGTAAATGTTGTGACCTTAAGAAGCGGGCAAGTGTTGAAAGAGCCCACTCCGGTCCAAAAAGATGTGATACCTGAAAAAGAAAGTGGGGAGCAACTGAAAAATGAAGTTGATAAGAAGAAGAAAGGCAAGAAGGGAGCTGAGAAAAAAGAAGAAGGGGGAAACTTCAAGAAGGGAGGAACATGAAGAGAGAAAGCGCATGCCTACTTTACCTTTTCACCAAAAGTTATATAGAGAAAAGCTCGACAAGTAATTTGAGAAATTTCTTGATGTGCTGAAATAGGTCAATGTAAATTTGCCATTCACGGAGGTGCTCTCCCAAATGCCAGCTTATGCCAAATTCTTGAAGAATATCCTTACAAATAAGAGGAATATAGAAGAGACCTCGGTGGTCAAGCTCACAAAGTATTGCAGCGCAATCTTGCAAAACAAACTCCTACAAAAGTGTGGAGATCCAGGGAGTTTTACTATACCTTGCTCTCTAGGCACTCTTACCTTTGATAAATCTTTATGTGATACTGGTGCCTCAATTAATCTAATGCATTTGTCAATTTAAAGAAAACTGGAGAATGATATTGGAGATATAAGGTCCGCACCAATATCCTTGCAGCTAGCTGACCAAACAACTCTAATACTCGAGGGGATAGTGGAAGATGCCTTAGTTCGGGTAGATAAGTTTGTATTTCCTGTAGATTACATAGTGGTGAAGATGGAAGAGAACAAGGAGATCCCCCTAATCCTAGGAAGACCATTCTTAGCAACGGGTAGAGCAATATTGGATATACATGATAGAAAACTTATGCTTAGAGTGGGTGAAGGGGTTGTGACGTTCGAGATGAATGTAGAGACTGGGGTGAAAAAGGAGAAGCCAATTGTAAGTGTTGAGTGAAAGGTGAAGAGTTCAAGAGATAAGGCTACAGTGATTGAGAAAGATAAGTGTGGGATGTACACCAAGAAGGCTGAGAAGAAGTTGTCTGCATGGATGTGCGCACTGGTTCAGGCAAGAAGAATGGAGCCCGACTTCGACTCAGACCCCGACTAGATATTTAGGGAAGTTTCCTCTACCTTATGCTTTTTTAATTGTGTGTAATGGGGACATACCACAACTTAAAGTGTGGGGTGGGGGATATTTGTATGTTGTATGTATATTAGTCTTAGTTTTTGTTTGTTTGTTTTAGTAGTATGATAGAAAACAAATTGAAAAAAACCATAAAAACCCTAAGATGGATATCATTCGACAGGTTTCTTGAGGGATTAGGTCGAAAGAAAAAAAAAAGATCCTTGGTTTTTTTTTGTTCTGCAGTTCTTTTCAAATGGTTTTGTTTGAACCGGGTGTAGTTAGTTTTTATTTTGTTAGGAGTAGGAAACCTTGTGTTGTGAGTTGAATTGGAAGTAATATCTCTTGACTTTGTTATGCCTTGAGAATAGTAAGTGCTTTAGTTGTGATGCTTAGGCTAATTTTTTGACTCTTACCTGAGTACATTAAAGTGTATGATCTTAACTTTGTTTAACTGCTTTGACTAGAGTGTCTTGATAATCCAATCTTGAGTGAGTTATGTGCCATGTGTGTGTGAGGTTTTGTGTTATTCTGTGCATTATTTTTTATGTCTAGAACTTGCCCTGTATGTTTGCAAAGCGAAATAGAAGAGAAGTTTTATTTAGTCTTGGAAGTGATATAGGCATTTCTTTATTGAGCCAGTTATATATTTTACCCACCTAATTTTTATGTATCGTATTTGATACATTTGAGCTTGTAATCTTGTTTCTTTGGAAACCACATTACAAGCCTTACCCATTTGTTTGAATTAACCATCTACTTGAACCGTTTACCTCTCATGAGCACTTGGAATTGTTATGAACTTTGTAAAAGTTGAAGTATGGGGTAGTTGGTTTGGCTTTTGAGTGGAACTAATGGAAACAGGAGAAAGGTGCAATGCATCGAAAAAGTAAGAGTCACTTGAATTGAAAGAGAAAAGAAAAAATAGTTGTATTGTTTTGAAAATATTCCTTGATAGGTGGTAGCTCTTGATGTAATTGTGCTTAAAGAAGTAGGGAGTTAATGTATATAGATGTGAAGATGGAGTCATGGTTTGAAATAAGTGTGGGGTTTTGAAAGGTAAAGTGTATGTATTAAAAGTGCTTAGGGAGGTGTAATCACTCTTATATCTAAATGTATCATATGCGTTTCGCAACTTACATTACAACCATTTAAAGTCCTACTTGATCCTTGACTAAATGAGCTCAATTAGTAGAGTAGTACACTACTGGCAAGCTTATAGTTCATCTTTTGTGGCATATGAATGTTGTTTCTGAGAGTGAGTGAATTCTGTCTATCTTGAGTTCCTATTTATTCTTAATTTCTATTGTGTGAGTGACAACTCTCTATTGTTGTGTAAGGGCACTTGATTCATGAAGGAAATGTAATGCTTGACCTATATGTTGGAGCAAGTGAGCGGGTTATAAATAATACATGGTACGTGTGAGTCAACTCTTGAGGCTAGGATGTTACACTATTGTGCTTAATCTATGTTAATTATTCTTGGTATGGTAAGTTAGGAGAGTTGTTTAAAAAGGTCGTGTCTTTATAAAGTGTAGTTTGATTGCTCGAGGACGAGAAATGGTTTAAGTGCGAGGTGTTGATGGTAGTCTATAATTACATGTTTTAGTCGTTTATTGCACTCTAATTTACTGCACTTTAATTACGTTTGAGCTTTAATCGCCAGTGTTTTGCACTAAATGTGTGTTTATTCCTTGTGGGAGTGATTCCGAGCTATGTAGATGTTATGGGATGAATTCGAGCTATTTGGAGCTTTGAAGTCTAAGTAAAAGCCCAAGGGATTAAGCCGGGATCGCGTTCGGGGGTCAAGAACCACGTCCGGATATCAAAAAGTCAAGAAACATCCGTAATTTGAGAATTCCCCACTGCCGCGGCGCATGGGGTGGCGCATAGGGCGCCGCACTTGTACATTTCCTTGTTGTCTATCAGAAATCAACTCTCTAGATTACCCCACTAATGCCCTGCGTGGTGCGTCTCCCCATGCAGCGTGCCTGTACAAATTTTACAGAGTAATTGTCCTATTTCGCGTAGGAAAAGGTATTTTCGTTTAGGCTTGACCCTACTTGGTATATATACATGAAAAAATGTTATTTTCTGGACTTTTGACATATCTAAGACCTAAGGAAGCGAAGGGGAAGTCGGAGAAGCAAAAGCACATGGATTTCATCATTCAATCCTCACTCAAGATACGAGTTTGAATCGTTTTATGTTTTCCTTTAACTTAAACATATTTGTGATGAATTACTCCATATCTATGGAGTAATTCTCTTTAGGGTTTGATGGATTTGGTGTATTGATCTTTGTTTGTAGATTATAACTCTAGTTTTTATGTATTGAATCATTTTCGATGATTTAATTGTTGCATCTATACTCACTAGTTCAGGTAATCTAGAGAGGCATAACTTGTGATATTGTTGAATTATATTTCGTTGGTTAAATTAATTAATTCTTCTTAGTAATCGAAAGAGGCTAGTTGAATTATTGATTAAACCTAGCTAGGAGGATAATCGAGAGAGGTTCTCCTAAAGACCAATCCACCACAAATTATTGCATATATTCACCAAGCTTAACTTAGTTCATCTTGTGAGGTTGAGACTTAATCGAGAGAGGAGTTTCTTTTAAATGTGTGAACTAATAATTGAGTAAATTCGAGAGACTCACTTGAACATTAGAAGTGAACTATCTAGAGTTAGATCCCAAACAATTATCTTGCACCTATTCCATCAAAACCCTATTTTCTCTCATTGATAACTTTCTTTGCTTACTCCTTGTTGCGATTATCATTAGTTGATAGTTTAGACTCTTAGTTAATTTTAGTTTTAATCACATAATTCTCATTGTTGATCATCTTGGATATCAATCAAGCTATAAACTACGAAAATATTGTTTAACTTCAATCCATGTGGATACGATATTATATTATACTATATTCAACTAGCGGTCATATTTTAAGTATGTGTGCCGAGCTCGTCAGCGAGGTCGCTACAACAAACCTTTTGGGGTTTTAAGTCTTGCGACTCCGATGAGAACCAGAACTCGATTGGGTTGGAGAGGAAGTAGTAGGCGATTGGTGGTCTGCTGTATGGTTTTGACTGGGTGATATAGGGGACTCGGACTCTCGTTCCTGTACTTCGTGAGGCGAAGACATAGTGGGGAATGTACTGGAAACGTTTGATACTTCTAGATTTTCATACATAGTGAAAATTTGTAGTGAGAACAAAATAAAATAGGTGTTTGGTTTTGAGAGAAAAGGAAATTTTTGGGTTTGATGCGAATAGTGATGAAAGAGACAATGTTTGGGTTTATTTAAAGAGGGCGAGGGACCGGTTACAAACGGGTATAGATTGCTGAGTAGATGGGTCGTTTAGTAACGGGTACGACATTTGGGTTCTAAAGAGATGAAAAATAGAAACTAAAATTTTAATGACATGGCACTTTTATAGCCGTTAAAAAGATGTGCATAAGAGTACAAAGGAACTGCTAACCCGAGTCAAGGGAACCAGGTTCCCTGACTTAGTTTTGTAAATGTGAGCCTCGTCATTTTACCAAGATACAATGACACTACCTCCTTGTTTGCTCTGTAATTTTCATGCGTGTCTACCTGTTACGGTATAGAAAAAAGTTAGAACTTGCCAGAAAATACTTTTTTAGCTATTTTACCTGTTCATTCTTTCATAGCTAGTCATTGAGAGACCATGTTCTTAATTTGATTTTATCAACCCCAGCGCCAATCGATTCTTTTCAAAGTGCTCTCTACTTAGTGCTTTAGTGAAGATATTTGCTACTTGATCTTCTGTTTTGCAGAACTTCATGCAGATAAGACCTTTTTCAGCATTATCTCTGATAAAATAATGTCACACATCAATGTGCTTTATTCTCTTACGCTGAACTGGGTTCTTTACTATGTTGAGAGCAATGGTGTTATCACACAGTAATGGCACACAATAAGAAAATACACCAAAGTCCTCCAGCTGCTGCTTGATCCACAGCAATTGAGCACAGCAAGAGGCAGCTGCCACATATTCAACTTCTGCAGTTGAAATAGCCATAGAGTTTTATTTCCTTGTACCCCATGAAATCAGACACAATCCCAGAATATGTGCCATACAAGAAGTGCTTTTTCTATCCACCAGATAACTAGCATAATCAATGTCAGCATACCCAATCAAGTCAAAATTGTCTCCTGAAGGGTAGTAGAGAACCAGGTCCTGCGTTCCTTTGAGATACCTTAGAATTTTCTTGGCAACCTTCAGATGAGATTCCTTTGGACTAGATTGAAACCTAGCACATAATCCCACACTAAATACAATATCTGGTCTACTAGCTGTGAGATACAAGAGTGAACCAATGATACCTCTGTACATGGTTTCGTTCACAGGAGAACCAGGTTCATCCATATCCAGACGAGTGATAGTGGCAATAGGGGTATCACTGATTTTTGAACTTTCCATCTCAAATCTCTTTAGGAGCACTTTAATGTACTTATGCTGACTTATGATCGTTCCCTTAGGAGTTTGCTTAACTTGCAATCCCAAGAAAAAATTCAATTCCCCCATCATGCTCATTTCAAACTCACTTCCCATATGCTTTGCAAACTCTTCACACAGGGGAATCATTTGTTGCACCAAAGATGTTGTCGTCAACATAGATTTTCATGATGAGCAGGTTCCTCCCTCGTTTCTTCAGAAATAGGGTGTTGTCAATTTTTCCTCTTGTAAAGCCATTTTCAAGGAGGAATTTGGACAACCTTTCATACCATGCACGAGGGGCCTGCTTCAGTCCATATAATGCCTTGTCAAGTTTGAATACATGCTCAGGATGCTCATGACATTCAAAACCAGGTGGTTGTTTGACGAAGACTTCTTCCTTTAGATATTCATTCAGAAATGCACTTTTGATATCCATTTGGAACAATTTGAATTCCATATGAGATGCAAAGGCAATGAGGATTCTGATGGCTTTCATTCGAGCAACTGGAGAAAAAGTTTCATCATAGTCGATCCCTTCTTCTTGATTGTACCCTTGAACTACCAACCTTGCCTTATTCCTTGTTGTGTTCCTAAACTCATCAAGTTTGTTTGTGAAACCACCTAGTTCCTATAACACTTTTGTCTTGAGGGTCAAGGAACCAGGTGCCATACGTTGTTCCTCTCAAATTAATGGAGTTTATCTTGCATAGCAGTAATCCAGTCAGCATCTTTCAATGCTTCCTTGAGATTTTTGGGCTCAATTTGAGAGAGAAAGGCTGAGAAGGCAAGTGAGTTTCTTGACTTTGATCTAGTTTGAATCTGTGAGTCAAGAGGATTGATCACATTTTGAAGAGGGTGTGAACTTTTATGTTTCCAGATAGACACCTGAATCTCATTGTGAGAGGATCCGGGTTCCTCTGAATGAGATCCATTGTAGACATGAGTGCCACTTCTCAGATCAGCATTAGGGGTTCCTTGCACGGCATCAATAACTCTATTCTCTACTTCAGTTGTTGTGATTGGGGGACCAGGTTCCTCTACATTTGATGGAGATACAGTTGCACCATCTTTATTTGATTCCTTGACCTGACTCATCATGTCAACCTTTCCATTTGCCATATCAATGACTTCACCAGGTACCTTTGACTGCTCTCTGTCTTGATCAATCTTATCATGTGAATCTTTCCCACATATGTGGTATGATTCATCAAAGATCACATGCATGTTTTCCTCAACACATTGAGTTTGTTTGTTGTAAACCTTGTAATTTTGCTTTGTGATGAATAACAGAGAAAGATTCCTTCATCACTTTTGGCATCAAATTTTTCCAGTGCTTCCTTCCTATTATTGAGAACAAAACATTTGCAGCCAAACGTCCTCAAATGTATTAGCTTGGGTTTTCTCCCATTCAGCAGTTTATACTGGGTTTTGTTCAAGAGGGACCTGATCATGCACTTGTTCACCAAGTAGAATGTAGTGTTGATTGCCTCTGCCCAGAAACGTTTTGCAACACCACTGTCGATCAGCATTGTCCTTGCCATGTCTTCAAGAGTCCTATTTATCCTCTCCACACCATTTTGTTGGGGTGTTCTTGGAGTTGAAAACTTATGATTTGTACCACTTTCAGCACAAAATTCGTTGATTTTTGCGTTGTCGAACTCTGTGTTGTGATCAAATCTTATATGTTACGCCCCAAACCTGTGGAGGCATGACTAGCACCTGGTACCGTACTGTCCCAAGCGAACCACTCCGTAACTCATTTTTTCTTCTACAACTATCATGGGCCAACATGGCCACAACTCGTATAACTATAAGTAGGCAAACGTTGTATCAATGAACCGTCGTTCTTAAAACATGAATACATATGGGTCGTCAAGGCCTCTGACATACTGTACAAAATGAATTTCTGTCTACAAAGCCTCTAAGATTATTCGACATCAAATGGGACAAGGCCCCTGCCTAACCATAAGTCTATAGCAAAACTCTTACATGATGACTTATAGACTCGGGTGCACTCCTAATGAAGTGGAGTCTTATCAATCCTTCGCTGAATGCTAACCTCGTCTATTATGAGGGCACGTCAAACTGATTACCTATACCTGCAGGTATGAATGCAGCATCCATAACAAAAGGACGTCAGTAAGAATAATATACCGAGTATGTAAGGCGAAACTGAAACATAACAATAAGTCAATATTAAGTAAAGACATATAAGAATAAACCTGAATATCTGAGGTGCCACCATATATGCATACTAATTATACTTATATATATATATATATAAATACTTCTCTTTGAGACTATTATCCATATCGTAACATGACTGCCCAACTGATCAGTGGTAACTACCCGATCGATCGTAGCTCGGTGGTAAATGTATAACTGCCCAACTGGTAGTAACTGCCCGACCGGCCATAGCACGGTGGTAAATGCATGACTGCCCGATCGGTCGTAGCACGATGGTAAATGCATGACTGCCCGACTGGCTGTAGCACGGTGATAAGTAAATATGCATGACTTCCCAACCGGCCGTTGCTCGGTGGTAAAATGAATATGCATGTAACACTACCTTATGAACATTAATATCTTTATTGTATTCCTCAATAGAGACTTAGAAACATATTTAAACATGCTTTGTATTACATTTCATAGGAATGAATAACGCACATCCTTAACTATTAATAGTAGAACCATTATGGAACAATATTATGTTTACGTATCGTTACTTGGATCATGCCAAAAGAAGGAAGGATTAGCCTTAACATACCTCAAATCCATCTTTGGATGACTTCGCGTTGCTTCTATAAATGGAAAGAGAATGCTACTGCTATGTTGGAAAGGAAACAGTGTTGCTACTATATCTCAAATCATAAAATATTGAGTTGAATAGAAGAAGATCAAATTAAAAAGTGATGCCTCCATAAACTCACGTTTCCACTACCTAATACTAAGTACTGCATATGCATCCCTTAAGCCCTCCATATCCTAAAGTGAAATAAGATACATATGTATATATATCACTTCCTCCTTCTTACACGTGGGATCCTCCCTCCCTTCCCCCCCACCCCCCACTCTTTCCTTAATTGATGACACATGGTCATCTAATAAAATATAACAATAACATAGTCACAAATCCTCTATAACCTCATGAATGGCCTTAATCCCTTGAAATATTACGTTAATGAGGTTTGCAAACACTGGAAAAGTTTCATCCTTGGTTCTGAGGAACAATGTCCAGGTGATTCTAGAGTAGTCATCCACTATGACAAAAATGTAGTTTTTTTCCTCCTCTACTTGGCACCATCATAGGTCCACACAGATCCTTATGGGGGAGATCAAGTGGCCTTGAGGTGTTTACTTCCTTTTTAGGCTTGAAGGAGGACATGGCTTGCTTTTATTTCACACATACATCACACACCTTGTGATATTTGAAACTTGACTTAGGCAGCCCACGAACCAGGTCCTTCTTGACCAATTTGTTCAGCAACGTAAAACTTGTATGTCCCAATCTTATGTGCCACAGTTAAGCCTCATCATCAACAACACTCAGACATATGAGATCCCCATTGTGCAAGGACTCAAAATCAGCAACATAAATGTTTTTGTTTCTTTTTGCCATCAGGGCCACTTCACTAGTCACGAGATTTGTGATTGTGCAGATTTTTTATACAAATTCTACTTTGTTTCCTTTGTCGCAGATTTGAGAAACACTCAATAGGCTATATTTCAAGTCATTCACATAATACACATTTTCAATTGAGTGGGTGAGTGTCTTCCCAATTCTTCCTACTCCCAGAATGTATCCATTTTTGTCATTGCCAAAGGACACACTCCCTCCTTGCAGGGCTTTGAGTGAAAGGAAATCATTGATACTTCCAATAATGTGCTTGGAGCAGCCACTATCCATATACAATTTTTGGCTGCTTCCTTTCACTGCTTTCTGCACAAGAGAATTAGGGATTATACTCAGGAACCCAAACAAGTTTGGGTCCCTTGTAGTGAGGAAAAGGGTGAATTAAACTTTTTTTCCAGGCAGGCAATACACGAGTTTTAACGGAGGGACCAAGTTCCTTAGAAGTAGTTACCTTTTCAACAAAAATCTTGTTTTCTGTTGGGACTGAATTCTAGCTTTACAGTTTTCTTTAAAATGTCCAGTGTTGCCACAGTGAGTGCAAAGGCGGTTATGAGGGACAGTAACATACTTGTTATGTGGATTGTAGGGAGTCTTTTCCTTTTGGAACCCGACTCCCCCCATGTTCCCACCATTGCTTGTATACATGGCAGTAATTGTATCCGAGGACCAGGTTCACTTTAGAAATTTTTCTAGGTCATTTTTAACTCTACATAGATCTTCTTAAAGTTGTCTGTTTCTTTTAAGTTCAGCACAGAGACTAGATTTCACATATATGAGTTCATTTTCAAGATTAATGTGTGCCTCACTTGCAACTTCCTTTCCCTTTTGGATAATCCCATAACTGATTCCTTTTTTAAATTCATCTATTAATTCTTTTAGGTCCATGACAACTATCAACAAGTCACCTCTCTCATTTTCTACGTTTTTAATTTTTTTAGTTAGAACATACTTTTCTTTCTTTAGAACCTCGATGGTTTCTTTTAGGTCAACCACTACGACTACCAGATCATATCTCACATTTTCTACCTCTCTTATCTCCATAGTTAATGCATTTTTATCATTTATAAGACTGTGATAAGCATCAATTAAAATATTTGCCAAAGATATAAGCTTTTTCTGAGAGTAAGACTTCAAATTTCTTTGAATTTCTAGAATGCTTACCTCATCATCATCATCGTCAGATTTTTCCATCAGGGCAAAGATAGAGTCATATTCAGCTGCTTCACTTTCAACTGCCATCATGGAGGTATCACCATATGCATCATCTTCTCCAGATTCGCTGGAAGAATCTCCCCATGCGGCAAGAGCTTGTTTCATAACACTGTCAGCGGCTTCTTTTCTCTTGAATCTTTTATCAGGAACCGGGTTCCTCCTAGCTGCTTTGTCTGTGTTGTGCTTGTACTGATCTTGCTTGAGGAGAGGACAGTCCTTGATGAAGTGTCCTGGCTTCCCACATTTATGACATAAGTATACCCTCTTGTCTTGATGGAGCTGCCCCTTTTTGGAATACCTTCATTCCTGCGAACCATTTTCTGAAATCGCTCTGTCAGGTAAGCCATATCAGCATCCTCACCACTTGAGTCATTATTGTCAGCCTTGAGGACTAGGTTTTTCTTCTTCTTCGATTCTCTTCTTTTATGGTCCTTCTTTTTCTTCATTTCATGTCTTCAGATTTCCTATGAGTTCATCAATGGTCAGCTTTTGCAGATCCTTTACCTCCGTGATAGTATTGACCTTATTTTCCCAGGACCCAGGTAGTACACTAAGTATTTTCCTGACAAATTTGTTCCTTGGAATGATTTCTCCTAAAGAGTGAAGCTCATTGATGATGGAGGTGAATTGAGTGTGCATGTCCTAAATGGATTCATCATCCTGAAGAGTTCATACTCAGTGGTGAGCGTGTCGATCTTTGACTGCTTGACTTGAGTTGTTCCTTCGTGTGTCGTTTGGATAGCTTCTCAGATCTCCTTAGTTGATTGATAGGCAGAGATCCTGTTGTATTCGTCTGGTCCAATACCACAAACGGGGATCTTTTTTTCTCGAAAGTTCTTCTCTATAGGTTTGGGGTCAGCATCGTTGTATTCATTCCTTGTCTTGGGAACTGTCACTGTCGGTTCGCCAGAGGTCTTCATAGGGATGAAGAGTCCATCGTAGATAACATCCCAGAGCTCTGAATCTTCAGCCATGATAAAATCATACATCCCTGTCCTCCACCATCCATAGTACTGTCCATTGAATCTTGGTGGTCTGTAGGTTGATTGACCTTCTTCAAAGTTTGGTGGAGCAACCATTTGGATCCTTACTAGGTGTTAGCCTAATAGAAAGAACCTGCTTTGATATCAGTTGATATAAACATAGGGTCTACCAAACAGTATAGAGAACCTAGTTCTCTGTCAATTCCCATAGAATACACACAATAAGAGATAAGTAAATGACACAGCGGAGTTTTTACGTGGAAAACTCCCAGTTCACGAAATTAAAAATCACGACCTACACTCGTAGGATTTCAACCTCACTAACCGAGCAACTTTTAGATTACAACTTATTGTAACCTAGGAATTAAACTCTTAATCCCTCACTCACTTGTAATAACTCTATTACAAGCCTCTTTGTAATAACTCTATTACAAAGCTCACAACTCGACTAACTTTAGCCAAGACACAAACACAAGGTTTATGATTTTACAAATAATTTCCTACACAATGCTTCTAGCTAAGCTAAGTAGGAATTACAAGTAAATCACTCTAACAAAGGTGCAACACAACGAAGGACATATAATAACACAATGCTGGAAACTGGTCCTTCGTTATGTTGTTCTTTGTTCTTGAAGCCTGGAAGTCACTTACAAGATGGCAACACACTTGAGGAAACTTGATTAATTCTCGGATGTGCAAGTGTGTGTTTTCTTCATTGCTTCATGTTAATACTATCCAAGTTATGTCACTTGGATGATGCAAGCAAAAATCCGGTACAAGGCATTCCCCATAAAATGATTGTTGTATTGTTCACACTAAAGTGGTTGTTGCACTAGTCATACTATTGCGTGTGTGCAGAGGAACAGTTGTAGCGACTTTATAGTTGTGAGCAATTGACTGGTTCAGTCAGCAAGGGAATTGATGTCCATCTATTCCCTCTGTTGTCTCTTTGACTCTAATTGCTGGAACTTGTGCCCGACTTGAGACTTGTTGTTCTTGAGCACTTTAAGGATGTGTAACAGGTTCCCCATCTGGTTCTTATCATTAAGTTTGTTAGATCATAAAAACATAACATGGCACATAACCTATCACAAACTCATCAATATCAATAGCTTAATTTTATTGGACTGCTTTTTGAGAATTATGTTAATTTGAGTTTAAGTATTGATATTCGATATATTTTTCTAAAGAAAGAATGCCTAGGGAAGCAAGAAAGCAAAAGAACAAAAAAGAAAAAGAGGAAAAGATAAAAGACGAGAAAATGGTATAGTTTTATCTAAATAGGTCATTAGAAAGGAATCGACTATCTCAAGATAGAAGATAATTAAACCGGAACGATGAAGAATTATAGAAAATATAAAATTATTTTTAAAATTAATCAATACTTGAAATCTAATATATTTATATATAACGATTAATATGTATCTAACATGTGATATATATATATATATATATATATATATATATATATATATATATATATATATATATATAAAATAGAAAATGTGATGTGGCACTTCTCAAAGCTCAAGGGAGTTCTTTATCTTTTTTCTCATTTTTTTGGCTTTTATCCTTTATTTCATGTCTAGAAAATATGAAGAAAATACAGTATATCGTATTTATATCATTCCATATTATTGTCAATTATTTCTTTTACACCCACGTTCCTTTTTTATCAACACCTCTTTACTCTTCTGATGAGTATAACTCAATTTTATCTATCTGTATATATGGACGTAATAACTGAAGAAGCTCAAAAGTTTCTAACATATTGTTCCCTCACTCCGGCAAATATATTACCTGAACAACAAAAATGACCATTTGTTTACACTTGGGCAAATATATTACCTGAACAACAAAAATCACCATCTATTTATTGAAGAAGCCCAAAGGTCTGTAATTGACGGAATGCACTTATATAATATTAATTGAGTATTAATCATCTTTGTAAATAAACAAGTATAACTGACATGAAACCTGAATATGGCTATAAAGGGATGCTATAATGAGGAAACGGATTTTTCTTGATGAGCCCGTTTTAAATTTAGAGTAATTGAATAAGTCCTGAGAATATTTGATCCAAAGTTTGCAGAGAAAGTTCCTCAGGAATGGACATGAAATTTCGTGTACTTTGTTAGCAGGTATGGCTTATCTTGGTTTTTTATATTTCTGCACTTGATATTATTTTTAATATTTCTTTTTTGCATGTAATTTTTCTCTTTTTTAAGGCAATGGACATTAGACGAGCTTTCAATAATTGCTAAACAGTACACTATTGATCAGATAGTTGTAAGTCAGTCTTGCTATTTATCTTTGTTACACTGTAAGACGATTTAGATGATTTTATTCTTGGTTGTGGTTTCTATATATTAATTAATTGATAAATTCAATAGATTGGTTTTTTCGACTACACTTGCTCTTCTGAAAGTATGCGATATATATATTCCCCAATATATAGTATGGAATTTCTTTGATTACGCACAGTTTCAATTAGTTTTTGTATGATAAAATCGCCATCAAGGCCGCACCATACAACCATAGAGAAGTTATTAGTATTGGAACAATATAATGGTATTTAAAAGTCTACTTTTAGTCCCTAAATAAAGAAATTTAAGTTTAGTTTGATTTGTGATCATCTATTTCCATAAAGTTTACGCAGTAATTTGCGCGACATTTGAAAATTTATTTTTAGCCGAATGTAGAGTACAAATTCTAAATTCACTAATGTAGGAGATTTACTAGTATTACCAATAATTTAGACAAGATTCAAATTTAGCCGACCGGCGGTTCGAATTTTATTACGTAGGATTTTGAACGGCCCACCCAAAACCGCCGTGAACTTTCCAGTGACACCACCGCCATCTCTCTCAAACACCGAACAATTCCAAAATCTTAAGCTGAATCCTCCATTTTCAACAGTAGAAGATATAACTCTATAGAAGTAGAAACATACAAAACGAGGGGGGTGGTTGGGTGGGTGCTGACATGGCGATACTCTATGCGGTAGTGGCGAGGGGAACGACGGTGCTGGCGGAGTTTAGTGCAGTGACTGGGAACACTGGCGCGGTGGCACGGCGAATATTGGAGAAGCTTCCAAGTGAAACAGAGTCAAGGCTTTGCTTCTCTCAAGATCGCTATATCTTTCATATCCTTAGATCAGAAGGCATATCCTTCCTTTGTATGGCCAATGATACCTTTGGAAGTAAGTTAAAAGTTTCTTCCTTTTCTAATTTGAAGAATTTGGTAGATTTTGCAAATTTGGAACTTTTTGAGCTAATTGTGTGTTGTGATATTCGTGCTAGTGTGCAATTGGGTGCATATATATGAAATTAGTGACTTGGTATTGGTACCTATACGTTGCTGGAATTGAACCCGTGTCTTTGACATGAAAGTGCATGTCCTAACCTAAAGGGACCAAAAAGCAATTCTTTATAGACCTTATCTGTGAGATAAAAGTGTATATTATTGGTTATCTGATTATGATAGTCAATAGGTGTAATTAAGTGGAATGTGCTCCATGGGATGGCCAAGTAGTCGAATAGCATAACAAGACACTATGAGCACTTTTATCATTTGCCAAAGCATTTGTTGGTAGAGTTATCTTGTACAGGTGCTGGTAGGAATCAGTTGGTATCCAGACACCGTTGTGATAAAAAGAAATTCAAAAACATTGGAATGTTTCAGCTCCTTAAATGTTCCTTTTTCTGTATGGTGTCTTGGGATGTTGCTCTTGGTTCATTATATTGGTGTAACTAGGACACTTGTGTTCTGATTATGTTTCTTGGTTCATTGAATTCTTGTAACTAGGACGCCATCTCAATTTGTCCTTGATTCCTAAAGTGGTTCACTAATCTGCTAGAATCAATTGGGGGTCTGAGTAATGGGGTGGAGCAGAGGATTATCTAGGATTTTTCTGTAGGGGATTCAAGAAAAGGCAAAGAATGTATGCTGATGAGGCTTAACACAAAACCACGTTTAAATCTTTTAACTCCTTGAGCCATTGCTCTAGAGGTTTTCCATATATCGAGTATTCAATTGCCTACACACATTTAATTTACCGGTAAACAGTAACATTTTCCGATGGAGGGATTTAGTTGAGAGGAGTTAGTTGGTGTTGGGTTTCTTTCCCCCCAGCTTGCTATGTGTTTGTTGTTAATGGTCTTGCTAGTTCTGCCTCAGAAAAGAATTCACGACTTCAATGCCAAAAAGAAGTTCAATTCATTAGATTACTCAGGGTACTTACTGTCTATGTTGCGCGGACTTTCCAAAATGCTGCCGCACCCGTGTCGGATCCTCCAAAAATACACTACTTTTGGAGGATCCGACACGCACCTGGTGACATTTTCGAAGAGTCCGAGCAACATAGCTTGCTGTATATGTGCAGTTGCTCATTTTGGAAAAATATGATTTGCATAGTCTTTTTCTCCAAAGGGAGGCACTTATCAAATCATCTAACTGAACGAGCTAGCCATGTCACTTGGTAGATGATTAGGTGGCTGGTAGCAGCTAGAGTTTCAGACTCTATTTTCTGTTTTAGTCAAGTGGGTGTTGGAAAGTAAGACTTCAGTAATTTTCCTATTGGTTTCTTTGACCTGAACTATCATAGAGGAAGAGAATGGAAGGGAGAATTGACCGAAGGGAATTGAAGGAAAAAGTAAAAGAAAACTTTCTTCATTCTTTCTCTGGTTCGGGTAGGAAGTAATATACACATATTTCATATGCTTGTCTCTTCTACCATGATGAATGTGTGGATCCTAGGGGAGAATGGTTATTACTACCACTGTGCACCCTTTTTCATCTATCACTATCAATTCTTTCTTATTTAGGAAGGATTCCATTCTCATACTTGGAAGATATTCAGATGAGGTTCATGAAGAACTACACTAAGGTGGCGTCTTATGCTCCTGCTTATGCCATGAATGATGAATTCTCTAGGGTCTTACATCAGCAAATGGAGTTCTATTCAAGTAATCCTAGTGCAGATACACTGAATCGCGTCAGGGGGGAAGTTGGTGAGGCAAGTATCTTTATTGTTTTTACCATTCAAGACAAGATAAGTATATTTAGTCTTTAGGTCCACCAAGATTGAAGAAGTTTAATTTTTCTAAGTTTGAGTTTCAGTTTGCTTTTCTTTTATTTGTCTTTTTGATTTTAGCTTTTTTACATATCGGTTGCGTCCAAGGCTTGTTTTAATTTGTCTAAGAAGATGAATCTGCATGGGACCTTAGATGAGCTCTACAGAAGGTTTTTGCTTTCAATCGAGATATTCTTTTTAACTATATTGTTTATTAAAGGGTTTTCAATTTTGCTTCCATCTTTATTTAATTTTCTCCCCCTAGCATTCTGAATGCCTCCAATTCAGGTTATCCATTTCGTTCCAAATATAAATTGAGGAAGCAATTCATCCTTTTTCCATAAGTGAAATAATTAGTCATCCTCATATTTTGTTTAACGCCAAACAATCTAAGTAAATTGTACAACTGCTTTAGCTTCCATAGTAAAAACAGTGACAATTTTATCTCACAACAAAAATGCTGTACAAAAAGGAATGAACACTTTGTACATGTCTTTTTCTATATAATTGTAGTTATTCTTACATCATTTCGATATGTCAGTTTTCTGTATTTACTCCTTATTAAGGAATTTAATAACCTTCACATCGTGGAATTGTGTTGTTCACTTCCCTCTAAGCCTAGCAAAGTAGTAGTTCTATTTCTCATTCTTGCATCTATATTACTAATACAAAGAATAACTGCACTGTGAATCCAGCTACGCACGATCATGGTGGATAATATTGAGAAAATACTTGAAAGAGGGGACCGGATTGAGCTCCTTGTTGACAAAACAGCAACAATGCAAGATAGTGCATTTCACTTCAGGAAACAATCAAAGAGACTGCACAGAGCTCTCTGGATGAAAAATGCAAAGCTCCTGTAAGTATCTTTCACCAAGTACTGGAGCTTTATCAATTCTTGCTTAGAATCACTAGCATCTAGTGTTCCATTTGCCCTGCATCAAGCATTACTTGGTATACCATGGCAGCACCTGTTCCATGGAAGCTAGTTTCCTTTGCTAATATTGTTTTGTTGTTAGTTAAATGATTTCCAGAGTAACAAAATTTTAAAAGAGAAAAAAATGTTGACCAGAATGGTCTTAGTTACTACTTATCTGTCAAAAAAATGTTGACCGTCTTAATTAATACTCCCTCTTTCCCATTTTATGCGACTCACTTTCCGTTTAAGTCTATCCCAAAAAGAATGACCCCTTTCTCTATCTAGAAACTATTCAAAATTAGCATCCTCATTTTACCCTTAATGACATAGCTTGTATGGACCTGCTTGATATAAAATTTCATTCTTTTACTAGGAGAGAAAATGAAAAGAGATGTGGAACTCTCACCATTACTCATTTAAATGGTGGTAGTAAGGGCATTTAAATACTTTGCATATATTTAGCTAATGTGTCAAAAGTCTTCCTTTATTTCTTAAACTTTGTCTCTAGTCAAACACTTTCACATAAATGGGACGCAGGGAGTATGGTGTAAGTCCTTTTTAACATTGGAGAAGGCTGCATAACTTGGATTATTTACCGATGGAGAATATCCTTTTATCAAATGTAACCATTCTTCTTCTGCCATGAGATGTATTTCGAGGACTTCGTAGTTCATAAACTCAGCTTGCCTAGTCATCACGCCTTCTTTGAATGAGTTAATGAGTTTGGCCTGTTGGTGATTGATTACCTAATCAAAACACAGCTGTCTTTTTATTTTCTGTCTGAACTTTAGCAGAGTATTTGCTATGTTGAGCTTAGCTTGCTTCTCTCTCTCTCTCTCTCTCTCTCTCTCTCTCTCTCTCTCTCTCTCTCTCTCTCTCTCTCTCTCTCTCTTTAAATTGCATGGCAAAATAATACAGTGAAAAAGTTCTTAACCTTCAACAGAAAACAACTTCTCTAGCTATAAATAGGTTTCTCAAATATTTGTAGAATTTGAATAGAGATGGATTCGCATTGGATCAACACGAAAATGGATCAAATCCAGTTCATATATTTTTGAGCACTAGCTTGGATTGGATTCTACTGGATAATCTGCCAAGCCATCGTTAAGCATCTATACTCCTGTTCACACTATTCTTATTTCTCAAAAGCTTATCAAGTCACACATGAATTCCCAGTTAGCTTGATGCGGAGTTTGTCTCTATATGAGTAAGTAATACAGTTGAAAAAGTTGCCAATGCTGGTGATGGTGCAGTCTGCAGCACATAATGCCAGTGGGTATTGGCTGGTCGCTGCAATTAGGCTCCTTATCTTTTATCCCAATTATTTTGCTAAAACAAATGTGGTTAAGGAAAAGGAATTGTAATGTTTTATGAAGAAAACTTGGCTTAAAAAAGGAAAGAAAAGTAATTTTTGCTAGATTGGGTTAAGATCATTGATATCCAACTCAATCTAGCCAATGAATGAAGATGCTGATCTCTGAGCCCATGTTTTGTTCCATGACCAAATTTGATCTGAATTCACTTCCTTTGCACTGTAATACATCTGAATATTTGTGTATGGATGTGTGGTTTGATATGAATTTACCTTGATTGTCTTAGCCATAAATCTTGAAATTGGAGGCAAAGAACCACAGTTCTATGATTAATAATATTTATACTTTTTTAAAGCAAATAATAAAGTGATTATTTGTCAAAAAAGGTGAGGTATTTAAAATAAATTCAATATTGTGATCCATATTTTTTGCTTTTGCAAACTGTCTAATATGAGATAAGATGAAAAAAATCAAGCTGAGCTTGTCATCAAAAGCAGGCTCATCTTCTAGGCCCAAGCTTAGTCTTAGTTTAACATGTTGGGTTGGGCAAGCCGACCTAGAAGCTTGTGAAACCTTATTCGTACTTCTGTCTACCTTGCTTAAGTATATGGGGACAAAAGTAGAACTTTTTGCTTCCTCAGCAATATCAGCAGTTTTCTATATGAAATTTGATGAGATAACAACTTTAGATATTATAGTAACTTTTTCTTTAAACAGACAGACACTGTCATTGGAGATATTTTTTGGGAATTACATTATCTACGAGTATGCGAATAAAATAACTATCCACCAAAAAACTTGGCATGAAGTTTATTAATTGAAAAGTTAAAACGCAAACCTATGGTTAGCAAAGTCTTTAGAGGATTGACTTCAAATTTACCTGCTACGATGATATTAATTTGAAGTACTGAGCCTGAGCGAATCCCGTTACTCCTTATGATGAAAATAATTGTCTGCAAGTGGAAAGATGGTCATCTATATTTAGTGTGGATTAAATTTTATGACTTCTATCATATCTGCTTTTTTGATAATGGTGGTGCTCGGGCTAGCTTGAGCGCACCTCGACTAATTCCACCAGGGACCTGCTACCTCTCACTAGCCCAGGTATTGTGTAACTCTGTCTACCGAGGCTTAGACAAAAAGGACCTCATATAAAATAACTTTGTTTATGAGTTCTATAATATTGTATCTGGACTTCAGCTTTGATCATTGTGGCTCAATGTACATCAATAAGTAGCTCCCGGGATCTATTTCCGCCATACTGTAGTTACCGGTAAAACCCTAAGATAAACAGGCACTGCAAGGGTAGCATGCTTCTTGGGGTCTCATCCTTGATTGAATGAAGGGACACTTCATCCCTTGAGGTGTAAAATAATCAATAATATGGTGAAACTAAATGCCCAATCCCTTTAATTTAGGGAGAGGCAATTAGGCAAAGGAATGATAGAGATGAAACACCGTAGAATGGCAGGAGTGAGACTGCACTATCCTGTTGACTCTTCAATTAGGCTAGACTCAGACAGAAAGAGTTGATTGTCTTAAGAATATAGCCAGTATCTCTATAAAATATGGAACCATCTTAGTAAAACACCTCTACTCTCAGAATTGTCTTTGCTGGCATTTGGGCATTTTCCTATAGGAGGTATCTCGATTATATATCCTTGTCAAGACTTATGCTTTTTTTCTGTTCATACCTATTTTTTTGGTGAACGTTTTGTTTGCTGGCACATGTAGTTCGAGGTGAACTGACGAAATCAGTTTATGCAACAGTCAGAACTTTTTTTCAATGAAGCTCCTAGTTTGATGCTTTTCGGTTCATACAAACATCAATCTCAACTTGTCACTTTGTTGATAACAGGGCCTTATTAACATGTCTGTTCGTACTCTTGCTCTACTTGATAATCGCTGCTTGCTGTGGAGGCATCACTCTACCTTCCTGCAGATCGTAACTTCTTACGGTAAGCCATTGCTGCTTGCTGTGTCTCTCAGAATACCAAACGCGTTTCAATCTGGACTATATGTGTTACTAGTGAAGGTTCTCAAATAATCTAGGGGATTATTGTTTTAGCACCTTTCAGAGTCCATGCTCTGGAGCAGAATAATATAAGGTTTATGCCGTGCTCTTGCATGGGTTTTGCCTTACATTTTGTAAATGCTGGGAAAATTCTTTTTCCCTCTTGTTCTTCTTACAAGCTGGTAATTGCCCATCCATATTACGTAGTTCAGACATTGATAACTTGAGTGTTTATATATATATATTTTTTTTTTATTTTTTTTTTTTTTAAATTTATTTATTGTAAAAGGTAGCTTTTTTAAGGGATGTCCTTTTTTGTAAATGTACAACAGGTTGTAATTTCAGTTCTGTTGAGAATTTTTGTATCTTTGCAGAAATGTTACTTAGCTATGCTTTTAATTTTAGGAAGTGAACCTTATTATGACTTATGACATCTCATGGGGTAAATTTATTCTTCGTTTGTAGATATTGCTTTTCCCACGTACAACCCCCCCACCCCCCACCCCACCCCACCCCCAAAACCAAAAATAAAGTGTTTCGATCCGAAAAGAGAGCATTTGGTAGTGAGTCAGGGCTATAATCTTTGGTTTTTTCCTTTGCTCCTTTTAATTCATGATATTAAACACTTCCAATTATAAAATAACATTACTCAAAGGCTATATGAAATTTCATTACATCAATCAAACCAGAAACTGAGTTCATAGGAAAAACAGAGGCACAAAGGCATATATCTGATGGATTATTACGCTTTCTATCACAGATTTCTTCTAAGAACATAATACAGTCGATTCAACTAACTGTTAGTTTTATTGGGAATTTAATGATAACCAGAAGGTGGAGGACTTCCATATCCTGGTGAGCTAGGAGGTGGTTGGTAAGTGGGTGTTGGTGGCGGTAAGCTAGGGGGTGGTTGGTAAGTGGGTGTTGGTGGCGGTAACTTTGGCACTGGAGAAGGTATTGGAGGAGGTTTATAAACAGGAGAAGGAGATGGCAAACTTGGTGGAGGTGTGTGAATAGGAGCATGAGGTGGTATTTTTGGTAGAGGTGAGTACACAGGAGGAGGTAGTGGTGGACTTGGTGGAGGTGAATATACCAGTGTGGGAGGTTGTGGACTTGGTAGAGGAGGTGAGTAAATGGGAGTGGGGGGTGGGCTTGGAGGAGGAGGTGAGGGATAATGGTATACAGGAGGAGGAGGTAATTGTGGGCTTGGTGGAGGTGAATATACTGGTGGTGGAGGTGAGTAGACAGGAGTAGGTGGTGGACTTGGTGGAGGTGAATATACTAGTTTAGGAGGCACTGGTCTTGGTGGAGGTGAGTAGACAGGAGGCGATGGTGGACTTGGTGGAGGTGAGTAGACATGAGTAGGTGGTGGGCTTGGTGGAGGTGAATATACCGGTTTAGGAGGTAGTGGACTTGGTGGCGGCGAGTAGACAGGAGCAGGTGGTGGGCTTGGTGGAGGTGAGTAGACAGGAGCGGGCGGTGGACTTGGTGGAGGTGAGTAAACAGGAGTGGGTGGTGGACTTGGTGGAGGTGAATATATTGGTCGGGGAGGTAAGTAGACAGGAGCGGGTGGTGGACTTGGTGGAGGGGAGTAGACAGGAGCTGGTGGCGGGATTGGTGGAGGTGAATATACTGGTTTAGGAGGTAGTGGACTTGGTGGAGGGATTGGCGGAGGTGAATATACTGGTTTAGGAGGTAGTGGACTTGGTGGAGGGGAGTAGACAGGAGTTGGTGGCGGGATTGGCGGAGGTGAATATACTGGTTTAGGAGGTAGTGGACTTGGTGGAGGTGAATAGATCGGAGGAGATGGCGGGATTGGTGGTGAATAGATAGGAGTGGGTGGGGTTGGAGGAACAATTGGAGGCTTGTGAATAGGTGGAGGTTTCACTGGAGGAATATAAACAGGCGGCTTGACAACTGGAGGTTTGTGGATTGGAGGGATTACTGGCGGTTTGTAAACAGGAGGGGAGCTAATAGGTGGACTATAGACAGGAGGCGGATTAACAGGAGGCTTATGAGTAGGAGGTGGTTTTTCAAGAGGCGGATTCAATGGAGGACTGTAACTTGGTGGAGCCACTTGGGTGGGTGGTGTTTCTACCGGTGGAGGAGATACTGGTATAGGTGGTTTTTCTACTGGCGGAGGATTGTAAACCGGTGGAGGTGACACTGGTATAGGTGGATTTTCTACTGGGGGAGGTGATACTGGTATAGGTGGATTTTCGACTGGCGGAGGCGTGTAAACCGGTGGAGGTGACACTGATATAGGTGGATTCTCGACTGGTGGAGGATTGTAAACCGGTGGGGGTGACACTGATATAGGTGGCTTCTCTACTGGCGGAGGCTTGTAAACGGGTGGTGGAGATGGCGGAGTTTGAACAGGTGGTGGCTGATAAATAGGAGGTGTTTGAACAGGTGGTGGAGATATAGGAGGTTGATGATAAGTTGAAGCTGGTAGCAGTTTCAATACTGATCTTCTATAGACCTTTGATTGATGATTATTTGCGTAAGGCACCTTCTGAGAGGCCCTATATGCTGGAGAAGGATGTTTAGGTACGTTTGAAGGTTTTCTCTGTGGACTTGAGGGAGTTCCATAGATGGAAGATGAAGGTTGTGGTGGTGTATATACATGTGCAGGCTTATTATGCACCCGAAGAGATGCTCTGTATATTGGCGAACTCCAGGTTGATGGTGGCAGAAGTGATGGAGCAAAATTGTTGTCCGCAGCAACTTTATTGCTAACCCCAGAACAAAGGTAACTGGATCTTGCGCGCTCCTCGTAGTTCTTGGAACCGTCTCCATTCTGTTGACCTACAAAAACAGAAGAAGAGAAGCAGGAGGAAGGAGAAGAAGAAACAAGATTCAAGTTGTCAACACCAGAAAAGAAGAACACAAGAAAAAACAGAGAAACAGAGAATGGCTTGTTGAATGGAGTCAATGAGTTTTTCATTGTATGAAAGCAGAATTAAATGACTACAACTATAATGAACATTTCTTCACAGTATTACTGTGATTGAGTACAGAAGTGAAGGTGCTAAACCTGAGATTTTATAGTGGAGAACTTGAGAGACTATTATCAGTTACAAATTTCGTGTCAAGATCAAGGAGGTTTTAGCATTGGATTTTCTGCATGGATTAAAGCTTTGTGAAGACGAATGTCACAGTTCCATGGTGGGAAAAGTAACTTTGAAATTTGCCTAGTTTTCTTTGTAGTAATGAATGAGGTAATAGGTTGGTTAGATGGAGATAAGAAGGTAATAAAGGCATTCAGCAACCTTTAGCTTGGAGATTACCACTGCTTTAGCCTTTAGTAGAGTCGTAAAGCTTTTGAATTTGCTTGAATTAAATGAAATTAAAGCTTTTGACATTTCTTGAATTAAATGAAGTTAAATCTTTATATCAAATCTGAGAGAGTTTCTTGAGTTCTGAAGTGAGGGGTGGTAAAGTGTACAGAGTACATCTTTTTTGCTTTCAAAACTGGAAATCGGTATTTCATATTTAATGTACTATGCTTCTATAGTAAACTTGTTATTTGAGTGCATGAACAATGAGATTTCATAGTTTGCTTGCCTTTCCACTGTAAAAACTGAACTGAAAGTAAAAATGATTTCTTATCATCAACAAAGAAACTCAAGATCAATAGTCGATGCTTTGAAATATCTGCATTTATGGACATTAGGATACTTTGGTACCTTATTTGATGAGCATAACATTTTTTTTTTGGTCGCATTGGAATTTTAATGTGCACACGCCAACTACTTGGTCTTAAAATGAAAATGTAGCTTTGGTGCCATAGATTTTGCCAAAATAAATTTGGGTTTTATTTGGCAAACACATGTTTGGCCATAGATTTTGCCTACATTTTGGCCAAATCCCAAAACCAGCTCAATAGTTGGTTTTGGGCCAAAATATCACTATTATATTTTTTAAAAAATTGTCCTAATTTTTTGTATTTTATAAAAGAGCCCACCATTTATTATTTTGTAACGATGTTGCTTCATCTTCTCGGGCATCTAATAGTGTATCATGCATGTAGTTCATTATAAAAATTATAATTTTGTATCGAATTTATTTATGTTCAGGACTATGGTTTGCGTTAATATAATGAATGTTATTGATAATGGTACTGTTAGATATTTGTGATAATTTTTAGAACTTGTGGGTATAAGTCATGTTTCATGTTTTTTCAAACCAAACTTCACCCAAAATAGATGTCCAAACACATTTTCATCTTCAAACCAAATTTCACCCAAATCAGATTTTTCAGAATAAATTTGGGAATCTATGGCCAAACACTAGCTTATAGCCTTTTTGGTCAAGCTTCTATAATCAACTTATTTTGGAAAAGTAATTTCTCAAAAATATTTTTCAAAAAAGTACTTTGGGTGAGAAGCAGTTTCTTTGACTCACTTTTGAGCAGCAATTAATTAGTGTTTGGCCAAGTCTAAAGAATATTTTTCTTGAAAGTGGGTTTCAAAAGAGACTTTTGAAAGAAAATATTTTTTTCTGCTTTTCAAAGTTAACTTTTACTTCTACTTAAAAGTATTTTTTTTTTCTTCTAAAAGTTTGGCCAAACACTTTAACCTAAGAGGGGGAAAACACACTTTTTGGTTTTAAAAAAATAATTTTAGCCAAAAAAAGCTTGGCCATACAATTTATTATTGATATAATATAGTAACTAATAAAAGTACGTTCTTTACAAAGATGTTATAAGTGTTATTTCATTTTTGCAATCCGTATACCATGAGTATAGAATTGCTTTTTGGTAGTATATGATTAATCTAGATTCTGATATCATTATATGGTAAATGGTAATTCAACATGTAGCAAAATGATTCACACACTTTAAGGAAAAGGATAATAATATACTAGAGGAAAATGCTTCATCTGTCTTAATTAGTTTAGGAGTATTATTTAATGTTAGCAGGTCAAACAAACCATTTCACGAAACTAAACTGGAAATGAATTAATGCTTCTTTTAATCTATAACTTAGATATTCAGAAAAGGATAATAAATTGTAATTTCTTTCATTTAATGATCAAATGATACCAAAAAAGGAAAATCAAATGATACACCCGAAACCTTAATTAAAGATCACTCAGTTGCATGCCAAAGAAATTTTATGGTGATTGATTTGCAAGTATCTCCCCTTGGGTGCAATTTATTTGGAATTTCCTAAGATAAAATTGAAGATTATGTTGGCTTATTGGTGTGATAAGGTGGGTTAATAATGGCAAAAAAAAGGATATAATATCCGTAATATCTCTGTTAATTAAAAAAAATCATTTTTCTTTAGCTATAATATTACTTATTTGACTTTCTGATGTAATATCTCTCAAATGATTTCCTGGTGTTAGGTGTAACGCCTATAAAATCTCACCTTCAGTACCTAGCTTATCATATTTACCGTGAGAAAATGTGAACTAAAGTTTTCTTATTTAGCTTTGCCTCCTGATGACGAAATATCCATTGATTCCGTCTAACTGGCCTTTATTTGTTCTTTACTTTTTTTTCTTTGCTTATGTTCTCCTTTCTGAAGGGAGTCTTGTAGTAACAGTAGAGTTATTTCCGTGTAACTTATATATCAAAGGTTCGAGTCGTGGAATCAGTCACTGGTTCTTACGCCAAGGTAGGTGTTGCGGCCAAACGCACACGCAAGTATACGCGGCCGTCACGTAATAAAGTGATAAGATAGAGTGTCGAACCCACGAAAACTTATTATCAACCATTAACTAGATTAGACTGTCCTAATTATCTAGACAAAGATTAAACTCAAAAGTAGTGATGCTAAAGTACAACAACAACAACAATAACAACAACAACAACAATAACAACAACAACAACAACAACAACAACAACAACAACCCAGTGAAATTCCACTAGTGAAGTCTGGGGAGGGTAGTGTGTACGCATATCTTACCCCTACCCCGGAGAGGTAGAGAGGCTGTTTCCGAAAGACCCTCGGCTCAAGAGGACAAAAAGACGAAAGGAGACAATATTAGTATCACCACAGAAATCATAGGAAAAATAGGAACAACATGAAATCCAGAAGAAAGATGCAAAGCAAAAACGATAGCTAGTAAATAGGTCTGGCACTGAAACGCAAAATAGTAAGACACGACATTGCCACTAGCTAGCTTAGACAAAACTCTACCAGACTAGTCTCACAACGGTACGAAGTAAGGCAAGATTTAACTACCTCCGAACCTACAACCCTAATACTCGACCTCCACATATTCCTATCAAGTGCCATGTCCTCGAAAATCTGAAGTATCGCCATGTCCTACCTGATCACCTCTCCACAATACTTTTTCGGCCGCCCTCTACCTCTTCTCGTGCCCTCCATAACCAGCCGCTCACACCTCCTTAGCGGGGCATCTGTGCTCCTCCTTTGTACATGTCCGAACCATCTGAGCATCGCTTCCCGCATATTGTCATCAATGGGAGTCACACGCACCTTCTCCGGAATATCATCATTCCTGATCTTATCCATCCTAGTGTGCCCGTACATCCAGCTCAACATCCTCATTTCTACGACTTTCATCTTCTTGATATGTGAGTTCTTAACAACCCAACACTCAGCCCCGTACATCATGGCCGGTCTAACCACCGCTTTATAGAACTTACCTTTGAGTATCGGTGGCACTCTCTTGTCACACAAGACTCCAGATGCTAACCTCCACTTCATCCATTCTAACCCAATACGGTGTGTGACATCATCGTCGATCTCCCCTCCCCCTGGATAACCGACCCAAGGTACTTGAAGCTGCCTCTACTCGGGATGAGTTGTGAGTCAAGCCTCACAACCACGCCCACTTCCCCCGGCTCAGCGCCGAACTTACACTTCAGGTATTTTGTCTTCGTCTTGATCAGCTTGAAACCCTTAGACTCAAGAGCCTGTCTCCAAACCTCCAGCCTCTCGTTAACACTGACTCGCGTTTCATCAATCAGAACTATGTCATCGGCGAATAGCATGCACCATGGCACCTCCCCTTGAATATGGTGTGTTAACGCGTCCAACACCAGGGCGAATAGGAACGGACTGAGCGCAGAGCCTTAGTGTAGTCCCATAACAATCAGAAAATACTCAGAGTCGCCTCCTACTGTCCTTACCCGTGTCTTAGCCCCATCATACATGTTCTTAATCGCCATAATGTAAGGAACCGACACACCTTTTGCCTCCAAGCATCTCCAGAGAACTTCTCTAGGAACCTTGTCATATGCTTTCTCTAGGTCAATAAAACCATGTGCATGTCCTTCTTCCTATCTTTGTACTGTTCCACCAACCGCCTAACAAGTTGTATATCTTCTATAGTAGAACGACCCGGCATGAACCCGAACTGGTTGTCGGAAACAGACACTGACATCCTCACCCTCGCTTCAACCACCATATCCCACACTTTCATGGTATGACTCAGTAATTTGATACCCCTATAATTGTTACAACGTTGGATATCACCTTTGTTCTTATATAATGGAACTACCATACTCCACCTTCACTCATACGGCATCCTCTTCGCCTTAAAAATAACATTGAACAACCCAGTCAATCACTCTAAACCTGCTCTCCCCACACACTTCCAAAATTCCACCAGAATCTTGTCAGGCCCTGTCGCTCTGCCCCTACTCATATTACTCATAGCTCTCATGACCTCCTCAACCTTGATGCGCCTGCAGTACCCAAAGTCACGGTAACTCTCGGAATGCTCCAATTCACCTAGCACGATATCCCGATCCCCTTCTTCATTCAGAAGTTTATGAAAGTAAGTCTGTCATCTCTTCTTAATCTGGGAATCTTCCATCAATACTCTACCATCATCGTCCTTGATGTATCTCACTTGGTCCAAATCCCGAGCCTTCCTCTCTCTCAACTTGACCAGCTAGAATAGCTTCTTCTCCCCGCCTTTTTCCCCCAGTTCCTCGTACATACGACCATAAGCTGCAGTCTTAGCCTCCGTGACCGCCAGCATAGCTTCCTTCCTAGCTACCTTATACCTCTCCATGCATGCACGCCTCTCCTCCTCACCTATGCTCCCCACTAACTTTAGGTACGCCGCCTTCTTCGCTTCCACTTTACCCTGGACCACTTCATTCCACCACCAGTCTCCTTTGTGCCTGCCAGCGATGCCCGTCGAGACCCCTAACACCTCTCTCGCAGCATCTCTTATATAGTCTGTTGTCGTTGACCACATAGTGCTCGCGTCCTCACTGCTCTTCCAAGCTCCCATAGCCGACAACCGCCCCTCCAACTCTTGGGCTTTATCCTTAGTCAAGGCTCCCCACCTGATTCTCGGTCTTCCTCGAGCAGACCTTTTCCTCCTCTTTAACATAATACCAACGTCCATCACTAAGAGCGCATGCTGCGTCGCGAGTATCTCACCTGGAATCACCTTGCAATCCTTGCACAACCCTCTGTCACACCTCTTGAGGACGAGATAATCAATCTGAGTCTTCGCCACCACATTTTGAAAAGTAACCAAATGCTCCTCCCTCTTCGGAAAAGGTAGAGTTCGTAATCACCAACCCAAAAGCCTTAGCGAAGTCCAACAACGAGGTACCTCCTCCGTTCCTCTCGCCAAAACCAAAGCCTCCATACACCTCGCCATAACCACCTGTGGTCGACCCAATATGACCAATGAAATCTCCTCCTATGAATAGCTTCTCAGCAGGCGGAACCTGGCGCACAATCTCATCTAACCCCTCCCAGAAACGCTATTTAACCTCCTCAACTAGGTCTGCATGTGGCGCATAGGCACTAACGACATTTAGAGTGCACTCTCCAACTACCAACTTAATAATCATCAATCTATCATTCACTCGTCTAACCTCAACCACAGACTCTCTAAGTTCTCTATCCACCAAGATACCCACTCCATTTTTACCCTTCTGGACTCCTGAGTACCAAAGTTTATACCCGTCCGCGTCCCTCGCCCTCGACCCTACCCACCTTGTCTCTTGGACACACGCTATATTGACCCTTCTCTTCTAGAGGATCTTTGCCAACTCTATAGACTTACCCGTCAATGTACCTACATTTCATAACCTAATTCTCAACCAGTGGACACCCTTGTTCCCTATACATCCCTTGCCTCCCGACCCGCCCCCAACCCCTGCCCTACCTCCCGCTCCCCTCGAGGACCCCACTCTTGATGCTAAAGTAATTAAACTAAAAAGAAAATAAATAATGAAGTCTGAACAAAGGAAGAGAAGATTTTTATATTACCAATGTACTGAAAATGATCTAGTGTTATGGGTTATCTAACATTCCTATTGTATTGTTCAATTGAATTGACTAATTGATTCATCTAGTTCATTGGTTGACAGGGTTAATATTGCTCATAAGAATCTGTCGAGTTCTTACTCGCCTATTCAAGCTAACATAACGCCTATATGTCTATGGAATTAGAACTAACAAGAATGCATTTATAATTCATGTACATCAACCAAGCAAGGCAATTAGATATGTATATCCTAACTGCAAATACGTTCCTTGATACCCAGGTTCAAGAACTTGTTTTACTCAATCCTATGTGCAATCTAGAATTTTCACTTTCGAGTTCAATTCTAGATTCATAGATAGTATTCAATTAGTGATCAATCAATTAAACAATTAAGCGCAAGATTGAGTAAATAAACCAATATGATAAATCAAGAAAGCAAAATCAATATCCGAATAACAGTAGTCATGAAAGAACCACAACCCTAGAACATGAATTTTAGCTCCATATAGACATGGTAGCCAAACAACAAATCATACAAAGAAACATAAAAATTACTAAGTTTGGCGGAAGAAAGATGGAATTTTATGAATTTCGGCCTCCACGGCGGCTCTGTGCTTGTGCTTTTCTCTCAAAAACGTATCCCCTCCCTCCAAAATAGGTTTAGGACCCCTTTTATACGGGTTGGGGATGTATATGACTGAAATAATTAAGTCTCGGGTGAAATAGGACAAGTCCCCGTCACGCAGGGACCAGGCCAGCGCGTCGCGCCTGGCGCACAAACCAGAAACATTTTGCCTTCAATTTCCTCTAAGCGCGATAGAGAATGCATCACTGCCCAAAACGCACAAACTCCAATTCACGTGTTGCTTTCCAATGTCTCCATGCTAATCATTTTTCTTTTTTTCTAATTGAATGACTCCACGTGATGCCTCCCTCTTCATCCTCTTTTAGCATGTTTTTTTCCAACTCAAACCATATTTGTCCTAATTCAACAATTGTTAAATAATTAGTATAACCTCTATAATTGAGTAATATTGGACATAATTTATATAAAATATAACCCAAAATCAATAAAAATGTAAATCAAGTAATATTCAAAAATACATAAATACGTCCAACATCACGACCCCATACTTAAAACTTTGCTCGTCCTCGAGCAATGGAACTAACAACTACACACCAACAATTTCCAAATGGAACTACCATTTTTTCCCAAATTTCCAACTCAAATCCCTAATGAGATGATGAAAATAGTAATAGATTCATGAAACATAGTCCAATCCGTGTTAGAATTACTTACCCCAATAACTTCCTTGAAGAACCCTCCATAAATTCGCCTCACACCGAGCTCTCAAGGTCCCAAAATTGAAAATGGAAAACAAACCCTCGAACTTGATCTTTTCTGCCCAGCGATTCCGCATCTACAGACCTACTGTAGCACCTGCGACGCTGCACTAGCGGAATTTCCCTCGCAGGTGCGTAAATGACTTAAGGGGGTCGGGTCCGCATCTACGATGAAGGGGACGCACCTGCATGTACGCGCCTGCGGAACCTGGTCCGCTTCTGCGTTCTCACTTCGCACCTGCGCTCCTTTGGCGCATCTACGGGCATCGCAGATACGTAAAATTGCCTAGCACTTGCAACCCCTGAGCACCTACCCCACTCCGCTTCTGCGATAGACCTTGTGCACGTGCGATCCCGCACCTGCGGTCTCCCCACCGCAGGTGCGAAACACCAGAAACCAGAAAACTTTAGCTTTTGCCTAAGTCCAATTTCAATTCGTTAAGCATCTGAAACATACCAGAGGCCCCCGGGACCCCAACCAAACATACCAACAAGTCTTAAAACACCATAAGAACTTAGTAGAGCCCTCAAATCATATCAAACAACGCTAAAAATCCGAATCGCCCTCCGATTCACACTTAATGAACTTTGAAACTTCAAACTTCTAAAACTGATGCCGAAACCTATTAAACCACGACCGATCAAACTCTCCAAAAATTCAACTTTCGCCAATTCAAGCCTAAATCAGCTACGGAACTCTAATTCACAGTCCGCACACGCTCCTAAATCCAGAATCACCTAACGGAGCTAACAGAACCGGTGAAACTTTATTCCAGAGTCGTCTTCATACAATTCCAACTACAATCAAAAATCCTAAGACTTAAACTTCCGTTTAGGGACTAAGTGTCCCAAAATACTCCGAAAACACAACCAAAGCCTCCCGGCAAGTCACATAAGCAGAAAAAGATACGGAAAAAGTAGTAAACAGGGGATCGGGGCTATAATTCTCAAAACGACCGGTTGGGTCATTACAGGCATCATAGACAATTTCAAAATATAGGGAAGATACTGCACATGCCAAAACCTAAATATGCTACTATGAAACAAGTCAAGGGCGCTTAGGAATCTCATATTTCTTCTATTTATTCCCTAAAGTCTAACCTACTCTAAAAATAAAAAATTACTACCCGGTTCAAAATACATCCCATGGAAAAGAACGGAGGTACAAAAAAAAATCACGGGGGATTATTGCTACCTAAGAAAAAATAAAAGACGTATAATTTTTTTTTTGTGTGTGTTATTGGTTAGACTTTAATCCCTCAAGAAAACTGTCTAGGTGATCCATCGTTAGGAAAAGTCCAAATTTTTAAATTTTTTTTTTGTTTTGATTTTTCATATTTAAAAAAAATTAAGTTACCAAAACTACTACTAAAATACTACACTACTACAAAAACAAAAATAAGAAGTTCAACTCAAAATAAAAAGTAACATTTTTTTTAGGCAGAATAAATAAAATGACACCTCAACTTGTACTCAAATCCCTGTTACACACCTGTTGACTACGAGAATATTTTCAAACACTCAACCTTTGAAAAGTGTATCTATTACACACATCTTTGCTTACATGGCACGTGCATCCTTTACATACAAATAAGGCGAGTGAACTAAATAGTTTTGTATCTAAAGCCTCATAAAAATGCCACATGTCCAACTTTTTCTGATTTTTTATTTTTATTTTTATTTTTATTCATCTCCTTCATTTTTCTTCCTCTATTAATGCTCACAGAACCTCTTTCTAGTTTTTTTTTGGTTACTTTCCAAACTTTTATTTCGTTTTTCAACTAGTAAATAAAGTATTTTCGGATTATCAAGAGATTGGTGTGAAATTGTTGGCTCGAAAAGTGCGATTTCAATTAGACCCAGAAATTTTCGATTCAAAAAGTGCAATTGTTGGCCCGAAAAATCAAGAGAACAATACCAAAATTGTTTATGTGAAATTATTTTTTACTAAAATTGATGTTTGGATATTGAATTAGTTGTTGATCGGAAGCTCCATTTCAAGTTGGAATTAATTTGGAGAGGAATTGAGAGTTGGATCAAACTTATTGAAGAATGCCAAAGAACAATGTTTTGAATTTAAGTGTTGGATCTTAAACTTGAAGCTTGATTTTAAAATTTTTGGTAGTTGAAATTAAGATGATTGGTGGTTGGTCTTGGGAAGAAGATGAGTTCCTTTTCCTTTTCTTTTTTTTTTGGGCTGGGTTCCTTTCCTTTTTATTTTTTAAAACTTTGTTGGAGGCCTTTTTTATTTTTTAACTTAATAACACATGTCACGATGATATTGGTGCGTGGCATACACCTATTTAAAATAAGTGGTCAAATATCAAAGTGGTGTGTAATAGATACACTTTTAAAAGATTGAGTGTTTGAAAATATTCTCGTGGTCAACAGGTGTGTAACAAGGATTTGGGGTACAAGTTCAGGTGTCATTTTATGTATTCTACCTTTTTTTTTACTACTAACATACTACTATTAATTATCTAGAGGAATTTTTTTACCCCATACTTAAAAGAGTGAAGTGTTCCCTAATGCACAAATAAAGCAAAAATAAATAACGAGGGTGGACAAGAAACTCCTTGAAGGCCAAAGGCCGAAGCAATAGCGTCTCACGGGGTACTCAGACTTCTCACAGCCATGATCTTTTGTGCGGGCATCCCACACTTAGTTCCAACCATCTGGCTCACTTTTGCACACTTCCTATGGCTTTGCTCAAAATCTATTCTCAAAATTCCACAAAATAAAACAACACTGCAAAAATAATACAATAAGAAAAAATATCAAAACTAAGAGAAAGCAGTAAAGTTGGGTTGTCTCCCAACAAGCGCCTAAATTAACGTCGCGGCACGTCTTGAACTACTTTTTGCCTTCACCTCGAACTTATGAATTGAGCCCCTAATTTGGCTTCAAGCTTTCTGTTATGCTCCCGGGGCGGTGAGACAAATTTAATTGGGCCAAGCAACCAATATCGCATTCTACACTTCTTGGCCTTCGGATGAGGTATGTAATTCTGTCTCTCAAGCACGACGAATTCAAGAATGTAAGCACCTTGTTCCTCGACTATTGGCTCCTCCAAAGGCTCAGATGACTCGATTTACATGTCATCATCCAAACACAGTGTTGAAAACTGTATGAAATGAGGACCAATATGCCCTAACTCTAAAATTGTATTACTCTTTACATCCTCATATTTACATGCACAAGAGTCTTCAAATATAACATTATCAGCTTTCTCACATGGCTCTAGTGTACTTTTCTCAACATGGGCATCATCAACAAAAATATGCTCGAATGATTGGCTCTCCACTTTTAGCTCCTCAATTTGGCGTATAAGCTCCTTTTCAGCTTCACACAACTCATTACTATTTTTTTGGGTATTAGACGCATAAATTTTTGCATTCAATTGGGCCTCTAAGTCGTGAATAATAGTACCAAATTTATCGATCTCTTGTCCCAATGCAGCTCTTCCTTCTATAAAGTATCTCATTTTATTTGTATTTTTTTCACGTTAAGCCTCATATATTTCTAATCTTTCAGCTTGTTCCACCAGCCAAGTTTGGCTCAAAATCTATTCTTTTTCAAAATTTTGCTCTTGTTAGTACTCACTCTCTTCATTTATTCTTCCAAATTGGCCTTCATTTTTGTGATTGCTGCCCTCATTCTTTTCATATCTTTTTTGAGTTCACCCTATTGCTCTGCTACTTACCTCAGAATATCCCTAATATCCATCGCGTTCCACATCCTGCACTTCATTGCCCCTATCAAACTCAGAAACACTATTAGAAAGATCACAATAAGGGCTCAGAGAAGGATGAAAAGAATTAAGACAACCATCCCAATGGCCATCGTGACCACCACACATATTACAAATATTCCACTCAAAGGATTGAAATTGTGCGCAGAACTCGCTTCCGGGAACATTCTGACAATTTTTCCACCAGTGAAGTCCTCCATAATATGGACTAGGACCATCAAAATAAAAATAACCATCATTCGAATAATTTTTATTCCAAGATTCCATGTTAAAATATAAAAAAATACTAACTAAACTAAAACAAAAAAACTTGAATAGATAAAAAAAATATCTAATCTAGAAAAAAAACTAATTTCAAGTCCCCGGAAACGACGCCAAAAATGTGTTGCGGCCAAACGCACGCACAAGTATATGCGGTTGTCAAGTAATAAAGTGATAAGATAGAGTGTCGAACCCACGAGGATTTATTATCAACTATTAACTAGATTAGACTGTCCTAATTATCAAGACAAGGATTAAACTCAAAAGTAGTGATGCTAAAATAATTAAACTAAAAAGAAAATAAATAATGAACTCTGAACAAAGGAAGAACAGATTTTTATATTATCAATGTAATGAAAACAATATAGGGTTATGGGCTATCTAGCATTTCTATTGTATTCTTCAATTGAATTGACTAATTGATTCATCTAGTTCATTATTTGACAAGGTTAATATTGCTCATAAGAATCTGTCGAGTTCTTACTCGCCTATTCAAGCTAACCTAACGCCTATATGTCTATGGAATTAGAACTAACGAGAACTCATTTATAATTCTTGTACATCAACCAAGCAAGGCAATTAGGTATATGTCTATTTTAACTGCAAATTCGTTCCCTGATGCCCAGGTTCAAGAACTTGTTTTACTCAATCCTATGTGCAATCTAGAATTCCCACTTTTGAGTTCAATTCTAGATTCGTAGATAGTATTCAATTGGTGATCAAGCAATTAAATAATTAAGCGTAAGATTGAGTAAATAAACCAATATGGTAAATCAAGAAAGCAAAATCAATATCTGAATAACAATAGTCATGAAGAACCACAACCCTAGAACGTGAAGTTTAGCTCCACATAGAAATGGTAGCCAAACAACAAATCATACAAAGAAACATAAAAATTACTAAGTTTGGCGAAAAAAAGATGGAATTTGATGAATTTCGCCCTGCACGACGGCTCTGTGCTTGTGCTTTTCTCTAAAAAACGCTCCCCCTTCCCTCCCCTCCCCCCCTCCCTCCAAAAAAAAATAGGTTTAGGACCCCTTTTATACGAGTTGGGATATATATGGCCGAAATAACCAAGTTTCGGGCAAAATAGGACAAGTCCTCGTCACGCAGGGTCCAGGCCAGCGCTGGCGCACAAACCAAAAACGTTTTGCCTTCAATTTGCTCTAAGCGCGATAGAGCATGCGTCACTGTCCAAAATGCACAAACTCCAATTTGATGTCTATTCCTTCCAAGTGCTCCTTCACGTGTTGCTTTCCAATGTCTCCATGCTAATTATTTTTCTTTCTTTCTAATTGAATGACTCTCCACGTGATGCCTCCCTCTTCTTCCTCTTTTAGCATGTTTTTTTCCAATTCAATCCATATTTGTCCTAATTCAACAATTATTAAATAATTAGTATAACCTCCATAATTTAGTAATATTTGACATAATTTATATAAAATATAACCCAAAATCAATAAAAAATACAAATCAAGTAATATTCAAAAACACATAAATACGTCCAACATTAGTAGGTCATACATCGCACCCCGAGAGAGTGCAACCTTACCCGCATCCTTGTATATATTAGTGGAGAACGCAGAGATTATGATGTACAAATCTTTGTTTTCAACTAATTTTGTAGCTACTGGTGAGCTCGAAGATAGTTCAATTGTGTTACACAAAGTATAGGTGCATCCAAATTCTATAACAATGCAAGTCACTCAATAAGTTGGATGTTCATATTCTTTCACATGGTATCAACAGGGGCGGATCTACGTGGATGGGTGTGGGGTACGTGAACCCATGCACTCCTTCCTAGACTGTGTAGCACACTAGTATTTTTCTAGTAAACTACTTATATTTGCATGTGGGAACTCATGCTGAAGATAGCATTTGGTGTAGTGGTCGCTTTTTGCACCTTTAACCCCGTCAGAGTTCGAATCCCCTAGCCATTGCCCCTTAATTTCAAATCCTTTTACTATTTAGTTTGAATCTTTCATTTCTGTTTCTTTTTTCTTTCATTTCCTTTCATTCTTCTCTTTTTTGGTCACTCTTTGACCTATCTTTTAATCAACAATAATAATAATAATAACAACCCAGTAAAATCTCACAAGTAGGGTCTGGGGAGGGTAGTGTGTACGCAGACCTTACCCCTACCCCCAAGAGAGTAGAGAGGATATTTCAGGTAGACCCTCGACTTAAGAAGACAAAAAGAGAGACAATATATCAGTACTATCAACAGAAAATAATAGAAATAATGACAGCAACATAAGAATCAGAGAATAGATGAAAAATAATAATAATAACCAGTAAATAAGGCCCGACTCGATGAAAAAGGGGAGAATAGTGTGGACACTACATTAACCACTAGCAGTCGAAGACAAAACCCTATCAGACTAGCCTTACACATATACAAAGTAGGAAAATGCTCAACTACCTCCTAACCTACAACCCTAATGCTCGACCTCCACACTTTCCTATCAAGGGCTATGTCCTCGGAAATCGGAAGCCATGCCATATCCTATTTGATCACCTCTTCGCAATACTTTTTAGGTCGCCCCCTACCTCTTCTCGTAGTCGCCAAAATCAATCGCTCACACCTCCTTACCAGGACATCTGGTCTTCTCCTCTATACGTGCCCGAACCATCTGAGCCTCGCTTCCTACATCATGTCGTCCTTAGGAGCCATACCCACCTTCTCTTGAATATCTTCATTCCTAATCTTATCCATCCTAGTGTGCCCGCACATCCACCTCAACATCCTCGTTTCTGCTATTTTCATCTTCTGGATAATCTTAACTGGCCAATACTTAGCCCCATACAACATGGTCGGTCTAACCACCACTTTCTAAAACTTACTTTTGAGTAACGGAGGCACTTTCTTGTCACACAGAACTCCAGATACTAATCTCTATTTCATCCACTCCACCCCTATATGGTGTGATATCCTCGTCGATCTCCCCATCCCCCTGGATAACCGACCCAAGGTACTTGAAACTGCCTCTCTTGGGGATGACCTGTGATTCAAGCCTCACTTTCGTGCCCGCTTCCCTCGGTTCGGCGCCGAACTTGCACTCCAGGTATTCCGTCTTAGTCCTGCTTAACTTGAAATACTCAGACTCAAGGGCTTGTCTCCAAACCTCCAACCTCTCGTTAACGTCGTCTCGCATCTCATCAATCAGAACTAGGTCATCAGTGAATAACATACACCATGGCACCTTCCCTTGAATGTGGCGTGTCAGTGCTTCCATCACCAAGGCAAATAAGAACGGGTTGAGCGCATATCCTTGGTGTAACCCCATAACAACCGAAAAATGCTCTGAGTCGCCTTCCACTGTCCTAACTTGAGTCTTAGCTCCATCATACATGTCCTTAATTACCCTAATACAGACAACCGACACACATTTAGCTCCATGCATCTCCAAAGAACCTCTCTAGAAATCTTGTCATACGCTTTCTCCAGATCAATAAACACCATGTGCAAATCCTTCTTCCTATCCCTGTACTGCTCCATCTACCTCTTAATAAGGTGGATATATTTTGTAGTCAAACGACACGGCATGAACCCGAAACAGTTATCGGATATAGACACTGTCCTCCTCACCCTCAATTCTACCACCATCTCCCAGTCTTTCATGGTATGACTTAGTAACTTGATACCCCTATAGTTGTTATAACTCTGGATATCAGATTTGTTCTTGTATAACGGTATGACCGTGCTCCATCTCCACTCATCCGATATCCTCTTCGTCCTGAAAATAACATTAAACAGTACAGTCTGCCACTCCAAGCTTGTTCTAACCACACACCTCCAAAATTCTATTGGAATTTCGTCTAGCCCGGTTGCTCTACCCCTACTCATCTTACGCAAAGCCCCCATGACTTCCTCAACCTTAATGCACTTATAATACCTAAAGTTTCGGTGACTCTCGGAATGTCCCACTTCACCTAGGACAATGTCATGATCCCCCTCTTCATCCAGAAATCTATGAAAGTAAGTTTGTCATATCCGCTTAATCTGATCATCTCCCATCAATACTCTACCGTCCTCGTCTTTGATATACCTCACCTGGTCCATATCCCGATCCTTCCTCTATCTTTTAATCAAATTCTTGTTTTTCTGTTCTTTTTTTCTTGGATTTTCTTTCTTTCTTCTTCTTTTGTGTTTTATTCAATTTCTTTTTTTGTTCAATCTTTGAGTTTCAAAAACTCTAAAAAATGAAATTCTAAATTAGCTTGAATCTAATTTCAAGTTCCCTCTTTCTTCATTTACTATTCTCTTCTTGAATAGTTGTTTAGTTTTATTATATAGAGCTAAGTATTTGTGATTTTATATAATAATGCTATGATTGATAATTATCCAAGGTAGGAAAACTATTCATGGATATTTGTAAATGAAATGATACATTTTTTTTGTAATAATAACATTGACCGTAGTTTATTTGCCAAGCTGTTATATATCATGACAATTTTAGAGAATCAAATCGAACGATAGTAGTACGCCCATCTTCCTGAAATCCTGGATACGCCTATGAGTATCGATCAATTCCAATTTTTGGTAAGTCAATTCTCACATTAGTAGGTCTTCATTAAAATGAGTGTAAACCTCAGAATTGGATTACATTTGTGGGAGAAGATTGAGGTTATATAAAGTCCCATATTCTCTATACATGGGTCATTCAACATATTCAAATTTTGTGTTCATCACCAATGTTAATTTATTTGTTGGAAGAAAGATGTTTCTTGTAAGTTGTACATTAATTGTACGAACTTGAATAAATAGACTGTCAAAGATAAGTTTCTCGATCTAGTTATTGAAGATTTATTAATTAGATAAAATTGGAGGAGCAATGATCTTTGCTAAGAGTTGATCTAAGGTATGTCTATCATTTTATCAAGATGGCTGATGAGGATGCTAATAAAACTGCTTTAAAAAATTAGCTAACATCTCCTTTGCATCCAAAGCTTGATGAGTTTACTATTTAAAAATTGCTTAAGGTAATCTAAGTAAAAAAACAATCAAATGTAGAATTCTTCCTAATCTTTTTTCGACAGTAACTTTTAAAAGATAATGAACCTGTATACTTGTATTGAGCAAAATCTTGATTAAGATTATCCGCATTAAGGGCATAAAATTGTTTACTGATTCACTTAAAAAAATCAGCAACATAAGCATCATCCTGAACAATTACTTGGTTATAACCTTCACCAACATAATAAATAAAAGGGAAAATTTCATAGATATTTTCCTTAAGGATCGTTTGGTACGAGGGACAAGGAATAATTAATCATGAGACTAAATTTAAGAAGAGTTTATCCCATATTTGGTTGGGAAAAAATTACGGTATAATTAATCCCGAGATTAATTATCCCGGGATTGTAGTATTTTTTTATCCTCATGGAAAGGTGAAATAACTAATCTCGGGATAATTAATCCCGGAATAATTAATCCCGGAATAAAATCTTTCCAACCAAAGGACCCCTTAGGCTTTATATTTGTTGGAGGTATATCGCTGTTAAAGACAAGTTCTCAGCCTATACCAACAGAAGAAGCAAGATTCGAGCTGTCAAAATCAAAAGAAGGCAATAACACCAAAAAAGCCCAGAAAAGCTAAAGAACGGCTGAACCTTAGATTTTATAGGCATCGTAGAATAGAATCTCGAGAAAGAGATTATGTCATTTAATTTACAAATTGATGTTAGAAAGTGAAAGAATTTAGCGTTGGAATAATTGAGATGCGTTTTGGATTCTAATTTTAGTTTATGATTTTCTTGCAATAAATGCTTATATATCATATTTGATCAAGCTTCTAAAATCAACTTATTTATGCGAGACAGATTGTGTTTGACTAATTAATTTAAAATCAGCTTATTTATGCTAGACAGATTGTGTTTGACTAATTAATTTGAAAAACATTTTTCAATGGTAACTAATATTTTTGGCCAAGCTCTTAAATAATACTTTTAAGTGTATTTTTTCAAGCTACTTTTTTTAATTCTAAAAAATTATTTTTTATTTCTACAAGTATTTTATTCCATCCGACTAATACCTTAACTTAAAAATAAAATAAAAAAACACTTTTGGCACAACAAAAACCGAAAAAGTCTTAAAGATAATCAAATGTAGAGTTCTTACTTCCTTCTAATCTCTTTTTTACGTCGAAATTTAAAAGATACTGGACCTCTACCAAACACAAATTAAGTTAAGTTACTACTACAAATTAATGCCGTGTTACTTTGTTGAGCAAAATCTTCATTAAGATCATCCGCATTAATGGCCGGCCCTACCTCTTTCACTTGAAAGAGCCGCCGTCGATTACCGGCGTCGACGCCTTGATAAGGTTATATTTACCGAGCTTCCACCGATCACCGGAACTGCTCGCCGGCAACAAGGGTTTGGAGGTAGGGACAATTTGGGTATTTATGGGCATGATTTGTGTGAGAAGAAGAAGAAGAAGAAGAAGAAGAAGAAGCAGCAGCAACGCTGGTTTTGCGTGAAATTTCCTGTCAGGCCAAAGTTTAAAAATATACTGACTATGTTTTAACTTAACAGGTATAAAAGGTGCAAAGTACACTCGAGAAGAGACTGGAGTGTCGGTTAGCCCATAAATAACCCGACTTTCTGTTGCTAAACCTAATCCACAATGAGAAGAAGCATAGCTCTTTGTCGGAGAGGCCTAAGATCCTACTGTACTGACGCCGGAGATGGCTTTCAGAGCTCCAAACTCAAAATATTTGATCGTCATCTTAAGCGCGTGCAAGTAAAAGTTTCTTCTATCTCACAACTCCATTTACCTCGATTTCAACCATAAACATACAAATTTATTTGTGTAAAAAAATAATTTCTTTTTACAAATTTTCAGTTTCACTTTTCCGTTTATACTATGCATTTTTAATTTGATTTTCATGGTTGGCAGCGTGATAGAGCGGCATGGTTGATGAAGCCCAAGGATTCTCTTGTTGATACTGTGGCTGAAAATCTACTGGATCGACTAGAGGTATTTAGTTTGAACTTTTTTTTTTCCTTAATACTTTTTTTTTTCCGTGCAACTATGTTTAACTTTTTGGTGAAATATTTCGTTTATGAGTGTATTTATGTCTCAATCATACTGCAAAATGTTAATATTTGCATTTTCCGTCCTGATTCGTTTCTACTTTGGATATAATTACTCCTTCCATCTGTTGAAAGGTGGACACTGACAAGAAAATAGACAGAGACAACAATTAGGGAAGCCAAAGTAATCGCGTACCAAAAGAGAGATGAGTGGGAGGACGTTATGAGTGTATATTAAGATCTAAAATATATGGGTGACTTCCGTCGTGCCGTTCTCTAGATAAAGATTAGATGAGCCTATAATGTTATGGTTGAGCCATTATGCTCAGAATGATGCCTGATTACTTTTCTTTAAATCGGTGAATGATGCCTAATTACTTAAGTAAATTTCAACATCCTATGCTCTAATGTACGTCATCTCACTATAAGATATGTAGTTATTGTTGAAGAAACAACTTCAATCAGTTTTTGGTTTGAGAAGATGAAGAGGTAGGAGAACTAGGCTTGGGCTAGTTGGCTTGCACGTCCTCTAGGATCCTGGATAAGTAAAAGGTGCTCCGGGTGTCATTTGATTCATGGACTAATTATTTGTAGATTATAACGCATGGATTATTATACTGATAATAATATAGGGATTTATGTTGTGACTGAATAACAATGTAGGAATTGTTATAAGCGTATAACAATACATCAAATTGTTCTTCAGTGATACTTACTTTAAGTTTTTTTTTCTCTTTAGATACTCTTATCGGCGTATTGCCAATACATGTACTACTATTCCACATTCTATTTCATAAAATATACCGTAATACATAGATTCTCGCACAAGCTATGCCAGTATTAGTAATGCAGAGTTCAATGCCAAAAGTCAAAAGCTGCATTAGTGGTGTTATGCTGAAAACCAAATGTTGTATTAGTTTTGCAGAGATTTCATTAGTATGTGTAGTTAAATATTGCAAACCAAATGTTGTACACGAAATTTATTCTAGGATTTTTTTGTGACCCCTAATAGTGGGTTTGTTCCCACAGAAAAGAAACAAAAATTATGCGAGTTTCTTGTTGATATACATTAATCGCTTCCCTAAAAGCATTAATTGTGCTTCAATAGTGTAGCTTTACATCTTTTTGTGTTTTTTAGGATTGTAAGAGAACTTTTCCAACGGCATTGTGTATGGGGGGTTCGATGGAAGCTATCAGACGGTTATTGCGCGGACGTGGTGAGAAAAAAGTTTCTTGAGGCACATGTTTTAACTATTGTTTCTTAATATTACTTAGTTTTGACTTCTCAGTTCAAAATTTTCATATTCAACATATTTTATGAAAAAATTAAGCTTTCATTTTGATAGCAAATTGTCTAGGAAATTGACGCAATTTTAATTAGTTAGTGTAGGAGTAGTTAAACGTGTCTTATGTGATGCAACAACAACAATAAACCCAGTAGAGTCCCATAAGTATGGTATGGGGAAGGTAGTGTGTTCGCAGGCCTTACCCCAACGTGGGAAGGTAGAGAAGTCGTTTCCGACATGTCTTACGTGATGGAAGTTATGAAAATTATACTAGCTTGAAGAAGTTACTTCTTTGGATCTTTAGCTTCTCCTGGATGTTGTGTACTTGATTTTATAGGGTTGCACTATTTAATAAATTATTTTTCTTTAAGAAGAATGAAAGTGAAGCATAATTAGATGGAAAAGTGGTGCCCGAATTTAAATGATTCAGCTATCTAGGCTCAATTTAGTAGAGCATGATAGATAAAGATGTAATAAAGAGCATGAAAATAGGATGGCTGAAAGGGAGGAGTACTATGGATTGCTATACGATAGGAAGATACCTGACACAGTGAAACATTCACGGAACTTTTACTGAATGGTGGCGAGACCTTTAATGCGATATGAGAGCTAGAGGCCTAACATATCCATAATATAGGTGTTGCAGAAGTGTGTATGCTAAAATGGATGTGCAATCATACAATATTGGACAAGATGAAAATGTACACATCCAAGAGAGGATGCAAGTACTATACACGAAATGAAGGAAGATCGACTAAGATGGTTTAAACCATGATCTTCATAGATATCCACAACCATTTCATGGATGCAACACTATGATGATTGAAGGTGCTCGGGGTAAACATAAAACCACTTGGAGGTAGTTGTTTCAAAAGAAGTACAATTTCTTGGTACCGGTGCGAACTTAGCTAAGTACAAAATACCAGGAAACGAAGAATCCATATAGGTGATACTAACTAGTGTGGATTAAGGTTTAGCCATTATGTGTTGCTAATATCAGGATCATAACAACAACAACAACATACCCAGTATTATCCCACACCGTGGGGGTCTGGGGAAGTTAGTGACTTAGTGTGTACGCAGACCTTACCCCTACCTTGTGAGGATAGAGAGGTTGTTTCCAGTAGACCCTCGGCTCAGGAAAGCATAAGCACCACATTAATGAAAATATAGACAAGAAGGGATAGTACCAAAAAGTCATATAAAAGTTGAATAAAAACAACAAGACACTAAGGTGATCAACAATGAAAGAAAACAACGGTTAGGCATAAAAACCTACTACCAACAGAAAGCGAGACTGCGTGCCAATACTACTGTTATGAACACTCTAGACTACCTACTCTACTACCCTATTCCCCGACCTCCATACCTTACTATCAAGGATCATGTCCTTGGTCAGCTGAAGTTGTGTCATGTCTTGCCTAATGACCTCTTCCCACCACTTCTTTGACCTACCTCTACCTCTCCGTAGGCCCTCCAATGTCAACCTCTCACACCTCCTCACCGGGGGGTCTGTGCTCCTCCTCACATGACCAAACCACCTGAGCTGCGTTTCCCGCATCTTGTCCTCAATAGGGGCCACACACACCTTGTCACGAATAACCTCATTTCTGTTCCTATCTAACCTGGTGTGCCCGCACATCCATCTCAACATCCTCATCTCTGCTACCTTCATCTTTTGGACATGAACGATCTTGACTGGCCAACACTCGGTCCCATACAACATCGTTAGTTTGACCACTACTCTGTAGAACTTACCCTTAAGTTTCGGTGGTACCTTCTTGTCACACAAAACACCTGAAGCGACTCTCCATTTCATCTATCCCGCCCCAATACGATGTGTGACATCTTCATCAATCTCCCCATCCCCCGAATAATAGACCCAAGGTACTTAAAACTCCTTCTCTTAGGGATGACCTGCGAGTCCAGCCTCACCTCCCCTTCTCCTCCTTGAGTCTCGCCATTGAACTTACACTCCAAGTATTCTGTCTCGGTCCTGCTCAACTTGAAACCTTTAGATTCCAGGGTCTGCCTCCATACTTCTAATTGCGCGTTCATACCGTCTCGCGTCTCGTCAATCAATACAATATCATAGGATTAGTGTCTTTCAAAATTCTTTTCGATATGGTTAGAGACTAGTATGAAAATTTATGAATAAGTTTGATATTTAAAGAACCTCTAGTTTTAGATAACTTCCAATTTGCCCGAGAAAACATATTATTTATAAGCAAGAAACGATTTGGGCCCGAACGGAGTAAAATATTTACAAAGGATTAATATAGCCATCTCTAATTTTGTTTGGGATTGAGTTATAGTTGATTCATTGATGTTGATCTCAAGAGGGAAAAGACCAAGCAAAGGAGACTTCTGCTTCGTGGAAAAGTTACTTAAGAAAAGTTATGTTGCTTTGTTTAATGTTTTATATGTTGAGTATAGGTTTAGCGTTGGGGGACTTCAAAAGTTTCTTGGAAAAATGATTAATAGAGGTCTCTCACAAAAAGTACTGGAGTCGTACTCCACCTAGGCAATTGGGAGAGTATAAACGTGCTTATGAACCAAAATAAACCTGCTGAGGATGATGATGATTTCTAGAAAACGTTCTAGGGCGCTATGGCCCCAAAAAAAGATGACTTTTCTTTTGCTTTGGTCTGCATCCGGACTCACTTAGCCTTGTAACCTTTTTGGGCGTCCTCTATTTTCTTTTTAATTTTATACAAAATTATCTTGCATTTTTCAAAAATGAAAAATAACATTACTACATAAGATGTCTCCATTGGACAAGAAGGATCTCATTAATCTATCACTAATTTTCCATCACTTCAGAGTAATAATTTTTAGATGAAATTATCCCTTCAACCAAAGATGATGCTTAAACCAACCTTGGCTCATCCTGGATTGAGTAATAATTTGACCTTCACGAACCACTTGATGAACATGCTTATATTGTTCCATGAAGCTAGAGCATGATTATGGGCATAACTCTTGCTTTTCAGGTGGCATTGAGAAACTACTAATGATGGATGCATCATGTGATATGGTAAAATTGTGTAAAGATGCTGAGCAGCAAATTCCTAATGATAACATTGAAACATCATACATTATTGGCGATGAAGAATATTTGCCTGTGAAAGAAAAGTACGTATAACTATCTTATGCTTTCCTTAATGAATGATGGGAATAAATTACTGGTGGACTAAGGAATAACATCCTTTTTTGATACTTTTGTTTCACATGGGAAGTTCTGTTGATCTGGTCATTAGCTGCTTGGGACTCCATTGGACAAATGATCTTCCTGGAGCAATGATACAGGTGCTTGCTGTGTTTGGTTGGATGCAGCCAGATTACATGCCCTTCTATTTCTTACTCATTTTCCATTATTTTATTCTTGAACTCAAAATGACAATATCTCCAAAAGACACTTACTATAACTGTACTTCTACCAGTGCAGATTGGCTTTAAAGTCAGATGGCTTATTTTTGGCAGCTATTCTTGGCGGAGAAACATTGAAGTATTTCACTTCCATTTTATTAAGTGCATGCAGTCTCTATGTCTGTAGTTGTTTTTAATGTTTGTCATTATTGCTATTATCTTAGGGAGCTGCGAATCGCTTGCACTGTTGCACAAATGGAACGCGAAGGGGGCATCAGTCCACGACTATCACCCTTGGCTCAAGTATGTTATAAAAGTTTGGCTATAGGACACTGATTTTGTTAATTGTTTCATAGGTGCTTGGATTTCTGGATCTTGTCAAAACTAGAAACAATCTCGAGATTCCTAAAGTAATGCATGTTTAACAATCTTTTATTATTTATAAGATCTTACAGTAGACACTTCTAGAAATTTCAGTTTGGAACGGTGACCAATTTCGGCCACTGTATCATGGATTATTTTTCAGAAAGAGATAGGTCTTATTGCTTAAGGACGTATTACATGAGCTGAATTTGTAATATTTAGTGTAAAATTGACTCTGCTCATACTTTTTTTGTTTCATGTCAGCGGGTCAACCAAATTTCTTTTTTGTTAAGTTTCTTTTTTAGTTCAATTGATAAATGTTTCCGTATAATAAAATTGTTTCTCTTTGAGATACACAATGCTATTGTATTCCGTTCAAGGTAGGTGGAGTGGTTTCAGTTTTAACTTTACTTCTATTTGAGGGAAGGGAGTAGGGGAATATATGGAATGAGGAAGCATTTGTTCAATGTCAAATGTGGATTTCAGTCTGGACCATCCTGTAAAACTATTGTTCAACTACAGTACGTTAAAGGCTCATGGTCTGCAGTAGGGTTATCTGCCTCTCTGGCAGCAACACATCATTTCTTGTTATTTACCTCATGCTCCTCTTCATCCCTGGGAATGGGGAAACTTTAGTTATATGTTGTAATCACAATGAACGCTGGAAATAGGACTAAGAATCTGTATTATTTTTGTAAAGAATTGCCATCTGGGTAGGTGAAGAGTCAGATATCACTTCATTGTTGGTAATTTAAGCTATAAATAGATATTGTATTATTGCTCGTTAGATGAAGAAAAGGTTTGTGGGAGGAGCAACTTATCGGAAAGTAAAAGTTTCATGTGAATGAGCATATATAATCTTGTGCTGCAGGTGCGGGATGCCGGCAATCTCTTGACTAGAGCAGGCTTTACTCTTCCAGGGGTTGATGTTGATGAGTATACAGTTCGATATAGCAGTGGTAAGAGTTATACTTGATGCTTTGGTTTCCGACCTCGTATTCAAGTAGACTGCCTGGCATCAGCCTCTTGTACATGCATGAATCCATATCTGAATATGTATTAAGTTTACAACAGCACTGCTTGTTATGCTCCCTTGCTCTCCACTTCTGCTTGTACAATTTTCTAGCTTTCTGTAAAGTTTTTCATATCATCTATATGGACATATTTTCTTCTGAGTGCTGGACTTTTTCTTTTTGCGTCGAGCAAAGGTTGATTTCATTCATTCGACGTTTAGATGATGCAGAAAGATTACAAAAGAAGTCAGTTCCTGTACAATGTCAATGACTCCCGACAAAAAATTAAGGAGCATATTTCTTTTTTAGAATTCAAAAAAAAATTAAGGAGCTTACAAATCCAAAATAAGAATCGGTGCTATTTACAGTAAAAAGTTTACTCCAAGCAAAAAAGATTCATCAAAACTCTAGCCTTTAGAACAGGAGTTGGAGTTGAAATTCCATCAAAATCTGATTTCTTTCTTTCTAAATGCACCATATGATCACTGCAGGAATTATCTTCCACAATTTGACGATGGATTTTCCAACTCTCCAATTTCCCCAGGCTACCAAGTCTTCTTTCAGACTATATGGCATCACCCATTCTACTTGCAAAAGACAAACAAACATATTCCATACATCTTGTGTAATTTTACACCGCAAAAATGAATGGCTTGTGTTTTCCACCTCTTCTAGGCATAGATCGCATTTACTGCGTACAGCATACCCTTTTCTACTAAGGTTATCTTGAGTTAAGTATGTTCCCCTAATGGCAAGCCAATTTTAACAGGCCACTTTTGGGGTATCTAAGTCTTTCAGATCAACTTTCAGGGCCAATGATCAAGTATGCAATTGTTTCTGGTGGGCAATCCATGGCATTCTTTGACAGTAAACTATCACCTCTTCTTTTGTCCTCCAATCAGCTCATCTTTTCCTTGCAATTGAGTTTGGAACCTCTGTATTTTACTAGAAAATCCAACAGTTTATCCTGTTCTCAGTCTCGGCAATGTCTTCTAAACAAAATGTTCCATGAATCTCTCTCTCATTTTATGTTATTATTCTCATTTATATCTGACTACTTTATTTTCCACAAGAAAATTCTTAAAAGTACTTTTCAATTTAAATTTAAGATTACTTATTTTGAAAATGTGCAGCTAATATAAACATAATTCTGAGTGCCATGTTCGTTTTGTGGTCATCATTAGAAATTCCACGTATTTGTTATTCAAAATAGCTATTAACATTGCTGTATTTTGGATGTGTATTTTGGGTAGTATGAATTTCTACGCTTATTTTCTCTTTGCTTGTATGGCAGCTCTGGAGTTGATAGAACATCTCCGTGCTATGGGTGAAACTAATGCTCTACTGCAAAGGAGCAAGGTAATTCTGCTGAAATTTCTTTTACCCTTTTAACTTGATGAAGAATCCAAATTACTTAATTAATTGTCTTATTGGATTCAGCATTCTAACATCCATTTTCTCCATGGATTAGGTATTGAAAAAGGATACTGCCCTGGCCACAGCAGCTATTTATGAGTCAATGTTTGCAGCCGAAGATGGCACAATTCCAGCAACCTTTCAGGTGATTTAAGAGGAATTGATGCTGAAAGTTTTTATTTAAAGCCAATAATTGCCATGCATGAACCCAAGGGTGTGGCCTAGTGGTAGTGGTCAATGAAGTGGGTTGAGAACCATGAGGTCTTAGGTTCAAATAGCGGAGGCAAAAATTCTAGGTGATTTTTCTCCTCTGATCAAGCCTTGGTGGACAGAGTTAACCCGTACCTATGCTGGTGGGAGGTAACAGGTACCCGTGGAGTAGTAGTGGTGCCAGCAAGCTGGCCGGACACCACAGTTATCAAAATAAATTGCTACGCACTGGTCCATGGCCACAAATTGAATTAACTTAAACTAAGGTTGAAAACAAGGCTATTTCATGTGTACCACTGACTGCATATCCATCTCACCATTCTTGCACTTTCAAGAAAACCTTCAGCCCTTAGCCACATATATTCAAATTTAATTATGTGCTACTTGGCTCCCGATCCCCGCACTCCAGTATCAAAGGTTTGTGGTCTGAAAATGCTTTGGTCAAAACTTTCTGCTTGATGTTTCTGAAGATTTCATCCCATTCTATTGACATGAGAAATCTGTCAGTTCTTGATGCTTGGGAATTATTATCATCTCTGGGCCATGTGTAAAATCCACCATGTAAAGGAGGATCCACAATAGTGATCTCCTGTATAAATTCTATAAATCTTTGTATTGCTCTTGTTCTTCTGCATCCTTTCCTTTCTTCCTCTTGTTTGGTTGTACTAAAATCACCCGCCAAAACCCATGGTACATCCCATAGGCCTCCTATTGCTACCAGTTCCAATCATAATCTTCTCCGTCACTGTCATTATGTGGCCCATACGGCTCCGAGAAGCCCCATTTAAACTCTTCATTACACTCTCGAATAAGCATGATAGTGTGAGGCTGCCCTCTTGAATTTCCACGCATGATATTGCCTTTCATCCCATAAAATAATGATACCCCCTTTACTACCTGATGGTTTTATTCCCTCCAATCTGCCCATGTACAGCTCCAGATCTGCTTAATTAGTTGTTCCACCTTTGTTTCCTGTATGCACAGCACCCCTGCTTTCCATTTATGAAGTTGATCAGTAGTCTCCATTTATCTTTATTATTTAATCTCCGCACGTTCCATGAAATAATTTTAATCTTCATTTCTTCTTCCTACCCCTGCTTCCTCAGAATTTTCCCCATAGTTAGTCTTGAATCCCAGCTTTTTAACCTCGTTCTTCCCCTTTCTACGATCTTTATTCAGTGTTCTTATGCCAATCTGCTGTTGTCTCAAAACTTGCCTCCAGCTTCATGAATAGTCAAACATTTCATTCTCAAACCTTTCAAAACGAACTCTGAGCTGTTTGTTAGCTATCAAGATGTTTCTCCTCATCCACCTGTAAGCCTCGTTGACCAGAGTATCCATTACTGGTAGAATCAGAATCGTCCCATTGCAGTAGGAGGGTTTCATTCGGCATGAAGGAGGACCTTTATCCATCTGAAAAAAATAGACTACTTTATTGACAAATGGTGGCCTGACATGTCATCTTTTCTGACTTTCCCGTTGTGCACGTCCTCTGAAGCTTCTTCCCCCTCAGAATTCTTCCATCATATTTCCAGTCGCTGGTTTTCTGCACCTTCATGTGAGCCTTGGAAATTCTAATACCATCATTCGCGACCACCATTGGAGTTCAGTTTTCCTCCTTTCCAGAACCACTCCGTATTTGATTCGCTCTGCTTCGACCCTCGGTGGGAACTCAAAGAGAAGATACCGATTCTCCATCTCCATAACTTTGATCCCTGACGGTACTTTCCATACTCTGGAACCACTTCTGAATGAGTGTCATTTTGGGGGCTGTAAAAGAATCATTAGAATGACCTACAAAGCATCTCGCCGGAAATCTATGTAGCTCACTCCATTTCAGTTTCATGGACTACAATACTGTATAGGTCTAGGTGTGCCTCCTCCACCCCCATGGCCAACTCTTGATAGCAACATCTTTTGCATATGATTTTTGATGCCTTGCAATCTTTTGTTTCTCCCCTTTGCTGTACCTTTTTCTAAAAACATTACACTCTTATCTGCGTACTCCGATCACCCTGCATCTGTATCAATCTCCGGTATGACTATTGCTTATTCGCTCTTACCCAACCATTATTTGATTTTGACGAACCTCCCAAATACGCAGAAGTTCTGAAAACCTCTATGTATAGCTGGACCTTGCGCCCCCATTTTCAACACACCTTACCTTTTCCATTAGATGCCTGTTTTAACAGTTCACATATCTATATCAGGTTGTCTTCATCTACTTCGATTCTGCTGGAAAGGTTTTTTCTTATCTCTACTATCATGTACTAGTTCTTGCATTGGTCGCTGATTTCAAAAACTTTGAAGGTTTTTCTCCAGCTAGAGAGATCATTCGTCGTTCTTGCATTTTTCTCTAATTTCTCTTTGTTATGCACCCTAGGTTTAGCCGTGGTTGTGCATCCAAAGCTAAGTTGCTCGGACTTGGGTGCGGGCATCCGATACGGGCACAGATCCGAGTGTCGAATTCGGCAAAATCTAAATTTTAAGATTCGGGGGTGCGGATCCAGGTATGGATACGGGTGCGGGGATTCGGCTAAAAAAATTCAAAATTATAAAAAATAGTTATAAAGAGAAAAAGAAAGTCATTCAAGGCTTTCCACCAACTCTCCATCTATATCGCTGCTACTGCCTACCAGAAGTCCGAACTCAGAACACGATCCCTTGACTTCTTGGTTTTTCTGAAACACAAAGCATCAAATATAAAACAAAAGTACTACAATATTGAAGGTATGCTATTTCTCATGTCTTAAATCTATTTTATTTTTAATTTTGAGAAATCAAAATCTCAATTTCCCCCCAAATTTGTCGATGGACTCAGGTCAAAGTATCCGAAGTTAGTTGACCGAATCCAGGACGTATCCCGCTCCCGTCCCGTGTCGAGACGGGTGCGGCACCAAAAACGAAGAGTCAGCGCAACTTAGTTCCAAAGTACTTCAATGTTTGATAGTAGTAGTACTTGCAAATTTTAGAGGTGATTTATTCTTCTGTCAACTTATTCAGATTACAAGTTTTATCTTATGCTACTAACTCTTCCTATCCCCTTCCAAATACCTACCTTTGTGATAGGTTTTCTAGCTGCTATATATTCATCTCTCCCTCTGTGCTATCATGCATTCTCAAGAGTAATCTGATTGCTTAGCTCCTCATATGTGGGAGTAGTTACAGTTCAAAGATATCTCATGCTTCAATCAAGCTTTTGTGTAATATCTGTTAGATGATCACATGCGCAAGGAGGGGTTACCACTGTTCTTCTAGAACTCAATGCTGGAAATAGTTTGCAAGTTTTAAAAGAATGTCATTTCATATTGGATAACAATCCCTTGATACCATAGCATCTCAAGTAGAAGCAAGTGTAATTCAATACAAAATGATCTTGAAGATGTTTATTGTTTTTGAAGTTGAACGGGACTATATCTAGTTCAACTGGCGTAACACAACTGAGCTCCTTAGTGAGTAGGACCGAGACCTAAAAACAAGTGAACTGGTTTTTACTAAATTGTTAGTGGCAACAATGTGATCTACTGGTCTTGGTTAACCACATCTTTTTAAATTTGCTTCAGCAAGATATTTCTCTTTTGCTGGAGTATATTGTACTTTATTCAAGTGTGAACTGTGTTCGTACCCTCATTGTGTTTTCAGATAATATACATGACTGGATGGAGGGAACACCATTCTCAACAGAAAGCAAAGAAGAGGGGGTCAGCCACAGTGTCATTCCAGGATCTCCAAAAGCAATTTGGCAGTGGTGGTGGCTGCTGACTTCTCTCGACATTCTTTGGCGATGCATTTCTTACCTGTTATCTGATGCTTTCCAGCAGCTAGAAGATGAGGGGATGGAGACACTCATAATTTAGACATTCTCTTTCAAAACCTAAAAGTTTTATATGCAGCTTTCTTTACTCATGCAGCAGAATCCTGTAAAATAATATAGGTAATAATAATGAACTTTTAGTTGAACCATCGAGTACTTCAACTTTCTTGTCATTGCAAAAAACACTGATGTATGTCTGTACCGAGAAACGCTGTTGTTCAATAACCATTACACAAGGATGTTTTTATACTAGTGGAACCAATGTGGTGTCTTAGTCCAATCCCCTTGTCATCTCACTCCCATTTCTATTCCCTGTGATAACAAAGGATCGAGTCTTTTTTTAACAAACCAAAACATAAACATATAGCGTTGGACAAGTTGTTGGAGTCTCATCTCCCTTTTATATGCGCCTCCATCACTTCAACGGGTACTTGTCGAAAAATTATATTACTACTACGTATGTGTCAAATATTACTCCTGATTTATATTGATTCTTTTTCACTTTATGTGGCAACATTTCTTCTTTAGTTTATTCCAAAAAGAATGAAAAGTAAATAACTTAACTTTAAATCTTCGATTTTATTCTTAATGGGATGATTTATAGTCAGAGGTGTATCTAGTATAGAATCTATGAGTTCAATTGAACTCATTGCCTTCGCTCATGTCCTGTATTTTTACCTAAAAAATTATTAAATATGTACGAATAATAAATTTTGAATCCATTAAATTAGATGAGATGTGGTAAAAATGTGAATTTGAACCTGTAAAATTTAAATCCTGAATCCGCCTCTGTTTATAGCCATAAAAACATTATTGACTTGTTTTAGCCACAGATTCTTGATTTCGGCACTAGTCTTCATGTAGCCACTTCCTAGCCCTCATTATTTGGACAAGGGCTTCTTCTGGCGGTTCTTTGTGCGGGAAGCAGGCTGGACCCTATGGGCAGGCATCTCCCCCAGGACCCAAGACCGCAACGCAAGCACCATTGTTCGGCACTAATCGAGAAGTAAAAGATTCGTTAGTCCAGACTAAAAATACGTGCATAAATAGTGGTTTAATGCAAAGGCAGCAACAGGAGTTCGGCACGGAATTGTTTGAGGTGAAAGTCTCACGTACGGTTCTCCAAAAAGGAAGTGGTTACTAGCAAGCACCGCGGATCAACTCGGCTTTGGGGCCACCCGTGACTCTATCATTATTATAGGGGTAACGGGTTCGAGACAAATAAGGATCAAGACAGCATATGAGTTATTCCTTTATAGTTTACTTGGATCGATTTTTATGCTATTAGCTTCTTCTTCAAACATGAACAATCGATTTATAAATCCTATTAATCACTGAATTTAGTGAACCCAGTTTTTGAGGAAGGTTGACCGGCTTAATTTTTGACCCATCTTTTCTTTTAATTTTCACTAATATTGATTTCGTGCATGCATTCGATGTCCTAAACTTTATTGCATTACCAGGTATTTAAGTAGTGGTCTAACATTCTTATTTCTTGCATATATGCAGAAGATCAACAAACAAATGGCTTAAGGATATTTCATTCTCCATTTTCTCAGAAGCTTCCGAGTTCCAAACCATTCGTCTCCTCTATCAGTTTGCATGGGCATGGCAATTTATATCCTTGGATCGATCTATTGAGAATCGTCATCTAACCATATGTTTGTCAACTATTAGCACCAGTGGAAGCAGACAACAGTTTATTCTTTTTTCAGACACAAATTGATAGTTATTAAGTTTCCAAAAGTAAAAAAGGATGGTAATAGAATGTACACGACAGAGAAGAGAAAGTAAAAAGGTACAAGATGGTATAAGGCGTCAGGCCTTCTTAATTTACAGCCTCAGAGTGCTTCAAAAAGATACAGAAAAATTACAAAACTGGGACAAAAGAAACAAATTAGAATTACAGAAAACAAACTTAGAACTCATCTCAACCAACTACCTAAATCAAATTATCAAAACAAAAAAATGGCAAAGAACGTATGCAAAATCAATTTACTTTGGCATCCCTATCTTTACAGAGCATATGCCATTCCTGAATTACAGCTGCTTGAAGCGCCCGATGCTCAACCTCTTCTGCCGTCAACTTAAATAAAGTAGTTGGCCCCTTAGTTTTACCATCTTCAACGTTAATCATGTCTTCTTTCTTTTGGTTCTCATCATCCTCGTCTTCCTCCTCTTCTTCATCATCCGATTTTGGAGACTTCGGGCGAGGTCTTGCCGCCTTTAGTAACGCTATCCGTTCCATTGAAATCTTTAGCTTTTCAGCAGCAGCCACCTTTACTTCATCTTCAGGCATGTACTCAACACCACCATCAGTTAGGTCATCCAACCAACCCTGAAAATCTGAAGCAATCTCCTTGGTAATGGATTCATCTGATGCTCGGATCACAAATTTGCACATCATTGTGGTCGTCTCATCGCCAAGATCCACATTTCTGCTCACTTCGCTTGCACCAAAAACCATCATGCCCAAAAACCCTCCATACCAGGTTTTAGCAGCAAAACAGAGCTGCTCAATACCAAGCGGGAAATGAGATAAAGAGAAAATAGGATTCATTGAATTTGAACATAAATCCAAGCAGAAAGGAAAGGTCAATCTTCATACGTAAAATGCCCAATTAGAAGTGCCTGAAAAACTTAAAAGTGGCTTCTAAATCCAACATAGTAAAATATTTCCAAAGAAAATCAAAAAACAAGAACCCTTTAAAACAAAGTTACTAACCTCAAATCCAGCAACTGTCCGGATGATGTGTGAGCAAACTCGGTGGAAAGGTTTGGAAGACAGAGATTTCAGGCCACTCAGAAATGGAGACTCCCCATATTGCTGAGCAGCAGTAGCCATGAAACCGCTTCCTTCATATGTATATGTACCAGTACACTCAACTATAGCAGGCAAACTAGGCCACAGACGAAAATATTCAACTGGTGAAATTTTATGTGGCAAAAGAAGCTCGGTCAGAGGAATTTTGTATGGCTGACATCTCAAAATGACGGGTTCCCCTAATTCAGGTCTCAGGCTTTTCTTTTGTCTCATAACTTGTGGATCCTCTTCAGAGTCTTCATAATCGGCAGGACCAGAACCATAAAAGGGGTAGTAAAGTACTTGAACCCAAAGGTCACAACGCTCAAAATGGGAAACGCCCACAGTTACACTGCTCAGCACTGGTTCCTGGATTCATGCAAGTCCAGTCAATTTATGAAACAGAAACTATCAACGTATAGAGTACCACCAATGAGCATTAGGGTCCAACAGTCAATTTACAAGGATAATGAAAAATGTGACGAAAAGGTTAATCAATATCGAGCAACGTTTTCAAGCCAAATGAAATTAGCATAAAAGGTTTCAGGTTAATCAGAAAACCCCTTTCCCTACCCCCCCTTCTTTTATCCAGTCGAAGATAGGGAACAGCCTTAAAAAAAGACGATGTTTGGTCTGAAACCCTGGAACAACCAATCACAAGTGTCTACCACATTTTCCATATGGGAAATAAAATTGAAATACATGAAACAATTAAATGAATATCTATCCATCAATATGTCTTTTTCTTCTCAAATGTCAAGCTAAAGCAAAGATGTGTAACCACACTAAATACGCAAGGCGCAATCTTAGGCCTCTAATTGTATTTAGATAGCATCTGAAAATAAGAGTTACATTTTTCTATTTTGGAAAGTGGCGAACATGGTAATTCAAGAAATGAGATTAGAAAACTCAGAAAAACAACAAAGAGATTCACAAACCTTGACTAATATCTCAGTGTGTCAATTTAATCAATGAAGAACTGTCACTATACCATGCTCATTTGTAGCAACCTAAAATAAAACTGTTAAATAGACATAATTTTTTTCCAACAGTTCAATACACTTGGTACTAGAGCATGTAGATCTCTTGGGTTGTCCAAAAAAATTTAGGAGACGAGATCAGTCCACATTGTGATGAGGCATGGTGAAAATATAATTAAGTAAATAACATTGCCACCCCCTAACCGTTTAAATTGCGAAATGATATGGTACACACAATACAATATAGTAGCTGAGTAGTTAGATTCCCTAGATTCATGTCCCAGCACCACTGAGAGATCTAATATTTCCATGTGGTTAGCCCAAGAAAAAAGAATCAAGCCAACAAGAAAGGGTTTGTTGCAATCTAAAACAAGTAAATGGAGCTATCTCCCTCCAATAATTTAAACTTTTAGATAAGACAGCATGACTCAAGTGAATGACATATACTCACTCTGATATCTTCTAAAAAATTTAACTATCAGAGATAGAAATTAGATAAATATTTATTTTAAGCATAAAAAGCACCCCCTAATGTGCAGGCCTGATTCTTGACAAAGCATGTAAAAACATTTTATTGGTTAGTATAAATAAGACACAACTACAGGACTTCTCTCTGTTTCTTATCACATTATACCAACTCATCTAAAAACTTAAACGATTAGAAAAAAAAATTAGTTGTCTTTTAAAACCATTGTTGCATAGAGTAGTTATCCTACTAAATCATTTGATTCATGATCTAATTTAGGCACTTAATGTTGCCAAAGTAGCACTCTGAGAAAATTAACAGCAGAAGGACTAAGGCTCCAATCAAGTCATCAAGCGTTACGAATTAGAATGAAATTTTGAGTTCCCCTGGTGCACCATAACTAACTTTTAATATCGGTCAGTCCCAGCACATTGTATCTGTTTCAAATACAAGGCCCAAGAGTTTTTTCAGTCAGTTACTCAAGATCCAAGAGTTCAAGAACTGTTAATCATTATTAGTGCTGATCCTTTTGCTTTCAATTTTTGTCAAGAATTCCAATGGTATGATACTCAACCTCTATTCAGTACTTCCTTTAGTTTTCCTCTAAGAAACTAAGAGCCTAACATGAACACTCCTACCTCCTGCGTTCCACCTGCACTGTAGTAACCTTACTCAGGGAATTCCAAGAGTGTCCTAGATTTTTCTTCTTGTCATCCTTCTACGCATTATTATTCAGGTCACTGTCACTACACTACAATGCAGCACTGTCTTCACTCCTTCCTCTGGCATTCCACCTGCACCTTAGCAACCTTACTTGGGGAAATTCCAATAGTGTATCCTAGATTATCTTCTTGTCATCCTTCTAGGCTTCTACATATTACTATTTAGGTCATTGTCACTAAACTGCAATGCAACACTGTCTTCACTTCTTTACTTTCTTGGTGAAGAGAGTGTGTGTGTGTGTGTGTGTGTGTGTGTGTGTGTGTGTGTGTGTGTGTGTATATATACATATACTAAGAATCAAGATGTTGAATAACCTAAACAAAACATAAGGAGCTAACAAAATCCACAAACCGATTTATGTCACTTACAGTATTAAGAAAAATTAGACCAGCAAAATAAGTTCACAAGATATCTTGCGCCTAGGGAAGGCATGGGAGTTGAGACCCCCTCAAAACCTCAGACTACTTTGTCTCCATAACATCCAAAATATGCAACCTAGGGATACTTTGCCGTAACTCCTAGATAGTTTCTCCATCCTCCAATGATCCCAACTGATATAAGCTTCCTTTATGGTGCACGGCAAAAAGATTCTAGTACATGTTTTTTTTTTATGAAGTATTCTAGTACATGTTCCAACTATCCCTTGCAACAAGCAGGAAGAGGTGGTGGGCATCTTCCCTATCTGCATTCAGCATTACAAAGATAGCATATATGCAGGAAAACAAAGAGCTTTCTCTTAAATTTAACTCAAGTGAGGCAAGCCTTATGCAACATTACCCAACTAAGGCACGTGTAATTTCTGTTGAGTCTTTGGTTCTCAAGATTAACTTCCAGATATTGGATCTAAGCGGACATGTTAGCATGCCGTACTGTGGAAATGCCTTTGCTATCTATGCCTCATATCAATCTGTCCTCTTCCAGCATGTCCGCAATCACCTGGTCCAACTTTCTCATTACAGCCAAGAGACTTTCTAGCTTCTAGTCTGGGCAGTTTCTCCTGAAGACAATGTTCCAGCTTCTACATGTGCAATAGTAGCTTTAGGTAAGAGAAAAACAGGAATAAGACTGGAAACACCACTTTCAGTATATTGTGTCCAATCCAGTAAGTCATGCCAGAACCTTATCTTCTCTCCATTACCCACTTCAAAGCAGGTATTATTTTTGAAGTCTCCAATAGCTTCGTGTATGTGCTTCCAGGGTCCCAAACCATACGGGAAGGACACCGCGCTAGTGCATCACTGATTTTGCCTCCATGTTTAGCATTTAACACCTTCCTCCAGTAGGTGTCAACGTTGCTGATGTATTACCATGCCACATCATCAAAAGGCTTTTATTATGCAGTTGCAGTCTTTTAGTTACCACTTCTTCACTATGTCTTTTTCTTTGTTTTCAACAAGTTAATATACGGGTAAGTAATTTTCACCAGTTGACACAGTAATAATGTAAATCATTCAATAGTATTTTGTAGTCATGGTATCTTGAGGTTGAAGCAGTTTTCGATAAAAATGATGTTAATACCTCTAAAATATCAATTAGCTGCTACTGCTACTAATGTCGGCTCAAGGAACAACCATACCTATTTGATGGGGTAAGCACTTGACAGTAACCATAGTCATGACACAGAAGCCAGAAGAGAAGATGCATCTAGAAGGGGGACAGAAATAATAACATGTTCAATGAGCAAAGTAGTTTTGCCTTTTATCGGCAGGAGAAACGCACCCATGAGGGAGGAAACTGAACTTGATAAATAAGCATGACGGTCTCAGGACAAGGTCTAACCTGTGAATTAAGATTACGCAGCTGGCGTACTGCTTGAGGAGATCCATCCATGAAATATAATCCACCAGAAAGTCCAACTCGTAAATCCACCCTATTAAGTTCTATCTCAGTCAAATTTAGAACCTGCAAAAATTATGAATGTCAGCAGATGCTGCCTCTTAGTTTTCCGAGAATTACGAATAAATAGTGATTCACCTGAGCAATAGTTCCACTCAGAAAATGCAACCCATATTTCATCAAAATACATTATTAACGCATAACTAACAGGTCGGCTCATGGCCCATTATGATACACTATGCTCTCATTATTTAATCTCCTTTAACAATTTTGTATTTAACCAAATTTTACAACCTGATAGATCCAAAACTAATTTTATGCTAAAAGCTGAAGAAATGTAACTTTAACACCATGCTTTGGCAACACATAGAAATCCGGTATTTCTGCATGTGGGCTTATGTACATAAGAGTTTTCGTTCGCATGAACACATTAAACACCATTTGCAGAACTTTTAAATAGAGAAAAGTTGAAAAGTTTTTAGATGTCCTGAAAAGTTTCTACGTGTTTCAGAAATGGTACCAGTAACAAGATTAAAAATAACGGAATATGCTAGTTTTTCATACATTGTGTGCCATAAGACTCAAAAAATTTTGCAGAACACTAAACAAGTTGTTTAGAAAAAATCTCGCAACCGGTTTTCCGTCCAAACACATGCTTGCACTCTTTAGAAAAGAAAATCGAGAGTATTTTAATAGGATTGCTGCCACTCCTAAAAATTAATACCAGACCACTATGATTACACAAGCAAAAGAGGATTCAGTGAAGACATATTCTCATTGGTACTGTTGCAGCCAATTTTGTATAAAAAAACATTAAGCTAGTTAAGGAAGTGGACCTTTGGCCTAACTCAATCCCAAAAACTAGTTCAAGTGGTGAGAATTATTCAAAACCGCATGAGGAGATTACAGCCCTACATTTGACTGGTGTGCGATTTTAACATCTCCTGCACAACCAGGGCTCGAGATATAGAGCACAGAATAACATAACATGAGTCGCCCGACAATGAATAGCAGAATAACACGGTGGATTCGACTCTGATACCACGTTAAGAAAATGGATTTTGGGCTTAACTCATAACAAAAGCTAGCTCAAACAGTATGAATTGTCCAAAACCATATGAAAAAGATAATAGCCCATACACTTAACCAATGTGTGATTTTAGACAACAAAGCTATAATAAGATATGTTGATGACGTGCCTTAACGGCCAGAGATTTTTTCTTCATGATTACAAAGATGCAGAGCATCAAAGAAACAAAGATCAACTATAACAATAAAGAGAAGTAGAGATCTTGACCTTTAAGTGCAGAGTAATCCTTCCATCACTTGGATCAGTTAAATGATATGCTTCAACATAGCAAGGATCACTGCTGCCAGTCAAAGCATATGCACTTGGAGGAACCTTGAGTAAAGTTGAGTCGACTCGTTTAGCCAGCAATAGGGCTAGCTCACTAGGATCAGGCCTCCAAAGCTCTAAAATAGCCTTGTGAACCAATCCTTCCAGCTTTCGGTCCTGAGCAGCAGCTGCTTCATAAAACTGAACAGTTAACTTGTGATGGCTAAATGGATAATCTCCTCTTGCTTCACCAACAGCAGCCCACCTTGGAGAAGAGAAAAGAAAACAGACATATCATCCAACAATGTTTCACAGGTTTGCTAATAAAGTTAAACTTTTCAGATAAATTATATCCTACAAGGCTACAACCAACTAAAACCCCTCATTTGCTTACACAGATCAAGCTAATTTAAACACAAAACCTTCCCCCTGGAGGAGCAGAGAGGATACCATCTGCGGAAGTTAATAAAATAAACTACAATAATCCTTTCAGGTTAACTCTCACATTATATCACCAAAACGGATGAGCGATTCTGAACAGCAATCTAGAGACCAAATGGCTTTGGAGGAGTTTGAGTTTCAATGAAGAGCAAATCTAGAGACCAAATGGCTTTGGAGGAGTTTGAGTTTCAATGAAGAGTTCTCCGTTCATCTCAGGCATTTTACAGGGTAATCAGTTCTGGGCATCATGTGAGCTACATTACCATTTAAGAGGAAAGAATGACGTTCTACTCACTTGCTTTCCGAATGGTTGGAGACATATTTGATCCGCTGCAGTATTAACCGACACTGATGTTTGTTCACTGAATCAGCTAATGCATTGCTCCTAAATTCTTCAAGTTCTTTTATTAGCAATTGCCCTGCCCGGGCATTACGTGATCCCAACCTCTGAGCACACAGAAGAACTGCTTGAACATCCTGAAGGCGATTTGTGGTGCTGGCAGATGAATCTATGTTGAAGAGAACTTTGTGTATATTTGATATAATTATATTCAGGGGATCTTCTGGATCATCAGCCAAAAGTGGATCCAAACCTTCAAGATCAATATGCTCTGAGATAGCCCATATAAGCCGAGTACATACTCTAGGTGTGTTCACCTGCAAGATGTAAGTTTCAGACAAATTAAGAAACAGTATGTTACCTGGTTAGCAAAGTACAAAGTACAAAAGATTTTAGCAGAGTCAAATCCTCAAAACGGTCATTCAAGTTGCAGAAATCACTCGCTAAAGTAACTTTTGAATTTTTTTGGACATCAAAGTCATCAAACTTTGCCCATATCTCCAACAAAATAAAACAAGCTGAAAAGTCTAATTCTCTCACTGAAAGTTTACGGTTGACTTTCCATTTTTTAACATAAGACCCATTAAACATATGCACTGAAAGTTGGTTATGTGGAGCACATCTTTAGATACAATATTTGTGTCTTCTTTTGCTAAAACTGGTGTTGGTATATATTTTATATCAACTTTTACGGTCTGCTAGTGTTGTCTAATAAGCAATGTTTTAGCAGTTACTGGAATGGAATGTCAATACTTTTTGCTATTTATGCTCGTCTTGTTTACGTTGAAGTTGCAATATATTCTGCAACTTTATTATTTTAGCAGTTATCTCTGAAACTACTCTTCATATATAGCTTGTCTTGGCCCTCAATATATAGTGCGTGTCGCTGAATTTGGAGGGTGTTTACTAGCAAGCTTAATTTGCTTCTTTGTTTAAAAGCCAATGTAACAATAAAATTTTATTGTATTTTAGATGTGCATAATAATTATGCACTTCAGATGATTGTCTCTTTTTTACTATACCTCTTTCTTATTTCCAGTCAAAGAGAATCTCTTAAATAAAAAATCTTCTTAATTGCACGCTTGTATAGTAAGTCCCTTAATACATGTACCTCATTTGTTTTATGAAAGACCCATTTGAAATGGGTAAAATGGGTCTTATAATTTAGAATGGGGTTAATGGGTCTCATGTTAAAAAATGGGAAGCACTGTAAACTTCCGGTGAGAGAATTAAACTTTCCGGCTTATTTTATTTTGTTGGAGATATGGGCAAAGTTTGATGACTTTGTTCTCCAAAAAAATTCAAAAGTAATTTAGTAAGTTATTCCTATAACTTGGATGACCATTTGGGGAATTGACTTGATTGGAACATGACAAAAGGTGAGCCTGCTGCAGAAAAAACATAAAATGAATAAATAAATAAATAAATAAACATAAAAGCAGAAGAAAAGCATCAATAATAACTTCAGGTTATATAGGTTTACTTCTCTTTCCTTCAGTTCAGTTTTATCTAGGAGGAAGGGGGATACAGTCGGAAAAGGTATAGAGTTTCTTTAATTGATGACACGCTGATGAACCGACTCCAATGCAGCTCAATTTCATCATAGCACAGGTTTTTTTATAAAAAATAAAATAAATTATCAATTGAAAAAGCTAAGAAAAATATTGAGCTACAATTATCCAAAACTATCCAATATCAGAGATGAAAATTTCGCGTGTAATTTTAGAAAGACTAACACCTAAGGTAGGATCAACAAGACAAGAACATATGTAAAGACTTGCTCAGTATGTGTGAACACAACATAATCCTTAGGCAACTTGAGTAACTTCGGCTATGTTGGGAAAATAATACAAGGCAATTAATGTTACAACATACAATTTTGTGGCATAGAACAAGCGCAAATGATAAAATGCATCTTACACATGGCATTAAGTAACTATTAAAGCTCTACCAACCTCGCGTAGATCTCTGACAAGCTCTCTTTGCAAATTCTGCAACCTCGTTTCATTCAGAATCTGGTCCTGAGAAGCCCCGTCTTTGACTCTTTTCACACCCCCTCTTGTATCATAAATGTGACAAAGCCTGACAAGCAACTTCAGATAGCAATCAATAGCATATGTTCGACCTTCGCAATCCCATTTGACACATGGTCTACAAACTTCCACCACTTCCAAAGCCGGTTCTGTCCAATTTAACGCACCATAACCAGTTCCATAGGCTAACGCTCCAATAACTCTGCTTTCCATACCTGAATTCTTTTGTTCAGGAAGTGGTAATGATAACTGAAAGCAGCTCTCAACCAGCATTGCAACTAGTTCTTCTCTAAACAAGCTTTTACTAGTTACACTATGGAGGTCCTCTTTTATTCTTGCATTCTCAAAAAGTGAAGCAATATCAGTTCCTGGAACAGGTTTTTGCCCCCTTCTAACACTCTCTTTTGCAAAAAGATCAACACACAGAGCAGTTCGACAGATGCATGCTAAAGCATGCATGCGATCTGACTCTGCTCTCAGGTTTCTCACCATAAGAAGCAACTTTTTAAATAAAGAAACCTGCAGAAAGTAAATTAATTAATAGGTGTTCTCTAGACAATGACTGAATGAAGAATTGACAAGGCCATCATGAAAATTGGAAGTATATCACTTCTCCTTCATAGTCGAATCAGTATAATTCTCAACCAAATGCACGATTGTATCACTAAAAGATCCAACTCTGATACACCAAGATCATAGAGGTGAAGGAAGATGGAAATTGAACAATATTTCTACAAACATGTCGAACCGGCTAGAAGTCCAAGGGTGAAACATGTTTCTCTTTTTTCTTTTGAAATCAAATTAACAAGCAAAAAAAAAAAAGCCAACAATGATCTCTAAAGCATGTGCACTGAATTCAGAAAAGACACAAGAATGAAGGTAGATTGTACTAACCTAAGGACAAATGAAAAAAGAAAGAAGCAAAGCAAACGAAGAGATTTCTACCCACAGGATTGAAATGAAACCATTTGCAAGTAGTCAACTCATATTGATATATAGAATTCTCGAGAAGGAAACTTCAAATGAAGAGCATAATCTATTTGCACAGTAATATACACATGCTAGATTGCTAAACAACTCGCAGCAAACATTAGCATAATGCAGAACTGAGGCATGGAGAAGTGATTATAGTAGCTTGCATCAGGAAACCCAGTTATCCCTTTCAACGGTTAATGTTATACTTATTTATTTGGATAAATAATTAATGTAATACTTGAATGTGACACAATTTCAGTAACAGCAACCGAACAGTGAAATGATGTGCTCAGAATCTACTATCAGTTTCAGAGATTATCATCATACAGGGTCAGTAGTTAATAAGCCAAATCAACAATTCCTATTTGTCTTCAAAAGAGGAAAAAAGAAGGCAACAGATACACCAACCTGCATGCTGAGATCAAGAAGATGCAAATTGGTGACAACAGCTCTTACAATACTCTCCCTTGCAGAAGAAAACTCTTGCCTATCCCAAAGAGTGAGAATAGCAATGATGGAAGTGGATGCCCACTCGGGTTTCCCTCCAGGAACATCAGCCAAGTATAACATGTTAATTCCCACCTCAAATATCAAGGATGGATCCAAAGACGACGCCAAAAAAGGTGCCAAATGTGAAACAACATCAGATACACCCACAAACCTTTCCGCACTCACAGTCTCTAACGAACTAGCATTCCCACTCTTGGAAGACCTCGATAGCTTCTTGATCACCTCTATCGAACCCGAAGCTACCGCCTTCACAGCATACACAAGCGGACAAACCGTAGCTCGAAAGTTCTCTATTGGGAGAACCAACGACCGCGCCATTAACGCATTCCTCCTCCTCCAAACAAATTCAACCATAGAAGAAACCCAATTAGACCTAATAGCAACAGAGTTTTCACTATCCACAAGCTTATCACCAGCCAAACGACTCATCCTTTTCGACTCAAACTCCTGAAACAATCTCCCTACAGACTCAAACGCTACTTTTGAAACAGCATCAGATTTATCAAGCATGTTCTGCCCTATCCTAATCCACCAATTAGAAACCCTATCCAACAAATTCATATTATTCTCACACAATGTAACCAGATCATCACGTGCAAGGATACAACCAAGTGTTTCAGTAATAGCAAAACGGAGATTATCACTCGTAGAATCAAAACAGCTAGAGATCTGCTTATTACAGTCAGAAATAAGCTTACCGAGACGGTAAGAAGGAATAGCAGCAAGTATAGACACAGCAGCAGCAGTAACGTCGGGATCGGGGAAGTCGAGATCGTTGCGAATTCCGGTACAGACTATTTCCCAAAGGTCAGCGGTGAGACGAGTGGAGCGAATTAGGTCAAATGCGAGTTTTTTCGAAATGGCGGAAGCTGGTGATGCGACGATCTCTTCGACGGCGGATTTGGCAAGAACGGAGATGTCTCTGCCGGCGGCGGATTGTTGGAGAGCTTGGAGAAGTGCTCCTGATTGACGGAGCGCGTCATTTGAACGGAGATCGGCTTGGATCTGAGCGAATAGTATGTCCATTTGAAGCAGTTGTTAATTTTAATGATAGAAGGGAGCGAAGAGTAGATTTTTGTATGTTTGCTCTGAAGCAGTAGGTTGCTTCGGAGCTCAAATGGAGGAAGGCCACTCACGTCTGAGTTGCCATGGGTTAGTTTCTGTGTTTTGTAAATGATTCGAATATTCAGCTTTCTCGCCTTTTCTGTCTGTTGATCACGGAGGGAGGATTACCGGCGGGCGGGGGACCGTTTTAACGGGGCGTTCATTTAAGGACTATTTCGCTAAATTGATTTTGACCATCATGTTTTGCTAGTTGCTACACACAGTTTAACGGGCAAGTGTACATATTGCCGTTTTTAGGACCCTTATTTAAGTTATAGCCGAAATTTATTATTTTTTTTAAAAAAAAAAAAAAAGGTTTAAAATTTCAATATGTATATCTAAAGTTAAGCTTGGCAGTCCTAAACTTTCGTATAGACTACTTAATACATAATCCTTGAACTATAATCAAATCTCTATTACACATCGCAAAAATTCTTTTACACACCAAATATTTTATCGAATGTGTATAAATTATATTTTGTTCTTACATAATAATATTATGAATCTTCACGAATTGTGTTCGAAGATGGATTCTTTTGTTTGTTCATATAAGTTTACATGTTGATGCGAAGAAGAAAAGTATTAAAATTTTTGCCATGTTAAATTACTTCATGTCGGTGTATTCTGGATGAACTTTGTTGGAAAGGTCATGATTACTAACATTATTGCAAGTTGCAACAAGCCATTAAAAATGTGTGGAGGTCGGAGGAAAATATAGATATTATTTGATGTAAATAATGTGATTGTACACATATCTTTTATGTTGACTTTGTATACATTCCTGAAAATTTCAATATTGTAACTCATAAATTAGGGAAATAATTGTATTTTTAATAGGAGTATTTTGAGTAACCAAGTTGTCGTGTAATATGACGTGGTACACTCATTTTGAAGTTCTTTGTATTTTGCACCCCTATATTGTGCACACTTTTATAATTTACGCTTTATTCTATTCATGTTTTACAATATGCAGCCAAATCTCTTCACTTTCTTACTGAATAGCAAAAAGTTTGTTTTAAAAATTAATACATATTTTGGTTTCGGTTCCCGATATAGGTCCACTATAATATTTATAACTTGTCTGCTGAATTTGGTGAGAAACGGAGTTGATTTGACGTGATTCGGACGGCCGGTTGTAAAAATATAAGTTTTAAAGTTTTCTTGAAAATTTTCTTTGATTTGGTGTCCGATTCGTAGTTCTAGGTGTTAGTTTGGCGATTTGATCGGACGAGCAAGTTCGTATGATATTTTAGGACTTGGGTGCATGTTTGGTTTGAAGCCTCGAGGGCTCAGGTTGGTTTCGGGTGGCTAACGGATCATTTTTGGACTTGAGGAAACTGCAGAAACCTGCTTCTGGTTTCCTTCTTCGCGTTCGCGAGGGGAGTCTCACGTTCGCAAAGAGCAAATTGGGACTGACACATTTTGTGCTTCGCGTTCACGAAGGCTTGAGGTGCGAAGCTTCGCATTCGCGAAGGGAAAGGGGTTGGTCAGGAAAATTGTCTACCCGTTCGCGAAGGCCAAGCCAGGCAAGCTTCGCGTTCGTGAAGTAGCCCTCGCATTCGCGAAGATTAAAATTGGTCAGCAGAAACTTGTTCTTCGCGAACGCGAGGCACTAACCGCGTTCGCGAAGGGTAAAAGTTCTAGAAACATAACTTAAGTTCTAGAAAATGGGATTCGTCCCATTTTCAACCCTTTTTCATTTTTGAACTCGGGTAAGGTGATTTTCAAAGAAAATATTAGGGTAAGTGTTCGTTATCCTATATTGATTATATTTTATGATTCCATACTCATTTAAATCATGAATTCGTGAATTTATGGAAGAAAAATCAGATTTTATAAAATCTTCCAAAAATAAAAATTTAAGATTTGAAGGTCCATTTGACATCGGAATTGGATAATTTTTATATGGTTGGACTCGTCTCGGAATGAGTGTTCGGATTTCGTAAGTTTTTTCGAGATTTAATATGTGGGTCCCACTGTCGAATATTTAAATAAATTTCAGATTTTTATCCGAAAAAATAGTAAATTCATATGGAATTAATTCGTATGATTTGTATTGAGTATATTGAATTGTTTATGAATAGATTTGAAACTTTTGGAGATAAATTTAAAAGAAAAAGTTGTGGTCGATTAATTAATTGGAATTTACAAAGTGAGGTAAGTGTCGTGATTAACCTTGACTTGAGGGAATAGAACCCTTAAATTATTTGTTATGTGAAATACATGTAAACGACGTATAGGCGAGGTGACGAATGTCTATACATCGTCAAATTAATTATTTGCATAATTATTTGAAAATCATAAATTATTCTAAAATACTAATTAATTGTTATAATAATTGTTTCTCTCCTATTCTTTGTCAAATATTAATTCTTGAATTCCTGCAATAATTGTTACATGTTAATTGATTTATGTGTCTTAATTGTTATTTGACATTTAGCATATTAAATATTAAACTGCCTATTTTCTCCTTGATTTCCATAATAAATTGCTATTTATCATTGTTTGTTTCATAATTAAATCATAATTATTATATGCTTGTTGTCTTATAATTTCATATTAACTGTTGCATTTATTGGGGTAATTTCTTTTATAAGAATTGATTGAAATGAATATATTAGAGAAACGGGTTGCACGCCGCAACTGAATTGATTGAAATGAATATATTGGAGTAACGGGTTGCACGCCGCAACATAATTGATTGAAATGAATATATTGGAGGAACGGGATGCGCGCCGCAACAAAATTGATTGAAATGAATATATTGGAGGAACGGGTTACACGCCGCAACAAAATTGATTGAAATGAATATATTTTTGGAACGGATTGTACTCCGCAACATAATTGATTGAAATAAATATATTGGAGGAACGGGTTGCACGCCGCAACAGAATTGATTGAAATAAACATATTGGGGAATCGGATTGCACGCCGCAACAGACTTATTTAAAAGTATATATACTTGATTAAAATAAATATTGGAAGATTGAAAATGAATATATTGTGGGAGCGTTTTGCATGCTGCAACGGAAATTGGTTGAAATAATAATTGGTTATGACTGTTGAGTTGACTTCAAATATTATAAATGAGTTGCCTGATTTAATTCTATTATTTGTTGTTGTTATTAATATTGCGTACAAGTTAATGTAAGTGACCCGCCTTAGCCTCGTCACTACTTCATCGAGGTTAGGCTCAGCACTTACCAGTACATGGGGTCGGTTGTACTGATACTACACTCAGCACTTCTTGTACATATTTCGGAGTTGGTCCCAGCGGCGCACCATAGACTTGCTCGGATTTCAGCTACCAGAGGAGACTTGAGGTATAACTGCACGGCGTCCACAGTTCTAAAGTCCCCGTCTACTTTACTTTAGCTGTGTGTTTGTTTCCAGACAGCTTTATTTTATTCAAACCTTTATTTGTATTATTCTATAAGCTCGTGCACTTGTGTCACGACCCAATATTTTTCTCCATTTGGTATCGTGATGGCACCTAGTCTTAGGGACTAGGTAAGCCTAACATTATTTGAAACAACATTATTTAATTAACATCTAACAAAATAAATAGAAATCTCTTACAATTCCCAAAACCGGTAGTACAAGTCATAAGCTCTACAAAGTGTTTGCTAGAAAACTTCTAAATACAACTGTCCAGAAATAAGAATAAACAGTGCAAAATAAAAACTTGAAGGTGACTCCGAAACCTGCGAACGCAGCAGCAGGTTTACCTTGAGTCTCCGCAGTGACAGTCCACACAGCTAGCTAACGAACAAATACTTGGGTCTGCACAAAAAATAAATTGTGCAGAAGAGTAGCATGAGCACACCACATCGGTGCCCAGTAAGTATCAAGACTAACCTCGGTGAAGTAGTGACGAGGACTAGTCAAGACACCCACTGATCTAATAAACTGAACAAGAATAAGTATAGGGATGACAGAACATGATATCTATCTAAGGACCCCGCGATATGGCTAACGACATAGCAACTGCCATAAGGAAGGGAAAACATCAAGTAACAGCGGAACATCAGAATAAGACACAGAAGAATGAACGAAAACACAACCCAATCCAAAAATCACAATACAGTAAAGGCAAGTAGTAACTCAGCAGTTGCAATAGTTTTCACATCAGGTCTCATCCAACAACCCCAATAAATTAGTCAAATCCTTCAAGTGTAAACTTCCACCCGTAAGTTTTTAAATTGAGGTCTTTAGAATATAATTCTTTCCAATAAGAAATTATTTTTAAAATATACTTCCTTCAAATAAATATCTTTCAACATAGTTCTTTCAAGATAAAATCTTTCAAATATAAACTTTTCAAATAATTAGCCTTCAAACATAGTTCTTTCAAGATAAATACTTTTCAAGTATAACCCTTTCAAATAAATATCTTCAAATATATTTCCTTCAAGATAAATACTTTTCAAATATAAACTTTTCAAGTAATATCCTTCGAGTATAAGTCACCCTGTGACACCTAAGCATGGAAGATTAGCAGCTCCGAACACAGATATAACCACAGGGGAAATCTAACGGGATACCATCCTGTAGTCCCAAATTAATTATACAGTACGGGGGGATCTCCCGGAATACGTCCGTAGTCCCAATTTAAATATGCAGTGATGGGGGATCTCCCGGAATACGTCCGTAGTCCCAAAATAAATATGCAGTGCTGGGGATCTCCCGGAATACGTTTGTAGTCCAAATTTAAATATGCAGCGCAAATAACAGAGATAACAACTATAACACGACAGAAACCTCGTACATCACCACCACGAGTACAAAAGCAACAATGATAGAAATGCAAAGTACGGAGAGCAAATAAACTCAAGAATTTAAATCACAAGAACGGTAGAACTCATTCACAAGGAATAACTACAGTAAAGAATGCTAGGCACAAGGAGAACAACTTAACAAGGGAAAATAAAACAAAAATATAGCAACGGTTCCACAATATTCAAGTCAACAATAAGAAGCCAACACGAGTCAAATAGTTCTAAATAATGGCAAGTCAACTAAGATATAGGTTATCTAAACTCCTTTTGAGGTTGAGCAATTATGAGGAATATTCAAAAATTCAAGTAAGGATAAGCAGCGAAAGATAATCATAACTCCAATTAAGACTAACAATTATAGGATGAGAAAATAATGATTTCAATTAAATATAAGCAGTTATGAAAAATATAGCACGACGATAGAAGAGGTAAAATCTTTGGTTAAGTCGAATAAGGGTCAAATAGACAGTAAGAGTGAATCCTAAAGCAATTATCTCTAATCAAAGCATGTAGAGGTGAAACTAGCAAATAGGAATTCAAACGTATCAAAAACAATATCATACACGGTGAATATAAGGACATAAGAACCCTAAAAGGCCAGCTTTTCACAAATAAGTCCGAGCACGCACTCGTCACCTCGCGTACACAGACTATAATCAACATAGATGACTCAAATCCTAAGGGGTAGTTCTCCCACACCCCCCCACAAGGTTAGGCAAGATACTTACCTCGAGTCAAGCTCAATCAATCCGTAAAAATTCCCTTTCCACGAGAATATCCGGCTCTGAATGGACCAAATCTAGCCAAAATTAATTACATATCATAATTACAATCATAATAGACTCATCTAATTAATTAAATTAATATTTTAACAAAAATTCTGAAATTCGCCCTAAAAGGTCGACACGGGACCACATCTCGGAATCGGGTAAAAGTCACAAAATCCGAAAGCCTATTCACTCACGAGTCTAACCATATCAAATTTACTAAAATCCGACATCAAATGGTCCTCCAAATCCACAATCCAACTCCCTAAATCCCTAGCCTCCAACTTCCAATTTTCACCTTAAATACACACTAACTAGGTGGAAAATACATGGGGAAGCATGATTATTGATCAAAAATAAGCACAAGGGACTTACCTTAAGAAATATCTCGAAAATGCTCTCAAAATCCGCCCTAAACCGAGTTGCAAAGTCCAAAAAATGACAAAAATCGCAAAGCCCTTCGGTTTTAACCACTGTCCGGGTATTTCCGCACCTGCGGAGCCTGGGCTCGCACCTGCGGGTGTGCTTGTGCGGCCAAAAAGTGCGCATATGCGCAAATCACTTACCCCTTATGCCTTCGCACCTGCGATGAAAGGGCCGCACCTGCACGTGCACGCCTGCGGAAATCCCTTCCGCTTCTGCGGACCTTGCGCACCTACGATGACCCTAACACATATGCGGGCATCACAGATGCGGAATTCACCTCGCACCTGCGACCCCTGGCACTCCTCCATTTTTCGCTTCTGCGCTTGCCTCCCTGCATGTGCGATCATGCACCTGCGGTCTTTCCACCATATGTGCGAAAATGATAGATGCCTGAAGACTTCAGCAGCAACTCAAATCCAACCTTTGATTTGTTAAGCACTCAAAACTAACCCGAGGCCCCCAGGACCTCAACCAAACATACCAACCAATCCTAAAATACCATACGAACTTAGTAGAACCCTCAAATCACATCAACTAACGCGAAAAATCATGAATCACCCTCCAATTCAAACTTAAAGAACTTGAAACTTCAAATTCCTACAACTGATGTCGAAACCTATCAAACCACGTCCGAATGATCTCAAATTTTTCACACAAGTCATATTCAACATTTTGGACCTACTCTAACTTCCGGAATCGTGTTCCGACCCCGATATCAAAAAGTTCACTACCGGTCAAAATCTCCAAATATTCGACTTCCACCATTTCAAGCCTAAATGAGCTACAGACCTCCAAAACACAATCCGGACATGCCCCTAAGTCCAAAATCACCCAACGGAGCTAATAGAACCGATAAAATTCCATTTCGGAGTCGTCTTCGCACAGTTCCGACTACAGTCAAAATCCTAAGACTTAAGCTTCGATTTTAGGGATTAAGTGTCCCAAATCACTTCGAATCACCCGATAATTGAATTCAACCATGCACGCAAGTCAAGGCACATAATACGAAGCTGCTTATGGCCTTATGCCGCCGGATGAGATTTAAATTCTCAAAATAACCGGCTGGGTCGTTACAACTTGTGACACCAGTTTTGGAATGGTATTTAGACACCGCTATTATTATGGAGTTTTCACTATATTTCAGACTTTGCTTCCGCATTTGTTTCTTTGATATTAATAAATTTAAAAATTGTTTTAAAATGGATAATATTATTCTAACATTGGCTTGCCTATCAAGTGAAATGTTAGGCGCCATCACGGTCTGAAAGTGGGAATTTCGGGTCGTGACAGTTGGTATCATAGCACTAGGTTACATAGGTCTCACGAGTCACGAGCAAGATTAGTAGAGTCTGAAGTATCGGTACAGAGATGTCTGTACTTATCTCTCAGAAGCTATGAAGTTTAGGAATAATATCACTTCTTTCTTATTCCGTCGTGTGAATTTATTCTATCATCGATGATTGAATCATTCTACTCTTATTCTCTCGCAAATGGTGAGAACACGTAATACATCTACCGATGGATTGGGACCAGAGCCCCTGGTGGCAACTATGGCCAGGGGTAGAGGTCGAGGCCGAGGTCGTGCTAGAGGCCGAGTTAGAGCTCAGTCCAGAACTCGAGCAGCTGCACGTGTTGTAGAACCTCATGTAGACCTTTAGGAGGAGGTTCCGGTTCAAAATGTACCAGTTGGACTAGTTCAGGTCCCGAAAGGATTCATAGCCACTCCAATACTTCAGGATGCTCCAGCCTATTTGGTAAGTCTTACAGAGGGCATAACCCAGAATGATACATTTTCGGTGGCATCAGCCGTCTCACATGCTGGGGGAGGAGCACAAACTCCCATTACTCCCGCTCCGGAGTAGATGGCTCCCCAAAATCAGGCTCTAGCAGCCCCTCCAGTTGGGGTAGTTCAGCCAGTTGTTGCTGCACAGACCGATGATAGGCCCGCCATGTCTTTTGAGGCCTTATTGAGACTGGATAAGTTTACTAAGCTTTCTCCAGTTCACTTCAGTGGTACACCTCCTGAGGACCCACAAGATTATATTGACCGCTACCATGAGGTGCTGCGGAACATGGGTATAGTTGAGACTAATGGGGTTGATTTTGCTGTATTTCAGATGACGGGTTCCGCCAAGGGGTGGTGGAGAGATTATATATTAGCCAGACCAGTTAGATCGCCTGCACTTACCTGGGAGCAGTTAAAGTTCCTTCCTATCACACTGAGAGAGGATTACCACAAGCAATTTGAGCATCTACAGCAGGGCAGTATGACTGTTACTCAGTATGAGTCCCGTTTTATGGATTTGGCCCGTCAAGCTCTCCTTTTACTACCTACTAAGGGAGAGAATGTGAGGAGGTTTATTGAGGGACTCACTCACCCTATCAGGCTTCAGATGGCCAAGGAGACCGGAAGCAAGATTTCTTTTCAGGCAGCTGCTAATGTCGCGAGGAGGATCTAGATGGTTCTTACACAGGAGAGAGGGTAGAGGTCTGATAAGAGGCCTCGTCAGTTCGGTGGTTTTAGTGGTGCCTATCTGGGGGCAGGGGTAGTTTTGGTAGGGGTCATCCTCGCAGACCGTTTCATTCAGAACTTCATACATCTCACGGTGCTTCAGGGAGTCACGGTCCTATTATGCCTTATTATGGGCAGCCAACATTCAGTGCACATTCAGCTCCTATCAGTGCACCACCACTCTAGAGTCCAGAGTTACTACAGCAGTTATCCTGCCTATTTGGGTCAGCTTCAGCTTCAGCAGCCACAACATCAGGATGGGTGTTATGAGTGTGGGAACATTGGTCACATCAGGAGGTATTGCCCTAGGTTGGCGAGTAACAGATCTCGACAGGATTCTCGTGCCATCATCTCAGCACTGGTTGCTTCACCGCCTGCTAAGCCAGCTATAGGTAGGGGTCATACAGCTAGAGGTGGAGGTCAGGCCATTAGAGGTGGAGGTTAAACCGTTAGAGGTGGAGGCCAGCCAGTTAGAGGCCGTCCTAGAGACGCTGTTCAGAGTGGTGGGGCTCAGCCCCGATTTTATGCTTTTCCAGCTAGGCCTGAGGCTGAGTCATCTGATGTTGTGATCACATGTATTATTCCAGTTTACCATAGAGATGCTTCAGTTCTATTTGATCCAAGATCTACTTATTCCTATGTGTCCTCCTATTTTGCTTCATATTTGGTTGTGCCTTGTGATTCTCCAAGTGTTTTTATGTGTGTATCTACACCGGTGGGAGACTCTGTCATAGTAGATCATGTCTATCGTTCGTGTGTGGTTACTATTGGTAGTCTTGAGACTAGCGTGGATCTTCTACTTCTTGATATGGTAGATTTTGATGTCATCTTGGGTATGGATTGGATGTCACCTTGTCATGCTATATTGGATTGTCATGTCAAGACAGTGACCCTAGCCATGCCAGGGTTACCTCGGTTAGAGTGGAAAGGAACTCCTGGTCATTCTGACAGCAGGGTTATTTCTTATATAAAAGCCCGGGAGTATGGTAGAGAAAGGGTGTCTAGCCTATTTGGCTTATATTCGCGATCACAGTGCGGATGTTCCTTCTATGGACTCAGTACCAGTTGTTCGTGAATTTCCAGAAGTATTTTCCTGTAGATTTGCCGGGGATGCCACCCGACAGAGATATTGACTTCTGTATTGATTTGGCTCCGGGCACTCAGCCCATCTCTTTTCCACCATACCGTATGGCCTCACCGAAGTTGAAGGAATTGAAGGAGCAGTTACAAGACTTGTTTGATCAGGGATTCATTAGACCCAGAGTCTCACCCTGGGGTGCAGCAGTATTATTTGTAAAGAAGAAAGATGGCTTTATGCGGATGTGTATAGATTATCGGCAGTTGAACAAGGCCACAATCAAAAACAAATATCAGTTGCCAAGAATTGATGACTTATTTGATCAGCTTCATGGTGCCAGGATATTTTCGAAGATTGATTTGAGGTCTAGTGTCACGACCCAAAATCCAACTAGTCGTGATGGCACCTAACCCAATCCGCTAGGTAAGACAACTTTCAACTATCCAATTCCAATAACAATTATTAAAGAAATTTAAGTAAATAATTATCTTAACCTTATACATTCCCCAAGAACTGGTAGTACAAATCATGAGCTTCTAAGAATAGAGTATACAAAGCGGAAATAAAATAATACATAGTCTGTTTGAATAATACATAAACAGAGCTTTTATAAATCTAAGGCTACCCTGAGCAAAAGGCAGCTACAACAGGAACGCATGTACATCTTCAAGTCCCGCAACCATCGAGCACAGCAACAATAACAGCCAACATCTGCACGCAATATGCAGAAGTGAAGTATCAGTACAACCGATCCCATGTACTAAGTAAGTAACAAACCTAGCCGTATGTAGAAAGTAGTGACGAGCTTCCACCAAGTCGGGTCCAAAACCAATAGTCCACAACAATCCATAACAACATAAAGCAAATAATACCAGAAGTAACTCAGGGATAAAATACTCAGCCAAATAATGATTTCAAAAAAAAAATTATAGTTCTTCCTTTCAAATACCTCAGTGAAAACCCAAATCATTTGCCGAAGTTTCCAATAATATAAATAGTTTGAAAACAATAAATTTCTCCAAAAATATTCTCAATAATAAATAATATATTTTATTTTCCTTCCGGATAACCCGTGTAAAACAAATGTTTCACTATGCCCATCTGTCAAAAAAATGTGTGAGAAATCATGAATGATGTGATGCAGTACAACACGAGGAAATACATCTCTATGCATGTATGTCATGTGTGCATGCCAATGCAATGCAACTCATTGATAAAATCATAAACAGCCCCTCGGGCAGAACATCACTCATATACAGTCTCGGGTAAAACCTCACAGTCACTCGTGCCACTCGAGCATACCTCACAATCACTCTTGCCACTCGGGCATACCTCACAATCACTCTTGCCACTCGGGCATACCTCACAATCATTCATGCCTCCCAATCACTCAGCACTCGGCACTCGCACTCAGTAGGTACATGCGCTCACTGGGAGTGTGCACAGACTCCGGAGGGGCTCCTTCAGCCCAAGCGCTATAATCTGCACAGACAACTCACGTGCTGCACAAATAACTCACGTGCTATAATAATAAAGTATGTTGCAGGTGGGAAGCCCCGATCCACACTCATCCTCACAAATCAGGCCCTCGGCCTCACTCAGTCATAAATATGCTGCAGGCGGGCAACCACGATCCACACTCATCCTCACAAATCAGGCCCTCAGTCGATATCAAACATACTGCGGCGTGCAGCCCGATCCCAAAAATATGCAACATACTGCGGCGTGCAGCCCGATCCCATAAATATGCAACATAAATCAGGCCCTCGGCCTCACTCAGTCATAAACCTCTCAAACCACTCGGGCATCTCAGTAAAACATGGCATTCGGTCCAAAACATTTATATGCATCAAAATAGAGTCATAAAACTGAGTTATAATATGCAATGAAATGAATATGACTGAGTATGAATTTTCAATTTAACACAATAATTCACAGCAATATGACCTCTGAGGGTCCCAATAATACTGGCACATGGCCTCAACATGATTTTTAATATGCTTTTCAGCTCAATTTCTTTAACACATAAAACCGCATGAAAAATGCCAAGATTATTTAACTATAAAATTCCACAGAAACAATTATGTCACAATTTCTATAGTGCACGCCCACACGCCCGTCACCTAGCATGTGCGTCACCTCCCAACAATTCACAAAATACATATATTCAGGGTTCATACCCTCAACTCCAAGATTAGAAGAGTTACTTACCTCGAACAAGCTGAATTCAATGTCGAGCAAGCTAAACAATGCTCCAGAAATCCTATTATGCGTGTATCAACTCCCGAACGGCTCGAATCTACCACAATTAATTTGATTCAACCCACAAAATTTATAGGAATTAATTCCATATCAAAATACTAATATTTTCACAAAATCTGAAATTACGCTCCAAAAATCATCTGTGGGGCCCACATCTCGGAATCTGATAAAACTCACAAAATCCGAACCCCTATTCAACCACGAGTCCAACCATACCAAAATTACTTAATCCGACCACAACTCGGCCTTCAAATCCTCAATTTAAACTAAGAGAGTTTTTAATTTTTTCCAACTTAATTCACCAATTAAATGATAAAAACAAGCATGGATTTGGGTAATTTAACCAATATTGAGTTAAGAACACTTACCCCGTTGTTTCAAAAATTGTCTCAACCCGAGCTCCAAATCGTTAAAAATGGATTTTTGAACTTAAACTTTCTGTCCAGACCTCTCTTCTTCGCGAACGCGACAAGTCCCTCGCGTTCGCGAAGCACAAAATATGCTTCCCAATATTTGCTCTTCGCGAACGTGAGACACTGCTCGCGAACGCGATGCTTAACGGAGCCCTTCTTCGCGAGCGCGAGCTCCCCTCCGCGAATGCGAAGGCAAAAACCCAAGCCCACTATGTTTCCCTTCGCGAACGCGATACCCCATACGCGAACGCGATGCACAACCCAACTTCTCTTCGCGAACGCGAGACCTCCTAGCGAACGCGAAGAGTAAATCCTGCCTGCCACAAATTCCTCTTCGCGAATGAGAGGGGCCACTCGCGAACGCGAAAGAGAAAATCCGAAAAATGCAGCAACAGATATCAGCAATCTCAGCAAGGCCAAAAATGATCCGTTAACCATCCAAAACGCACCTGAGCCCCTCGGGACCTTAACCAAATATACCAATAAGTCCTAAAACATCATACGGACTTAGTCGAACCCTCGAATCACCTCAAACAACGCTAAAACCATGAATTACACCCAAATTCAAGCCTAATGAACTTTAAAATTTTTAGTTTCTACAACTTACGCCGAAACACATCAAATCATGTCTGATTGACCTCATATTTTGTACATAAGTCATAAACGACATAACAGAGCTATTCCAATTTCCAGAATCGAATTCCGACCTCGATATCAAAAAGTCAACTCCCCTATCAAACTTTTCAAAAATTCAACTTTCGACATTTCAAGCCTAATTCCACTACGGACCTCCAAAAAAATTTTCGGACACGCTTTTAAGTCCAAAATAATCATACAGAGCTATTGGAATCATCAGAATTAAATTTCGAGGTTGTTTACACATAAGTCGATATCCGGTCACTATGTTAACTTAAGCTTTAAACCTTGGAACTAAGTGTTCCAATTCATTCCAAAACCTCACCGGACCCGAACCAATTACCCCGGCAATTCAAACAACAACTGTAAAGTGCAATTTGAGCAGTAAAGGGGGAAGCGGGGTTGTAATACTCAAAACGACCAGCCGGGTCGTTACATTCTCCCCCATTTAAATATACGTTCGTCCTCGAACGTGCCAAGAGTTGTTTCCAAGCCATCAAATCACTGTTCCATCTTACCACACACGTACTCGGGGGTGAACCCACGTCACCCTATCCCACATAAGCTTGACTACACAATGCAACTGAAAATCATTAATTTAACCTTAGCCCATAAACCTTGTAGTTTAATTTCCAACCTTTAAAATTTCTTTCAAGACACGAATTTTATATTTACACACTGTATAAGTCCGAATAAGCTGCATCGAGCTATAACTATAACCACAGATATAATCACCCAGCATATTACACAACTCGCATGCTCGTAGCACCATTCCTGATCGCAGTGACTACTCCAAAACCAACCGCATACTGGTATTAAACCCATATCAAACCAAACCTCATCCTAAAACCTTCGTACACTGTTGATAATAAAAGAAACACGCATAATCTCGTAACCCTTTATCAGACCAACAAGTCATGGAGGTCTCTTGCCCCAACCGGAACCATAGTCACTTTGTGAGCCGACTTTCAATATTATACTCCTGAGTATACCGAAATTAAACCTGATAGTACCCATTCTAGGTCCAATGACCTTATATTACTAAACATAACTGCTCCACAGACATACCGCACCAATATAACTCAGAGCCACAACTCGTGCCATCCGTGCACTAATACGCAACAATTCAAATGTACCCAGTCATGGAAAATGACTCAAATGAGAGAACTGCCCTGCCAGATTAGCAAGTACTTCCACAAGAAACGCTGAAAATTCATCATACACCATAGAATCATCACCTGATTCTAACACGAGGTTCATATTATATACTCCGAGCCACCCTGCTCCAATTTAATAACGACGGAGAGGCAAATGACAAAAATACCACACAAAACCTTAAAGGACATAACCATTATGCTATCGATCATGCAATACCTAATTACTCATCACACTCAAATTCCGCTATAAAGCTCAAATAGAACCGCACCATCTGTGCACATAACCAATGAATCACAACTCCTCGTAGCATAAAGGAATAACTCACAGATCATTTGAGAACACGAATAAGTTCGACATCAACCAAATGACACATCTCTCAATAATAGCAGTATGGAGCCAACCATTCCGGCTCGGTGTAGAATACACATCTTAATTGGGCCTACCTATGGACCCCCAAATCAACTCGGGTTACCCACAAATAGATAAAAATTCTTCGAAAAATCCATAATGACTGAATCATAACACATTCTATCATATGGATAGCTCCGGCCACAACTTTACAGTCCACAACCATGAAACAATCCTCTCCTGAGAACTCCCAATCTCCAAATCCATAGAACACGCGAATCACCATATTTGATTTCATCTCCACCGCCCAAATGCCTAATAACTCTCTCATACACGATCATCCCACGAGAAATACTTTAAAAGTTCTTCTGTGCCAATTGATAAAATTTGAATATCAACAGTCTATCAACCATGTGAGTACCGCAATACTAATTTATACCTCCGTAAGTAAAAATACAATGCGCCTTCTAAAGTCCGCCCCTTTCTCATACAACACCAAGTAGTAATAGTATTTATCTAGTTATTTGAAACCGCCCATGTTGTCCAACATTCGTTACCTTTTTTTCAAGACTATACTGCCACCCATTTTAGTTAGAAGCCTTTCTCTTGATTCTTTCCAGGACGAAATCACAATACACAATATGTTCTCCACACCGGTAGAAACCATCATGGATACTTTGAAATCCATTTGCACATAATCAAGCCCTTAAAACTAAATTCCTCTAACTCGACCAAGCCATACAAGTCGCCAAGTCCAGGTGTATTGCCACAAAGCACCTGTAGAAATACCCCACATCATAAACACTCAAAGAACCGATCATATCCATTACCATACTGATCTAACCTACTACCAAGCTGTCTTATTTCTCCAAGTCCCTTCCGAATTTGTCTTCAGATTGATATTTCTTCTTGCTAAAATACCATGATCTTTAACCACAACTTACCCCACAAACATTAGCATAGAACCACAACGCCCTACGGCCCATAATCAACTGTATTCTTCTTAAGCACCTTCAAAAATACTACAACTATAACACTCACTCTAAGAATACCTTATGTGAATTTGAAATTGTTCTTCTTACCTTCCTTACACAAAAATGTAGAATCCATACACAAGTCCGGAAACATTCTTACTTGCTATATATAATTCTCAAACCCACTGGAATCTTCTCGGGAGTCATCCACTTTGCTCAAATCTAATTGCACCGCCCAAATGGGCCAAAAGACATGTGCCCCATTAGCACCACAGCACTCAAAGAAGTATTTCTACTTTAACACCACATATCAAATTCATACTCCGTGCGCACTACATCATTCACCAATAATAACTCACTCATCCCGCGAATTTCATTTACTCATACGTGAAATATAATCCTTAACCAGAAATTTCCTTAATCAAGTCATCCTCGATCTCAATTTCTGCAAGTCATAGCTAACCCACAAGTATGCCTCAGACCAAAATTAAAATTTAACACCTAACCATGAAATCAAATTGTCAATAGCAGACTCCCCACACTTGGCTCAAAGCCATAAATTTAAACACTAGATAACTCGCAATATCCATACTCTATTACTGTCATAATACCGCAGTCGGTTCAATGAAAAATCATTCTCAAGCTTATATAACGCCAACCATAAAATACCTCAATCATCCACTAAGCTCGCATTTATTCTCTTGACACTCGAGTCAACTTTATCAGCCAGATTTAAATTCAAATCTCCACCCATACACCCCGTTGACAGAAAAGAAACTCTCCACTCACATCATAAGAAATACTCCTACATAGATTACTCCGCAAGGGATAATCCACCTGCTTAGCCTCAATCTGCTGTCTTGTTATATCTTTTCGCAGTCATAATTACTATGCAATTACTTAGTCAATCTGCGTCCAAACTCATTACCCAGACATGAGAATTTAATTTACCCCAAAATTTAACAATATAAAAGATCCTTCAAAACATTCATACTCGAGATTGTGCGTCACATTAAAACGAAAATCAAGCACCCCATGGCCATTTCTTTACATTTCAAGGAAACACTTCTTGTCATATTCAAATCGTCTTAACACATCCCGCGGTCACATCATACCCATCATACCGCCATTCCACCGCTCATCGAGCCACAAATTCCACTGTAGGGTCATTACCGGACATATGAATCCAAATGTATAGGTTACAACTGAAACTACCGAGCCTAAGCTGCGGTCTAAACCTGGCCTCAAGTCCTCCAGACTGGCCTATCACCAAAACATAAAATACTCACCTCAAACCTCGTTCATAGAATTACAATCCGGCGATGCACAGCTGATATTGAGCGCTCATGTGCGCATACAAATACGTGGAAGGAATTCAAAGAGTTTATATCTCAAGCTGAATCAATCTCGCACGATAAGGAAAGAAAAATGGGAAGTATATATCCTAAATGCCCTGTAGCCTCTCAAAGATAAGTATGGACGTCATCATACCGATCCGCAAGACTCTACTAGACACTTGCTCATGATTTGTAAAACCTATAAACCTAGAACTCTGATATCACCTTGTCACGACCTAAAATCCAACTAGTCGTGATGGCACCTAACTCAACCCGCTAGGTAAGCTAACTTTCAACTATCCAATTCCAATAATAATTATTAAAGAAATTTAAGTAAATAATTATCTTAACCTTATACATTCCCCAAGAACTGGTAGTACAAATCATAAACTTCTAAGAATAGAGTATACAAAGTGGAAATGAAATAATACATAGTCTGTTTGAATAATACATAAACGGAGCTTTTATAAATCTAAGGCTACCCTGAACAAAAGGCAGCTACAACAGGAATGCAGGTACATCTTCAAGTCCCGCAACCATCAAGCACAGCAACAACAACAACCAACATCTGCACGCAATGTGCAGAAGTGAAGTATCAGTACAACCGACCCCATGTACTAAGTAAGTAACAAACCTAGCCGTAGGTTGAAAGTAGTGACGAGCTTTCACCAAGTCGGGTCAAAAACCAATAGTCCACAACAATCCATAACAACATAAAGCAAATAATACCAGAAGTAACTCAGGGATAAAATACTCAGCCAAATAATAATTTCAAAAAAAAAATTATAGTTCTTCCTTTCAAATACCTGAGTGAAAACCCAAATCGTTTGCCGAAGTTTCCAATAATATAAATAGTTTGAAAACAATAAATTTCTCCAAAAATATTCTCAACAATAAATAATATATTTTATTTTCCTTTCGGATAACCCGTGTGAAACAAATGCATCACTATGCCCATCTGTCAAAACAATATGTGAGAAATCATGAATGATGTGATGCAGTACAGCACGAGGAAATACATCTCTATGCATGTATGTCATGTGTGCATGCCAATGCAATGCAACTCATTGATAAAATCATAAACAGCCCCTCGGGCAGAACATCACTCATATACAGCCTCGGGTAAAATCTCACACTCACTCGTGCCACTCGGGCATACCTCACAATTACTCTTGCCACTCGGGCATACCTCACAATCACTCTTGCCACTCGGGCATACCTCACAATCATTAAGGCCTCCCAATCACTCAGCACTCGGCACTCGCACTCAGTAGGTACCTGCGCTCACTGGGGGTGTGCACAGACTCCGGAGGGGCTCCTTCAGCCCAAGCGCTATAATCTGCACAGATAACTCATGTGCTGCACGAACAACTCACGTGCTATAATAATAAAGTATGTTGCAGGCGGGCAGCCCCGATCCACACTCATCCTCATAAATCAGGCCCTCGGCTTCACTCAGTCATAAATATGCTGCAGGCGGGCAGCCACGATCCACACTCATCCTCACAAATCAGGCCCTCAATCGATATCAAACATGCTGCAGCGTGCAGCCCGATCCCATAAATATGCAACATAAATCAGGGCCTCGGCCTTACTCAGTCATAAACCTCTCAAGCCACTCGGGCATCTCAGTAAAACACGGCATTCGGTCCAAAACATTTATATGAATTAAAATAGAGTCATAAAACTGAGTTATGATATGCAATGAAATGAATATGACTGAGTATGAATTTTCAATTTAACACAATAATTCACAGCAATATGACCTCTGAGGGTCCCAATAATACTGGCACATGGCCTCAACATGATTTTTAATATGCTTTTCAGCTCAATTTCTTTAACACATAAAACCGCATGAAAAATGCCAAGATTATTTAACTATAAAATTTCATAGAAACAATTATGTCACAATTTCTATAGTGCACGCCCACACGCCTGTCACCTAGCATGTGCGTCACCTCCCAACAATTCACAAAATACATATATTCAGGGTTCATACCCTCAACTCCAAGATTAGAAGAGTTACTTACCTTGAACAAGCTGGATTCAATGTCGAGTAAGCTAAACAATCCTCCAGAAATCCCATTATGCGTGTATCAACTCCCGAACGGCTCGAATCTACCACAATTAATTTGATTCAACCCACAAAATTTATAGGAATTAATTCCATATCAAAATACTAATATTTTCACAAAATCTGAAATTACGCTCCAAAAATCACCTGTGGGGCCCACATCTCGGAATCTGATAAAACTTACAAAATCCGAACCCACATTCAACCACGAGTCCAACCATACCAAAATTACTCAATCCGACCACAACTCGGCCTTCAAATCCTCAATTTAAACTAAGAGAGTTTTCAAATTTTTCCAACTTAATTCTCCAATAAAATGATAAAAACAAGCATGGATTCGGGTAATTTAACCAATATTGAGTTAAGAACACTTATCCCGTTGTTTCCTCTGAAAATCTCTCAAAAATCGCCTCAACCCGAGCTCCAAATCGTTAAAAATGGAAAATGGGACCAGACATCTTTTCTTCGCGAACGCGACAGGTCCCTCGCGTTCGCGAAGCACAAAATGTGCTTCCCAACATTTGCTCTTCGCGAACGTGAGACACTGCTCGCGAACGCGATGCTTAACGGAGCCCTTCTTCGCGAGCGCGAGCTCCCCTCCGCGAATGCGAAGGCAAAAACCCAAGCCCACTATGTTTCCCTTCGCGAACGCGATACCCCATACGCGAACGCGATGCACAACCCAACTTCTCTTCGCGAACGCGAGACCTCCTAGCGAACGCGAAGAGTAAATCCTGCCTGCCACAAATTCCTCTTCGCGAATGAGAGGGGCCACTCGCGAACGCGAAAGAGAAAATTCGAAAAATGCAGCAACAGATATCAGCAATTTCAGCAAGGCCAAAAATGATCCGTTAACCATCCAAAACTCATCTTAGCCCCTCGGGACCTCAAACAAATATACCAACAAGTCCTAAAACATTATACGGACTTAGTCGAACCCTCAAATCACCTCAAACAACGCTAAAACCATGAATTATACCAAATTCAAGCCTAATGAACTTTGAAACTTCTAGTTTCTACAACTTGCGCCGAAACACATCAAATCACGTCTGATTGACCTCAAATTTTGCACACAAGTCATAAACAACATAACAGAGCTATTCCAATTTCTAGAATCGGATTTTGACCTCGATATCAAAAAGTCAACTCCTCAGTCAAACTTCCCAAAAATTCAACTTTTGGCATTTCAAGCCTAATTCCACTACAGACCTCCAAAAAATTTTTCGGACACGCTCCTAAGTCCAAAATCACCATACAGAGCTATTGGAATCATCAGAATTAAATTCTGAGGTCGTTTACACATAAGTCCATATACGGTTACTATTTTAACTTAAGCTTTAAACATTGGAACTAAGTGTTCCAATTCATTCCAAAATCTCACCGGACCTGAACCAATTACCCCGGCAATTCACACAACAACTGTAAAGTACAATTTGAGTAGTAAAGGGGGAAGCGGGGTTGTAATACTCAAAATGACCGGCCGGGTCGTTACATCTAGTTACCATCAGTTGAAGATTAGGGCATCTGATATCCCTAAGACAGCTTTTCGACTCGGTATGGGTATTACGAATTCCTAGTGATGTCATTTGGGTTGACAAATGCCCCAGCAACATTTATGGATTCGATGAATCGGGTATTCAAGCCCTATTTAGATTCTTTTGTGATTGTATTCATTGATGATATCTTGATTTACTCCAGCAATCGAGAGAAGCATGAGCAGCATCTTCGGAGTGTGCTTCAGACTTTGAAGAATAATCAGTTATATGCCAAATTTTCAAAATGTGAGTTTTGGTTAGACTTAGTTGCTTTTTTGGGGCATGTTGTATCCGTAGAAGGTATAAAGGTGGATCTTAAGAAGATTGAGGCTGTTCAAAATTGGTCTAGACCTACTTCAATTACAGAGATCCGGAGTTTCCTGGGTTTGGCAGGTTATTATCGTCGGTTTGTGAAAGGGTTTTCATCTATAGCAAGCACATTGACTAGACTAACTTAGAAGGGTGTCCCATTCAGATGGTCAGACGAGTATGAGTTGAGCTTTCAGAAGCTCAAGACTGCTTTGACTACGGCGCCAGTGTTGGTATTACCCACAGGTTCAGGATCGTATATGGTATATTGTGACGCATCTCACATTGGGCTTGGTGCGGTATTAATACAACATGGCAAGGTGATTGAATATGTGTCGCGGTAGTTGAAAGTTCAAGAGAAGAATTATCATGTTCATGACTTATAACTGGTAGCCATCGTTCATGCGCTGAAGATTTGGAGGCATTACCTCTACTGTGTTTCGTGTGAGGTATTTACTGATCATCGTAGCCTTCAATATCTGTTCAAACAAAAAGATCTTAATTTGAGATAGAGAAGATGGTTGGAGTTGTTGAAAGACTATGATATCACCATTTTCTATCACCCCGGAAAGGCCAATGTGGTGGCTGCTGCTTTCAGTAGAAAGGCTGTAAGTATGGGCAGTCTTGTGTATATTCCGGTTGGTGAGAGACCATTAGCTGCAGATGTTCTGACTTTGGCTAATCAATTCGTGAGGTTAGATATTTCAAAACCCAGTCGGGTTCTAGCTTGCACAATCGCTCGATCTTCTTTATATGAGTGTATCAGAGAGCGGCAATATGATGATCCTCATTTACTTGTCCTTAAGGACACGGTGCGGCACGGTGATGCTAAACAGGTTATCGTAGGGGGAGATGGAGTTCTACGAATGTAGGGTCATATTTGTGTGCCTAATGTTGACAGGCTTCATGAATTAATTCTTGAATAGGTACACAATTCCATGTATTATATTCATCCAAGTACCGCCAAAATGTATCAAGATTTGCGGCAACTTTATTGGTGGAGGAGAATGAAAAAGGATATAGTTGCATACGTAGCTTGGTGTCTGAATTGTCAGCAAGTTATGTACGGGCATTAGTGACCCGGTGGTTTGCTTCAGAAGTTAGAAATTTCTGAGTGGAAGTGGGAGCGTATCACTATGGATTTTGTTGTTGGACTCCCACGGACTCAGAGAAAATTTGTCGCAGTTTGGATCATTGTGGACAGGTTGACCAAGTCAACACATTTTATTCCAGTTGCATTTACCTATTCTTCAGAGAGATTGTCCGCCTACACGGTGTGCCCGTGTCTATTATTTCATATCGAGGTACACAATTTACCTCACACTTCTGGAGGGATGTACAATGTGAGTTAGGCACGCGGGTTAAGTTGAGTACATCATTTCATCCACAGATAGACGAACAGTCAGAGCGCACTATTCAGATATTGGAAGATATGTTTCGTGCTTGTGTTATAGACTTTGGAGGTTCTTGGGATCAGTTCTTGCCACTTGCGGAGTTTGCTTACAATAATAACTACCAGTCGAGCATTTAGATGGCTCCATATGAGGCATTATACAGAAAGCGATGTCGTTCGCCAGTTGGATGGTTTGAACCGGGAGAGGCTCAGTTGTTGGGTACCGATTTGGTACAGGAAGCCTTGGATAAGGTCAAGATTATTCAGGATCGACTTCGCACAGCTCAGTCTAGGCAAAAGAGTTATGCCGACTGTAAAGTTCGTGATATTACATTCATGGTTGGAGAAAGAATATTGCTCTGGGTTTCACCTATGAAAGGTGTAATGAGGTCCGGAAAGAAGGGCAAGTTGAGCCCTAGGTATATCGGACCCTTTGAAATTTTTGAAAGAGTGGGTGAACTAGCCTACATATTTGCATTACCACCTAGTATATCAATGGTTCATCCGGTGTTCCATGTGTCTATGCTCCGGAAATATCATGGTGATCCATCCCATGTGTTAGATTTCAGCTCAGTCCAATTGGACAAAGATTTGACTTACGAGGAGGAGCCGATGGCTATTTTGGCCCGGCAGGTCCGACAGTTGAGGTCTAAGAGTTATCCTTCAGTTCGGGTGTAATTGAGAGGTCAGCCGGTAGATGCATCTACCTGGGAGTCCGAGTCAGACATGCGGAGTAAATATCCATACCTTTTCTCCAGTTTAGGTACTTTTTCTAACTTCGTACGAGGACGAACGGTTGTTTTAGAGGTGGAGAATGTGATGACCCAAAATGTCACCTTTAAATTTAATAACTAATTCTGTGTTTTAAAACCTCAAAAAGTATTATTTATCATTCCTCGACTTGCGTTCACAGTCCTTATAATTTTCGAAAAAGTTTTTGTGTGAAAAATGGATTAAAATGTGAAATAGAGCTTTAAAACTCAACTGAGTTGACTTTGGTCAAAATTTTGAACAAACGGACTCGGATCAATGTTTTGATAGTTCCGATAGGTCCGTATCGTGATTTGGGACTTGGGCGTATGCCCGGAATCGAATTCCGAGGTCCCTAGACCGAGATATGGAGTTTTGATAAAAAATTAAAAGCTTGAAAGTTTAATGATTTTTAAGATATTACTAATGTTGGACTTATTGACACGGGGTCCGTATTTTGGTTTCGGAGCCCGGTATAGGTCCACTATAATATTTATGACTTGTCCGCTGAATTTGGTGAGAAACGGAATTGAATTGACGTGATTCGGACGTCCGGTTGTAAAAATATAAGTTTTGAAGTTTTCTTGAAAATTTCCTTTGATTTGGTATCCGATTCGTAGTTTTAGGTATTAGTTTGGCGATTTGATAGCATGAGCAAGTTCATATGATGTTTTAGGACTTGTGTGCATATTTGGTTTGGAGCCCCGAGGGTTCGGGTTGGTTTCGGGTGGTTAACGGATCATTTTTGGACTTGAGGAAACTGTAGAAACCTGCTTTTGGTTTCCTTTTCGCATTCACGAGGGGAGTCTCGCGTTCACGAAGAGCAAATTAGGACTGGCACATTTTGTGCTTCGCGTTCGCGAAGGCTTGAGGTGCGAAGCTTCGCGCTCGCGAAGGGAAAGGGGCTGGTCAGGAAAACTGTGTACGCGTTCGCGAAGGCCAAGCCAGGCAATCTTCGCGTTCGCGAAGTAGCCCTCGCATTCGCGAAGAGTAAAATTGGTCAGCAGAAAATTGTGCCTCGCGAACGCGAGGCACTGACCGCGTTCGCGAAGGGTAAAAGTTCCAAAAATAGAACTTAAGTTCTGAAAAATGGGATTCCTCCCATTTTCAATCCTTTTCCATTTTTGAGCTCGGGTAAGGCGATATTTGGGCGATTTTCACGGAAAAATATTGGGATAATTCCTTATTCTATATTGATTATATTTCATGATTCCATACTCATTTACATCATGAATCCGTGAATTTATGGAAGAAAATTATATTTTTATAAAATCTTTCAAAAACGAAAATTTAAGATTTGAAGATCCATTTGACATCGGAATTGGATAATTTTTATATGGTTGGACTCGTCTCGGAATGGGTATTCGGATTTCATAAGTTTTTTCGAGATTTGAGACGTGCGTCCCACTGTCGAATATTTAAATAAATTTTGGATTTTTATCCGAAAAATTAGTAAATTCATATGGAATTAATTCCTATGATTCGTATTGAGTATATTGAATTATTTATGAATAGATTTGAAGCTTTTGAAGATAAATTTAAAAGGAAAAGATGTGGTCGAGTAATTGATTGGAATTTGCAAAGCGAGGTAAGTGTTGTGGTTAACCTTGACTTGAGGGAATAGAACCCTTAAATTATTTGTTATGTGAAATGCATGTGACCGACGTATAGGCGAGGTGGCGAGTGTCTATACATCATCAAATTAATTGTTTGCATAATTATTTGAAAATCATAAATTATTCTAAAATACTAATTAATTGTTATAATAATTATTTCTCTCATATTCTTTATCAAATATTAATTCTTGAATTCCTGCAATAATTGTTACATGCTATTTGATCTATGTGTATTAATTGTTATTTGACATTTAGCATATGAAATATTAAACTGCCTATTTTCTCCTTGATTTCCATAATAAATTGTTATTTATCATTGTTTGTTTTATAATTAAATTATAATTATTGTATGCTTATTGTCTTATAATTTCATATTAACTGTTGCATTTATTGGGGCAATTTCTTTTATAAGAATTCATTGAAATGAATATATTGGAGGAACGGGTTGCACGCCGCAACAGAATTGATTGAAATGAATATATTGGAGGAACGGGTTGCACGCCGCAACAGAATTGATCGAAATGAATATATTGGAGGAACGGGTTGCACGCCCCAACAGAATTGATTGAAATGAATATATTGGAGGAACTAGTTGCACTCCGCAACATAATTGATTGAAATGAACATATTGGGGAATCGAATTGCACGCCGCAACAGACTTATTAAAAAGTCTATATATATACTTGATTAAAATAAATATTGGAGGATTGAAAATGAATATATTGTGGGAGCGTTTTGCACGCTACAACGAAAATTGGTTGAAATAATAATTGGTTATGACTGGTGAGTTGGCTTCAACTATTATAAATGAGTTACCTGATTTAATTCTATTATTTGTTGTTATTACTAATATTGCGTACATGTTAATGTAAGTGACCCGCCTTAGCCTCGTCACTACTTTGTCGAGGTTAGGCTCAACACTTACCAGTACATGGGGTTGGTTGTACTGATACTATACTCTGAACTTCTTGTATATATTTTGGAGTTGGTCCCAGCGGCGCACCATAGACTTGCTCGAATTTCAGCTACCGGAGGAGACTTGAGGTATAACTGCACGGTGTCCGCAGTTCTGAAGTCTCTATCTACTTTACTTTAGCTGTGTGTTTGTTTCCAGACAACTTTATTTTATTCAGACCTTTATTTGTATTATTCCAGAAGCTCGTGCACTTGTGACACCACTTCTGGGATGGTATTTAGACACCACTATTATTATGATTTTTTCACTACATTTCAGACTTTACTTTCGCATTTGTTTCTTTGATATTAGTAAATTTAAAAATTATTTTAAAATGGATAATATTATTCTAACGTTGGCTTACCTAGAAAGTAAAATGTTAGGCGCCATCACGGTCCGAAAGTGAGAATTTCGGGTCGTGACATTACTGTAGCTCAATGGAGGTAACTTATTGGCAACTGCAGCATCATCTGCTACCGCCTAAATAGCCAAGTCGTGCAACCTCCCTTAAATTTGTCACTGTATAGTTAGTCATACTTCTTATCTACAAAAACTATTCAAAACTGATAACTCTTTCCGAAAAACCCATTAGAAAGTAATTTAATGGTAACTAATCTGAATTTAGACTACAAAAAAGTTTTATTTCATGACCTTAAGAAATTGCATTATAGATTTACTTGGTTCATACTACTCTGTGGTATACATTGGTAGAATATTTGATATAGATTTCGGACCTCAAGGCGCAAGTACATTTACATTATATAGATAATGGAGTCATTTATTCTCTAATTGCTTCCCAGTTCTTTATGTGCTTCTCTTCTCGATGAAGTTCATTTGCTTGTTGATGTTGATGTGATTATAAAACTTGGTACTTGCTGAAAATTCTCTTTGTCAAGTCGATTCTTGCTTAACCTCATATCTCCAAAATTTTCTATGTAAAATACAATTCATGGCACGACGAAAATCTAAGTATTTCTGCTGATAAAATATAGGTATGACGTATTCTTGTTATTTATCAAGACCTTCACTTTTGTTCTACTTTTTGACATGTACTTTTTTAAAATTTACTAGAGTTTCTTTGCAGTGCTAAGGATAGTAAACAACCTCCTCATTATAAAAATCTTCTCAAATAAGTTCAACTTGCTATAGTGCTATCTAGAATTTTGTTAGAAAATTAAGAGGTATGAATGTCAAAAGAATGTTGATTTTTCCTTTTGCATATGATGTTAGAGACAGAAAAATAGTAAAGTTCACCAAATTGTTTCATAGTTATGTTATCTTTGACAGGTAAAATGGGATGAGTACTTTGTGCAGCTTTTTACTTCCTTTTTTATGCATGTTGGAGCTTCTTCAAAGGCTTTTGATTATGATTTGGTTATTATTCAAGATGGTGTAATTCCAATTAACTTTCACTTTTTCTTTCTATTTTATTTATTTATCCATCTATCTATCTTTTATTTATTTTTCGGAAGAATTTATCACGCACGTTTATCCAAGATAAAAGCACAGTTTTGTTTATGCATATGTAACATAGTTTAAGTTGAAAGCAAAAGATTCAGTTGAACTCATAACTTTTTTGACTTGTATAATTTGAACTGTGTTGGTATAAGAACAAGAAGAAGTTACCATTTGCCATTGGAGAGACAGAGAAAGGGTGTGATGTGTTCAGTGGGAGATGGGTTTGGGACGAGATTCGACCTTTGTATGATGAATCAGAACATCCGTACGTAATGCCATAGTTGACTTGCCAAGAACATGGCAGGCCAGATAAAGACTATCAGCATTGGAGATGGAAACCTCATAGTTGCTATGTCCCAAGGTAAAATTCTTATATATATATATATATATATATATATATATATATATATATATATATATATATAGAACATTTATGTATGACGGATTATTTGCAAATTCATCTTTGCTGCAATTGACGCAAAACCTCCGAGTGAATCTACAATTTCTCAAAAGACTTCCAAAAAAGAGTCTGCTTAGGTACCTGCAAATTCAAATAAGAGGAAGAAAAAAGATACATCATCTGACTCTGAAGATGAAGAGGTAAATAGTGATGAGGAGAGTGACAACTATGAAGAACAATCTAGCGAGCGAGCTAGGTCTTCCGGCAGAGGTCAAGGAAAGGATGTTGGCAAAGCTACAACAAGTAAAAAGGGCAGTGGCCATGGAAGAAGTCGACCTCCATCGGCAAATAAAAGCTCTCAGCCTGAAGGAAAAGTAACGACAGGTAAAAGAGGAAGTCCCGGGAAATCATAAGAGTACAACTTTTTTGGTTATGTTAAAAGCTTTCAATATCATCAAATGTATCTTACTCTCCATTTCCTCCTTAATTACACTGCAAAAAGTGAATCATTTTCATCATTATTTCCATTATACATTCTGAAATTTAGCAAGTGTAAAACATTTGTGCTTTAAATTTGTAATCTGTATTGACACAGAGCATTAACCAGCAAGATGGAAGTGTTTGTCCGAGTTTGTATCTGCTCAACTCTATATCTATGATTGACAGATATTAACAGATTACAAGGATGATTCCTTGGACAACAAAGTTGATGTTCCTGTTAGGCACAAAGTTGATTGTGTAACTATAATGTTTAACTATCGCAATTCACGTGAGGTTTAATATATCAACTGTCAGAACTGTTATGTAGCGTTGGAAATTGATAATATATTAACAAACCTTCATGGAATGAACAAAGTATCACAAAAACTGAGATCTCATAAATACCAAACCAGGTAAATGAACATGGCGTTTTCCTTGGACAATTTAGAGTACTATTGGAAACAATTGCAAAAAGAATTTACGCTAAAAAACTATTGGGCCGTGCTTAGCACAGGCAATACCCCACTAGTAATAAGAGAAGCTAGGAAAAAATACATATCCTACTAGTTGTGTCTTCAATCAAATGTTACAGCATATTTGCATCTCATCAAAGATCGGAGTTATGCTAATAGCAAAATTGAAAATATTAGTTGTTGTGTCTTTTTAGCTTGTGCTCCATTACAGCATAGTGCCATCTCTCTTTTTTTTTGGTCAAAATAAAAAAAAAATTCAACCAAGTATAGAAATATACACAGCTAACTCTTTTGGACTCAAGAGTTAGTTCTCAAAAAGAATTACAGAACTCAACTAAAGCTCTACTCAAAACATGTGGCTATGCCATGTTATCAGTGTTTTAGCTTATCACCTTCTATGAAGGGTACAAGCTAAAGACCTCTTCATATAGTTGCATTACAAGCCAATCTATGTATGGGTAGTAATTCAAACTATCTAGTATACTCTTCCATTTATAATTTCTCTGCCCTATAACATGTAACTGTATAACAATGTCCTTCACCCTCTACCTATGCTCTTACTTCTTTTGTTGAAATCTTCTTGCGTTTTTCTCTGCCCAAATATGATAGACAATAGCTGCAAGAGAAAGCCTAGAATATTAGCTCTTGGCCTGTTATTAATACCCAAGACACTTCCTCCTGCCAAGTGCCAATATTCTTTCTTGCTCCCAACCAGCCTAGGATAGAACTTCGCACCTGCTATGAATAGGGGTATGCAAATAGGATATGTGACAAGGTTTCCTCCATGTCAGATTCACACAGCACACACCATTTATCAACTTGTATTCCCCGTCTCCCCAACTTGTCAACAGTGGATAATATGTGCTGGATTGCTAGCCAGAGAATGAATTAATGCCCGAGAAAAATACTTTGAACCAAAAATGCTTTCTTCCAATCTACTTTTTGAAACTGGGGGTGAAGAATTGATATGATTTCTTAATACTGAACTTTCATTGCACTACAAAACTATTTAACAATATTGTCACTATGACTCACTAGCCAACTCTTTGCTTCTAATATCTTCATAACTAGCCAGCAAGTGTGGTTAGGAATGGGAATTTATAGTAAATCTCTCTGTGTTATATAGAAGCAGTGTATCTATTTTACCCATAGACTGTTTTTTTTCTAAGTAACAGCCTAGAGTAACTTGCAAATAGCTGATTTGTTCCACTTATAGAATTCTAGAATATTTAGTCCTCTAGTAGACCTAGGCATGCACAGTTTTTTCCAAGCTACTAGAGCCTTTCTGGAAACCTCGTTAGTTCTTATCCATAGGAAAGTTGTGCGAACATTGGTTATCATACTGATGATCTTTTTTGGCAGTAGAAAGATTTGAGCCCAGTAAGTCTGCATCTCAAATAGTACACTTTTGATCAGTTGCAGTATCCCACTGTAAGACAAGAATTTGGTAGACTAACATCTGATCTTTACAATCATCTTTTACACTAGAGGCAAGCATTGGTGTAATGTGAGTTTCCTAGAAGATAAAGGTACTCCCAGGTATCTAAATGACATTTTCCCATCAGAAAAGCTCATTTCCTGAATGATCTGGTATTTTAATTCACTAGACACTCCTGCTACATAAAGTGAACTTTCATCCATATTGGCTTTAAGCCCAGACACTTCAGAGAAGTAATTAAATGCATGTAACATTAACTGGATGGGGATCCTATCTGCTCCGCAACATATTCACAAGTCATCCGCAAAACAAATGTGTACTAAATCCAAATCTGTGATATAATTTTGGAAATCAATTATTTCAACAGGATGGACTGGTACCCCATTGACTCTATCATCACAATGTAGGAGTGCATTGAAGTCTTCTAATATGATCCAAGGGTCGTTTATAGTTCCATTTAGGCTCCTTAACTACTCTCATAATAATTTCCTTTAAGTGTTAGAATTTTACCCATATACATAGGTTATTTCACAATTAAATTGAGACATTTTATCCTCAATGTGGCAGTGTATCAGCTGGGCAAAGCTAAAGAGGATAGTCACTGCAACTGATGCTTTTTTCCATCCCATCCAAATCCTTCCATTAGGTGTATGAGAGTAATCAGTGTAGAAGTCTCATTCCACTCCAAATCTCATAGTAATGTTTGCAACTTTATATTGTTTAACTCTTGTCTCAAGGCATCCTATTAAGTCAATCTTATTTTAAAGCAAAAAGGCCTTGAGTTCCTTTTGCTTATGGGCTTATTCATAACTTTAATGTTCCAAAAGCAGAAAAATCATGGGGGATGTCTTTTAGAAATTCTATGACTTACTCTCCTTTCAGCTGCATCCTCATATATTCTCAGAGATGAGTATTGGTTTGGTCCCAACGATACATCTGAATCACTTTCCAAGTTTGACTCATGGTGATCCAAGTCTGATTCATGTCGATTCCTCTGATCATTCCCTTAAAACACTACTGCATGTTTACCACAACGATGCACCTGCACATGAGTGGGAGCATTATGCTTTTCCTCATCTTTTGATGGTTCATTGTATTTGTCATTGGGTACCACAATATCTTGCTTAACCTTCCACTCATTCTTCTCCTGAGGTTGCTTTGTCTGCACCTTTTTTTGAGCTTTTGGTGGTCGTACGTACTCATGTTGATTTTCTTTTCCACAATCTTCAATATAGTTACCAAACTGGACACAATTCTGACAGAATGTAGGCCTCCACTTGTATTTTATGTCTTGATTCTAAAAGCTACCATCTGATTTTTCAACGGTCACCTTATATGGCAATGGTTGAGTTATGCCCATCTCAATAAGAATCCTGGCATACGAAATCCGATCACCTCTGGCAGGCAACTTATCAGTACATATCGGCCGACCCAAAATAGTTAGTAAGTCTACCCAAGTTCTCTTCAGTCCAACATTGTAAAGGCAATATAGGGAATGTCACACAAAGGGACAAATTTCAAAGGTTCTTTGTCCGATTTGAAATCTGGTACCCATTCCTTTAGTATCAGCGACCTACTGTTGAAGGTATAAGGCCCATTTTGAAGTAAGATGTGCTTATCCTCCTCCGATTCAAACTTGAAAATTAAGTACCCATCATCATGAAGGAGTACTCTCGGGGTTGAAACAAAATGCCACACTCCATACACAAACTGTAACATCTCCTTAAATACAGGTGTGCCTCCCAAAACATAACTAATTAACGCACATCTCTATTTCCTACTATGTTCCTCCATTTCTATTTCATTTAATTTCACAACTTTAATTTGATTCCATCTTTAATAACTTGGGGGGAGGGGGGTGTCAATTGCATGCTTAGGTGGTGAGCTCGATTATTTTTAACCACATCCATCATTGTAGGATTTTCATATTTAGAGTTTACCTTTGTAGGGGTTGGCACAAGATGTGTAGCTGAGAAATTTAGTCATCGAGCAGTGGTATTAATTGGTTCATCCTTCTGTATCGGTACCGGCGACTAGATCTCTTGTTGCACACGGCTCGAACCTTCTGCCCCCAGCACCTAGTTAACCAGCTGCAATGGAACCAGAGCTTGGGAAATGCTTCGCAGTAGGGAGTGGAGCTTGAGTTGCCTGCCGTTTCCGGCGCAACATAGTTGGGAGCGCACGTTAGCACACCTTTGCTTAACTTGCACATGTGGAGCTGCTCTTTCCTCCTTTAAAGATCATTCCACGTAACAATTAGGTCCCGGGTTCGAGTCACGCTGGAGGAAAAATATGGAAACACTATACATCCTCCTAATTTGGGAGGGGTTTAAAAAAAATTCACATAACAATTACTATATACTACAATCCATAATGCCATCTCTTTTTGGAAATATTTAAATACTTTGGGGCGAAACACTTGATTTGATTGGAGTAAACCTTGTGTCTATGGTCGTTTGGTTTAGGATAAATTATGCAGAAATTAGCTATGCAGGTATTAGTTATGCAGAAACTAGTTATGTATATGTTAGTAATACAGAGATTAGTATGCAAAAATTAATTATTTTTGGATGTTTGCTTTGTTGCATTAAATCACTTTATATAACTTAAAATATATGTTTTTTAATTATATTAAAAATTAATACATATTATGAGCTACACTTGTTTTGGTACTTTTGAAATAGGTTAGAACAATTTTTAATTATTTTTAGCTAGTTAAAACATATACTTTCAGAAGCTTCAAGTTATTATAAAGGACAACAAAATCAAATAAATAGTAGAATATGACCACTTAGGTGGTATTAAACCACCACCATGGTAGTTTCAAATCTTTGGGTTGCACTAGCTTTACAATTAGAAAATAAAATTAATTCGTTCATGATTCAAGATTCACTCGCAAGCAAAGAACTAAACTACAAGGGAAAATAAGCTAAAACTCCTACGAGGCTGAGTAGGAATTCAATTAGGTGAAAGATTATTCAAGTAACGAGGTAGTGTCATTATTTTGATATTTTAATCTAAGTATAGCTTATACCTAGATACATAGGTGATACCTAAAACCCTTACACTATTCTTATTACTTTCTACTTTGCATAAAATAATATAGAGATTACATCATAAAGTTATGCATGTCTCATGTAGGGAGAAAACTAAAGCCCCAAGTCCTAACCAAATATTGTATATTTTATGCTGAGTTTTATACATAAAATTAACTCTCTTAAAATATCAGCCAAACAATATATAAATTGTGAATTTTTATATCTGAGTTGTTACTGCTGCGTTTTTATTAAGGGGTGTGAATGAAAAATGGAAGAGGCACCTCTTGGATTGCACCTCTTATCTCACTCTTTCATTGGGGTGTGAATGGAAAATGGAAGAGGCACCTCTTGGATTGCACCTTTTCATCTCACCCTTTCATTGTCTATAAATAGAGAGGCTTAGCCTCATTTTCCACTACTGTAAAATCTGAAATCTCTCCCCTCAATTTTCTGCATACTGCATTGGTTTTTCAAAAAGCAAAACGTAAGCATTTTGTGTGATTTGCTCCGCCATTTGAGTTCGCCAAAATTCTGTGATTTGAAGTGCCGCTATCACATAATAGTTATTCCGTTCTATCCTGGGAGGAATTAATCTGAAACCTTGGGCATTGTGAGGGGATTAAATTCCTTAAGAAAACACAAGAAACTTGTGGGCTCGAAATTTTTTCTGCTTTATTTTTTTCTTTAAACTAACGTTTATTGATTTACTGATTTTGAATACAGAGTAATAACAAGCTTAAGGAATTTAATATTTATTTTTGTATTCATCTTACATTCTGTTTTAGGAGACTAAAATCTTATTGATTTTCTACTCCCGTTTTGGAGATTAAAATCTTCGGATTTTCTACTCCAGTTTGAGATTAAAGTCTTTGTTACTTTCTACTCAATCCGAGATATAAAAACTCGGTTGCTTGTATTCGGTTTGAAGATATAAAAACTTCACTGAGATACTAATTTTGTTTGTCAATTTTTTTTACAGAAAAATGACAACAAGTGCGGAATAACAGAATGGTTCTGTTGGGACTACTGCTGCAATAGCAATTGCGTCTTCAAGTCACACAACTCCTGCACCGGTGATGGCACCGACAGAAAAATCCAAAAAGTTTTCTGGTGTGGACTTTAAGTGTTGGCAGCAAAAAATATTCTTCTACCTGACCATGCTCAGTTTACAGTGCTTTATCAGTGAAGACGTTCCAGTTCTGAGAGAAGAAACTCCTGAAAATGAGCGATTTGTGATCACTTAGGCATGGAAGCATTCTGACTTCTTATGCAAAAACTATATTTTAAGTTGCTTGGAAGACGGCTTGTACAATATTTATAGCATCATGAAAACATCAAGAGAATTGTGGAATGCTCTTGAAAAGAAGTACAAGACTGAAGATGCTAGACTAAAGAAGTTTGTGGCCGCCAAATTTCTGGATTTCAAAATGGTTGACGGTAAATCTGTCATAACGCAAGTCCAAGAATTGCAAGTTATTATTCATGACCTCCTTGTTGAAGGTATAAACCGAGTCAATATTTTTATTCAAGATATTAATTATTTTACTAATTATAAATTTATGATTGAAAGTATGGTCATAAATGAAGCGTTTCAAGTTGCGGCATTTATTGAAAATGTGCCTCCGTTGTGGAAGGACTTTAAGAATTACTTAAAACGTAAGCGCAAGGAGATGATGCTTGAAGACCTTATTATTCGTCTACGGATTGAAGAGGATAACAAGGTTGCTGAGAAGAAGTCCCGTGAAAATTCAACAATTATGGGAGCAAATATTGTTGAGGAAGCTTCAATGAGCAAAAAGAGAAAGAAGTCGTATGGTCCAAAGAATTACCCAAGAAAAAAGAAGTTCAAAGGTAATTGCCACAACTGTAGAAAGGTTGGACACAAGGCTACTAAATGTCGTGCACCAAAAAAGGACAAGAAGAAAAGTCAAGCAAATATGATTGAGAAAAATGATAAAATAGACGATTTATGCGCCATACTTTCGAAGTGCAACTGTAATGACTCGGCCGGTCGTTTTGAGTATTACAACCCCGTTTCCCTATTTAATTCTAAAATTATACTTTAAAGTTATTGTGTGACTTGCCGGGGCAATTGGTTTGGGTCCGGTGAGGTTTTGGAATGAATTGGACACTTAGTTCCAAGGTTTAAAGCTTAAGTTAAAATAGTGACTGGATATCTACTTATGTGTAAACGACCTCGGAATTTAATTCTGATGATTCCAACAGCTCCGTATGGTGATTTTGGACTTAGGAACGTGTCCGAAAATTTTTTTGGAGGTCCGTAGTGGAATTAGGCTTGAAATGCCGAAAGTTAAATTTTTAGGAAGGTTGACCGGGGTTTCACTTTTTAATATCGAGGTCAGAATCATATTTTTGAAATTGGAACAGCTTTGTTATTCCATTTATGACTTGTACGCAAAATTTAAGTTCATTTCGGATTAATTTGCTATGTTTCGGCATCGAACCTAGAATGTTCGATGTCGATTCTTCAATAATATGTGGTATCATATTTAAAAAATGAGCTCCAAATTCAGTTTTGATTAAAGTATTAGATCCGTATTGAAATTACGGAGCCATAGCAAAAAAAATCATTGAATTCGGACATCGTATTAGAGAGTTATGCCTATTTTCGTGTCTGGAATAATTTATCCGTCGCCGCGAGGGCCCAGGGTAGCGTGGGGCGCTAGCCTTGGCGCTGGAAATTTTGGGATACTGGAAACTGTGCCACAGGCAGCGCCCCACACTACCTGTGACGCCCGAAACAGTTGAGGGTCTATAAAACTGTTCTTGCCATTTTTACTCATTTTTGAGTTTATGGAGCTCGGTGTAGGCGATGTTTGGGCGATTTTCAAGGGAAAACATTGGTGTAAGTGTTCCTTATCCTATATTGATTATATTTCATGATTCCATATTCATTTACGTCATGAATCCGTGAATTTATGGAAGAAAAAAAATCAGATTTTTATAAAATTTTCCAAAAATGTAAAATAAAGATTTGAAGGTCAATCCGATGTCGGAATTTGATAATTTTTATATGGTTGGACTCGTATTGGAACTGGTGTTCGGATTTTATAATTTTTGTCGGGTTCCGATACGTGGGCAACACATGCGATTTTTGAGCTAAATTTCGGATTGTTATGGAAAATTAGTATTTTCATATGGAATTGATTCCTATACCTCGTGTTTATTGTATCAAATTATTTTGACTAAGATTCGAGGCGTTCGAAGGACGAATCACGAGGAAAAGGTTTATTGGAATAAAGAATTTTCTTGGATTGAGGTAAGTAACTCTTCTAATCTTGGAGTTAAGTGTATGAACCCTGAATATATGTATTTTGGTGAATTGTTAGGAGGTGACGCACATGCTAGGTGACGGGCGTGTACTATAGAAATTGTGACATAATTATTTATGTGTAATTTTATAGTTAAATAACCTTAGTATTTTTTATGCGGTTTTATGTGTTAAAGAAAATGAGCTGAAAAGCATATTACAAATCATGTTGAGGCTATGTGCGAGTATTATTGGGACCCACAGAGGTCATATTGCTGTGAATTATTGTGTTAAATTGAAAAGTCATACTCAGTCATATTCATTTCATTACATATCATAACTCAGTTCTATGACTCTATTTTAATGCATAAAAAAAATATTTTGGGCCGAATGCCCTGTTTTACTGAGATGCCCGAGTGGCTTGAGAGGTTTATGACTGAGTGAGGCCGAGGGCTTGATTTATGTTTCATATTCATGTGATCGGGTTGCACGCCGCAGCATGTTGCATATCGGCCGAGGGCCTGATTGGTGAGGATGAGTGTGGATCGAGGTTGCCCGCCTGCAGCATACTTATGACTGAGTGAGGTCGAGGGCCTGATTGGTGAGGATGAGTGTGGATCGGGGCTGCCCGCCTGCAACATACTTTATTATTATCGCACGTGAGTTGTCCGTGCAGATTATAGCGTTTGGGATGAAGGATCCCCTCCGGAGTCTGTACACACTCCCAGTGAGTGCAGGTACCTACTGAGTGCGAGTGCCGAGTGCTGAGTGACTGGGAGACATGAGTGATTGTGAGGTATACCCGAGTGGCAAGAGTGATTGTGAGGTATGTCCGAGTGGCATGAGTGACTGTGAGGTTTGCCCGAGGGGTTGTATATGAGTGATGTTCTGCCCGAGGGGCTGTTTATGATTTTATCATTGATTTGCATCGCATTGGCATGCACACATGACATACAGGCATGGAGATGTATTTTTTCTCATGTTGTACAACATCACATCATTCATGATTTCTCACACATTTTTGACAGGTGGGCATAGTGATGCATTTGTTTTACACGGGTTATGTGGAAGAAAAATGAAACATCTTATTTATTATTGACAAGATTTTGGGAGAAATTTATTGTTTTCAAACTATTTATATTATTGGAAACTTCGGCAAACGATTTGGGTTTTCACTGAGATATTTGGAAGGAAGAACTATAATTTTTAAAATCATTATTTGGCTGAGTATTTTATCCCTGAGTTATTTCTGGTATTATTTGCTTTATGTTATTATAGATTATTATGTACTATTGGTTGTGGACCCGACCTTAGTAGAAGCTCGTCACTACTTTCAACCTACGGCTAGGTTTGTTACTTACTCAGTACATGGAGTCGGTTGTACTGATACTATACTTCTGCACATTGCGTGCAGATGTTAGCTGTTGTTGTTGCTGTGCTCGATGGTTGCGGGATTTGAATATGTACCTGCGTTCCTGTTGTAGCTGCCTCTTGTTCAGGGTAGCCTTCGATTTATAAAAGCTCTGTTTATGTATTATTCAAACAGACTATGTATTTATTTTATTTTCGCTTTATATACTCTATTCTTAGAAGCTCATGATTTGTACTACCAGTTCTTGGGGAGATGTATCGATTTTAGATATTTTCTTTTAATTAATTTCATTGGAATTGGATAATTGAAAGTTGGCTTACCTAGCGGGTTGGGTTAGGTGCCATCACGACTAGTTGGATTTTGGGTCGTGACAAGTTGGTATCAGAGCTCTAGGTTCATAAGTTCTACAAGTCATGAGCAAGTGTCTAGTAGAGTCTTGTGGATCGGTATGATGACGTCCATACTTATCTTCGAGAGGCTACAAGGCATTTAGGAGAATTTCCCATCTTTCTTTCCTTATCGTGCGGAATTGATTCAGCTTGAAATATAACTCTTTGAATTCCTTACACATATTCGTATGCACACATGAGCGCTCAGTATCAGCTGTGCATCGCCGTCTTGTGATTCTATGAACGAGGTTCAAGATGTGTATTCTGTGTTTTGGTGATGGGCCAGTCTGGAGTACTTGAGGCCATGGTTAGACCACAACTTGAGCTCGGTAGCTTCAGTTGTAACTTGTACATTTGGACTCATATGTCCGGTAATATCCCTATGAGTGGAAGTTGTGGCTCGATGAGCGGCGGAATGGCTTTGTGATGAGGATGATGTAAATGCGGGATGTGTTAATACGATTTGAATATGACGAGAAGTGTTTCCTTGAAATGTAAAGGAAAGGCCATTGGGTGCTTGATTTCCGAATTGATGTGGCGTACAATCTCCAGTATGAATGTTTTGAAGGATCTTTCACATTGTTAAATTTTGGGTTAAAACTAAATTCTCATGTCTAGTTAATGAGTTTGGACTCAGATAGACTAAGTGATTGCATAGTAATTGTGACTGCGAAAGGGTATATCAAGATACCAATTTGAGGTTAAGCAGGTGGGTTATTCCCTGCGGTGTAATCTACGTAGGAGTATTCCTTATGATGTGAGTAGAGAGTTTCTTTTCTACCGCCGGGGTGTATGGGTGGAGATTTGAATCTGAATCTGGTTGCAAAAGTTGACTTGTGTGTTAAGAGGATGAATACGAGTTTAGCGGTTGATTAAGATATTTTTATGGTTGGCATTGTATGAACTTGGGAAGAAGTTTCATTGGACTGACTGTGGCATTATAGCAGTAAGAGAGTATTGGTATTGTGATTTATGGAATATTTTAATCTATGGCTTTGAGCCAAGTGGGGGAGTCTGCTATTGACAATTTGATTTCATGGTTAGGTGTTAAATTTTAATTTTGGTCTGAGGCATACTTGTGGGTTAGCTATGACTTGCAGAAGTTGAGATCGAGTATGACTCAAATAAAGAAATTTCTGGTTAAGGATTATATTGCACGTATGAGTATATGAAATTCGTGGGATGAGTGAGTTGTTATTGGTGAATGACGTAGTGCGCATGGAGTATGAATTTGATATGTGGTGTTAAAATAGAGTTACTTCTTTGAGTGTTATGGTGCTAATGGGGCACGTGTCTTTTGGCCCATTTGGGCGGTGCAATTAGATGTGAGCAAAGTGGGTGACTCCCGAGAAAATTCTAGTGGGTTTGAGAATTATATATAGCAATTGAGAATGTTTTCGGACTCGCATATGGATAAAATCTAAGATTTTCGTTTGATGGTGCCTGGACTTGCGAAAATTCTGTATAACTATAGATTCTACACTTTTGTATAAGGAAGGTAAGAAGAAAAATTTCAAATTCACATAAGGTATTCTCAGAGTAAGGGTTACAGTTGTAGTAGTTTTGAAGGTGCTTAAGAAGAGTACAGTTGCTTATGGGTCGTGGGGCGTTGTGGTTCTATGTTAGGTTGTAGGGTGAGTTGTGGTTAAAGATCGTGGTGTTTTAGCAAGGAGGAGTATCAATGTGGAGGCATATTCAGAACAGACTCGGTGAAATAGGACAATTGGGTAGTAGACTGGACCAGTATGGTAATGGTAAGATCAGTCCTTTGGGTAATTACGATGTGGTAAGACTTTACAGATGTTTTGGTGGCAATATTCTTGGGTTTAGTGACCTGCATGGCTTGGATGAGTTGGAGAGATTCGGTCCTGGTGGCTTGGTTGTGCAAATGGATTCCAAAGAATTCTTGATGGTTTCTACCGGTGTGGAGAACGTGTTATATATAATTTTCTCCTGGAAAGAAGCAAGAGAAAGATTTCTAACTAAAAAGGTATATAAATTATTGGTGACTCAAAGTTGATAATGGGATCCTTGTGCTTGTCACATGATGTCATAATAGATGCGGTGAGTTGTGTGGGATTAAGGTTGGCGTGTGCAAGGTCACAGTTTAGCCTTGAAAGGGAGGTCATAAATTCTTAGAGGCATGAACAGTTTTCGATGTTAAGATGAATACTATTAATACTTGGTGTTGTATGAGAAGGGGGCAGACTTCAGAAGGCATATTGTATTTTAACTTACGGATGTATAAAATGGTATTGCGGTACTCACATTGTTGATAGAATGCTGATATTCAAATTTTGACAAGTGGCACGGAAGAATTTTTAAAGTATTTCTCGTGGGATAATCTTGTATTAGAGAGGTGTTAGACATTCGGGCGGTGGAGATGGAATCAAATATGGTGATTCGCGTGTTCTATGGATTCGGAGATTGGGAGTTCCCAGGAGCAGATTGTTTCATGGTTGTGGACTGTAAAGTGGTGGTCGGAGCTAGCCAGATGATAGAATGTGTTATGATTCAGTCATTATGGAGTTTCGGAAGAATTTTTTTTTTCTATTTGTGGGTAACCCGAGTTGATTTGGGGTTTGCATAGGTAGGCCCAATTAAGATGTGTATTCTACACCGAGCCGGAATGGTTGGCTCCATACTGCTATTATTGAGGGATGTATCATTCGGTTGATGTTGAGCTTATTCATGTTCTGAGATGATCTGTGAGTTGCTCCTTCATGCTACGAGGAGTTGTGATTCATTGGTTATGTGCACAGATAGTGCGGTCCTATTTGAGTTTTATAGTGGAATTTGAGCGTGATGAGTATTTGGGTATTGCATGATCGATTGCGTAATGGTTATGTTCTTTCAGGTTTTGTGTGGCATTTTTGTCATTTTCCTCTTCGTGGTTATTAATTTTGAGCAGGGTGGCTCGGGGTATATTATATGGACCAACGTTTAGATGGGGACACATATTGCAGCGGAGCTATGTTAAGGTATGAACCTTGTGTTAGAATCGGGTGATGGTTCTACGGTATATGATGAATTTTCAGCATTTCGTTGTGGCGGTAGTTATTAATATTGCGGGATAATTCTCTCATTTGAGTCATTTTTCATGACTGATTACATTTGAATTGTTGCGTATTGGTGCACATATGACACGGGTTGTGGCTTCGAGTTATATTGGTGCGGCATGTCTGTGAAAATAGTTGTGTATAGTAATATAAGGTCATTGGACCTAGAATGGGTACTATCAGGTTTGATTTCGGTATATTCGGGAGTATAATATTGAAAGTCGGCTCAAAAAACAATTATGGTTCTGGTTGGGGCGAGAGAGCTCCGTGACTTATTTATTTCGCGTGTTTATTTTATTATCAACAGTGTACGAAGGTTTTGGGATAAGGTTTGGTTCGATATGGGTTTAATAATAGTATGTAGTTGGTTTGGGAGTAGTCACTGCGATCGGGAATGGTGCTACGAGCAAGCGAGTTGTGTGATATGTTGGTTGATTATATCTGTGGTGATAGTTATGGCTTGATACAACTTGTTCAAACTTATAAAGTGTATAAATGTAAGATTCGTGTCTTGAAAGATATTCTAAAGGTTGGAAATTAAATTCTAAGGTTTATGGGCTATAGTTAAATTAATGAATTCAGTTGGATTGTGTTGTCAAGCCTATATGGAATAGGGTGACGTGGGTTCACCCCCGGGTACGTGAGTGGTAAGATGGAACAGTGATTTGATGGCTTGGAAACAACTCTTGGCACATTCGAGGACGAACGTATGTTTAAGTGGGGGAGAATGTAACGACCCGGCCGGTTGTTTTGAGTATTACAACCCTGTTTCCCCATTTACTTCTAAAATTGTACTTTACAGTTGTTGTGTGACTTGCCGGGGCAATTGGTTTGGGTCCGGTGAGGTTTTGGAATGAATTGGAACACTTAGTTTCAAGGTTTAAAGCTTAAGTTAAAATAGTGACCGGATGTCGACTTATGTGTAAACGACCTCGGAATTTAATTCTGATGATTCCAACAGCTCCGTATGGTGATTTTGGACTTAGGAGCGTGTCCGAAAAATTTTTTGGAGGTCCGTAGTGGAATTAGGCTTGAAATGCCAAAAGTTAAATTTTTGGAAAGGTTGACTGGGGTTTCACTTTTTGATATCGAGGTCGGAATCATATTTTTAAAATTAGAACAACTTTGTTATTTCATTTATGACTTGTACGCAAAATTTGAGTTCATTTCGGATTAATTTGCTATGTTTCGGCATCGAACCTAGAATGTTCGATGTCGATTCTTCAAGAATATGTGGTATCACATTAAGCAAATGAGCTCCAAATTTAGTTTTGATTGAAGTATTAGATCCGTATTGAAATTACGGAGTCATAGCAAAAAGAATCATTAAATTCGGATATCGTATAAGAGAGTTATGCCTATTTTCGTGTCTGGAATGATTTTTTCGTCGCCACGAGGGCCCAGGGTAGCGTGGGGCACTAGCCCTGGCGCTTGAAATTTTGGGATGCTGGAAACTGCGCCACATGCAGCGCCCCACGCTACCTGTGACGCCCGAAACAGCTGAGGGTCTATAAAATGGGGTTCTTACCATTTTTACTCATTTTTGAGTTTATGGAGCTCGGTGTAGGCGAATTTTAGGCGATTTTTACGGGAAAATATTGGGGTAAGTATTCCTTATCCTATATGGATTATATTTCATGATTTCATATTTATTTACATCATGAATCCGTGAATTTATGGAAGAAAAAAATCAGATTTTTATAAAATCTTCCAAAAATGTAAAATGAAGATTTGAAGGTCAATCCGATGTCGGAATTTGATAATTTTTATATGGTTGGACTCGTATCGGAACGGGTGTTCGGATTTTGTAATTTTTGTCGGGTTCCGATACGTGGGCCCCACATGCAAATTTTTAGCTAAATTTCGAATTTTTATGGAAAATTAGCATTTTCATATGGAATTGATTCCTATACCTCGTGTTTATTGTATCAAATTATTTGACTAAGATTCGAGGCGTTCAGAGGACGAATCACGAGAAAAAGGTTTATTGGAATAAAGAATTTGCTTGGATTGAGGTAAGTAACTCTTCTAATCTTGGAGTTGAGGGTATGAGCCCTAAATATATGTATTTTGGTGAATTGTTGGGAGGTGACACACATGCTAGGTGACGGGCGTGTGGACGTTCACTATAGAAATTGTGACATAATTGTTTATGTGGAATTTTATAGTTAAATAACCTTGGTATTTTCCATGCGATTTTATGTGTTAAAGAAATTGAGCTGAAAAGCATATTACAAATCATGTTGAGGCTATGTGCCAGAATTATTGGAACCCACAGAGGTCATATTGCTGTGAATTATTGTGTTAAATTGAAAAGTCATACTCAGTCATATTCATTTCATTTCATATCATAAATCAGTTTTATGACTCTATTTTGATGCATAAAAAAAATATTTTGGGCCAAATCCCCTGTTTTACTGAGATGCCCGAGTGGCTTGAGAGGTTTATGACTGAGTGAGGCCGAGGGCCTGATTTATGTTTCATATTCATGGGATCGGGCTGAACGCCGCAGCATGTTTGATATCGGCCGAGGGCCTGATTGGTGAGGATGAGTGTGGATCGGGGTTTCCCGCCTGCAACATACTTATGATTGAGTGAGGCCAAGGGCCTGATTGGTGAGGATGAGTGTGGATCGGGGCTGCCCGCATGCAGCATACTTTATTATTATCGCACATGAGTTGTCCGTGCAGATTATAGCGCTTGGGATGAAGGATCCCCTCCGGAGTCTGTACATACCCCCAGTGAGCGCAGGTACCTACTGAGTGCGAGTGCCGAGTGCTGAGTGACTGGGAGGCATGAGTGATTGTGAGGTATGCGAGAGTGGAAAGAGTGATTGTGAGGTATGCCCGAGTGGCAAGAGTGATTGTGAGGTATGCCTGAGTGACACGAGTGACTGTGAGGTTTGCCCGAGGGACTGTATATGAGTGATGTTCTGCCCGAGGGGCTGTTTATGATTTTATCATTGATTTGCATCGCTTTGGCATGCACACATGACATACATGCATAGAGATGTATTTTTCCTCATGATGTACAACATCACATCATTCATGATTTCTCACACATTTTTGATAGATGGGCATAGTGATGCATTTATTTTACACGGGTTATCTGGAAGGAAAATGAAACATCTTATTTATTATTGACAAGATTTTGGGAGAAATTTATTGTTTTCAAATTATTTATATTATTGAAAACTTCAGCAAATGATTTGGATTTTCACTGAGATATTTGGAAGGAAGAACTATAATTTTTGAAATCATTATTTGGCTGAGTATTTTATCCCTGAGTTATTTCTGGTATTATTTGCTTTATGTTATTATGGATTGTTGTGTACTATTGGTTGTGGACCGAACTTGGTAGAAGCTCGTCACTACTTTCAACCTACGGCTAGGTTTGTTACTTACTCAGTACATGGGGTCGGTTGTACTGATATTACACTTCTGCATATTGCGTGCAGATGTTGGCTGTTGTTGTTGCTGTGCTTGATGGTTGCGGGATTTGAAGATGCACCTGCGTTCTTGTTGTAGTTGCCTCTTGTTCAGGGTAGCCTTAGATTTATAAAAGCTCTGTTTATGTATTATTCAAATAGACTATGTATTTATTTCATTTCCGCTTTGTATACTCTATTCTTAGAAGCTCATGATTTGTACCACCAGTTTTTGGGGAGATGTATCGGTTTTAGATATTTTCTTTTAATTAATTTCATTGGAATTGGATAATTAAAAGTTGGCTTACCTAGCGGGTTGGGTTAGGTGCCATCACGACTAGTTGGATTTTGGGTCGTGACAGCAACCTAGTCGGAAATCCTAGAGAATGGTGGATTGATTTGGGGGCAACTAGTCATGTTTGTGCTAACAAGGAGTTGTTTACTTCTTATGCTCCTGTTGGACCCAACGAGACAATTTTTATGGCAAGTTCCGCTACTGCAAAAATTGAAGGAACGGGCAATATAGCTTTGAAGATGACTTTTGGCAAGATTGTGACTCTTAATGATGTCCTTCATGTTCGTGAAATGCGGAAGAATTTAGTCTCGATATCACTTCTAGTCAAGAATGGCTTTAAGTGTGTTTTTGTTTCCGATAAGGTCGTAGTTAGTAAGAATGAAATGTATGTAGGAAAACGCTACCTTACGGAGGGCCTTTTCAAACTCAATGTAATTGCCATTGATATAAATAAAATTTCAGCTTCTTCTTACTTTCTTGAGTCAAATAATTTATGGCATGAGGCCACGTTAACTTCAAAACTTTGCGAAAAATGATTAATTTGGAAGTATTGCCTAAGTTTGAATACAATAACTCGAAATATCAAATATGTGCGGAATCAAAGTATGTTAAACATCCTTATAAGTCAGTTGAAAGGAATTCAAATCCTTTAGACTTAATTCACACAGATATTTGCGACATGAAGTCAATACCATCTCGCGGTGGGAAAAAGTATTTCATAACTTTTATTGACGACAATACTAGATATTGCTATATTTATTACTTAATAGTAAAGATTAAACAATTGAGGCATTCAAGCAATACTAAAATGAAGTTGAAACGCAACTAAACAAAAAGATCAAAATGATAAGAAGTGATAGGGGTGGTGAATATGAATCTCCTTTTGAAGAAATATATTTGGAATATGGCATTATTCACCAAACAACTGCCCCTTACTCGCCGCAATCTAATGGAATTGCGGAAAAAAAGAATAGAACGTTAAAGGAGATGATGGATGCCTTATTGATAAGTTCGGGTTTACCCCAGAACTTGTGGGGGGAAGCTATTCTTACGGCGAATCAAATACTCAACCGAGTTCCCCATAACAAAACGCAATCTATTCCATATGAAAAATAGAAAGGTAGGAAACCCAACTTAAAATATTTTAAAGTGGGGGGTATTTGGCTAAAGTGCAAATTCCTAAACCCAAAAGGGTGAATATTGGACCGAAAACGGTTGATTGTGTTTTTATAGGATATGCAAGAAATAGTAAAGCATATCGTTTTCTGGTTCATAAATCAGAAAATCCCGACATTCATATTAATATGGTAATCGAATCTGATAATGCTGAATTCTTTGAGAATATTTATCCATATAAAAATGAATGTGAGTCGTCTAGTGAAAAATCTAAGCAACCTCGAGAAGAAGAAAAGGAAAGTACGTTTAATGAGGAAAATTCAAGACGTAGTAAACGTCAAAGGACAACTACTTCCTTTGGACCAAACTTTCTAACATTTTTGTTGGAAAATGAGCCTCAAACGTTCAAAGAAGCAATGTCTTCCTCGGAAGCACAATATTGGAAAGAGGCAGTCAATAGTGAGATAGAATCCATATTAAGTAATCATATTTGGGAATTGGTTGATCTTCCTCCGGAAAATAAATCTTTGGGTTCTAAATAGATTTTCAAAAGGAAAATGAAAGTTGATGGTACTATTGACAAATATAAGGCAAGATTAGTTGTTAAAGGGTTTAGACAACGAGAAGGTCTTGATTACTTTGACAGATACTCGCCGGTAACAAGGATTACATCTATCCGAGTGTTAATAGCGTTAGCCGCCATGTATGGCCTTCAAATCCATCAGATGGATGTAAAGACAACCTTCTTAAATGGAGATTTAGAGGAAGAAATCTATATGGAACAACCTGAAAGGTTTGTAGTTTTCGAAAAAGAAAAGAAGGTGTGTCGACTTGTTAAGTCACTTTATGGACTAAAACAAGCACTAAAACAATGGCATGCGAAATTTGACCAAACAATGTTGTCAAATGGTTTCAAGATCAATGAGTGTGACAAATGTTTTTACATTAAGAATACTCCAAATTAAATAGTCATTATTTGTTTATATGTGGATGATATGTTGATAATGAGTAACGACATTACTAACATAAATGCTATAAGCGCATGCTTACTAGTAAGTTTGATATGAAAGACTTAGGAGTTGCCGATTTAATTTTGGGAATTAAGACCTTTCAAACTCCTCAAGGTCTAGCTTTGTCTCAATATCATTATATTAAAATGGTACTTGAAAAGTTCAAATATTTGGACTTTAAAGAAGCAAAAATGCCAATTGATTTAAACCATACTCTTGTAAATAATAAAGGTCAAAGCAAGTCTCAATTGGAATATGCTCGAGTGTTGGGAAGTTTAATGTACATTATGAATTATACACGACCTGATATAGCTTGTGCGATAAGTAAGCTTAGTCGATACACAAGTAATCCCAACCAGGCTCGTTGGATAGTAATGAAATGAGTTTTGGGATATTTGAAATATACCCAAGACTATGCATTACATTACAATAATTATCCCGCAGTTGTTGAGGGAAATAATGATGCAAATTGGATCACTGGATCAATGGAATCAAAATCCATAAGTGGATACGTTTTTACCATTGGTGGAGGAGCAGTGTCTTGGAAGTCGTCCAACCAGACATGCATCGCCCACTCTACAATAGAGTCTGAGTTTATAGCTTTAGATAAGGCCGGTGAAGAATCTGAATGGCTCCGGAATTTTGTAGAAGACATTCTATTTTGGCCCAAACCTGTGGCACATGTATGCATATATTGCGACAGTCAAGCAACAATAGGAAGGGTTGGGAGCGTTATGTATAACGGGAAATTTCGTCACATTCGACGAAGGCATAATACCGTTAGACAACTACTCTCTAGTGGAATTATCACAATTGACTATGTAAAGTCAAAAGATAATGTATTGGATCCGCTTACAAAAGGCCTACATAGAGAGGCAGTTGAGAAGTCATCAAAGGGAATGGGACTATGGCCGAGGACAAGTCATTATGGCGGTAACTCTACCTAGAAGACTGGAGATCCCAAGATCTAGGTTCAAAGATATCAAACAAAGTCATTAATGACGGTTCAACATTGTCAGATATTTTTTTTTTGGTCCATTCTCGTGATGAGACAATGTTCAGTACCAAGGATAAAGCGTTAAGGCTTTTTAATGGTTTCTAAATTTGATACGGGGTATATCAAATAGTGTATCTACGAGATAACACGCTTAGGAATCACCTATGTAAGTGTGAAGTGTAAGTCGCTTCAAGGAGAATTTTGTAAGGCCAGTTCTCTACGCATTTATGAACCAGGTGGTGTTCATGGCTGAAACGAACACAACAATGAGAACCAAAGACAGTTAAAGGTTGATTGTGTGATTTATGGTTATCTAGGTATACACCAAAGTTCGACGATTCAAAGATATCAAATCTACCGATTGACCGAGTATATCCGACATAAGCTTACTACGGAAAGTTCAAAGGGAAACCTACTTATCCAGATGCGATTAATCTTTAATTGCGAATCACATAGTATTTTCATGCATATTTTTTCACATATGTCTATTCCCCATTCATGTGGGGGATTGTTGCGTTTTTATTAAGGGGTGTGAACGGGAAATGAAAGAGGCACCTCTTGGATTGTACCTCTTCATTTCACCCTTTCATTGTCTATAAATAGAGAGGCTTAGCCTCATTTTCCACCACTGTAAAATCTGAAATCTCTCCCCTCAATTTTCTGCATACTGCATTGGTTTTTCAAAAAGCAAAACGTAAGCATTTTGTGTGATTTGCTCCGCCATTTGAGTTCGCCAAAATTCTGTGATTTGAAGTGCCGCTATCACATAATAGTTATTCCGTTCTATATTGGGAGGAATTAATCCGCAACCTTGGGCATTATGAGGGGATTAAATTCCTTAAGAAAACACAAGAAACTTGTGGGCTCGGAATATTTCCTGCTTTATTTTTTTCTTTAAACTAACGTTTATTGATTTACTGGTTTTGAATATAGAGTAATAATAGTTACTCCTTATCAACAAACCCAACAACCCCTTACAACTTGTTTGGATGGTTGTTACATGTCGTTTCATAATGTATCGTATTGTATTGTACTGTATTGTTAGATGAATACAATGCTTGGATAGATTGTATCATTTGCCGTTGTTTCATTATGTCACACAAAAAAAATATGAAGAATAAACTTGCAACATTAGTAGAATTATTATATAAAAAGTAGGGTAAAAGATAAAATATGATTATTTAATAATAAAGAAGTGCAAATGAGAGGAAAAAAAGGTAACGATGCCACCACACCAAATCCGTCGTTACATAAAGTGATACTTTTCGTCGTTACGTAACAATTGATTTAACGATATGATATAATAAAATTTAAGTAACAATCACAACAAACTTTATATTTAAAGTAACAATACGATACAATACAATATGTAACAAATATCCAAACAAGCTGTTAGTGTCTTTGACACGAGGTTTTATTTTTAATTTAAATTAAGTTTTATTCATTTTAATTTTATTATCTTGTTAAGGCTTTTTTATGATTTTGTAACGAATTAAGGAAATTAGAATACATATCATAAAAAAATTTAAATAAAGTACTATAAATCACAAAAAAACACATGTATAAGAATGAAAATTGCAAATTACATTTTGGTTATTGATGTCATTAATGAACTGATAATATATATTTTTCCCAAAGAAAAGAAAAAGCATGTTCTTAGAAATTCCGCAATTGAGCACAAAAAAAGAAGAAGAAGAAGAAGAGGAAAACCTTGTCGTCATCCCCACGCATAAACAATCATCAAAAAGAGAAAAGACGAAAGAAGAAGAAGAGACCGAAAGGAAGGAGTTTGGCCTTTGCGGTTGTCTAAAGCCATCCATCACAGGTTTTCAGACAACTCCTATTTCCCTTCCGATCCTCAGCTTTCTTTCACTGAAGCCGCCATTCAATTCACACATAATTATACACATACACAGAGTTTTAGGGTTTGATTGCTTATAGTTAACTACAAAATGAAGCCAATACGGCTTCCAGAACCTCCGGCAAGTCCACGAAGAATGGGCGGTGTGCCGGATATATTCGAAGGCGGAGTACATGGCGTGATTAGACGAGCTGTTATCATCGGCACTGGTTTTCCTGCTTCTGAGAACCAAAGTATTGGCTTGGTTCAAGCTCTCGGCCTCTCCGACAAACACACTTTATATGTGAGTTCTTTTTCCCTTTTTTCTAATAGAATTTTCAATTTTGTATGTTTTTTTGTCGTCCTATTTGATTTCAGTTGGCAGAAAGTACTCATGGTTACCCTAGATTGTGTAGATGCTGTCAATTGTGGGCCAGTAGTGGTTGTTTATATAGAGGATCGATAAAATTGCAGGAAACTTAAACTGTGTTAAATTGGAAAATACTTTTGTGACATAGATGGAAATGTTCACGAGTGATTTAGCGAGTGTCTTCCTGACTCTTACATGGACCTAATGAAATTAAATTATAATGAGTGCGATTTAGAGTTGCCCAGGGCTTTGGTCTAGTGGTAAGAGTGCAACCCGTAATGTGTTACGGGTTACACGCACGTCACGGGATCGAACCGTGTCGCAGACAAAAGACTAGTATTTAAGTGGAGAAGGGTGGAGTGGCGGACTCATTATCTACTAAGTTTTGAACCGTGCGCCACTAGCCTCGTGGATTTCTAGGATGTTAAAAAAAGAACGATTTAGAGTTGCTGGACTATTATATTATGTGCTTTCTGTGCTGATATCTGGCAATTATTTTAGACATGGATGTGTGGTAGCACTAGGGGATTGAAAGTGGTAATGGACAAACTTATGAAATGTTTGGGTGGTATCCAATGCATAGAAATAGGAGTCTTAGGGAAATTTAAAGTTTAGGGTTGGCAAAGGTATATTCTGAAAGGGTTCTTTCAGAATTTATAGGGTAGAAAAGTCAAAATATGAAAAGATAGTGGGCATGGAATTGAAATATTGCGTCTTGAGACTTCGAAGAGTAATATTGTGCTGACCGTGGTTAATATTTCCTTAACCAGTAAAAAGGTTGATAACTTTTTACTGCTTTGCCTATAGACTTTTCTTGGGGTTTAGGATCTTATTGCCTTTGTTTTTAAGTTGCTTTTTTCTTGCTTCAATCCTTGCACATAGAACTAGGACTACAGTCCTGTTCACTTGTAACCTTTTTTGCCTACCCTATTTTTTAATTTTTTTATGAGGAAAACAAAGCGTAAGTCTTGACCACTACCCCCAACAAGCTCTTTTATATTTCCTACCCTGATTTGCTTCTTGGTTACTTCGCTATTTATTTGATCCTTCTACAAATTCTAGAAGCTCATGCATTAGGTAACGATTTGCGGAATTTGCCTCATTTTCTTGTCAAAAGATCAATTCAAAGGACACGAATTTAGCAACATACCCAGAAAACGAACTTATGGGCCCCCCTTCCTCTTCCAAAAACTTAAGTGGTTACCTGTTAGGTTTGAACTGATAGCTTTGTCAAATATAACCACAATAAATCCGTATCCAAGAATGTGTCCATGAGGTTCAAGATATGGCATTTTATGAGTTTAATAGTAACTCATTATCAATAAGAGAGAGAGAGAGAGAGAGAGAGAGAGAGAGAGAGAGAGAGAGAGAGAGAGAGAGAGAGAGAGAGAGTTTAATAGTAACTCAGATGAGATTGATCCTGCATAGTTAACCAAAAAAGAAAAGGATAAAGAAAAAAGAAGGAAGTTTCCATGCTTTTGGCAAGTTATGCTTTCTACGCATTTCAGGTAAACGGTACACAATCTATAAGCTTAGGCACAAGATGTTAAAACAAGAAAGGACACAACCTTATCAACCATTTCGTAGTTGCATAAATATGTTATGTGTTTTTTTTTAATCAAATCAAAGCTCAAAGTTTTTTGGTGTTCATGTTGCTCTGACAAACGATGTCAGGAATTTGACTTGTGCTGTTTTGGAATCCATATTACTCTGAAGGATGTTTGTACGTAACGGGTTGCATTTTATTCTTGCATTTTTTTGCTCCAGTGTTCACACGCCCACCAGAAAAGGGGGGATGGGGAGGTAACTTGTTAATGCCCTTCTTCAGTGTATTGCTTTCAGCCTGATCTTAATTGATTGGTAAAACTTTCTACTGAACCAGAGGCTTGTTTTGGTTAAAAAATTTGCATGAATAGGGTGAATGAAACAGCTGAAGTTTCTAGTGAATTGGCTGATATTAGAAATTTCTTATAATTTTTTATTCGAACAGTTTTTTTTTTTTAAAATTATTAACTTACAAAGTGACACAAAAAGGTAAGGAGTGGCTGATAAGCTTGAAAGATCTGTATTTATTTTGGGAAATTGTAATTGCCAATCAAACCTTGTTTCTTGAAATCATTGTTGATGCTATCTGTACATGCAGCGGGTTACAAGACCAAGAGGAGGAGTCAATGAGTGGCTACACTGGCTTCCTGTATCTCTCCACAAAAGGCTGTATTACATCATAAGCCAGATACGTGGGTTTCTATTGAGAAGTAGGGCTGGAAAACTAGGACCTTTTCCTTTGGAAAATGGTGGCAATGCAGGCTTATCATCTATTTTGGAAGCTGATGTGAAGAGTATAGTTAGAATGGCCCGCGAGACATTTGAAAAGTAAGTATTCAATTCCGGACTTCATCAGTTTTTGATGACTTATGTGATTTGTTTGATTCCTGTTGCATCTTATGATAATTGCTTAATTGCGTAGTAAATTTCTTTGCCCGAATCATAGTAGATATACACAACAAAGAATGCTTGTAGTATTGGTTTTCTTTGTTGGGGCTAGTACATTTGTACAAAAATAGGTAAATTCTAGTTATTGAATTGTTATGCGAAATACAGTTGAATGGTCACGTTTTTGAGCATGTATAATATTGTACGATGCATTCGATTCTTTATTAGTTGAGAATCTCATGGATCGTTTGAGTTTTAGTCAATAAAGATAACAATTTTTCAGTTCTGTAGTGGTAAAGCCTTCCCACTTTTAACCAAGAGGTCGGAGTTTAAGTTACTATAGGGAGAAAAATGGGGGAAAAAAAATACTACTGGCAATTGAGGAGGGTACGTGGGGCTGTCGCGGGGGTGGAATTTACCAAAAATCAATTGATCAACTACTTCCCTATCTTAAGTTCGTTCTGATGGCTGTGTGAATCCTCTATTTTTGTTCGCTCATTTCGTTCTATCATAATCTGTCTCTGAAGAGAACTATAAGTTTTCTGAAATTAGAGATTCTGTCAATCTCATACTTAATTCTTATGATGACACAATTTCTTGTCAAACTAAAAAGACTCTTGGCAAACATTGGACCTTGTAAGCAACAACAGCTAATGTTTAGTTTAAATTACTTGGTGTCGTCTATATGGATCCTTCATTTCCATTGCATTCTGTTGTTAATTATGTCCACACGGATGCTGGGAGATAGCTTGTTGGGACAATTTCCTTCTATGTGATCTAGATCATACCTAGTCCCCTTTTAGCACTTTCAATTATTGTAGTATCACACTTAATGGTTGGTGCCACGTGAAGGTCTATGTGGAATATGAGGAAATTATCTCATGCGGTTTTCTTTTGTTATGTGCTCTACTTACATCCGCTGCCAGCCTGCCAGTAGTACTATGCTTAGCTAATTTTGTATGATTGTACATACATCTTAACATCACATTTTTTAACACTAATTTTATGATATGTTGGGACATAGCATTCCAATTTCTTATATAGGAGTCTAGTCTGCTATATGTAAGGTAAATTTTAGATAACGTGAAATAATAGAAGTTACTATTAAATAAGGAAATTACTTAAGTAATGAGATTCTTAATTATGATACAATTAGGGAGCATATTCTATACAGTTAACCTAAACATATGGAATGGATCTGGAATAGTTTAATATATAGCTACATTAACTTTCTTGTCTTTCAACACGCCCCTCAAACTCAAGGTGGTGAAGCAACTTGAGTTTGTACGTCAAAAGTGGAAAGTCAAGTCAAGTATGCCGAAAAAAGCTACTGTTTGAGGATACGTTACTGATAATTGAACGATGATTTGACTGCTTACTAGGTTATGTGATGGCTGCTTGCTAATATGACATTTACATGTCTTTGGACAATGACATACTGCTGACTAGATAAAGACGTGTTGGGCGACGTGAATCCACGAGGAAGAGAAGAAGACTTCTTCTTTTGTGGGAATACTGGGTAGAGATTCAATAATCGAAGGAGGAACTCAATACATGAAATCGCATTCTATAAATAAAAAGAGGAGGAGACAACCTTAACAGGAAAGTGATCGAAAATTTTACTTTCAGAGTTGGAACTCGATACCCAACTTCGGTACCATAAAGAAAAGAGGAGAAGAAGAATCTTTGAAGAAACAAGAATTATATGCTTATGGAAAAGAAGGAAACTCTGGCTAGGCATGCCCGCACATGCGGGTAGACGAAAGCTACTTACTTTACCAAGAATTTAGAGGTTCTTATACCATGTTAAAAAGGGGGGAGGGGGGGCGTCTTGAATTGATTGTAGACACATACAAGACGACTCCTTTTTTTTAATGTTGAATATACAAGACGACTCCTTATATAGGAGTTCAAGGTTTTATATGTAAGGTAAATCTGGACTGCATGAAATAAGAAAATTTACCTAAATATTGAGTTTTCAAATTTAACAAATTTACAGAGAATATTCTGTACTATGAACATAGATTTTTTTATTATCTAAATGCATAAATCTCTTGACTTTCGCACCCAAAGGTGTGGCTTGCGTTTAATGAAGTGGGTGCAAACCTCGGAAACTAGGGTTCAAGTGCTAGCAAAGACAAAAATACTAGGTGATTTCTTCCTATCTTTTAAAGCTTTGGTGCACAGATTTACCCGATACCTATGCTAGTGGGAGATTACAAGTATCCGGTGGAATAACTAGGTGCGCAAGGTGGCCCAGACATTACCGCTGTTAAAAGGAAAAAAATGTCTTGTCTTTCAACAACTCCCATATAACATTGCCGGTTTCAAACCATTTTATAGAACTTGTCTTTATTTTGGTAAATATCTTACTATCACATAGCACTCCCATAGCAGTCTTCCGTTTTCAACCATCTTCCTTTTTTATTTTATGTGTTACATGTTCTTTTATCATGTGATTTTCCTAAAAGACTTTGATATTTTAGTTGTCTGCATCTATGATTCCATCTAATATCACTTCTACTATTCTTCTTTCTGGGTTAAAGTTGCGGTGCATGAATTTTTTCTAACTTCTACTTATTCTAAAACCCTTTTTTAGCCTGTTTTTCCATTCTTCCCGTTTTTTGTTAACTCTCATGCTAGTTTCATCAATTAACACAATCATGATCTTCTTATTCATAACTTGGATTAACAAATATGGGCTAAAAATAAATCTCTGGTGTAAGCTAACAATTACAGGAAGCCTCTCTGTATCTCCTTCCATTGTTCTCACACTTGTAATCTTGCTCAGTTGTACATCTCCTTGATGACATTATTCCTTAATATTTTTTAATATATTTAATAGGAATTCTTCTCTTCTCAAGCATCTAGCGAAGTTACGATACATTTTACTACATTTTCTTTAAATATCTCTGCAACTACCTTATTCATATAATTACATCATTGTTGAGGAGCGAATAACTGCTGTTAGAAAAAGTTGGTTGAGAACTCCTAACAGAGTGTAGTCTTAAATTCTTATTTAAATAAAAACTTGGGCATAACCAAATATAGAACGACTAAGGTTCTCATACACACAACCCTACCCAGACCCCATTTGTGGGGTTACACTGGGGTTTTTATTGCTGGTGTTGTTAAGATTCAGCCATGCTTGAACTGCAATATGAAGGCAATTTCGAGACAATTTGTGATTGAATTTTAAGTTTGGTAATTAGCGAATAATAATCTTATAAGAAGGGAGATACTTTTGATTTTGAACTACACAAAGAGATGACTATATAATTGAAGTTTTTAAATTAAAGTTTACCCCCTAATTAAATCAGTCATTGAACTAATGCACCAAACACAAACAAGTTAGGGCCAACAATATGAATCCTATATATATTATCCTCTATTTGGGCTCATTTCATTCCAACATTGGTAAGTAATTTGTCTTTCGGGGCAAATTGGACGTTCTACAAGAATACACTTGTACCTACCGGACTTAGTGTAAGTATAACAACAATTAAGCCTTCACATGATTTTAAATCTACCTTGTCCTTTTTAGCACCTTCAATCACCATAGTATTTCACCCGCTAACTGGTCCATTTGAAGGTATGTTGAATCATTTCGGGTAACCATCCCTGTCTTACTTATATTAAATTCGTTAATATTAAAAGTGTTTCTCTGTAGTTCCAGCTTTTGTTATCTCCCTTGCTAGTTTGAGCAATTAACACAATATCATATACCAATAGCATGCACACTGAAACCTTATATGGCATGTTATTGGTTAGCTCATCCATAATTAGGGTGAACTTGGGCTAAAGGGATATCCTCACAGTAATGGGAAACTTCTGTGTATCTCTTTCCGCTGTTTTCACACGTGATCCTTTATGCTTTTTGTATAAAACCTTAAATTATTAAAAACTTTGTAGATGTCCCAGATTTCGTTGAATATGCCGAATTTCAACTGAAGGGCTTACATGGGACCATTTTGGTAGTTAAAGGGTTTAGTTGAGTCCAAAACTATTTGAAGGGTTTATGTCATAATTATCAAAAGTTGAAGAGCTGCCAAGTTTATTGCTCTTTTTAATCATGTGATTTTTTCTTATGAAGAGGAGTGAAGGCAATAACAACGGTAGGAATTGAGTCAGAAGGCAAATTACCAAACCAGAACTTTCATTCTTCATTAGCTCGCTTCAGCTTTGTTATAATTGCTCTAAACCTTTTGGAGTGCTTTTTTAATAGGATACACATATGACCTTGAGTAGGGTTTCTTTATCTAAAAAAAATTATTTTTTGTTTTGATGTCATTTTGATATAATTTTTTTGAAAATAACCTTCACATTTTGTAACCCGAAAAATAATGTTTGTTCTCTTTCTACTCGGTGAAGTAATGATGAGCTAATATATTGCTCATTCTCAGGGATGGTCCATTGCTGGTGGTTGCATCTGGAAGAGATACGATCTCAATAACTAGCTCCATTAAAAGATTGGCATCTGATAATGTTTTCGTTGTCCAGGTATGAAACCTGATGCTTCCGCAGTGGAACATGTTTTTTCTTCTGCAGATTGTTATAGTTGAAAGTCCATTTCACCTCTTCTTCTCATTTTTTATCTTTACTCATGTTCTTTTATTATAAAAAAAAAAATTATTTTTTGGTGGTGAGGTTGGTGGCTGGACAATATCTCAAATGACATTTCAGCTTCAATGATGAAATAACTGGAGAGTTTTTAGTATCACTAGAGATATTTGGTAACATATCTGCAATAATTCTAAGTCCCTGTTATAGAGGCAAGAAGCATTTTTGGGAAGAAGGCATGTGTTTTAACAACTGACAGCTGGAATCATATGAGCTGCTTGGATCTACAGGGGACTGAGAACATATCAGTTTTGTTCAAATAGGGTTGGTTAAAGCTTCTTTTTTTTTTAAAAATGAAGTAAGTTGTTGATTAATAAGGCATTAAGAAGATGCAAAGTTACAAGGAGCATAATTACAAGAGACAAAAGACTAAAGAGAGCTGGTAGCTACTACACAAAAAGTCAATCTAAGACTAGAGCACTAACAAAATCCAAAACTGTCCAGTAATGGCACAACTTGGTCCAACTGAAAAGATTAAGTAAGCATTAGCTTTAAGAGAGTGATTTGGAGTTGAGATGCCGTCAAAACATCTTTTATTCCTCTCAGTCCATAAACACCAAAAAATAGCTGTAGGAATCATCAACCAGACTTTCTTGATTGCCTTATCAACTTCCCATGAACTCCAACTAATCTGTGCTTGTCTCAAACTCTGTGGCATGACCCAACTCAGGCCAAAAATATTGTTGAATATGTTCCAAGGGTTGGTTAAAGCATCTTAATTAATAGCCTAACTATGAATGGCTTAAAAGTTTATCGAACTAGGTCTAAAGTATCTTGAATATCTGCAGTGTAACCCTGAATGGTTAAAAGACAAGGTTACAAGAAACAAATTTATGTTTCTTAACACAATTGAAACTCATGATCTCTTTCTTTGTAATTGCCAGTTTATTTCTTTACTTGATTGATTTTATTGCCCACTGACATTCTCTTTTTGCTGTCTAATATAAAGTAGTTGCTATCACGCCACCCTTGTTCCCTAAAAGAAGTTTAATTCTTTCTTTTGGAAAACTTATTTATCTATGAACTTTCATCTACTTTTGTTTGGGGGGAAGGGGGGGGGGGGAGGGAGGGAGGGAGAGTAGGAACGAAGAAAATGACTGAAGAATTTGATGAAAAGCTTCATGCTCTACAACTACTTCCATTTCTTTAGATATGCTTATATGTCCAACTTTCAGATGAGAAAGATGCAATTTAGTCTCGCGATGTCTTTTTTAAAAAAAAAAAACTTTATAAGGTAGTTTAGTCCTGTAGTTTCTTACTGGTTGCTTATTAGAGACTAAATTATTGAGAAGTCCTTTGGGCTTATTAAATATTTTTCTATAGCTGCCTTGTTTCTTATCAGTGACTGATACTTTAGGAGCGATAGATATTCTCCTGATAAGGATAACCGATAGTTGATATTGCCCAAGTCACTGACTAGAGACTTCTGGAATATTTTTGTCCTGATCTTTTTTCCAAAGTACTGGTTGACTCATGAAGGATTCCTCAATTTTAGGATCTGCTAATGGTAGCTGCTGCCTTTTCTGTTTAGCTTGCAAAGAAAGCTGTTAGTACATATTTGGACAATACATCATTTTATCTTTTGTAAATTCTTGAATAATTTTGGGTCTGGAGAAGAAAATCTCATTTATTTGCCTCTGCTGCATTTCAACTTCAGATTCAGCATCCAAGATCCCGTTTGGATAGATTCGACTTGGTAATCACCCCCAAGCATGACTATTACCCTTTAACTCCTCAAGGAAAGGAACAAGTTCCTCGTTTTCTGCACAAGTGGATAACACCCCATGAACCACCTGATAAGCATGTTGTAGGTATCCTCAACATTTACACACAGTTTTAGCATGTAATATGCAGTATATTTCTGAGTTGAGAGCTGTTGTATCTAAACTGGTTTCATTTCTGGGCTGTGCCTTTGTGTTTTCTGTAAAGGTACTTACAGTAGGAGCTCTACATCAAGTTGATTTTACTGCACTTAGAGCTGCAGCCATCACCTGGCATGAAGAGTTTGCACCTTTGCCAAAGCCGTTACTGGTGGTGAACATTGGAGGCCCTACAAGTACGATATTTCTTCAAGCCAAACCACTGATATCCGTCCATTACAAAATTAAATTTCATAACTTAAAGGGAAAGTATGAAAAGACAGGTCTGAGATCACATGAGATATGGTAATACAGCATATGAAAAAATCGCATGAGATATGAATAGGAATATATGATGTAGAATTTTGAAGTATTTAATGGTTATACGGATGGGTGCGAAGTTTGTGAAAAGATATCTTGCTTGTAATGCAAAAAGCATTTAGTAGAAACTGGCCCCTCTGCTATTATACGTAGTTCCATATGAATCTCAGGCTAGAGCATTGGTTGTTGTGGAGTCAATCATCGAACTTGACTGGGTAAGAATAACTGAATGAGAGGATTGAATAGCAAACTTCCTCTATGTCAAGGAGCCAAGTCTTTTTGTGTAGATTTAGTGCTTTTTAATTCTTGCTGCTCAACATCTGCTTGAGTGCACTTTTATCTTTATGCATGGATATTGCTTGGCTCCTAGTTTTAGGATATTTGTAACCAAGTTTTGTGCTTTTATATTGTTGCTGCTCAACATGACTGTACTTTATCTTCATAACTATAACTGGGTTTCATATTGGTTGGTTCGCTATTGTGCGTTCCAATCTTTACTAAATGATTGTCGTTCCTTTTCAATTGGCTAACATCTATATAGATTAATCATCTTTATTTCATGTTTTGCATGATATTTTGTCGAAAAATCTTGCTTTTGTACCTTCAGTTGTTAAACAGTCTAGGAAAAGTAAGACATGTATGGGAATTCATGAAATTTCATCAGGACTGTTGAGTATGATTTATTTTGTTCATTGTCTACCTTCACCGCTGCGTTCCTGTGTATTCAACTTATATCTTTCATGGATTATTATTAGGATACTGCAGGTATGGGCCAGACCTTGTTAAGCAGTTAACAGCCTCCCTTCACAATGTTCTTACGAGCTGCGGGACCATAAGAATATCGTTCTCCAGAAGGACACCAGCAAAGGTACTCTTTACAGATTCTCTTTCAAATTATACCAAGTGCCAACATGTTTAATGTGCCTGACTCTCTGAGCCTCATTGACTTCTTGTAGCATTCCTATATCGTGGTCAAAGAGCTTGGTATGGATCCAAAAGTATGCATTTGGAATGGTGCAGGTGACTCAAGACAGATTTATTTGTATTAGTTCGTGTAGTTATAATTTTATTTGAAGGATAATCGAAGGGATATATTTTCTTATATCTTCAGAGCCAAATCCACACATGGGGCATCTGGCTTGGGCGGATGCTTTTGTCATCACAGCAGATTCAGTTAGCATGTTGAGTGAGGCTTGCAGTACTGGGTATGCCTGACAATCAGCTCAGCAGTCGTTAATGATCTAGTATTTCTGTACTTGTGTTTTCTTAAAATTTTATTGTGATTCATACCTTATTTCCCAGGAAGCCTGTGTATGTAGCTGGAGCTGAACGCTGTACATGGAAGCTCACAGATTTCCACAAGACACTCAGAGAGAGGGGACTGACTAGGCCATTTACAGGACTTGAGGATGTAAGAATCCCTTACTCTTTTCCTTCTTTACAGCTAAAATTGGGCAAGCTATAGCTTGGAAATTCGGTGTGTATGTCTTTATGATCTAACCTGGTGGTTCTCACACACAGTAGTTGATTACTGTGATGAGATTCTGCCATGCAGAAAGGGAAGATTGTTCTTCAAAACAAGCATGCCTAGACAATTCTAGGTGCTTGTGTGTCCAAACTTTTCTGTTCTTGTCAGTACGATAACTTGGGCTTCACCAGTTGGTGGTTAATTTAGAACGTGATTGGTGTGTTTATTCTTTTGTGCTTACGTGATATTGTTTCCTTGAGGGAGAAATAATGAGAAGTCACGCGAATAGTGTGTTTTGAAAGTGAGCTTTACAGGAAGACATCTGGATTGCTATGCTGGAACTATTCTCTATATTGATTCCAGTTGTGTTCTTTGTTTATTTTCTTTATCGAAAATTTGGTATGAAATCACTAGGAAAAAACAAAACAGTGAAAGTATTAATAACTGGATGCAATGATATATAACTTATTGAGTAAAATAACATTAATCATTAGGCTTGGTATTGTTATATATGACTAGATAATGTAAAGGCTGAATACATACACAGCCCCTTAAACTTGTCCAGTTTTTTCACTTAGACACATATACTAAGGCTTGTTCCAATTGGACACTTGAACCCAAACCCAAGTGTACCTATGAGACACAACTTGCTGAGCTGGCACATAGCGTGTATCTCACTTAAAATAAAGCGCGTGTTGCCAGAAAATGTGAAGACTTCGCCTGAAAATAATTTTCTGGTGACAAATTTTGCAGCCACCTTTTACTGATTCCGGCAACCGCCATGACCATCGCCATCATAGCACGTTCTTCTTTTTCTCAGATCCGACCATCACCACTCTTCCCCCACCATAGATCTGCCACCACCGTAGAGACCTGGCAACTTTAAAATTGGTCACGATCACCTCTCCCCTCCTCAGATTCTGACCGTTAGAATTCTCAAAGTTTACCAAGATTTCATCCTAATATCTCCAAAGCCTTCACCAGCTGAAACAGAGCTATACCCATTTCAAAGAGAGGAAAAGAGCACATACATGACATTTCTTTTTCACAAAGTATTCACAAGAAAGGGTCAATTTTGCAGATTGTATCTTGATATCTCCAACGCCTTCACCAGTTGAACAACGAGTGGCATTCACAGATGGTGTCATGGTGGTGTTTTTTTTTTCCAGGCCGGTTGTGTTTCTTTCGCAGTTTGGTAACGAAGAAAAATCATTCACCTATTTTACAGATTTGGTAACCAAGAAAATATCATTCGTTTCGTCGGCGTTCTTCTTTTTCCCGTATAATTTTTTTTATTTTTTTCTCTCTTCATATTTTGCCTCTTTTATTTTTGACGTGGCTTCTTCTCATTCTTAATATTTGGTATGTCATAGCAAGCGACTCTCACGCACTAAACTTTGTTTAGAAATGTAAAATATGTGTTTAATTGACACAATTTAAATATAGTTGAGGTTTTCAATAGAAACAAGTCTTAGTTCAAGTGTCTAAGTGAAAAAAACGGACAAGTTTAAGGGGCTGCTTATGTATTCTGTCTAATGTAAATAAAAACAACATAATTGTTGAGATTTTTTTTTAAAAAAAACTTGTCTATTCGAAAAAAAAAAACTAAGTTGTGAAAGCAAATGGAAATCAATTAGACGTGCTAATATATTGTAGTAAACATCAAAGTAGCTCTAAAATTAAATTGGTAGCATTGTAAAATGTTTAAATGGAGAATCATGGCTAGTGGGGATTCATATAACCGGCCCCAACTTGTTTGGAACTCAAGTGTATTTGTTGTAACCAATGTAAAGTGTTGAATGTAACAAATGATGTACATGCAATCTTCTTAAGCATTAGCTGAACTAGTCATTGTATGAGCAATAAAAAGTTAGCTATGAATAGGCACTACTTATAGAATTAGTAATACTAATAAACACATTTTTAACGTGTTTCAAAAAATTTCCATTCATTTAAACAAATAATAAAAAAGACAGCTTCATCATTATAATTATCTTGAGTGAATAGAAGAAAGTAAATTAATTCAGGGCCTGTTTGGTTGGTTGGATAAGGAGAGTTAAATCTCCATATAGAATTAAGCATAGACATTATTTAGACCCCTCCCTCTTTTATAATAAAACTCAATAGATATCTGAGGGAGGGGTTTAAGAAATATCTGAGTTCTCTCCTGTGGCATTAAAGAGAAAGAGAGATTTGGGGGGTGGGTGGGGGGATGAGGATGGAGAAACAGGGCTAAGTGGGGAGTGACTGCATGAAGGGGGTGCTTGGAACTTTCCCTCCCTTTTGTTATTTATTTATTGAGCTTTGTGGTTTTATATAAATATGTTCGAACTGTACAGGAATAATGGGGCAGGGAGGAGGTTAATCTAATGAAGCATTACACTGGTGGGGAGCTCATTAATATTTATCAAATCAGAAGGCATATTCAGATTTTTTAAACTACAGGGTGGGGTTAACTGGTTAAGTAATTGACCCAATAGTTAAAATCGTTGAGTGTTAGAATTGAACAGGAATAACAGTACTCTATAATAAAATATAAAACTACATCAATATAGTTAGGATAAAAGCAGTCATTTAGCAAGACAAAAGATCATATTAAGTACGTTTTTTAATTTTAAACGGCTCAATGAATAAAAAGTGACTTAACAACTTCACCGTATTTGTAATTGTTTATTTAAAGCTTAAGTCGGCAAAAAAGAACATGTGTAAATGCTACTAAGAAGAAAAGAAACATGAACAGGCCCGGGGAACTTGGAGTGTGAGGTGATTGTTGGTGTGGGCCAGGTGAGGGAAGAGGAAAGGGATATTGGTTGGAGGTGGTGGTTGGTGTAAAAATTGATTTTTCTCTTTTCAGAAGGTTGCTACTATTCATGAATGCAAAGAGTTGAGAAAGGGAAATCGTTGAGTTGTTTTTGGGATGTCCTGAGATCTGGGAGTTTTACTCCGACAACGAGAAATGAAAATTAGTGCAGGAAGATATGGGATGTGACTCAGTTTTTCACTTTTTGGCGTCCTTCGCTGAGTTATTCAGTCCTCAACCGATAATGGCTCCTAAATTTGAGAAAGGATTTCCTGTCTTCTGGGATTTTCTTATGCAATAATAATGGATACTTGAGGGTGTTTAGAGTCTTTAGACATTCTTTCTTCATAGGTTATAAGATGGTCGGTAGATATACTGCTGTCCATTGTGCTGCAATCAGTTGGCAGTTCAAAAGAGTGCTAGGCCTTGTAGTTTAGCGAGGAGGTTCCAGTTTCCAAAATTTGCTCCCTGTTGACTTCTCTTAGTCGAAGGGGAGCCTTGGCGTAACTGATAAAGTTGCTGCCATATGACCAGGAGATCATGGGTTCGAGCCGTGGAAACAACCTCTTGCAGAAATGCAGGGTAAGGTTGCGTACAATAGACCCTTGTGGTCCGGCCCTTCCTCGGACCTTGCACAAAGCGGGAGCTTAGTGCACCTGGTTGACTTCTTTTAGCCGAGAATGGTTGGATCACATTCAGGGACCTGCCAAATATCTATTATCGTGAATTGCTTGTCTCTTGAGTATTTGCTTGTGGAGATCTTTTATCATGAATTGCTTGTCTCTGAGTATTTGCCTGTGGAAATCTATTATCATGAATTGCTTGTCTCTGAATATTTGCTTGTGGAAATATGCCTAAACTGCTTTATTATTTCCCTATAAAGAATCTTCCCCATTAAGTGGGAATACTGGAAGTGCGTTGATTATGGAATTGAGAGGAAACTTCTCGTCTCTGGAAGACTACTTGGCAATTCTGTTTTCACGTTAAGCTCTGACATTTTTCTCTTTTTTTTTCTCTCTTTATCTTCCCAAAAAAAAAAAACAACAGATGTCTGAAAGTTGGAGTTACCCTCCGCTTAATGATACTGCTACTGCAGCTACTCGTGTCAATGAAGCTCTTGCTGAAAGAGGATGGAAGATTAAAGCATAGAATCCCCTGGTGTATATTGTTGTTGCCACAGATTTTCTTTTCTTTTTTCTTTTATTTTATTTATTATGTGTTCAGAGCTCTGAGGTCATGTATTATGATTGATTTAAATCTTATAGGAGGAAAAAGAAATAATTGTCAGATAAAATCAGAGGTGAACAATGAGGCTCTTATTCTTTTACCCATTGAGGGTTTTTGGCACATATTGACAAAATAAAGGTCAGTCTTTATATGTAAAGCAGAAGCATTGGATGGCTTGGCGGAATGTTTTGTTTCACGGTTTGCTTTCCTCAAGTCATAAAAGATCAAAATTTAACAAGTTCAAATCTTATTCTGCTTCGTTGGAAATTTCTACAATATGGCCATTCTGTATTTATCTGTGTGTAGATATAGAATTCTTCCGTAGTCCGGATGTAGTTCCAAGCCTCTTAACTGTTGCCATTCTGTGTGGATCTGCTACCCATAATATGGGAGAGTTGAATTTTGCGGTGGTGTTTTTTTAGCCTGGTTATGCAAATCAAGTAAAAGTGAACGGAGGGAGTATGTAAATTATAAAGTACAAAATAAACGTACATGATGGTGCATGCATTATTCCGTCGTATTTAATGTGTGTGTGTTGGCGTTTGGTCTTCTCTGTTTATTAAGAGAAAGAAAAATACTAGACTAGGATCAAACTTCAAATGGACCAGATTATAAAGTCTATTCGATCTGTTGGTCAACGAGTAGCATTCCGTACTTGTCTTCAGCTTAGAGACAATATTCATTATAATAGATTATATTGCTGCTTGATCTGTATATTATCACTATACGAGATTATGAGGAATAATTTGAAGAAATTAACAGATAGTAATATAATTTGAAATAAATATCAAGTAGTCCAAATGCTTACGACTTTTTGGAGTATAAATAGCCATTATTGAATCCATTAGTGTCTTGACCTAATGTAGCTTCTGAAGTATTCCTTGGATTATTGGGGTAAAACTTAATTTCCTTGAAATTTCCCTGGTTCTTTCTCCACCAATATTTATAAGGTGTAAATGTAATGTTAGGAAAATTAAGCTGAGATTGAAGAACTTTTAATTTAAATTATGGTGTAAAACTAAATCAGATGAAGAATACTCTCTATTTCCTCTATATAAATTTAAATTTATCATATTCCGTTTGCTCCAGAAACCGAAATTTACCGGTTGCTTATGCTTTTGGTTGAAAAAGAAATCCAAAAACTGGGTTTCTAGTTTTCGCAGTACTCTTGTATAAAAATTTTGTATGAAGAATACTAATTTTTTCTTCACCAAGGCACAAACTCAAATACTGAGCTTAGAAAAGTTAACTTCTTTGTTGTTTTTGCTAAATTATTGCAAATAAATACTCCTTTCTTTTCATTGTGTTTGCCATAGTTTAATTTGGTACAAAATTTAATTAAAATGATTTTTAAAATTTCAGGTCTTAAATATAGCATAATATTTGTGTAGCTATAAAATATTTGAAACTTGTGCTCTTAAATAAGTCATACCATGTGTGTTGCCATAAAAGCTTCTCAGTTAGAAAATATAGGAATATGCTAATTTTAAAAAGATTAATAGCTTGTTTGGTCAAGCTTCATTTTAGCAAACGTATTTTTTTGTTTGTTCAAAAGTTTTTTTTTTTCAAAATTAAGGTATTTTGCAAGTTATTAGAAAGAAAAAGTGCTTTTGAGTAGAAGCAAAAGCAGTGTTTGAGAAGTAAAAAAAGTAGAATTTTCCCAAAAGCATTTTAAAAAAAAATACACTTAGAAGTACTTTTTCAAATCTTAGCCAAACATTAATTACTGCTCAAAAACTTTTTAAATTATTTAGTCAAATATAAATTATTTTTTATCAAAAGTACTTTTAAGAAAAATATTTTTTAAAATAAGCTAATTTTAAAAAATTTGACCAAACTCGCTATAAGAAAATAATGCCAAACAAAATGAAATTAGAAATAAAAGATTTTGCAAAAAAAAACATTTTTTTTGTTGCTTTTGCTAACTCATAAGTACTGCTACTATCTTTTTAAGTTTTCAAACTAACGCATGTGAAAAGTTAGCTCACCTGCTCTGCTCAGTTAATGAATATCTGACGTCTGACTTCATATTAGATTCTTCACTTCAGCATCACTTTTTCCAGTTTCCATTTTTCCACATTACCAACATCACACACGTGACACCAACCTTCCACATTTCGACACGTGCACTCCACTTGACGTTTTTTTTTCACTTGGTATATTTTTTTCTCATAAATTAATAGGCTCTAAGTTCGAGTCACCCCAAAAGTAAAAGTAAGGTGAGTAGTTCTTTTGGAGGGAGGTAATCGGTGAGGAGTTATCTTGGAGGGAGGTAACCGAGAGTCTATCGAAAATAGTCTCTCTACTTCAGAATATGGGTAAAATTTACGTACACACTACCCTCTTCGGACATTATACTGAATTATTGTTGTTATTGGTGGTGGTGGTAGTGGTGGTGGCATCGGGTATTTATATTGGGACTTGATTAATCCGGATTCATGCCGAAAAATTAGGAGTCAAAATACTCTCTAATAAAGATGATTTCATATTCAGGGTACGAATCCGAAATATCTAATTATTAACGTTTTTCATATACTACATCCTATGCTTCATGTTCGATGTACTTTTGTCTTTTTAATCTATTATGGAAATATGAAATATTCATATTTAAAAAGTCGATAATTTTTAATTATTTATTTCGCTTGTAATGATATATGTTTATAGCAATAAGCATAGAAATATCATTATATATATTTAAGACTATAAATTTTATTACTTTTGATATATGATAAAAGTTTTTATTTTTATGTTTACTAGTAAAACCTTTGCAAGATTAGTCGGATTCAGACGGACTAGTCGCTAATATCCCTTAAATTTTTATCTCGTGTCTAACGTCGTTATATAAAATAAACTGAAGAGAAAAATGAATTTTTGATTACAACTACTCCTATTGATACCTGTCGGATAATTCTCTCTCTCTAAAAAAATGTAAATATATAATAAGAAATTACCTCATATTGTTATGCCTCAACTAAAGTTTGCACTCTCACCTCCTATTTTCTATTTGAGTTGCATTGACCCTTTCCAATTACAAGGCATTAGTTTGATAAATTTGGAAAACTAAATCCGATCAGATTAATTTAGTCTTTTTAAAAAAATAATTCAATCTCTTAAAACTATATAAAAGATAGCAGTACTCTTATATTAGAATTTTTGTTATATAAAAATTATAAAAGATATATTTTAAAATGTTACTCAAAATTTAACAGCAAAAATTGCCTAAAATTTTGAGATAGGAGAAACTCAGCCTCCCATTTTCTTCTTCCCACTTACCCCATCTTTTTCTCTCTCTCTAGAAAACCCATTTTTCTCTCTCTACCCACACATGTATATAATCTGTTTACGTATACTTCCTTTACCTGGAAGTTTATTTTGTACCCAGTTTCCCCATTCATCAGAATTTTTCATCTAATAAAACCCTATCTTCTACTAGCTGGTGCTAGTGCTGGTGCTGCTGATTCTAAATCAAGTAAGTCAAACTCTAGGGTTTTGGAATTGTTTTTGTATTTTGAGATATATTCTATTTAAATTTATGTTAATATGTTGTTGATTTTGTTTGTGGGTTTTCGGTAATTAGGCTGAATTCTTGAAATCTGATTTTTGACATCTTTGTGGTAAAGTTTCTATTTTTTTCCAAGAATTGGGGTTGTGTGTTTATTTATTTACCCCGTAAATTAATGATCATTTTTGTGTTCCCCTCTGATTTTTGTGTGGATTTCTGGGGGGTTTTCTCCAAATTCTCTTGATTTTCTTGAGGATAGCTTGGCTTATTAGAGGGGAAGTGTAAAAAAAAAATCCCTCCATTCCACATTATGTGATACGGTTCGGAGTATGAGGCTCATACTGTCTAATTCTTAGTGAGAACCCGGACATAGAATCTTCAAGTTTTTTTAAATAGAATGTACATATTTAAAAACTACACAAAAAGTACTAGTATAAATCATAGTACCTAACAATTCAAGATATTTAAAAGGCATTTAAAAAAATCACAGTCAAAGGAGAATTCCTTTGACTCTCCAAATTGTAATTGTGTCAGATAAAGTGAGACAGCGGGAGTAATGTATTAGCTATATGATGAAATCATAGATTCTCTTTTTGAATTTTTGGGTTTTGATATTGCAGTGTTCTTGTGGTTAAGTGAAGTGAATTGGGTAATATTTGTTCTATTTTTTCTGGGGTATAACTTTGTTTTTTCTTAGCCTTTTGTGGTGATTTGATGGTCTTGATTGCAGTTGTGATAGTGGAGGTGAACTTTGTATTTCGGGCTTTACTTTTGAGTAATTTTGAGTACCATTAGGAAAAGAGGTTTTCTTGTTTCAAAATAAGATTATTGGAGGTCAAGGTCTCATGAGAATTGTTAGGGGAATGCAGAAATTAGTTCGCGAGTATCAGACAGAAGTGGACTGCTGGGACAAATCATTCAGCCTTGGTATTGGTGTTACCGCTCCAAAGGCCAGGAAGCGTGACAAATTCAAAGCAAGCTCTTTGTTTTTCTAACTTCGGGTAAAGGAGAACTCAAGTGTTTCATAGGTCCCGGGTTGAAGAAGACTACCCCAAATGACTCGGATACTGGTTCAGCGCGGTTCCGCTGGAGCTTCATCGTCTTCGTCCTCAAATCAGAACAGGTCATCTACTTCGCTCCCTGGTTCGTCTTCTTCTTCAGCTCCAACCCAGCCACAGGCTTCTAGTAACAGTCAGGTATTATCAGCTTCGAAAGATGATGAATTCGTAGAAGAAATACAAGAACAGGTTGCTTTAGAAGAGCTCTCCATTGGTTCTTCAAACTACAAGGGTGTTAAGGTTGACGATGGATTGTTGGATAGTTTAGGTAGCGACCAAAGCACCATTGAGGAAAAGATAGCTGATAATGAGACGAGAGACGGTGTTTTTGTCAGTGAGGGCCTGGCAAGGGAATATGATGGTTTGAGAGTTGTGGAAGTGGAAAATGAGGGAAGTTCAGTTCAGAGGGCTATATGTAGTTCATGTCCACCTCCACCTCCTGTCCCACCACCAAAACCTGCTTCACTAAACTCGAGTCCTAGAAGATTCCCGTTGGGTAGTTCACATGCTGGCCGTATAGGATCATCTAGGGGAACTGCTGGGAGACCTACTGTCTCAACTAGGACCTCACCTGCTGGATCCAGGCCATCCTCTCCACGATCACATTGTGATGAAGGTTATAATAGTGCTGATGAGCAGAATCCCAGCTTTGGATCCTCATATGATGATGTGGTATGTTCCACCATTTTATCAATTAAATAGTAGATTATGGATAATTTATGCCCCTCTTGTTCGCTTGGGACATAAGAATCGACTATGTCTCTGTAGCATTTATAATTAGGATATTTACTAAAGTTCACGTACCTTATGCATTTTAATCACTTAGTGATCATCCATTCCCAATTGACAAGTTTGAGAAAGGTTAGAAAGTGGAGATTCTGCTCTCGAGTGAAGAAGGCACTGTATCTTGTCTATTTGAGAATAACCAAGGCTTTCAATATGTCTCAGTTTGCAAAGTTAACATGTTTCCTTTGTTTTAGGAGAGAGAACAGCAGTTTGAAATGGATCTTAGACGAACCAAAGGCTTAGAAGTTAAGAAAATGTTGGAAGATGGGAACTGTCTCTTCCGTGCTGTTGCTGACCAAGTATATGGTGATTCTGAAGCTTATGATTTGGTCAGGCAGATGTGCATTGACTACATGGTAATCTTTCTACCAAGGCGTCACTTTTGAAGTCCCTGTAAAGATATAATGATTGTATTACTTTCTTTCGTTGCTAGGTTAAAATTTCTATTTGCTTGATTCTAGTTTCTTTTGATATTACTAGGTAGGAAAGCTGCATGCTTATAAGAAACCTTTTACCATTAGGAGAACCTCGGTTTTGTTAGTCTATTGCTGATTTCGTAGTTATTAAATTGGTGGAACTACAGGATTTACAGGCCAGGATATAATAAAAATGCATGGACAGCATAAAGAAGTAGATATCTGCTGTAAAATATAGTGAGAGGATTTGATAGCTTGATAGTAGATGTACGTGTAACTTATCCAAAAGAAAAAATATATAGTAAATATTATGTGATTAGGATGGTATGTTTTTGGCAGATGTTATTCCTGAAAATGATTTATTCTGCACCCAAGGGTGTGGCCTAGTGGTCAATGAAGTGGGTGAGAACTATGAGGTCTCAGGTTCAAATCCCAGCGGAGACAAATACTAGGTATTTTCTTCCTATCTATCCAAGCCTTGGTGGATAGAGTTACCTCGTACCTGTTGCTGGTGGGAGGTGGCAGGTACCCCGTGGAATTAGTCGAGGTGTGCGCAAGTTGGCCCGGACACCACGGTTATAAAAAAAAAATGATTTATTCTCTAGTTGTCAGGTGTTTGGTTGGACAGTGGTAAATATTTCGGAAAGAACATTTATTAAGCATTGATAACAACGTTAGCAAATTGGATAGTGCTTTTATGGTTTTTTTTTAATATTAAAGATTGATAACAACGTTTAAGTGTTATTTCTCAGCAAAAAAAAGTAATGTTTTAAGTGTTGGTGGGAGCAGTGATGTGAAGTTAAGAGTTGAGATAGTTGTGCCTTATCCCAAAAAAAAAAAAAAAAAAGGAAAGAAAGAAAGAAAGTTGAGATTGTTGTGAAGGAAGAAACTTCTGCCACAGAGTATATGAATCATTTTCTGGAAAATGCTTGCCAGCATACCAAACACGCATGTCTCCCATACAGAAACTGAAGCAGTAAATTTTGTAACTGAATGGAGAGAAATTTCATAACATGGAATACAAGAGTTGGTTAATGCAGATGATGCGTAATTTATCTTAATATTTTTTTTGGCATAATAGGCAATGAAGACATTAGAAATATGTTTAGCTGATTTGTAATGCTAACTTTGTCACAAAGGTGTTTAAGTAATTGGTGGTTTGTGTTTGGAATACACATCAAAATTCCCCGGCGTCTATACAAATAAATCCTGTTACATGGCAAAGGAGCTACTATCATCTTCAGGTAGCATGCTGCCATTTATGATTCGCCCTCTTGCATACCCTGTGACCAATGATGATCAGCTCTCTAAATATGCTAAACTTTGTTAGGTTTGCAACTTTTGCCCTGCTTTTTTTATTAATCCTCCCTCTGTTTCAATTTATGTGTCCTAATTTGACTAGCCACGGAGTTAAAAATAAAAAAGACCTTTGAAACTTGTGGTTTTAAACATGTCATGAGATTTTGTGGCTATAAAATCATGCCATTTTGGGTAAATGGGAGGTTTAAAGTTAAATTGCTTTTAAAGATAGAAATGTGTCATTCTCTGTGGAATGGACTAATAAGGAAACTGTGACTCATAAAATGGAACAAATGGAGTAATAATTACCCTGGTCTTGCTTGCCAATTTCTGGTTTTCTTGCAATGTTACCCTCTAGGCCACACCCGTGGGGTAAATATATTTCTCTGGTTTCGTGTGCATGAGCTTATGTTATTCAACTAGTGAAAAATCAACTAGTAGAGTTTCATGGATAAGGTTTTGTGTGCCTAACACCCTCCCTCCCCCCCCCCCCCTCTTTTGTGGGGTGGGAGTTGCTAGCAGGTTTGTAGGTATGTCTGCATGTATTCTTTGTCTGGTCTTTCACTTCATCTTGTCAGCTTCTTGCAGAAATCTAAGTCAGTATGGCAATCCTTTCTCAAAAAAAAAAAGGTCTAAGTGGACTTCGCATCGTCAACTGGTGTCTTGTGTTCCCTTGGCATCCAAGACCTTAACAGTGACTATAAAAACACTATTGTTTGTAAAGGCATCCATGTGTACATAGTGGCTGGAGTACTTAAGTTATATTACTATCTTTTATGTTCTGAAGGCTGATAAGTTCTCCTAATTATTGGTATCTTTCTGCAAAACCTATTTACCATCCCTCTCATTATTTGATACTCGATGAGCTTCTTTGTGATAGGAGCGGGAAAGGGACCACTTCTCTCAATTTATAACTGAAGGTTTCACTTCCTATTGCAAGAGAAAAAGGAGAGACAAGGTACGTCATGTTGTAGTTCACTAGTATTCCCTGTCCCATTTGTTGCTTCTGTCAGACTGGTAAAAATTTTAAGCAATTAATATACATTGCAGAAGGTATGTCCACTTTATGGTCTTAGAGATAATTTCTCTGGATTACTCGGTTTATGCATCCATTGGAGAAATTGCTAGGGGCGCGGGAAGATAGTAATGCTGTACTTAGTTTTTTTTCCTTTTCCTTTTTCACCATTTATGCTCTTACATTTGTGCTTCTTGATTACTTTTAAATCACTTCATTTTATGAAACCTTTATGCTAAAGAGATTCTGGCTGCTGTTCGAGTCTAGCGTCCAATGATTAACCACCTTCTATTTCGTTTTCTTATCGAAAAAAGGGAAAAAAAAAAAACTGGATGTTAGAGAAGTTAAAGAGCTTATATCATCTTTCAAGAGCTTGTGTGACCTTTGCTGTGGCTCCTGTTTTGTTTGTCTGTTTGACATATATGTATTTCATGCATGTCTTTGTCCTTTCCCATATCCTTTTTTTGGGGCCATCAAAATAATGATTCTCATGATTGACTTTGTAGGTTTATGGCAACAATGTGGAGATTCAAGCTCTGTGTGAAATGTATAATCGCCCTATTCACATATACTCTTATAGCACAGGTAACTTTTCTTTTGTTATTCTTTTTTCAAATATCAGTAATGAATCTATGACTACTAGGCAAGCCTCTGTGGACTATGTGTGCGCTACGTGAATTTAATTTGTGGAATTCACTAATGCAGAACCAATCAATACATTCCATGGAAGTTACAATACAGACAGCCCTCCTATTCGACTCAGCTATCATCATGGAAATCATTACAACTCTCTTGTTGATCCACGTCGACTAACAGTTGGTGCTGGCCTTGGGTTTAGCTCTCTACAAGGGGTAAAATTTCCTATCTACAAATTGGCATGATGTTTACTTTCTGTAGCTGTTGAAACTGGATAAACTTCATTGGCTGTGCCTACAGCTCTTGGGTGTTCAATTATGTGGGTCATGTTATTTTTTTTTTACGAACTTTGTAGTTTGTTAGCTAAAGCATCTAATAGATCTGTTTTCCATCCTTACCTTCTGATTTTATTTTATTTATTTATTTTTATTTTTTGTTATAGAGGAACGTTGATAAGGATCAGGTCAAAGCAGCAATAAAAGCTCAACAGGATCAGCAAATTGATAATGTGAGTAACCTTAAAACTCGCGATCTGAATTACTTTCACAAACCGGGCAATCATTTGGTTTCGTGTTATGTTAAATGGTTCAATTCAGGCACTTCTGGCAGAAGGACGCTTTTATTCTGATCTTGAGCTCACTGAAAAGGAGATAGAACGCATGGTAATGGAAGCTTCTAGGGCTGAGTATATTGCCAATGACAAATTCAGGCAGCAGTTTGGTTGTCGAGAATCTTCCACTTCTAGTGCTGAACCATCATCATCAGGAGCTAGTAAGTTCGAGCTGGCACTCCATTGGGGAATTGGCATTCGTGAACAATTCATGATTCTTTTGTTTGTTCTTCTATTGTGATAAGACTCAACTGGTTATGGTCTTGCAGGGTCATCAGGAAGTGAAGCGAAGCAAGAAGGTGGGGGGCGAGAAGTTCTTAGTGACTGCATCCAGATTATGCTGTCGATGGGATTTAGCTATGCACGAGTAATAGAGGCTTATAGCATATTCGGGGATGATGTGGATTCAATGGTATGTTATCTCATTGAAACCAGCAGTAGCAGCAGACGTAAAGGAAAAGCAACTGAATGAGGAAAAACAAGAAAGACTTGCAAATGAGATATTAGTTTCTTTTTTCTCCCTATTAGTATAACTATAGCGTTGTCTCTGGAAACCTCGAACGTACTATTTTCATTCTTAAATCTACCATCGAAGTGTTGCCTGATCTTCTTCCTTTGCTGCTTTCTGCTTCTTGTAGAGGAATGTTTGCATCTCTATGAATAATTTCTTTTAGAACATAGTGTTTACACGGAAGGGTTCTGATACTAATCTGTCCTTTTTCCTGTTTTCCCAATTATAAAAATAAAACCTTTTGGAATATATACGTCTTTATGGTACTTGACTATTACGTGTTGATTGAATTCACCAAATCTGTATCGATTGTTTCCATTTTATTTCGCGTAAGCAGAACGTGTTAAGACTGCGATGTATAGAGTTGAGGCATCTGATATCTGTTCGTGTTCATAACTAATTTCAGAAATTTGGGTTTTTTTTTCTGTGGCTTTTTTGGTTTTATTTTCCTTATAGAAAACCGATATTTCCAGTTCATTTCTACCGAGTGCAAAAGGTGTCCCTAGAGTTATGGGGGAGACCATCGTTTTGTAAGTAGAAATAATTAACAAAAAAGCTATGAAAATGGAGATAAAAATTAACTTGTCCCATGAGAAAAGTTATCGCATAATTGAGATAATAGCGCGTTCGTTGATGTGTTTGAGTAGTAAACATAAAGATAGAAATATACGCAAGTGTTTGATAATTGTAAGGAGGTGACATTTCTTCCCTCGAGGGTTTAAGCAAGAAGATCTTAAAAGCTCAAATCTGGAGCAATTCAATATCTCCTACGCTCGAGGTACTTTATAAAATTATCAAACCAAACAATTACTAACTTCGGCACCTTTTCCATTCCAATGAGAATAACATTGCATAGAAAGTTGAATTACTTTTTCATTAACAAGACCTTTTCAAACATTTAAATCCTTAAGAAAATTGATATCCGAATAGACAACAACAAACAAAAATTGTTGAATAAAAGTGCCCAACTAAGTATGATGACAGTGACCTTTGTGAAGAACACAGCTGTTCAGAATCTGAATTTATCAGAAATGCAGTTGAATGTAAATGGTAAGAATTTACCATCTGATTTACAGCAATTACTTGGTAAGTATTCTCCTATTTTTGATGTTCCTGGTGAATTGCCACCTCATAGAAGACATGACCACAGAATTGTATTGAAAGCTGGGGGTTCTCCCATTAATGCGAGGCCCTATAGATACCCTGCCACCCAAAAAGATGAAATAGAGAAAATGATAAAAGAGTTACTGCAGTCTGGGGTTATTAGGCCTAGTGCGAGTCCCTATTCCTCTCCTATTGTGATGGTTAAGAAGAAAGATGGGTCTTGGAGGATGTGCATTGATTATAGGGAATTAACCAAAGGGACAGTGAAAGATAAATTTCCCATCCCAGTAATTGAAGAGTTGTTGGATGAACTAGGTGGAGCAAAATTCTTTGCTAAACTGGATCTTAGGTCCGGATACCATCAAATTAGAATGTGTCCCACCCATATTGAGAAAACTGTATTCAGATCACACCATGGTCATTATGAGTTTGTTGTAATGCCTTTTGGTCTCACAAATGCCCCTTCCACATTCCAAAGTTTAATGAACCATATTTTCTAGTCACATTTGGGGAAATTCATCTTAGTTTTCTTTGATGATATCCTTATCTATAGTGTGTTGGTCCAGTCACATGGCCCATTTGGAGACAGCTTTTCAAATTCTGAAAATCAACAAATGTTCTTTTGGGGAGAGAGAGGTGAATGTTAGAAGTTATGAGGAAGTATTCCATACCATTCTTTTTGAGGCTAAGGAAATAATAGCTTACTGAAAAAACTTTGTTAGAATATAGTTAAATTAATACTGTAACAACTTAAGCTTCTGATAAAATGATTACACACTTCATGATGGCATTAGAGCAAGAAATCCCAAGTAATTGTCTCATTTGTCACCCGCTAGTTAAATAAAAAAAATTCACATGCTTGGGCCATTTAAGAAAGAATCACGCGAGGGCATGTCAAAAAACGTAATGAAAGACATGACCAAGTAGAAGCGTCTAATACCATCTCCACAAACGAATTGCCTGTCAAATAAAATAATACCCAGTGATATGCCATTTTGAAGCATCTTATTTTTCAAGAACATAGCTTCATTTGGTTAACTGTCTACAAATTAATAGTCTATACAAGGAAGCTCGAAACTGTGACCTCTTAAGTAGCCGGCTATGAGAATTGCATTTGTAACTCAGCAAAAAATTCATGAATACGTAATTCACTATCAAAGCAAAAAATGCGTAATTTCTCCCATGGAACGTTAAAAACTTTCTAACTACGACACATTGAACTACAGATGAATAGGGAGCAACTCATCCAAGGACGATTTTCCTTGAGCCTACAAAACGTAAAGCCAGCTTCACAATTTGCTGGAGCCTGAAACTGAAATTATCTGGCATCGAAAATCAAGCAGTTTTCACTTTCCGAGATGGAGGACGGCGGAACAGACTGATAAGATCGTCAAGACCCTGTTAAGCAATACCATTGTCACATTCAGTTCTCTTTTCTTTCCATTAGATTTTTCCAGTCCTTGTTTTAGTTTGTTTTAGTGGTAAGGGGTTTAAGGAGGAACACAAAATTAGCAAACCAGAAGGAAATAATCAGGGATTTAATAAACTAAGAGTCATACCCTGGTGGTGATGACAAGAAAACTGAAAAGTGTAATCAAGTATGATCCGAGAACTAACAGCAAAAGCAAATCGAATGTTACGCTGGCAACCTACAATAAGAAGAAAGTAAGGTGTTAGATTTCTACAGGTAATGATGAGGAACATGATTTGCCACAATAAGCTCAAAGGTAAATCAAGTAATATGACTCTAGATTAATAGAGGTGCAAGATGAAACAGAACGGCCACGTTAGGCAAGTGAGGCCTCAACAAAATAGGCCTATCTGTTGAAATTATAATTGGACCTAAACAATTCAACTATGATCAATGATAAAATGTACTGTACACTAACAACCTCATTTCTTTACTACCGATTACCGAACCACAATTTTCAACACTTCTCTATCAAACTAAATTTTATAATATATTTGAACATTTTACCCACAACCATGCAGTTAAACCGGATTTAATCTATTGGGATTGAATAAGTACATTTTAAGAACATCTTTTTTAATGTTTTCTATGTTTAATGGACATTGCTATAAAGGTAGCTTGCGTGGAAATATTGATCTAGTTATCAAGATATTTCCTCCATCTAACTTCCGCAGACACCTCCTTGACTTTTTAACTTTTAGATACAAAAACCATTATAGACATGAGTACTAGGAAGGTAGTGGTGGCAAGGAGACAGAAGAGGGAGTGGTCTACGCACCTGATATATATGTAACCTGCCACTAATTGAGTCGTAAAAAGTAAACATTCCATCTAGAGTCTCATGCTGTATATTCACCTCAGCAGTATGATCAGCTAATTCCTGCAAGAGATAGATTTCACACGTGATGAAAATGAGAGAGAAAAAGATACGACTACCAGAAGGAGCTCAAATTGATTTATGCCAATGCCAGAGTTATTTTTTCTTAAATGATTATGAAATAAATATGCCAGTGCTGGAGTAGTATCTCTTTTCCAAATAAAAGCCCTCAAACATATTGTAGTAGAACCAAAACCTGTTGATGATCAATAGTCAGAAGCTCAAATGCCAGGGAGCACTTTAACAGGTCATACATGTGTATAAAACCAATAGACCAACTAGTTTGAAACCAAGCAAAACCAGCTCAATTTGGTTGGCCCATTCCTCACCTTTTTCAGAACATCCTTGTCCCAGGGTTGATTTGGACCAACAGAAGGCCCTCAAAAAGGAATTCCTTTTCTGGATAAATAGAAAAGCCTTTAAATATAATATACCAGAACCAAAATCTGCTTAATGACCAATAGCCAAAATCTTACATCCAGGGAGGAGTATAACAGGTCAAACATGTGCATAACACCAATGGACCAACTAGTTTGCAACCGAGCAAAACCAAGTTTGTTAGCCCATCCTCGTCTTTCTTAGATCATCCTTGTCCTATTGGGCTGATTTGTACCAACATAATAGTCACCATAACCAAGTGGTTCAAGACTAGTTGTGACCTAAACTTTATCTCCGACCATGTTACAAAGGAGAGGCATGCAGAAGATAAAGGAGGAGCTCACATGGTTCCACATATGTCATTACCAGCCAGAGAACTGATTCTCTCCAAAATCAGAGTCCAGTTTCCTTTTTCCCTTAAGATTAAATAGGAATAAGATACCTAACACATCCGGTTTTCTCAAATAGCCAATGCTTCCAAATGATGACAAATTCTAACAGATAAACGTTCTAGAAGAAGATTAAATGCATAAGATGTCTCTACAAAAGACATTTATATGATAGAGTTTAACTTGGCTGATTAGGAAATGCTATTATAATATTGTTTCAAAAAATATGAGCTGCTAGAAATAATAACACCAGCGAGTCATGTGAAAGATGTCACCGTCTATCTTTGAATTATTTTTGGTATGAGGGAACTGTATAAATGCATAAAAAGAACATCCCATTGCCAGTTGATCGGAGTCTGTTCAAACAATTTGGGATATCATCCAGTAAAGCATTCTAAATCCATTCTGTAGTTATTGGAAAACTATGAAGAAAGAATATGTTCACTATACAACATGGCAGATACATAGGAGCAATGCATGTTCAGTTGGCAGATGTTCAATTCTAATCCTGACACCCAGAAACAAGAATTGTTGATGCATGTTCAGAAATGAGAAGCAAGAGCATTTTTTGTAGCTCCTTTATTTATTTATTTATTTATTTTTTTATTTTTATTTTTTTTGGGGGGGGGGGGGGGGGGGGCGCTAATCTCATTTAAACTACAAATAAAGGAAAGGAAAACAGATAAGAAGAGACACATCATCTGATAAAGTAGAATGATCCGTATGAGCATTGGGGACAGTGATACATGATAAACAAAGATGTATGTGCATATGCGTGTGTCTATATGTTAACAGGATTCAAAAGGTTTCACGCAAAGAACGGTAGTACCTTTTGAAGTGCCATGATGAGTGGGTCATTCTTTGGAAGAAAAGGTGCCACTCGAGAAGTCCTAGACAGAAGGTCCAGCCAAGACCGTACATAGGAAGGATTAACAGCTAAACTACTATTGTCGGCAAATATATTTGTGCTCTTCCCTTCCTGGCTGTATATGTGTCTCTGTATAAATAGATACTTGTTAGACAAAATACAACCATATATTTAACAAGATGTAAGAAGGATATTTCTCAACCATGAGATTGCTCACTTCATGAGATAATAAGCAATGGTTCATACTTTAGTTGATATAACAGAAAGTCTACCACAAAATAATAAGGCATGCAATGCTGCAAGATGATGTACACATGCTTCGAGAATCAAGAAAGATTTACTCTTTTAGGGAAAAATCCTTGAAGTTTCTCCTAGAATGCAGAACTAGTAACACAATATCTAGCATACTGAAATGATCTGTTCAATATGAGTGAAAACATGCTAAACAGAGATCCTACCACCAAAACTGATCTTCTTACATACAGCTTCTCAAGAAAGGCACATAAAACTTTGTACTCCATATTAATTTTGCCAAAAATGAACAAAGATGACTGACCTGAATTAAAATAAGTATTACAAGAACACCTGATGCAAATGCATACCTCTTCTCCTAAACAACTACAAGCAATCCAGGACATTATAGCTCCAAATGTGATAACAAAGAGAACAAATCAAAATTTTGGGACTACGAACTTCACTCTTATAGTTTTATGATTGTACTATTCTGAACTGTTAGGTTTATCCTCATCCTAAAGATCTCTAAAAGATATGCTTCAACAGAATCACGTAAAATTCTCATATTGTTCATCTGACTCATTAAACAAAAGATGCAAATTAAGCTAAACTGTATTTTGGACAGATGTAATTAGGTCTTTTTGTAATTATGGCTTCCAGCACAAATTTTGTGTTGATGAATATAATGTTACCTTTCTTTAAAAAAAAGATGCAACATCAATAAAATAGTAGATATATTACTTATAAGCTAGCAGATTGCTTCCAGGAATCGACCAAAACTTAAACATGATTGTGGAAAATGTTAAGAGACCCCTTTTTTTTTCAAGGTTAAGAGACCTTCAATGAGAGTAACTTTGTCAATTAAATGGAGTCATGGAATGATGAGGTAAGAATGATTCTCTAAATTATCTTGTTTGTGTTGATTAAAATATGTGGTTAATGCTGATTATGTAAACAGTATATGCGCAAAACATTAAACACAACGGATATCTTAACAAAGAGGGAAAGATGTGGATGTGACATGCTTTAAAGGTCCCCTGAGAGGCCAAATAAGCCTCCCCTTTTCCTTTTTCAAGTTCAAACAGTTAGGTCCCAGTTGTCTATTTCTCGAAAAGTAAGATAATGTCACTTGAAGGTTGCTTGTTTCATGATTTATGAAATCACACTCCTATTATTATTTAAGCTTGTTTGGAACAGGTTTGGCAGCGAAGATGTAGATCCTTACTGCTAGACTTTCAGCAACAAGCTTGACACTTTGAATAATTGAGGCTTCACTCACAGAATGTCTGGGGGGAACAGGAAACAAGGATTTCAGCAAATTGCCATCAAAGAAGTTTGAAAATAGGACATAGAGGCATCAGTAGCAAAGCCACTACCTGTTATCAGACAGACCTCCAGTGCTTTCTAGCAATTCAGGTGCAGTAGAAAGCTCAGAAATTGTTGCTGCAGTAACTCTCAGCCTTGAAAACTGTTCATGCTCCCAGGCTACCTACAGCATTTTAGTATCTTTAGCACAGTAAAACTATTACACATGGCATCCTAAGAAAATAAAACAAGTAAAAATGGCATGAGTAACTGAACTTCAACTACAGAACAAAGCTCAATGACTTATTCTTCAGTCAGTGTTAACACTGTTCAATTATTCATTTATTAATGGGAACCTCTAATATAGTACAAATGAGATGGGAAATCTCAACCCTACCCCCAACATAAGATCAGATGGGAGGTTTCCTCCTTCCCAAGAAAGAATGCTGCATAGAACTATTCCTGGGGTTCCCTTTTCCTTTATGTTGCAGTTTACTTTGACTATGCCGAAATCTGAGTTTCACAATGACAAATTATTAGCAGCCAAGGTTCATTTTTAGCAGCCAACGCGAAGATGATTGAAGGAGAAAAAGAATATCCAGCACCCAGATTCTGTTGGCATTGCCACTAAATTACCAGTTTACTGTAATTGCACTAATAACACCCATTCAACCAGCAAACACCATAGACAATATTGTTAAAATTTGTGACTGTGACCAGACAGATCTGCCACTGACAAATCTCATTTTTTAGTAACATGCCTCTTGTTACAAATGACACCAGAAATGCAACCAAGCACAAACTTAGACCACTATGTAAAACACACTAATGAGTCGCACCATGGCAAAAAAATGTCAAATTGATTAAGTAGGAAAATACTAAGCAGATTTGGTCCAATAGAAATGGCAAACTGTAAGTTTTCACAAAAATACCCTTATATAGTTTAGGTCCGTGTATGATCCAAGGGAAGGGGGAATAATTGCTCGAATGAAGCAGTAGTCAATTTTCTCACACAAAAAAGCATTTACAAAGTTTTTCTTTCACCATGAAAATGAAAATTCCATCACCACATCGGAAAACATTCAATGCCCCAAATACCCTTTTGCGAAAGAGGTTTCTGAGGCTCTAAAGCTGGTCTAAGGGTCTGCATATAGATGACATCAAAGGACAGGCCTGACCAACAGAAAAGAAAGATGTGTGCTTACTCGAGGACTGGAGATGTTTATTTTCTTGTGCTTAAGACCAACTTGAAGCCCCGATTCTTCTGCTACACGAGAGAAACCCTACAAATACAGATTTTTAGACTAGAAAGGATTGCGGTACAAGTAACAAAAAATTGAAATGCTCCAAGGCTCTTTCAGTTGATGCGATCATTCAATACCTGAAATATTTGTTGAATGTATGCGTTTTCGGGAGGTTTTGAAACATGAAGATGTAACTCATTGCTGCCCAAGGACCCAAGACTATTCAAGCAAATGGCATAGTCTATACTCTCACGTAGACGTTGGTCAAAACTTCGAAGCCACTGAAAAAAGGAAACTACAGATTGGAAAGACAGAGCAAGATAATTGCAACTTCTGCATAAACAATGTTTGGGAAAGAGTAGTGCACCTTCTGAGTTCCGTTGTAGTTATAGGGCCCACCAGATGTCAATCCAAAAAGTAAATTATATCTACCTCTTGTTTTAGGATTTGAATACAGAACCGAGAACAGCCTAGCTATCTCAAGAAGTGCCACAACACCACTTCCATTGCTATCACTTCCAACTGACAATGCCTGTAGATTTTAGCATAGAATAAGCAACTAATGTCATAATGTATACTGGCAGTTCACAAGTTAACGGAAGTTATCATTTACCGGTGCAGCCCCAAAGGTGTCGTATGAAGCAACTATGGCAATAGTAGGGAGTTGGCTTGAGTCTCCGTCAAGTTTTAGTCCTGGTAACCATCCCTAAATTCACCCATAAATAATAATAAACATCCCTGATAATTAATGCAAGACAAATTAACATACAAATACCAGCTATCAAATTAACTTTATTTATTAACCTAACTTATTAACCAGCACATATTTTAGATTGTTATAGTAACTTATTTGAACATCTCTCCTATAATTCAAGAAAAAATCTATGGTAAAAAAATCTATGGTAACTAGGAAAAACATTAAAAAATTACAATAGAATAAATTTTGGTTAACCACAACAAGAAAATGAACCCATGGGATATTTCAAATGATTTTTCAATCAAATTATAAAAAAGAATAATTTAATAATAATCTAAATGATAAGGTTTATACCTACCGACTACACAGGGATTTACAATATTTATAGCAACTTCTGCATGCAAAATGAAGAACCACAACCATTTCCAACTACTAATACGGTTGGCTTTAGCAACCATAGAAAGAACAACATCTTCTTTACATGACAAAATGAAACAAGCAAAACATGTCCACCTCCTTGCCTAAGTTGACATCAACATGGACCATGTTTATATATTAGTAACCATATACAGTATAGTTACTATAGGCATAATTTGGACTTCTAAATGTGCTTTTCGTAGTGCTTGGGTAGCAACATATAGCAGGTAGGACATCCAGTGCGGATCAAATGCCCATTATCAAGGGATAGCTTCATACTTCCTTTCTGGAGCGATGAGCCAGATATAGCAAGTATGCCATAACAAATTGTTTCCATAGTGCTTAGAGAGCAAGAGATAATATATAGAATGTCCACCCATATCAGAATCGATATAATTAAGGCATAGCTCATTTCTTCTCTTCTTCTAGAGTGATGAGCCAGTGATAGTGAGTTTGTCATCACTAACAATATCCCCAAGGTCAAGTGAACCAGGGGCTATGAATTAAAACCGTTGCTACCTGCAACCCCTCTGGGAAAAAGAATCCCTCCTCAACCACCTCGTCTCCGGTGTAAAATTCTATCAATAGCGCTAATAACGTTAAAGCAAAGCAGTAGTTCCTATAAACATATAAGAAAAAGTGACCACAATTGATAGCAAAAAGGGGCGATAAATTTTAGCGATCAATAATGTCAATTTTTAGGCCATTAAGAAAGGTCAATGTCAATAGAAAAAACATCAACTTAAACATTCATGGTAAGTCAAATTTCTTCAATTTAGAACCAGAAGGTGAACTAGAACCTGAATATTTGCAATGGTGGGGGATGCAATTTTCTTAGGATCTGAGGCAACAACAACAAGCTTGTATCTGTAGATATGAGATCAGCCGAATCATTGACACTAGGAAATGAAACCAGTTTGATAATTAAAATTGAAACACGATGACAGAAACAATGTCAAATATCAGATACTCATTCAGTTCCATGTACAAGTAATATAAATCAAACTAAACTAAATAAACATCTATGCACGATCAACTAGTTGCTCTAACATTCTGATGTAGTTATATTTTTTCTTTTGTTTTCTTCTTTTTGTATCTTTTGGTGGACAAGCACATATACAATAAAGGCATTAGAGATAGTAATCCAACTTTTCAGCTCAAATTAAATCTTATTTTGGCAGCAATAAAATATGTCAAATTAGCTGAAGAATAAGGATGAACAGAAGCATTTAATTTTATGATGGCGACTGCAGATAGTCAAGAAATTTTACAAGCATACTACAACAACAACAATAACAACCCAGTATAATCCCACTAGTGGGGTCTGGGGAGGGTAGTGTGTACGCAGACCTTACCCCTACCCTGGGGTAGAGAGGCTGTTTCCGATAGACCCTCGGCTCCCTCCCTCCAAGAACTCCCCACCTTGCTCTTGGGGTGACTCGAACTCACAACCTCTTGGTTGGAAGTGGAGGGTACTCACCACTAGAGCAACCCACTCTTGTCGAATTTTACAAGCATACTAACAATAGAAAAAATTATTCAGACTACAATCAGAGATCTTTAGGACATCAGTCCAATATTGTCATGTTTTAGTAACTTGTTGTCAGATGAAAGAGGCAACTTCTATCTCAAAAATAATAGTGAGACATAAACTTACCCGCCTGTAGTAGCAGTTGCAGGTTGACCACTAGCATCATTTCTCTTGACTTCAGCTAGTACAGCACTGATGTTATCATCCTCAAAAGCAAAATATACAGGATACTGGAAGAAAATTTCATACAGTTAAATAATCACCACATTTATGTCATATGCAATAACAAATGTTGAATTCTTTCAACATGAAGAAGATGCAACTAAACCACAAGTGCTATCCAAACGAGAAATCTGGTGAAGGCAGAAGACGTACAATAAAAACACTATCTAGAACAAAAACATTGTCCAATGTTTGGGGAGAACTTCCCACAAAATGCAGTGAATTTAATTATATAAAATCACATATAAATGGAGACACAGGTCACATGAATTAAACTACCTCCATCGCAATTCAACTGCTACACCCCGTAACATTTCGTCAATTTTTAATGCATCTTAAGGTGTATGTAGGCATATAGCTCCATCTAATTATCTCAAGTAGTTTGGAATGGACCATAGAGTTATTTCTTAATGTGTGGTGTTCTTAATTTAATAAAAATGGTAATAATAACATTGACTCCCCCCCCCCCCCCCCAAAAAAAAAAAACAAGTATTAAGAATTTATTTAATTAAAGACCAAACCAAACCAAACAGGCGCCTAGACAAAGGTCAAAGACAGCTTTAGGAACGTGATGAAGGTGCATTATAACTCTCATGCATTTACGTCACTGAACACATAACGAGGAGCAAAAATTAGAACACACAGAAAAAAAGATAATCAAGGATGTGTTTGCCTCACAGGGATGTTAGCATGTATAAGCAACCGCTCCAGCTCAGACACTTTATTCCTCAAAAGGTCAAAATCACCATCATCACCAACTGCAGCGTCTACTTTTTCTGGACTAAATTTAGGAGGGAGTAAAAGCAGTAAGCCCCCTAACAGATTCCCTTGTCCAATATATTCTGCAATAAAACGGAAAACAGGAAGAGCACCATTACTCCATTAGACAAGTGAACTAGAATTGGGAAGAAAACCAAATCACTAAAAACAAGAATCAATTATGTTGTACAATGAATTTTTTAAGTTGAATTTTTGGATTAGTTTTTCTTTCTGCAACTGTCAAAAATTAATATGCCCTTTAGCAGAGTTAGCAATCCAACAAACAAAACAATTACTATCAGATCAAGTCAACAACAATCAAGCAGTTCGAAAAGAGTATATACCAAAAGTATTTTAGCAGACTTATCACATTAAAAACAAAAGCCGAGACAGAGAAAAGAAAAAGAAAATCTCAAAGTGCAATAGAAGGCAATCAATTTAAATTGATAAGGCAAAGGTCAAGCATTCATGTTTTTATGACATTAGAAGTCAATGTCCCAGACAGTGAAAGGAGGGGCCCACTGCTGAAAATACTTATTTACAATGCAATTCAGCTTTTGAGAACAAACCAGAATATTAGACTGTTCCTGCGGGTACATAAATCACTGTAGCACTCCCAATCAGTTTGTCCTTTCTTCAAACAATATATTTTATCTGCATTGTCAACCTACTGATAATTTTCACTTTCATTCTTAAAATAAAACCTTCTCGAAGTCCAAGTTGTTTAAAATGAACTAAGCACATTCTCAAAATAGTCAATGTGTCTAGCTTTTGCCTTGTTTTTTCTTTATTTTTTAAGGGAAAAGGTCCAAATTTACCCTTATAGTATTCGAAATTGCTCAGTTTTGCCCTTTGCTACACTGTTAGTCCATTCATACCTTTATTGTTAACAAATCGTCTCGTATTAGCCATGTCATTAACGGAGCTCCAACTGAAATAGGAGGACTCCATTTCTCCAAACTGTTCGATAAAAAAGGTCCAAATTTACCCATCAACTGATTATGGTTTAAAATTACCCTCAGTTAGGAGCTTTGTTGGAGGCCACGGCAAAAAATGAGAGTTTTTTCTAACAGCGCGGATAATATTATACAAAAAATTTAACAGAGAGCAAAGTTGCTCAATTTCGGAGGTGATAAAGCCATCAAGAAGATATGAATTATGATCCCTGCAAGTATTTTTTTGCTTGTTTGTGCGAAAGGAACCGCAGCAGTTCTAACAGAATTTCAACTCCAGACAACTCCCCAAAGTCTAGATGTCTACTTAATCTATTTAGCTAGAGCCCTAACCCCTGTAAATTGCATTCATCATTTTCCGAACTTCGTTAGCTCCCTAATCTTAGCATAGTTTCTTTTGATGTATTGAAGCTAACACAAATTCTCTTTTCTATCTTTTGCACCCTCTTAATGCCATTTAATGAAACTTATTACTTCATCAAATAAATGCATCAATTGCTATAAAAAAATCATTAACAATAACTAACGAGCTTCTTAGCTGAACTATGGCTGGTAAACGCAACTTTCGAACACTAAATCCATCTTCAACTTATTACTTAATCAAGTAAATGCATCAATTGCTATATAAAAATCATTTACAATAACGACCAAACTTCTAGCTGAACTATGGCTAGTAAACGGGAAACATTAAATTAATCATCAAAGTTTTGTGTACTGAGAATGTAAAATTTCCAGCAGTATATGAAAGCGCGAACCTTTAATGAGATCGAGGTTCAACTCACGAACGGGAAGCATGAGTACAGTGCGAGAGAGATCGGCAGAAGCGAAGAGCGAAGAACCGGCGTGGTGATTGAGAGTAGCGAGGCGAGATCCGAATGGGACGCCGGAAAGATCGTACTGAACGAGCCGGTAAACGTCGACGACTGTGATGGCATCGCACAGGTCGACGCACGCGACGAGGACTAATACCAATGCGACTACTGGATAGTAGACGGGATCCAATACGGCCGCCAGCCTTCTCTGAGAATTCGCCATTGAAGAATGGCTGCAGAACTCTCTCTGTGTGTGTGTGTGTGTGTGATAGGGTTTTGATGGATTGATCTGAAAATATATTAAAGAAGTGCGTAGTGTAATAGACTGTTTGTCTGGACACTAGGAAGGGTGAAGTTGATGAAGATAATAATAAAAGCAAACAAATAAATAATGAATGTCTGTAATAAAAATGAAACTATTGGTGGGTGAAGATAATGATTCGAACCTTTTTAACTTTGAGTTTCAAATTAATAATTTATTCAACCGGACGGGTTTCCACTTCCTGTGCTCACAATTATACATGAATTTGATCATGACAAAACATATAAATTTTATCACTTCGGGAGGTTATAATTTCTTACAAACTCTATTCAAGTTATAAACAAAATTTATTGTCTTTACTTATATTTAAAATCAAATTATAGAATTTCAAGAATTTAAAAGAGAAAAATAGGTAAAATACTTAACTTCAATTCATAATTTATTCATGAGTGAAGTTCATGGAACAATTGACAATCACTATGTTCAATATTATGTATAAGTTGAGCACCATGCACGTATCCCAGATAACGTGTTATAAAATAATAAGAGAAGAAGAAGATGGAAAAGTAGAGAGAGAATTCTTATTGATTTCTGGGTGTTATAAAATAATAAGAGAAAAGAAGAGTATTGCATGGAAAAGTTGAGAGAAAATTCTTATTGATTTCGGGATGATCTACAATAGAATAGAATCTCTCTATTTATAAGGGAAAAGTGACTTAGTCACCAAGTAACAAACCCTAAAATCTTTCTAAAATATAGACATTCACCTTAAATACAATTCTATTTATAACACCTTCCCCTTCAATATCTATTCAACACATAATGTACCTCGTTAAAACTTTAACTAAAATAAAACCCAGTGGGAAAAAAATTCTAGTGAAGGAAAAAAAATACACATATCTAATAATACGCCTTTTGGTTGCCTTGTTAAAAAACTCGCAAGGAAAACCCAGTGGCACAAAAACTTATAAGAGAAAAAAGAGTACAACGCGTATTAACTCCCCCTGATGAGAACATCAATTCACATATTTGAGCATTCGCATTCCAATCATGTGCACCATCTTCAAAATATCATTGGGGAATATTTGATAAACAACTCATCCATATTGACATAAATAAATATGTTGCACCTTGAAATCATCATTCTTGATAGATATGTAATGTCTTCGTATAATATCGTGGAATGGCCTTTTCAATATCTCCATAGAAGTAAAAATTCTCACTATCATATTATCATGCTTGTAGTTATAGCAAAATACATATGTGCACAAATTGCACTTAGGATATAGTAATTCAGGACCAAGAAATTCTCCAAGAATTGTATATGCTATCAGCATTTTAAATCGTTCATGGATTGTCATATAAGTATAGTCAAATAATCCATATAAATGGACTTTAGATTTACATCAAGTTTTCATGACATGCTAGACATATAAGATAGCTAAAAGTGATTGAATGCTCTGTTGACTTTATACTTTCAAGTATTTGAACTGCAGGTCTAAAACTACATGTATTTCATATTAAACTAATTCTAATCGAATTTTGTCTCTTCCATTTGGCCAATATTTTTATGTCTGTATTCGGCAGGCTTAAGATCATCTATACTTAGCGCTATCATAGATGTCATTGACGAATATTTTATATCGATTACAATATTTTCTCATAAAGACATAATATAAAGATCTCTTCATTCATTTCAGGTGCCTGAACCTCTCGTGAGGTTTTATGAAATGTTATGTCATGTACTCTTCTAGAGTACTAGTCTCTTTACTATAATTGTTTTGATCATTTGCTCTTCTTCTTCATCGAGAATTTTACTTGGTACCAATTTGTCTATCTGCTTCAGGCACACCATAGACTTTATCCTTCTAGGACTTATTCTAAAAGGAGTGTTTGCAATGAGAATATAGTTAATTTCTTTGGGTCAGCAAATGCGTCTGGCATGCTTTGCAATATATTGTAGATGAATTATCTTTTTATGAACTTCATGTTCATATTACCTTATTTGATAGTCTAGATGTAAAAATAATAATTCATTCCACGTAATTTTTTCTCAACTGTTTATCGTGTCTCCCCTTCATGTTAGAAAACCCAACTTGCTTCCTCAACTTTGGAAACCCACCTTTTTGTGTTATGGTGTTAACTAAAATATACATCTCACATTAATAATAATAAGATAAAATTATTTGATTCCTTACCCCGAATCACTTGTGAGGGGAGAATGTAATATACTTTCGTATATAAGGTATATCAAACTAATATCGATAACTTTGTTCTCATAAACAATAGTTTAGCTATTAAGTGGAGGCACTCAACAAATCATTTTGCCAAATCAATGGTGATGTAAAATAACTTATCAAGATGAACTATCTTGAATAAAAAATTATGGAATATGCTCTAAATTAAATTATTGAGCAAGTTATCTGGCAAACACCATGTTGCGGGTTAATAATAATCGCACATGTAACCATCTCGTAGATGCATCTTATGTCGTATACATGTCAGGTGAATGAGCTCATATTCACCTTTGATATTTCCGGCATTCATGGGATTCAATCCCAATTTTAGTTGGTCTATTAATTAATAAGAACAAATAACATAAGAGAATTTGTAAAGAACTTTCTATTTCTTTAATATTTACCTATGTGAATTCTCTTTTATTTTTGCACATCATACTTAAATTAATATGGCTAAACTAGTTATGCCAACTAGATAAATTATCAATATTGGTGAACTTCATGTTTACATCATGATATGTGCAATTATAAATTAACTCCAAGTTTATTTTGATATGAATTTTTATATAAATAAACTTCTATTTCATTGTGACATTCTTTTATTTGTTTAGTACAAACTAGAGAATAAAGTGTGTATTTATATATATATATATATATATATATATATATATATATATATATATATATATATATATATATATATATATATATATATATTACCATGCTACAAGTCGTAGTAATAGAAGATATTAAATCTTTTCTTTATTTATAGTCTCAATATAACCAACAGCTTTCGCGAATACGTTAGAAACTCAATAAGTTTCTTTGAAACTTACTACAATACAATACCTTATGATAATCAATTTTATTTATCCAAAATAGTATAATTTGCTCTTCCAGAGCTCTCAATTAATTTTGTACTATCGCATATTCATCAACATCCATATGACGAATATCTCTTTCAAGGAGAAAGTTATACCATTATGGTCATGTTCAAATCATTATAGGCAAGATATGATGCTTCTATTACTTTTACCCTGTGATAATCTCATTGCCTTAATATTTTGGCATAATCACAATGGGTACCTGATCAATGACCATTCATTCAATAATAATAAAATTATTTTCTTATTTCATCTCAAACCATATTCCAGAGGTGAGTGTAGTATATTCACTGCCACTAGCACGTTCATATTCTTCCAAGAATGAATATGTATTCATAAATCAAATGTTGTCACATTCACATCATGAATGGACCATAATAATCTATATTTGCTTTACAAAATCTCATGTCAAATTGATGACAAACATTACTTTCACAAAGTGAAAGGGTATTTTGAGAATCCTTATTGTTCTCATTACTATAATAATGACGATTATAATTCCGTGTATTGCCACGTCCACATCCATTGATATCTTCACGGTAATAATTTTATCTTCTTTCAGACTTATCATTTACTGCTACCACATTCTCTTAAGAGAATGAGAATGAAGCAAATTCAACCGGATGGGTTTCCACTTCTTGTGCCCACAATCATACATGAATTTGATCATGGCAAAACATAAAAATTTTGTCACTTCGGGAGGTTATAATTTCTTACAAACTCTATTCGAGTTATAAGTAAAATTTATTGTCTTTGCTTGTATTTAAAATCAAATTATAGAATTTCAAGAATTTAAAAGAGAAAAATAAGGTAAAATACTTAACTTGAATCCAGAATTTATTCATGAGGGAAGTTTATGGAATAATTGACAATCATTATGCTCAATATTATGTATAAGTTGAGCACCATGCACGTATTCCAAAGCCTCTACTCAATTGGTTGAAGTCTCTTGCTGATAACGTGTTATAAAATAATAAGAGAAGAAGAGTATTGCAGAGAAAAGTAGAGAGAGAATTCTTATTGATTTTGGGATGATCTACAATGGAATAGAACCCTCCATTTACAGGGAAAAATGACCTAGCCACTAAGTAACAAACCCTAAAATCTCTCTAAAATATAGACATTCATCTTAAATACAATTCTATTTATAATACCACGCATGTAAATGAAGCGGTAAACAATGCGTTATTGGATGAATAAAAGAGAGTTTAAGAGAGTGAATTCAGGTAGTTAATTTGGTTAAGGCAAAAACTTCAAGTTTCAACAGAAACTTTTTATTGCTCCCACAACTGCACCTATTAAAGCAACTAAAAGAATACGGAGTATTAATTAGGCAATTTATTTATTCTCAATAAAATTTTTGCTTAATTCTTATCTAGATTTACGACCAAAATTCTAATAGCGTGATGATATAAAACAAATATGTGAAGTTTGCAACGCTTTAGTTCAAAATAATTATCACTTTAAGATAGTTCTGTTTAATATTGCTCAATTCTTAAAAATTATTGAATAGGAGTAACTTAGTAAACTATACCTTATATTTATTATTTTCTTAATGGACGTGAAAAGAGCTAAAACCACAATTAAAATGAGACGGAAGGAGTAAAAGAAAGATAATAGAATTACATAATTTGAAGATGTGAAAGGAAAGTAAGATTTTGAAAAGTTCCACAATTCTTCTAGGCATGTACCAAACCACGCCGCAAAAGAGCAATTGACTTAACTACTACATCTCATTCCCAAACAAGTCGAGTCAGATATATATCTGACTCCAATAATTCCCTAGACGGTGAAAAACACACAATAATTCCCTACCATAACATTGTGACTCCAAATAAAAAGGGGAAACCAAGAATATATCTACATTTTGCAAGAGTCACATGAAGTAGGTCAAAACAGTACTTTGTATTTCTATACATCACTCTACTAGAGTTGTCTCTACAAAAGGCTCCGCGGATGCCCATGATAACCCTTTCAAATGAACTATTTACTCTCGAAGTGCAGCAGCGAAATATTCATCCCTTAAAACCTATATTCTTAAGGGCAGGAAATTCTAAAGCTTGTCCATGTTCTGCAAAATTCAGTGTGCTGTTCGTTGGTTATTCTTCGTTAGGCTGCAGAAGAAATGGTGCTGCTTAGAGAACAAAAGAAAGGACATTAACCCAAATATATACAGATTATAGACAACAACAATCATTAACAGCAAGATCAAAATAAAATGTATCCAAACCTCAAAACTTTAAAGTAGAGATGTGATACATGATCCTACAAGTGATTTCGAATTTAGGTAAGGATGCTACGGAACACCTGTCATGCTAACATTTATCTACATTTCGAATTTAGGTAAGGATACATAACGTTCATGTTGGGTTAAACAGATAATATGGTTCCTTTGATGGGCTTCTGCTTACCTTGGTACTGAGGATAACAACAGCTCTCCCCCCCCCCCCCCTCTTATTTACTATTTTATTTTATAGGTATGTGTAAGTTGATAAGTAACAACCTCTTTCTGTAGATACCTTTCGTGAGAACATGATCCTTCCCTTGCCGTCATTCCACATCTTCAAAGCCAATTCACTTAGATCCTCATGTGTACTTCTAAAGCTAAAGAAGTGCTGCTATATAACCACTTGGTATCTAAACTACTTTAATAGTATCTCTGATCCTCACAAATCGTTCCTCTGTCGGCCAAAGCTACTCCCCTGTGACAGCAGACTATTGGCACCTAGTTTCCTAATGTCATGCACAATGTGTATGATGAAACCTCCAAGATGTCTCACCATAAGGAGGGATCCTCATACATAGAAAAGGATCCAATGAATTTGAAATGATTCAACAACCTCATTTTGGGAGGGTGAAAACATTAAATAATATCAGAAGTGCAAAAATGATCAAAGAATTTTCGGCCCCGGAGAATTCTAAGGTACTGAAGAAGTAAGGAACTTCATTTTTTTCCTTTTTGATAAGCACATGAAATTCACTGACAAAGTAATGTTTATTGGTGAGAAATACAGTATGTAAATAAGTCTGTACAGTTATGTATATAGAATTACAAAGTACATCAATTTAGTGGATATTTCCCAATTACTTGCACTAATATATAAGTAAATATCATGTAAATTTGTCATGGTTTTTCGTGGAGTCCATATATTCATTTGACACAAAAAAGAAGTATTTGAGGTATGTTTCCAACTTCTTTTGAAATGATTCTTAGTTCCATTCATCGGAAAGTTCATGGCGGTCAATTCTCTAGAACATCATACACAAAATTCAAAAGAGAAAAGTCCTCACAGAAAGGATTTTTGGTACATCCAAAAGTTCTGCAATGACTAAAAGTTAAAAGAAAGGAGTCATTACCCAGAAGGTGCAGTTGGCATCCAACTTTGCTATGGTTTCAACAAGTACATTTATTAGTAACATATTCCATGTATTCAGTTAGCTGACCCTTCTTCATTCTCAGGAAAGAGAAATTGAAGGTCTTCATTGTCCCTGTACACTTGTACCAGAGCAGCTGCTTTATATGCAAACAACCCGACCATAGCAGGAACCAGCTGTTAAGAACACAAAACATATGTCACATTAACTTATGAACAACCACAATCAGAGGAATCAAACAGAGGATAGCTTAAATAAGTCAAGATTCTAAAGGTTTAAATAGGTGTTAATTCAAATGCTATAAATGTACACCTGGAAATCAAAAAGATCATGGGCAAAATGCTGACACAATTCCCACAATCCATATATTGCTGCAGGAAACACAAGCCTTGGAGATGAAAGAGCAATGCTGCTACCTTTAACCGATCTCTCAAAAAAATCCTGCAGATCTTGGCTTCGTATTCCAATTCTGAGGGGAAGAAATATCAAATCACTTCAGTCAGTCAAGTTCACCATTCTTATGTGGAGCATAACCAAACAAAGACATAGTAATGACATTACTTCTTTAGTTTCTTTTTCTTAAAAATCTCAGGAACTGTCTCTTGTGAGAGGTTGTCTGCATGTTGGCAGAGGAGCTGCAGGTACACATAACTGCATAAGAAATTACAGACAGCATTACCACAATGAAATAAACCGAGCCGAATATGATGCGGCCGATTTTATCGAAACATATCCTCAAGAAAAGAGAACAGTTCAAATGTGAAGATTCTATCATAACTAGGTACTTGTAAGGACTAGATGATGTAAAAGCAATTTTCTTAATATTCTAACCTATCCATTTTTACCTGCCTATATGTGCCAAACTAGGTTGTTTACAAGTACTAGGGGATGATCTATAAAGTATAAACAGAATAGATAGAGTAAAAAATAGATCTAAATCATACCTGAAAACAACTCCCGTTGCATAGCTCAATGCAGCCTACGAATTGAACAAGTAAAATCTGTCAGTCCACTGCAGATGCAGGTTTGTACTGACCTGGGACCTCTTTCATAAGGTAGACAAGAAAATAACCCAGTGAAAAAAGAATAACAAAACAAGTTGAGCACGACCAACACAGAATACTTGGAGTGCAAGTTTAGTGACGTGGCTGGGGAGGCTGATATTGAAGTGAGGCTGGGCACACAAGTTATACCAAAGAGAGATAGTTTTAAGTATCTTGGGTCTATAATCCAAGGAAATGGGGAGATTGACGAGGATGTCACACATCGTATTGGAGCGAGATGGGTGAAGTGGAGGCTCGCATCCGGCGTTTTGTGCGACAAGAATGCACCGCCAAGACTTAAAGGTAAGTTTTACAATATAGTCGTTAGACCGACCATGCTGTATGGGGCGGAGTGTTGGCCAATTAAGACCTCTCATGTTCAGAAGTTAAGGGTGGCGGAGATGAGAATGCTAAGATGGATGTGTGGTCACACTAGGAGGGATACGATTAGGAATGAAGATATTCAAAATAAGGTGGGAGTGACCTGTATGGTGGAAAGATGCGGGAAGCTAGACTGAGATGGTTCGGTCACGTGAAGAGAAGAAGCGTGGATGCCACTGTGAGGAGTTGTGTGAGGTTGGCTATGGTGGGTTCAAGGAGACGGCGTGGTAGGCCGAAGAAATATTGGGGAGAGGTGATCAGACAGGACATGACACATCTTCCGCTTACCGAGGACATGACTCTTGATAAGGGGTGTGGAGGTCGAAGATTAGGGTTATAGATCAGTTAGTGGTCGAGTTTATTTCCTTTTCACACATGTACTTCCTTCCCTAGCTGTAGTACTAGTGATACCTTGTGTTCATTAATTTTACATCGATATTTTTATCTTCACTTCGTTTTATTTTTCTTATTGTTGTTACTATTTCGTTTGCCGCAGTTCTCTGTCGTAATTGCTGTGATTTTGCTGTATTGACCGGAGGGTCTTTCGGAGACAACCTCTCTACCTTCACAAGGTAGGGGTAAGGACTGCGTACATACTACCCTCCCCAAACCCCACTTGTGGGAATATACTGGGTATGTTGTTGTTAAAACAAAACCAGCTTTTTTAGTCAAGAAAGCAGTGGAAATGTAAAGAAGTTTCCAATTGGAACAAAAATTGGGCATCAATGGTTACTGCAGCTGTTGTGAGATGTTCTACTAAAGTTGATTGGGTAGTTTATTATAAGAAGACTGTAAAAGAGAGTATGAAACTCGGCGTCTCGTTCTCTCCATTGTAAGCTTTCCCAATTGCAGTAAATCAATCACCTATTGTGATTTGCGTGCATGTGCTCTCACTGCTCCCCAAGCTCAAGTGAAGATTTAGGCAAATATAGCACAACTAATAATGGCCATTAATGCTTCTTTATTGATAAGTAACATGGCCACTAATGCTTCTAAGGTTATACTATATGCCTTCTATTATAGAATGTCTCGAGCTCAGAACCTCTTCTACCAAATACCTGGACTGATAAAGCTACCAAACAATATCCACTGCAAGCAGTCCCAATGCCCACCGTTAAGTAAAGTAGCTCCTTCTTAAGCTGTAAGAGAAACAGAAAATGCTTTATACCTTGTAGATTTAGAACATAACATAGTTCATTTGCAGATATCTTTGCTGTGCGCTTCAACAATCTTTTAATTGGGATACAATTTCATTGAACCATGCTTTCATAGTGAGAGTAATAACATTTGAAATCCTTTCCTTGTCACTTTCACATACTCTTAGGAGCAGGTGAAATGTTATCCAGGTATAGCCTAAGGTGCCTTCTACTTAAGAATTACCATCTTTCATGCTTTATGACACAAAATTATTAGAAGACACCTGAAGAAGTCCAGCCAGCAACTGCAAGAATATGCAAGCAACCATAATTAACTACCCATTTTATTCTTAAAGTCAGTAAAGGTCTTGTAAATCACTGAATAGCTCAGACTAAGCATGCATAGAGTAGGTGTTCGTAGAAACATCAGCCATTCAGATTCTACCCTTTATCAATAAAATTTCTCTAATAATATCCCCTTTTCTCGAACAACCATAAAAAGAATATTGAAAGCAGGAGATAATACTAATACAGAAGAAAAATCACAGAGTGATAACAATATACAAGAAGCCGACTTTCCTTTGGACACCGTTTCGCCACAAGTAAATAAGACAACATGAATCACAATAATGATGATAACCCGGAAGAGAGATTACGAGTAGAATCTCTACTATCTAAACCGACTACACTAGTATTCCAGTGCTGCCAAATATAAACATTTATTATTATAAATATAAAGAGCAGGAATTTAGTAGGATGCTTGGCGGATACATACAGCTTCATATCGGAGAAAGTTTAGCCTTTTCCTTCTTTCCCTATCATCTTGTATTTCCTGTGCATATCATTAGAAGCATCAATAGCAAAATTATTACTAATACTCTTTCCCTTGCTCATAATTAAGAATATCCAAAACTCCACTAAAAATAGAAAAAAAAGAACTTGTAAATAAACACCTTAAGGGTCCTCTTTTTATTAACTGGCGCCGTGGCATCACCTGAAAGCCACTCTTTAGTACTTTTCAATTTCAAAAACCCACCTTCATTATCTTCTCCTGATACCTGCATTTGCATTTTCTTGGTTCAATATTCAAATATGAAGCAAACAAACACCAAAAACCCATAAAACAAAAAGAAAATACAGTTATAACACTGAGAGTGTAATAAATTTTTTATACCTATCAATATAATTTAACCTTTATAACAAGTTACTTAGCATTTAGTCTAGATTACCGATCACCGCTATTAAATAGTGTTACCTGCAATTATCTTTTGAAGTGAATTGATTGTGTAAATATTTTTTACACCGTCAGTGCATAAAACATTTTAAAAAAAAGGTAGGCATGAAAATACCTCTTGTGACTGTGTAGCCTCAGTTGCACCATTTCCAGCTTCTAAAGAATCAAAATTTACCACATTTCTGAGCCAAATTCTATCAGAAATTCTGGATATAATATCCCCATTTAACTCTCTTTCCCTTAAGAAATCTTGAAAAACGTCATCCACTGCAACTTCAGTCACTGAGGCAAAAACAATTTTAGAAAAAATGGAAATCACTCAAATGGGTAGTTACAAACTTACAATGCTTTCAACAAAAAGTAAAATTTAAGTAAAACAATTACCGGGTCGAGAGGTTTTGAGGACAGAGAGTGTTGTAGTGAATCTGGGGTGGGACCGGCAGCGACGCGGCGGTGAGGTTAAAGGGGAGAGAAACTGAGAGTGATTGGAAAAACACAATGGTAACATTTCAGTTCGTATATATGATATGGAATTCATATACTAATGCTATACTTTGGAATTTGACCCAAAAAGAAAAGGAATTTTTTTTTTGGGTACAATTCTTTTTTTGGAGTGGACAATTTGAAGCTAGCTAGTAGCTTCCCTTTTATCCTCTGAAAGTTGTTCTGAAATTTTTGCTTGATAAAATGGCCAAGACGCCAAGTCCAAGTTGCACATTGGAGAAGGGAAATATCTTCTTTTCCTGTCCTTTTTTTTAAAAAAAATTTAAATTTATTTTGTTTTCTTGGTGAAAATGCTGGCTTTTAAAAAAATGGTAGTACATCTTTTTTTTAACTACAAACAAAAAGGCCAAATAAACAGTCACTTCTACTTCATCTTGTTTGGAATTGAATGGATTTAGGAGTTATTTGGTTGTCATATTAATTATCCAGGGATTATAAATATAAAATTATTTATGGGGAAAATGTAACAGAAGAATTATTTTATCGAGATTTATAATATTAATATAATTATTCATAATTAATAAAAGAATTGTTATATAGAGGTTACTTACTTGTACTTTAAGACTACTTCAAGGATACTTATTTTGAAATATTGGAATAAATTACATGCATTCTTATTTTATATTTTTATGCATAAAATAATATATAAATTCTCACATAATTTAATATGAGTATTATTTAATACTCTAGTCAAACATTGTATCGAGTTATGTAAGTATTATTTTTTATACGATCAGCCAAGCGTTACATTAATTATGGTGGGATTCTTTTTTATAATTCACCCAATCAAATATTGTATTAGTTTATGATAATTTTACGTTGACATTTTTTTTGCTAATACCTCTAATCACAAATAAAGTTATGCAATTATTAATAATCTATGGATCGTATGCGATGATTTTAATATAGGGAGTAAAGCATGTATTAGTAATGCAATGGTTAATAATACAGAGAATGTAGTGTTCTTATTGGATGTCTGGTTTGTTATAGATTATCATGTATAAATTAGTGTACTTATTTTAAAAAATAAAATAAAAGTTTAATTTAGAGGAGAAAGAAGATATAAATTGTAGAAGGGTTTCTTGCCACATTTTTTAATTCATATATCATTAATAATTATATTCTTAGTCCATATTCTACCCCTATGAGATAACACACAAATTCAAAATAACTTATGTGCCCTTAATATTATTATTATTATTATTATTATTATTATTTTATTTTTTTATTTTATTTTTTTTATTTTTTATTTTTTTTTTATTGGAAACAACCTCTCTACCTCTTCAGATAGGGGTAAGGTATGCGTACACACTACCCTCCCAGACCCCACATGAGGGATTATACTAGATATGTTGTTGTATTATTATTATTATTATTATTAATATTTACTTGTAAAATGGTACATTTGAATTTATACGTGATTTATAGATAAGTGAATCGATTTGATCCAAAAATAATAGATGGATTAGACAAAAATGTAAGACTTAGCCTTGAAATTGAAACAAGACAACAGATATCTTAGTCCCGGATGCAGAGCTTCCGGGGCAGTAAGAATAATATAAGTACGCAAGAAAGTAAGATGTTATTGAGCTTTTTAATAGAATACAATGTATGCTTGTCAGAAAATTTGTGTCCTTACAAGGATGATAGATATCACTATTTATAGTTTGTACCCAGGGAATAAGGTCCTAGGATCAAGCCCCTCTCTAATGACAATTACGGGGGCCATTGAAGAATGTGTAACGGTGAGTAGTGAATGCCATATTCATTGTAATGGAGCATGCACTTAATGTTATGAAATATTCTTCGTTGAATGCTATCGGATGGCAGGCATTTATTTTGCCTTTATGAATATCATTCTCTCCGATGACAAGCGAGATCATTGCCTTTAAGTTTGACTGTCTTCTGTCTTCGGCTCAACGTGTCGCTTTCTCATGCGATCATAAAATATGAACATATTTTATCCCATATAGATAGTCCCCCTACTTTCCGGTGGCATAACTTTGTGTCACCGGGAAGTTGGTAGAGATACCTTTCTTGACGAAAAATTCTCTGACATCCTCTGAAAAGTTTATGACGGTTGATTAGACGCACATCTCTCCGCATTTAATGCCCCGAACACATGTCATCCCACGATTCAACATTACTTTTGCCGGTTATCGAGGTAATTATGGCCACAATTTTAGCCGCCTATTCCTTTACTTATATGCATCAAACTTCTTCATTTACGCTTTATAATTCTTCAAACTTTATCAAGCTATTTTTACTTAACTCATACTTTATCTTCAACCTTTATTTAACCTTCTTCTTGAGAGAAAAACTTTCCTTCTTTTCTGATAAAAATGACTTCTTATTCAAAAAACCCTAGTTCTTCAAAGAACAAAGGTAAGGCCGATGCTCCTCCTCCTCCTATGGTTTCCTACCGCTAATCCTCGCACGTAGGCTGTCGGCGTGTATCCTTCTTCCATCCGTCCTTCCAGCATTCCCGTTGTGAAAGAAGACTGTCATTACCAAAATTTAGATTTATCACTCCTGATCTGATGAAGAGGATAACCTTACCCAAGAAGGGCTTTACGTATTTTTATACGTATCCTTTAACTTTGGGGCCACTCTCTATGAGCAGTGAGCTTGACTCTGTTATTGTGGAGTTTTGCATCCGTTACCAGGTATGCCTGGTGCAAGTAAGTCCTTCTGTGTGGAGGACAATCACTTGTCTTTGGCGCCTGTGCCACGAGACGGGAGAGGAGCTAACCTTAGCTCGATTAATGAATCTTTATTCCCCTAAGATTTTTCGTAAGGGAACGATAAACTTCAGCAAACGTGGCCACCATGCCCTACTAGCCAACATGGATGATGACATCGACCGTGGATGGATGGAACGGTTTGTTGCAGCTGCCACCAAGGACATCATTCTAGCCACGACTTCATCCTTTCTGGAATTGTGGAACCGTACACGTAAGTTCATCGCTTGTTTATTCTTCTAGCTAAAGATTATCCCATGTTGTTATTGATTTTTATTCTTTTATTTGCTTCATCAACTTAGTGGGTTCCACGGAGGGTTGAAGGCTTGGACCAGTGAGTCCAATTTTAGATGTTACTACGCCCGAGACCCGTACGTGGAAGGAACTAGCCCTCAAATATGAGTAGAACGCCAAAAATCATGGTAAAATGAACTCATCTTGTTTTTACTTTTCGTATAAAAAAGTTGATTAATTCTTCTCTCATGTTGAATTCAGGTCTACCCCAGGGCTCAGTTGTCGTCCCCGAGAAAGATGTTTTGGATGAACCTACTGATGAGGCGAGGTTGTTGCAGGAGGCATTTACCCGAACAAGTGTCTCCGGGTCTGCTCTAGTGTAAGTGCTTCTTCTCGGAGTCCCCGGCAGGAGAACAAGCAACTAAAAAGAAGACGTATAATGACCCGGCCGGTCGTTTTGAGAGTTAGAGCCCCGAACCCCTATTAACTACTTTCCCCATATCTATTTATGTTATTGTGACCTGTTGGGATGATTGGTTTTGAGTTTCAGAGTATTTTGGGACACTTAGTCCCTAAATGAGAACTTAAGTCTTAGAATTTGGACCGTAGTCGGAACTGTGTGAAGACGGTCCCGAAATAAAATTTTTGTCGGTTTTGTTAGCTATGTTAGGTGATTTTGGACTTAGAGGCGTGTCCGGATTGTGTTTTGAAAGTCCGTAGCTTATTTAGGCTTGAATTGGCGAAAGTCAGATTTTTGGAGTTTTGGATCGGTAGTGAAAATTTTTATATCGGGGTCGGAATCTGATTTCGGAAGTTGGAGTAGGTCCGTAATGTTTAATATAACTTGTGTGCAAAATTTGGGGTCAATCAGACATGTTTTGGTTGGTTTCAGCATCGATTGTTGAATTTAAAAGTTTCAAGTTCTTTGAGTTTGAATCCGAGGGTAATTTGGTATTTTGATGTTGTTTGAGTGATTCGAAGATTCGACTAAGTTAGTATGGTGTTTTAGGATTGGTTGGTATGCTTGGTTGAGGTCGCGAGGGCCTCGGGTGCATTTCGAATAGTGAACGGGTGAGTTCGGCTGTTAGAAAGATTTGCTAGTGTTGAGGTATGGGTCTCTGAAGTTGGGAACGCAGACCGCGGTAGAATTTCACGTCAGCGGTGGAAGTTCGCCGGCGGCGGAAATTCCGCGGACAGTGGTGGAATTCCACGGGGGCGAAAAAGTTCCGCGGTCAGCGGAATGCTTTTCACGGCCGCAGTGGAAATTTCGCGGACCGCGGTGAGGCGTTCGCGGGGGAGGGGGGTGAGTTTTTCGCGGTCAGCGAAATTGGAATCCGAGGAGTGCACTATAAATACTAGATTCAGGGTTTTATTTTCATATTTTGACCTAGAGAGCTCGGGTTTTGACGATTTTTCGAGGGATTTTCAAGAAAACCAATGGGGTAAGTGATTCTAATTCAGTTTTGGCTAAAATACATGATTATATCACTAATTTCATCATTTGATTCGTACTTTGGGGTGAAAAATTGGAGAAAATAGTAGAAAGTTCATTAAATGGGTTTTGAGAGTTGAATGTCGATTCGAAGTCGGATTTTGATAAATTTGATATGGTTGGACTCGTGAGTGAATGGGTGTTCGTAATTTATAATTTTTATCCGATTTCGAGACGTGGGCCCGGGGAGACTTTTTGGGCGTTTTTCCTAATTTTACGTTTAGCTTCGAATTAATTAGTTAAATTAGTTACTGGTAGTTATATTTACATTATGCAATTGATTTGAATAGATTCGGGCCATTTGGAGTCGGATACTCATGGCCAGAACATGATATCAAGTTGAAATGAGCTTGACTCAAGGTAAGTGGCTTGCCTAACTTTGTGTGTGGGAAATCCCCTTAAGATTTGAAACTATTGTGATATGTGAGCGCCATGTACGTGAGGTGACTAGTATGTACACGGGCTAGTTGTGGTAAAACCCAATTTTCTTACTGAGCAGCAACATGTTTTCCTGTTATTTTGAGTTATACCATTTTAATGAGTACAAATCTATTTTCATTCGTAATTGAGTTATTCCAATATGTGTAGCTATCATGTTTAGTCTAATACAACATGTCTACGTGTCTTAATTGTTTATTCTGAATTCTGTGCAGCATGCTTAGTGAATTTTCTGCTCCTTCCCTGACTGGTACCTAGCCTAAATTGTAAGAATTTTGTGATGTAGTTGTATTTCTATCGTTCGCATTGCATATTTACTTTGGGACTACGGAACGGTATTCCGGGAGATCCCCTTGTACTGCATATTTACTTTGGAATTACAGACGTATTCCGAGAGATCCCCCTGTACTGTATATTTACTTTGGGACTACGGAACGGTATTCCGGGAGATCCCCATGTACTGCCTATTTACTTTGGGACTACAGACGTATTCTGGGAGATCCCCATGTACTGCATATTTACTTTGGGACTACGGACGTATTCCGGGAGATCCCCATGTAATGCATATTTACTCTGGGACTACGGACGTATTCCGGGAGATCTCCATGTAGTGCATATTCATTCGAGACTATGGGACGGTATCCCGGGAGATTCCATATTGTGTATACCTTGTTCTGAGCCGAGGGTTCCCTTGACTGTTTAATTTTTGTTTTTGAAAATTTTCTTTAACTGTTTTACCGTAAAACTTACTTATATCTTTTACTCTTTAAATTTATTATATTTACTCCGGTAGAGCCTTTACCTGACCTCATCACTACTCGACCGAGGTTAGGCTTGACACTTACTGGGTACCATTGTGGTGTACTCATGCTACTCTCTGCACATATTTTTTATGTGCAGATCTAGGTGCACCTTATCAGCTGCACTATCAGTGAGCCATGACAGATTTTGAGACTTCAAGGTATATCTGCCGCGTCCGTAGACCTCGGAGTCCCCTTCTACTCTTCCTCATGTCCATTATTTTCTGTATTTTTCCTTGTTAGATTCTGATGTATAGAGACACTAAACTTTTCCTTCTGTAGTTTGTGATTCACGATGTTCCGGTTTTTAGGGATTGTTGTGTATTTTTGAATAGTTGGTTAAATTTATATTTTTATTTCATTAATCCGCAAAGTGTTAGGCTTACCCAGTCGTATAGACTAGGTACCATCACGAAGTCACACGGAGGGGAAATTAGGTTGTGACAAGTTAGTATTAGAGCTCTAGGTTCATAGGTATCGTGAGTCACAAACCGATTTAGTAGAGTCTCGCGGATCGGTACGGAGATGTATGTACTTATCTTCAGGAGGCTATAGAAATGTTAAGAAAAATTTCACTACTTGATTCCTTGTCGTGCGAAAGTTGTTTACTTAAAAAAAGAATCTAAACTTTTGTCTTCTGTTCTCTCACAGATAGTGAGGGCACGTACAAACGGATCTGACGAACAGGCACCTTCTGTATTTAGGTTTATGAAGAATATTCCGCAGGGAAAAAGTGGTCACCACAGCTATCGAGTGACATTGGAAGTAAGGTCTTAGCTTTCGAGCGGCGACTACGAGGGCTAAGATAATTTTTTCGAGATGTGGATAGTGAGTTTATGCTCCCATTAAATTTTACTAACGTAGTAAATAGGAGATTGTATACCTTCATCCTCACAGACTAAAACATCACTTACCGCTACTTTTGAGATCGCTAAGTAGATCAGTAGTTGTTTGCCTTCCTTCGATTTTGACAGTAACGGAGGACTTGACAAATACCCTTTAAGATCCTTCAAAGCTTGCTGACATTCCGGGGTCCATTCAAAGTTGTTCTTCTTTTTGAACAGCGAGAAGAAATGTGGCATTTCTCTGAAGATCGGGAAATGAATTTGCTCAATGTGGCTAGTCTTCTTGTTAGCCTTTGAACCTCTTTTACGCTTGATAGATGGTCCGGGATATCTTTGATGGCTTTGATTTTATTGGGGTTAACCTCTATCCCCCTCTATGACACCAAGAATCCCAGGAACTTACCGGAGTTGACCCCAAACACACACTTCTCAGGGTTAAGCTTCATGTTATGCTTTCTTAAGACGTCAAAAGTTTCTTGCAAGTGTTTGAGATGATCACCTGCATTCAAAGACTTCACAAGCATATCATCTATATAAACTTCCATGGTTTTCCCTATTTGCTTTTCGAACATTTTGTTCACGAGCCGTCAATAAGTGGCTCCGACGTTCTTTAGCCATAAGGCATCACATTGTAGCAGTATGAGCCTAAGTTCATTATAAACGAAGTTTTTTCCTGATCCTCTGGGTTCATCTTGATTTGGTTGTACCCGGAGTAAGCATCGAGAAAACTCATTAACTCGTGCCCGGCCTTCGTATCAATTATTTGATCAATGTGTGGCAATGAAAACGAGTCTTTTGGGTACGCCTTATTTAAGTCCTTATAATCTACGCACATGCGAGATTTATTCTTCTTCTTTGGAACCACTACTACGTTAGCTAGACAATCAGGATACTTTACCTCTCGTATTTAACCGATACCAAGCAAGGGAGTTACCTCTTCTTTGACAAATTTGTTTCTGACCTCATCAATAAGACGTTTTTTCTGTCTTACTGGAGGGATACTTGGATCTAAGCTTAGCTTGTGTATGACCACTTCTGGTGGGATATCTTTCATATCTGCATGCAACCACGCAAAACAATCAATATTAAGTTTAATAAATTTAATAAATTCAATAAATCCAGACCTGACCTCGAGGTGCAGTCCTGTCCCCAAGTGGAACTTCATCTCCAAGAACTTTTCGAACAATGCAACTTGTTCAAGTTCTACCGATGTGGACTTTGTTGCGTCCGTCTCTTCTGGTACCTGGAAATACCTTGGCACCTGATAGGATTCTGACGGCTCTTCCCCTTGATTGACTTCGCTCGGCTCGGGAGCAGGCACCGGTTCCTGTAATTACTATGCCGCATGCCCTTACCTTTGCTACTGGAAACCGAGATTGCATTCATTTCTCTTGTTGTCGGTTAATCGCCTCTTATTTGTTTAATACCTTCGGGAGTTTGGAATTTCAATAACTGATGATATTTTGGTGGCACAACCTTCATCTCGTGCAACCATGGTCTCCCCAGGATGATGTTGTAACCCATATCGCGGTCCACCACCTCAAAAAGGATCGTATTCATCACCCTTCGGCATTTGTGGGCAGCAGAATGTCTCTTTGGGTTGTCACACTTGCTAGGTTGAACCTGGCGATGAGCTTTGTGGCCAGAATAATGCTTCCGGAGAGCTTGACTTGCTCTAATACCCTCAATTGTATGATATTGGCCGAACTTTCTGGGTCCACCAGAACACATTTAATTTTAAAGTCTAAGACATGTAAAGAAATTACCAACGCATCATTGTGCGGTAGCAACAATCTATTTGTGTATTCCTCCATGAAAGTAACGTTGTCTTCAGCAACTTCCCGGAGTCTCTTGTTGTGGGTCACTGATACCTTCATCTTTTTTGCCGCCGAGAATGCAACCCCGTTAATCTCGTTCCCCCCGAAATCATGTTGATCGTTAGGCACGGGGGATCTTCTCCTTCTTTTGAATGTTCTACATTATCACGATTGTGACCGTAGTTGCTTTTAGCCCGGTCACTTAAAACTTCCCTGAGATGGTCATTTTTCAACAATGTTGCCACCTCTTCGCGCAGATGCTGGCAGTCCCCAGTCCGGTGACCGTTTGTCCCGTGGTTTTCGCACCACAAATTAGGATCCCTTTATCTAGGAATAGATCTCATTGGCTTCGGGAACCATGCTTCTTTAATGTTCCTCATAGCTGACACCAGCTCCACTATGACGACGTTGAAGTTGTATTCGAAAATTTAGGGGTAGGAAGAATCTTGAGAACCTTACATTTTCTTATTCTGCAACGACTTGTTATTTCGGTCGCGATCAGTTCTTCTATTGGTAGTGAACCTATCCACTGATCGGAAACCTCTGTCGCGTCCTTTGGCCCGTTCATAGGGTAGAAATCGGCTTCTTGAAGATCGTCGATCTGTGTCTAAATCATCTCTCGATTTCTCTTTACTCTTCTCCTGGTCCCTACCCTTGGACAACGCCTGGAAATAAAGATGATCATCCTTAACCCTTATCTTAGACTCGTACCGGTTGTGAACATATGCCTAAGTTATTGCCTGGAACTCGAGCATACTTTCTTTCAACTTCTGGGAAGCGTGAGAACTTCTTGGATTAAGACATTTGGTAAATGCTTCAGATACCCATTCATCCGGTACAGCCGGTAGCAACATCCTTTCCTTCTGGAATCTGGTCACAAACTCCCGCAACAACTCGGACTCTCCTTGCGCAATCTTGAATATGTTAGCCTTTCAGGCCTATACCTCTCTGGCTACGGCATGGGCCTTGATGAAAGAGTCTGTGAGCATCTCGAAGGAGTCTATGAAGTGCTCAGGCAAGAGCGAATACCATGCCAGGGCTCCCTTTGTAAGAGTCTCCCCGAATTTCTTCAGTAAGACTGATTCAATCTCGTGGGGAGCTAAGTCATTCCCTTTCACCGCCGTAGTATAGGTGGTGATGTGCTCCTACGGATTTGAAGTCCCATCATACTTTGTCACGTCTGGCATTTTAAACTGCTTCGGGATCAATTCTGGCGTCGCACTCAATTTGAACGGTAGTTGGGTATACTTCTTTGAATCTGGTCCTTTCAATATTGGTGGTGCACCCGGAATTTGATCCATTCGGGCATTTATTTTCCTCATAAACCACATGAGTTTAGTTTTAAAGGGATAATTTTCATTATTGTTTCCGGAACCGCTATCGTTCCCTCCGTCCCTATCAAAGCCAACTTTATTTTTGGGGAGTTGTTATCGACCCTTTGCGTTGTTTGATTGCGGGAGCACCGGGTGGTACTGCACCTTGTCCATTCGCATTGTTGGAAGCACCCGACAATGCCTGCTTCAGCTCCGTCATAACACGATTCTGCCATGTGAGATAGCCTATAATGGCCTCTTGTTGCTCTTTCGAGATCCTTACTGTTTCGACGACGTGCTCGTCTTCAGCATCATCATGAGTCCCTTCTCGAACATGTCGAGGATATTGCCCGTCTTGAACCGGTGTGGCCTCGTTCCCCTCATTGCGGGTATCACTGATGGATACTTTATGCCAAGGCTAGTTTTCCTAGGCCTCAACGTTGTGTGTGTTGTTGACACCATTATATGTCATTTTTAATGATTTTTGCTAAGAACAAAGAATCAAACAAGTTAGTAATAGATGTAGGGATCAATTCAATTACACGACTGTCAAGGTCCTACGATAGGCGCCAAACTATTTACCTGTAAAATGGTGCAGTTGGATTTATTCGTAGTTTATAGACAAGTGAATCGATTTGATCCAAAATAATAGATGAATTAGACAAAAATAAGACGACAGATATCAACAATATAAGTATGCAAGAAAGTAAGATGTTATTGTCACGACCCAAACCAATGGACCGCGACGGGCACCCGGTGCCTTACCTAACCGAGCACCAACGTAACGTATATTTCTTCTCATACCATCATGGGTAAATGGGCCATAAGGGTTGTCATGGGATAACCAGAATAAAACATAAGGGAATACTAAATATAAGACGACCCGGCATGATATAGAAACTTATACATGCGATATACGGGTCTATAAGGCCGACATGATCATTTGTATACTCAAAACATAGGCCGATAAGGCCATACAAGTATCCATATACATGGCATATGTCTACAAGCCTATAAGAGTGCATAAATATCATAAAGGTCGGGACAGAGCCCCCGCTATACCAATCAATACATGTCTAAATCATGCTAACCAAATAGGCAACTCCGATACAAGTGGAGTGCACAAACACCTTCCACTGAGCTGATAGCCTATTAGGAGAACTCTCAACTTGTCTATCGGGACCCGCGGGCATGAAACGCAGCTTCTCCAGGCAAAAGAGACATCTGTACAAATAAAATACCGAGTATGTAAGGCATGAAAGCAGTATATAAAAGACATGAAAGAAACAAGGAGTAAAGAACTCAATCTATAAGTCTGAAAAGCTCTGTGAATCATGGAAAATTAATAATTCCATGCATGTGCATATAAATGTCATACCATGCATAGGTATATGTGTACATAACATCATCAAGCCTCTGAGGGCATCCCATCATATCATCTCAGCCACTGTGGGCGAAATCACCAACATATATGAGTTGATCAGGTGGAGGTGCGTATATAACGCCATAACCTTTCCCGATATCCCATATACATATAATATACGCGTATATAACGCCATCTGGTCATGGGTCAATGTATATGTATAAATGAATGCAATGCATAGTGAAGCAAGTCAATAAGATCTCTCGGATAAACTTTATCAACTTACGTATTTTCTAATACCCATGAACAAACGGTAGAATAATAGGACACATAGGGAATCACGAACATAGGCACCCCTAGTACTTCTAAGAATAGAATTATTTTTGAAAGTTGCGTGCTTACTCGTTTCGTCGTATCAAATGGATCATGCCAAAAGGAAATAAGGGATAACCTTAACATACCTTAACTCCATCGAGTCCTTAATACCTTCCACACAATTCTTCAAACAACTTAACTCAATCTACCATAACATAAAGAGATTCAAAACCAGTGTTGAGTAAAGGCTAAGTCCGCAAATTAAACTAGTAGCTCGTTTATCTAAATTTGGGCAGCATCTCTGTCATGACCCAAAATCCAACTAGTCGTGATGGCACCTAACCCAACTCGTTAGTTAAGACAATTACCAACTATCTGATTTCAATGAAATTAACGAGGCAATTAATTAAAAGAAAATATCTAAAATCAATACTTTTACCCAAGAACTGGTAGTACAAATCATAAGCTTCTAAGAATAGAGTATATAAAGCGGAAATGAAATAAATACATAATCTGTTAGAATAGTACATAAACAGAGCTTTTATAAATTTAAGGCTACCATGAACAAGAGGCAGCTATAACAGGAACACAAGTACATCTTCAAATCCCGCAACCATCGAGCACAACAATAATATCAGTCAACATCTGCACGCAATGTGCAGAAGTTAGTATCAGTACAACCGACCCCATGTACTGAGTAAGTAACAAACCTAGCCTTAGGTTGAAAGTAGTGACGAGCTTCTACCAAGGCCGAGTCCAAATCCACTAATCCACAACAGTTAATAACGACATAAAGCAAATAATACCAGAAGTAACTCAGAGATAAAATGCTCAGTCACATCATGATTTCAGTAATAATAGTTCTTCCTTTCAAGTACATCAGTGAAAATCCAAATCTTTTGCCAAAGTTACCAAAAATGTGAATAAGTTTGAAAATAGAATTTTTTCCAAAATCCTTTCAATAATAAATAAAATATCTCATTTTCTTTTCAGATAACCATTGTAAAACAAATGCATCACTATGCTCATCTGTCAACATGTGTGAGAAATCATGAATAATCTGATACCGTACAACATGAAGAAAATGCATCTCTATGCATATATGTCATGTGTGTATGTCAATGCAATGTATCTCAAAGATTGTACTTATGTACTCACACTCTCAGAGTACTCAATCTTACTGTCTCGCATTCTCTCTCACTATGCTCAGAACACTCAATCACTCAGCGCTATACAATACCTGTTGCGGCGTGCAGCCCAATCCATGTTTATAGTCGACTGCGCTCACTGGGGGTGTGTACAGACTCATAAGGGGCTCCTACAGCCCAAGCACTATAAGCACGGACAACTCACGTGCCATAATATAAAGGTCTGGATCCGCAAGGCCAACTCATGTGCAATAGTATAATATATATAAAGCCAACATGGCCTACTGTGGTGTGCAGCCCGATCCCAAAAATATCCTCACAATCATGCCCTCGGCCTCCCTCAGTCATCAACCTCTCAAGTCTCTCTCTCATGGGCTCACAATGTCATGAGAACAGCCCAAAATGATGATATGATGTATCAATAAATAATAACAAATACTGAGATATGATATGTAATGACATGAATATGACTGAGTATAAATTTTTAATTTAAAGTAAATAATTCACAATAATATGACCTCTGTGGGTCCCAATAATACCGGCACATAGCCTCAACATGATTTTTAATATGCTTTTCACCTCAATTTCATTAACACATAAAACCGCATGGAAAATGCCAAGATTATTTACTACACAATTTCACAGAAACAATTATGTCACAATTTATATAGTACACGCCCACACGTTCGTCACCTAGCATGTGCGTCACCTCCCAACAATTCACAAAATACATATATTCAGGGTTCATACCCTCAGCTCCAAGATTAGAAGAGTTACTTACCTCGAACAAGCCAAATTCAATGTCGAGCAAGCTAAGCAATGCTCCAGAAATTTCATTATGCGTGTATCAACTTCCAAATGGCTCGAATCTAGTCACAATTAATTTGATTCAGCTCACAAAAATTATAGGAATTAATTCCATGTCAAAATACTAATATTTTCTAAAAATCCGAAATTATGCTCCAAAATCACCCGTGGGGCCCACCTTACCACGCACTTACCCGGGGGTGATCTCACGTCACCCAATTGTATATAGGCATGACCACACAACATAACTGAAAATCATTAATTCAACCTTAGCCCAAAAACCATGGAGCCAAATTTCTAACATCTAGAATTCTTTTCAAAACCCGAATCTCACATCTACACACTGTATAATCATGAACAAGTTGTATACATCCATAACCATAATCCCAGATATAATCACATAACATACTACACAACTCGCATACTCGTAGCACCATTTCTGAGCACAGTAACTACTCAAAACCAACCAAGTACTAGTATAAAATCCCGTATTCAATAGAACCTCATTCCGAAACCTTCGTACACTGCCAATGATGAAAGAAACAAGCAAAACGCATAACCACTCATCAGATATACTAGCCATGGAGCTCTTTCGCCCCAACCAGAACCATAATCCTCTCCTAAGCCGACTTTCAATATTATCCTCCCGAATATACCATAATCAAGCCTGATAGTACCCATTCTAGGTCCAATGACCTTATATTATTAAACACAATTATCCCACAGATATGCCACATCAATATAACTCAAGCCACAACTGCGCAATATGTGTACCCAAATATAGGAGATGTCTCAAGGAAGAGAACCGTATTGCAAGTTCAATAAACATCACCACAACTGCAATGTTACAACCAACTCCTCAAATTTCATGAAGAATATAACCGTAGGTGCATGTGCACAATTGTAGAGGAAGAAAATTAATAGATCAGATAAATTATTATAGAAATAGAATTCCCACACATGGCATAGATAACTCACATGCCAATAATATGAATCGCCCGGCATGGTCACATGCCTCCAGTCCCAGCATATCATACATGAATAATTAAACAAGTACATTTGTATATATGATAATGAAATAAGATTCTCATGCTCCTGGACTGGTAAAAAAAAATAACACGCCATAGTGTATGCATGTGCAAAGTCTGCTATCATACTCCAAATCGGCAATTTAACGCAGAAATAGTAACTACCCCGTTTATTCAGAGAATTGGCCTCTTTTTAACCTCAAGTGTAGCCCAGATAGTTCTCAATAAAGGTAAGAGCACGAGAAACATTATAACTTTACACTTAACAGTCAACTCTAGGCATATCATAGCTTAAGCATTTTTTCGAGTATAAATACCTGCCCCAATGCCCGCACATTGGCTAAAAACTCACATATATGCACACTTATAGCGCGTAGCTATCACAAATAATTAACTCAACTAGTGCCTCTACTGAGTTAAAATAAAATAGTCACCTCAAATAGGTCGCAACCCCGAAACAATATACTTCTGAGAACTCCCAGTCTCCAAATTCATCGAACACATGTATCACCGTAACTGATCCCAACTCCAGCACTAAAATGACTAACACATCTTCCATTCACTATAATCCCATGGGGAATACTTTCATAATTCTTCCGTTCCATATAACAATAATTTGAATATCAGGAGTCTATCAACCATGTTAGTATTGCAATACCGATGAACATCCGTAAGTCAAAACACAACACGCCTTCTGAAATGCGAACCCTTCTCAGGAATTACCAAGCAGTTATAACACCCATCAAAATATTTGAAACTGACCACGCTATTCAACATTCGTTACCTTCTCTTCAAGACTGAAATGTCACCCTGTACATGTAAATCCTAATCCCGAACAATACACCATATCTATTATGCCATCATGTGAAAAACACAAGAGTCCTATTATCAACTTTTAGTCACCAACAATTTACATACTCTATTAGTTTGAAATCGTTCTTTTGCTTCTTTCCAGGAGGAAATCATAATACACAGCACGTTCTCCACACCGATAGAAAAGTATCCGATTCAAACCACGGTAGAAACCATCATGAACACTTTGAAATCCATTTGCACATAACCAAGCTATTAGAACTAAATTCCTCTAACTCGACCAAACTACGTAGGTCACCAGAATCCAAGAATATTGCCACCAAAACATCTGTAGAGTCTTACCACGTCGTAATTACCCAAAGGACCGATCCTACCATTACCACACTGGTCTAGCCTACTACCCAGTTGTCCTATTTCTCCGAGTCCCTTCCAAAATTGCCATTAAATTGATACTTCTCCTTGCTAAACACCATGATATTTAACCACAACTCACCCCACAAACCTTAGCATAGAATCACAACGCCCTACGGCCTTTAAGAAACCGTATTCTTCTTAAGCACCACCATAAATACCATAACTGTAACACTCACTCTGAAAATATCTTATGTGAGTCTAAAGCCGTTTCATTCATCTTCCTGATACCTAAATATAAAATCCATAATGATATACAAAAATGCCACAAGTCTCGACTCCATCCAACTTTAATCTCAGATTTTAGCCGCAAACAAATCCGCCAATTTTTTTAATTGTTACATATAAATCTCGAATCCATTAGAACTTTCTCGAAAATCACCCCCTTTGTTCAAATCCACATTACACCGCCCAAATAGGCCAAAGGACACGTGCCTCGTTAGCACAACAACTCTCAAAGAAGTAACTCTACTTTAATACCACATATCAAATTCATACTCCGTGCGCACTATATCATTCACAAATAACAACTCACTCATCCCACGATTTTCATATACTCATACGTGCAATATAACCCGCATCCAGGAATTTCCTTACTAGAGTCATTATCGAACTCTACCTCTGCAAGTCATCACTGATTCCCAAGTAAACCTCAGATCAAAATTTTTTTTTGACACATAGCCATGAATTAATTTGCCGATAGCAGACTCCCCCACTTGGCTCAAAGCCATAAATCAAAACATTTGATAACTCATAATAACCATACTCTCTTACTGCCATAATGCTACAGTCAGTTCAATGGAAATTCTTCTCAAGCTCATGTGACACCAACCATAAAATACCTCGATCATCTTCTAAGTTTGCAATCATTCTCTTGTCACTCAAGTCAAGTTTCTCAGCCAGATTCAATTTCAAATCTCCACGCATGTGCCTTGCTGGCAGAAAAGAAACTCTTCACTCCTATATAAGGAACATTACCGAACATATAAATCCAAAAGCACAATTTACAACTGAAGCTACCGAACTTAAGCTGCGGTCTAATCATGGCCTCAAGTCCTCCAGACTGGCCCATCACCAAAATACAGAATACATATTTCGAACCTCGTTCATAGAATCACAAGTCGGTGATGCACATCTGATACAGAGCGCTTATGTGCGCATACGAATGCGTGGAAGGAATTCAAAGAGTTATATTTTAAGTTGAATCAATTCCACACGATAAAGAAAGAAAGATGGGAAGTATATATCCTAAATGCCATGTAGCCTCTCGAAGATAAGTATGGACGTCATCATACCGATCCGCAAGACTCTACTAGACACTTGCTCATGACTTGTAGAACCTATGAACCTAGAGCTCTAATACTACCTTGTCACGACCCAAAATCAAATTAGTCGTGATGGCACCTAACCCAACCCGTTAGGTAAGCCAATTACCAACTATCTGATTCAATGAAATTAACGAGGCAATTAATTAAAAGAAAATATCTAAAACCAATACTTTTCCCCAAGAACTAGTAGTACAAATCATGAGCTTCTAAGAATAGAGTATACAAAGTGAAAATGAAATAAATACATTGTCTGTTTAAATAGTACATAAACGAAGCTTTTATAAATTTAAGGCTACCATGAACAAGAGACAGCTACAACAGGAATGCAGGTACATCTTCAAATCCCGCAACCATCGAGCACAACAACAACATCAGTCAACATCTGCACGCAATGTGCAGAAATATAGTATGAGTACAACCGACCCCATGTACTGAGTAAGTAACAAACCTAGCCTTAGGTTGAAAGTAGTGACGAGTTTCTACCAAGGTCGAATCCAAATCCACTAATCCACAACAGTTAATAACAACATAAAGCAAATAATATCAGAAGTAACTCAGAGATAAAATACTCAGTCACATCATGATTTCAGTAATAAAAGTTCTTCCTTTCAAGTACATTAGTGAAAACTCAAATCTATTGCCAAAGTTACCAAAAATGTGAATAAGTTTGAAAACAGAATTTTTTTCCAAAATCCTTTCAATAATAAATAAAATATCTCATTTTCTTTTCAGATATCCATTGTAAAACAAATGCATCACTATGCCTATCTGTCAACATGTGTGAGAAATCATGAATAATGTGATACCGTACAACATGAGGAAAACGTATATCTATGCATATATGTCATGCGTGCATGTCAATGCAATGTATCTCAGAGATTGTACTCATGTACTCACACTCTTAGAGTACTCAATCTCACTGTCTCACATTCTCTCTCACTGTGCTCATCACACTCAATCACTCAGCGCTATACAATACCTAATGCGGCATGCAGCCCAATCCCTATTTATAGTCGACTGCACTAACTGGGGGTGTGTACAGACTCATGAGGGGCTCCTACAGTCCCAAGCGCTATAAACACGGATAACTCACATGCTGCACGGACAACTCACGTGCCATAATATAAATGTTTGGATCCGCACGGCCAACTTACGTGCAATAGTATAATATATATAAAGCCAACATGGCCTGCTGCGGCGTGCAGTCCGATCCCAAAAATATCCTCGCAATCAGGCCCTCGGCCTCCCTCATTCATCAACCTCTCAAGTCTCTCTCTTATAGGCTCATAATGTCATGAGAACAACCCAAAATGATGATATGATGTATCAATAAATAATAACAGATACTGAGATATGATATGTAATGACATGAATATGACTGAGTATAAATTTTCAATTTAAAGTAAATAATTCACAATAATATGACCTCTGTGGGTCCCAATAATACTGGCACATATCCTCAACATGATTTTTAATATGCTTTTTAGCTCAATTTCATTAACACATAAAACCGCATGGAAAATGCCAAGATTATTTACTACTCAATTTCACAGAAACAATTATGTCACAATTTCTATAGTGCACGCCCACACGCTCGTCACCTAGCATGTGCGTCACCTCCTAACAATTCACGAAATACATATATTCAGGGTTCATACCCTCAGCTCCAAGATTAGAAGAGTTACTTACCTCGAACAAGCCAAATCCAATATCGAGCAAGCTAAGCAATGCTCCAGAAATTCCATTATGCGTGTATCAACTTTCAAACGGCTCGAATCTAGTCACAATTAATTTGATTCAGCTCACAAAAATTATAGGAATTAATTCCATGTCAAAATACTAATATTTTCCAAAAATCCGAAATTACGCCCCAAAATCACCCGTGGATCCCACGTCTCGAAATCTAATAAAACTCACAAAATCCGAACCCCCATTCAACCGCGAGTCCAACCATACTAAAATTACTCAAATCCGACCATAACTCGGCCTTCAAATCATCAATTAAAGTCTTTGAAGATTTCTACCATTTTCAACCCAATCTTTACCCATTTGAACTCAAAAATCTTTTCATAAACCTTATTGATATGTATAAATAATACTATTACACCCAAGAATCATACTCTTAATCATCCATCTTTATCCAAACTCGAAATTGAAGACTAAGGGTTAGAACCTTACCTCTTGGGTAAAGATCTTGTGATATTTCCTTGTTGGATTTCAAAGCTTGAACAAGATCTTGATGAACAAAGCACTTGAGCTTCTTCCTCTCTCTAGAACACTCTCCCTTCTCTCTAAAAATGTCACATTTTTGCTCCAAAATGAGTCCCAAAACCTATTTATCAAAATGGGATCGGGTTATAAAAATAGAAATATTAACCCTACGAAAGCAGGTCTGCGGTCGCATAATGGACCGCGTAATGGGTATGCGGGCCGCAAAATTGATCGCAAAATCGGCACCCAAAACTGGGCTCTTCTGGTTCATTATGCGACCAGTTTTGCGATCGCAGAAGCAGTTTTGCGATCGCATGACTGTTTTGCGATCGCATAATTGGTTGCAGAATTACATTTTTTCAGCCTTTGGTAATTATGTCATAACTTCTTGTAGAAATGTCCAAATGACGAACGGTTTGAAGTGTTAGAAACTAGACTCAAATATCTTTAATTTGATAGGTAATACACCATATAAAACTTTGTATCATGAGAGTTATACCTATTTAAAGTTAGGTCTTGTGCGAACTCACTTGAAACTTTAGTCTTATGAAATTTCCAACTTCTATATTCGATGCCGAAACCTATCGAATCAAGTCCGATTGACCTCAAATTTTGCACACAAGTATAAATGACATAATGAAGCTATTCCAATTTACATAATCGAATTCCGACCTCGATATCAAAAGGTTAACCCCCGGTCAAACTTCCCAAAAATTTAACTTTCGGTATTTCAAGCTTAATTCCACTACAGACCTCCAAAAACTTTTTCGGACACGCTCCTAAGTCCAAAATTACCATACGGAGCTATTGAAATTATCAGAATTAAATTCCGAAATCATTTACACATAAGTGAATATCCGGTCAACTTTAAGTTTTCAATTATGAGACTAAAGACCCGTTTGGCCATAGATTTTGCCAAAATAAACTTGGGCTTTATTTGGCAAAAACACATATTTGGCCATTGGTTTTGCCTATATTTTGGCAAAATCCCAAATCCCAAAACCAGCTCAATAGCTGGTTTTGGGCCAAATCCCTAATAATACACATGTTTTTCCAAAATAAATTTGGGAAATATGTTTTGAAAACGTATGTTCAAACACATTTTCATCTTCACGCCAAACTTCACCCAAAACATATTTTATAAAACAAATTTGTGAATCTATGGCCAAACGCTAGCTAAGTGTCCCATTTCACTTTGAAATCCTTCCGGACCCGAACCAACTAACCCGATAAGTCATAAATTAACTGTGAGGCATAAATTGAGCAGTAAATGGGGGAACAGGGTTGTGATACTCAAAACGACATGTCGGATCGTTATAATCTCCCATGTAACAAGAGCCTCATCCAATACCATATACCAACAACAATGACCAGAGAAATCCAGCAATACATAATTATCAATAACAAGACACCATATAACAATAAGTCACACACTTTACGACGAGCTACAAGCCCAATTGGAATCTGTATACCCCATATTACCCCTTATAGACTTCTTACTTTAACTTACTAGTATCATTAAGATGATAATGAAGTCATTCATCAATGATTCCATCCGTATACCATATATTTATGACAAAGAAAATAATCCACAACTCCAATTATACTCAATTAACAACTTTATTCACTAGTTCATGTCTAGTCCATCCATTTAACTTAATCAATGTCAAGATAACCTTAAGCACATGAACGAACACAATATACATACCTCCTACAGTAGCTTCAAGTCGAAATCCAAGTTATGTTTAGTTTACAACAGCCCTCAATGGCAATACAACACCATAGAAGTGACTTAAGCTAATCTTTACTTCCAATCTCAAGTTTCGTATGCTTCTTTCACCAATTCACTTGATAAACATATAGACATACATAACAACAGAAACTATATCATAATCAAGTTATTTTTCCCATTTTCCAGCCATTTATAGTTCATGGAAATAACCTTTTCAAAACAGTCCATTAAAACCCATAACATCCCAAACTATTTCAAGTTTTCTCTTGTAGTATTTTGCTCAAATAATGCAACCAACACACAAACCACTTCAAGTACATATAGTAGGATTTTATACTCACCTTAAAAAGTAGAAACAACAGGAAATTTCAGCCAAGCAAAACCCACAACTATACTTAGTAACATCCCAACACTATAGGTGTTGTATTCTCTTTTTGAATCGGCTTTTGGTGTTCAAGTTGGTGTCTAAACACTTGTAGTTCACTTTGAAAATCCAATATATATGAAGGAGGGACTGATTATTACCTTAATAAACAAGAACAATACGAAATATGAGGTTACTCACCTTTGAAGAACCCTCCAAAACAGCCACAAGACGAAGACTATGATCTAGCAAGTACAACAGGATTTCTAGCATTGGATTCATGTTTCCATCTTAGGTTCTCACCCTATAATCATGGAGGAACCATTGGAGAGAATTTAGGAGGATTTAGGAACTGTTTTGGACCAGAAAAATAAGTTAAAACGACGGAGAATTGACTTAAATACAAGCTGGAATTTCCCCCGACTTTGTGGGTCCCATGGGTGCTGCTTGTGCAGTCTCGCGAAAATGCGAATATCTCTCTACTCCGATATCGTATCGACGAACGGTTAAATGTGTTAAACTATACTTGAAGACCTTCAATTTTGTATTTAATATGTCCCAAAAAGACATCTTAAAGCTTACGAAATGTATTGCTCAAAAAGCTTCATTACAAGGCAAATCCTTAGTCGGTTTTTCCGCAACTTAAATCCAATTTTTTCCAAATTTTATATTTCATATCCAAACATCATATATAGTCATATCATGACTTTAAACTCATTTAATTCATGATTAATAAGTCTCGTATTCATCTTAACTTACTTAAGACTTCGGTAAACCTTTCTTATCCTTGTAGAAGGATTTCGTCCTTTTTGAGCTTACATTAGATAATCCTATAATGACAGTGACGTCGAAAGTACGGGGTGTAACAACATGTCTCCTTAGAAATATTTGTCCCCGAATGATAGCTCTTAAAGGCTTGCGAAAATGGGACGTAACATCATTAAATCATTTTATATACTTTCAAAAAGGATCTTATTTTCAAGCTTACATCAATTGACTTACGACGAACTTTTACGTACAAAAATATGGGGTGTAACAGTTATTGAGCTTTTTAACAGAAAGATGTTAGTGAGCTTTTTAACAAAATACAGTGTATGCTTGTTATAAAATTCATGTCCTTACAAGGATGATAGAGATAACTATTTATAGTTTGTACCTAGGGAACACAGTTCTAGTATAAAATCCTTATTTAATGACAATTATGAGGGCCATTGAAGAATGTGTAACGGTGGGTAGTGAATACCATATTCTCTGTAACGGATAATGAACTTAATGCTATATAATATTCTTCATTGAATGCTACCGGATGTCAGACATTTATTTTGCCTCTATGAATATCATTCTCTCTGATGATCATCGAGATCATTGCCTTAGGGTTTGACTGTCTTCTGTCTTTGGCTCCACGTGTCGCTTTCTCATGCGATCATAAAATATGAACATATTTTACCTCGTACAATAATACACTTTTAAGATAATACACAAATTCCTACATAACTTACGTGCCCTTAAAATGAGTCGTTAATATTATTGCTATTATTATTATTACTAGTCTTAGAGTAGATGCGTTGTGCGTGTATCTTATATCAATGAATACAAATTTTTAAAAATTACATAGATATTATTGACAAACGTGCTTGAATTATCAACAAAAATGTAAAAATTCTTATTACTGAAAAAAGACATGAACGTTAATCACATTTATCTTACTCAATAGAAGAAGATCTCTTCTCTACAAATGCCTTATTATGTGGACTCTTGTTAGGGATAGATTTGGGTTCTCACGCCATCTTTTCTAGGTAAATTCGATCATCATCATGATAAGAGATGATACATATTAATATATGTTATTACTTCCTTTAATTCAATAGTAATTAGTAATATCAGTTAGCCACGCATTCCTAATTTAATATTTATTCGCTATTACATATAATATTTATCCGCTAGATAGATTTATCGATACTATAAGAAACTACAAAACTCTATGGCAACACTTTTGGAAATATTTTATTAACATTTTAAAAAAGATTAGTTTAAATATCTAGCATTTTCAACATTACCAACGTTAAATCTTGAAGTTTTAGCAATCTTAAAATAATCGTGAGCACTTGAATATGATTTCTGTACAATTTGCTTTAAGTTTTTGTCTCTTGGTATTTTAAAGTGGATGACTTCTAATGTCACCTGGATTATTGTTGTTCCGGCTAAAACAACAATTCCTAAAATTATAATTTCTTGTAAAAATTAAATTACTTGTCTTATATAATTAATCTTATTGTGATTAGGGGTGGGCGTCGGCCGGTTCGGTTTTTATGAAGTTCGATTTTTGGTTTGTTCGGTTTTTGATTTTCTATTTAGTGCACCGATAACCGAACCAAAATTGGTTCGATTTCTTCGATTTTTGCTAATTCGCTTCGGTCGATTTTCGGTTCAATTCGGTCGGTTTTAAACAATGAATAATGATTCCTATTCCACTCCACGTGATGCCTTACATAAAAAAAATTGCCGAACACACTTAGTCAATTCAATGACTTGCTGTTCAAAGGTTGAACAACAAAAGGCTCCAAAAATTTTATTTACAGTGTGCAACACAGCTTTGAAAGTTCTTAACTGAGCTCTGGATTCTGAGTCTTGCTCTTCCTCTATCTCTAAAATCTAACTCATACTGTCTTGACATCTTATTGTAATGAGGAATATTTAAAAATAGTTGATTCACTTTGTCCATGTGTTCCTCCCAATATGTGGGTAGCCCGTCGAGAAAACTATGCCCTCTATGAAAACTTCGATTTTTCGGTTTAACCGAAAACCGAAGTTGTAAAATCGAGTACCGAACCGAACACCGAAATTATAGAAAATATAAACCGCAAACCGACCGAATAAGCGAAAAATCCGAAACCTAAAAAATCAAAGTTTACGGTTCGTCATTTTTTTCGGTTCGTTCAGTATTATGCCACTCCTAATTGTGATTACATTCCAAACATCAGGATCTCCTATATAGTTTAAATAGAAAAATATTTAATAGTCAAAATTATAGTTAATTCCTAAATATTAGAAAGTACAAATTAAACGATAATTTTGTCCAGTGTAAAATTTATTTTTAAATAATAAAAAGGTCGATCAATTTTGTGTTGAAACTTCGTGCTTTTATAATAGTCTAGAGTGACTGAAGAAGACAAAATTAATAGAAAAGTGAAGCATTGTTTTCTTATATATTTAGTAGTTTTTAATTTTAGTCTCACATTATTTACCACATAGTTAGAATAAATTAATGTAAGATGTTGTAAATACTCAATGAAGTAAATTGTTCTTTAAAAAATATTACTCATTGATGTTAAATTTTTATTTTATTCATCATCGATACAACTAGAGTATCATTAGAATGTCACTTAATTGCCTAACTACTTTAAAGAACGTCTACAACTTTTACTAATATTCCAAATAATCAACTTTTAAATATTTAGTTAAGGTAAAAATTTAATCCGCTTTAAAGTCCTAGAATTTAGGTATCCAGTTTAAATAAGGAAAGATTTAAAGTCATCTCACATCCCATCTCTTTATGAATACATTCTCCCTTCTACTATTTCATCCTTATTTCTTAAAGGTTGTATTTAACCAATCTAATTCTTAATACTACAATCGATTTTATTTTATATTCAGATTTTTTTTACCGCTAATTTTACCTATATGATGAATTTAGAAAGGAATAAGATTAGATCATCTTTCTAGTTAGTTAATTCAAATCCGAAAAAAAAAGACAATTCAAATATTTAATTATATTTTTAATCACTAATAGAAATAATTTATTTTTTGAGGATTTAAATTATTAATATTAGCTCATAGACATAAAATAAATATTTAATAATAATTATATTTTAATCCGCAAAAATTCTTTTGTCAAATGATAAAAAAATTGAACTTTTGCACTTTATGTTTGTCGTAGCGTTAGTAAATGACTTTTGTCAATCACTTTTCTCTCACTTTCTCTTGCTATTATTAAATATTTTCGTAATTATTTTTTCTGATTAAGTTTTAAAATCTATATTAATATTTATATTTAAGTTAATTATTGATCGAAGAATAAACTTATTAGCCAATGGACCAATCTCACACAGAATACTCATATATAGGTTAATTACTGATTTGTTTACATCATAACTGTTCACCTAAAATTTAGCATGATTATACATTTTCTTTTGAGCTAAAAAACGTTCAATTGTATAAAATTCATATATAAGGTAAACCAATAAATATTTGGTGATATTTAATTATATTTATTTTTTAAATTCATACAAAATAAAACTTTAACAATTTTAAAGTACTAAATAGAAGGAACTCTTGCTTAATTCAAGTAAGTAAAGGTATAATAAGTTACAAATCTTATTTAATTTCAAACTCCTAAATATTAGGTAGAAGAATAATCAAATAACTATTTTGTCTAGCGTAAACTCTATTTAAAAAGGGTAAAAAAAGCGAACAATATTTCGCTAAGGGCTTTCGTACTTTTAATATATACTAGTATCTATAAACGTGCGTTGCACGTTAATAATGACACAAATATTTATTTATATGAAGGAACAATAAAATTTAATTAATGAGAGAAATTTTATATAATACTACAACAATCATCTAAATACCGAAAAATATTGTTACATTAGCATAATACGTGAATTCAAAATAAAAGGGCATCTTCAGAACTTACATAAATAATCAATTTTAGTCATGTTAAGTAGATAATTACGTATTGTAGTTAAAGGTATCTAATGTGATGGTATCTTACCGAACACTTCTTTGTAGAATGTGTTTTTTTATATGTTTCCTTATAATACTTTGGTTATTCTGCCATAACTAGAACTCTTGTTGTCGATATTGATATCTCTCTTGAAAGTGCAACATATAGTTATTCGCGTGAGAAAATATATTGTGGTAAATATAGTCCAATATTTAGGATGTTTATCCTTGTTTTTATTTATTATAACTACAAAACATAAACATATTGAAAAATATTTTCACACAAATTTAGAAGGATATTCTTTAGTTTCGGAAGACGAAAGTTGAATTCGGGGTTAAACACATACTTAGAAATACATTGATCAGTATCATAAGTTCTGCATATATGATGTTATTGTCGAAACTTCTATATACTGTATGTGTACTATTACATAAGTTATTCAGCAGATCTAAGTTTTCAGTAGCATGGCGTGCATATTTTTCTTCAAAATCAACCTATATGCAATGGAAGATCAATTTTAACTTAGTCTATTATATATATGGAGAAATAATAAACTTGACAGCAAACATGTAGGACAGAAAGCTATTTGGTATTAAAGTATTTAAGTATTTTTTTCGTAGTAATTGTTGGTATCATCTTGTGCTGAGTCAAAACTGAAAAATATTTTATTTTTACCATAAGACTTAGCATCAACCTTTTACTTAGTTGATCAACAAATTAATTTTTGCTAGCTAAGATAGTTCTTTAATTTCAATTATGTAATTCTCATAAATTGTGTTTTAATCTAATGTTGAAAATATTCTCCTTATTAAATGCACTACACTACTATTACGATTGGGGTTGATAACCAAGTATTCTAGAAAGAACCAAATCATATTTTATTGGATGCTCTTCTTCGTTTCTGACACGAAGCAAGAAGTCACTGAATGTTGGATTTGTTCTTACTTTTATATTTCTAGAGCAAAAAATAAGTTATTACAACTATGTTATTTCCATATGAGTTCTTTTGTTTAATATTTTAGGGCTATTTTTGGTCTATCAATATTATATTCGTATTTTTATAATAATATAGGCTCTCCTGTTTCTTAATGAATTTGGACAATATGATACGTTTTCAAATTAAATTAGTAATAGAATTTTTTTTAAAAGTATATTTCATAAAAGTTATAGGATTACATGGCTAAAACTATGTCCATATCCCGAAAGTAATTATACTAATAGAAAATCTAACATGTTCCTAAAGGTATTAGGTTTCCATGCTAATATGTAGTATTATATATCTATGCCCGAACATTATTATACTAATGAGATTTCTAAAGGTAATCATGTAGGATTTCTAACGTGTAGTATTATGTCCTAAAACTAGTAGGATTACAATGCTAATGTCTAGAATTCCGGTTATGTCCTTTTTATTGTGAGTTATTATGCTTTAGATGATTGTTGTATTATTATATATAAAATTCTCTTATTAATTAAATTTTATTGTTCATTCATATAAATAAATATTTAAACCATCATGTGCCATTATAAATGTGGGAACCCCAAAAGTTAAAAGTTAAATTATTGAAATAATCTTCTAAATAATTGAAATGTACCTTATTTAATTATTTAATAATATTTAAATAAAAGAAAGTGACTTTTGGACATTTACGAAACGTCTTGTTAAGGAGACTCTTGGACTTTTCATAAGTGGTATGTGCTGACATTGCGTAGTGTAAATTTTATTCTGTATATATGAATTTCAGTAGCAACAAACATTGAAATTCTTTTTTCTTTTTAAATAAAAAGAATAAAATCTAATTCGTAAAGTTAATCATATATGATTCCTAACGTGTAGTATTATGTCCTAAAATTAATAAAATTACAATGCTAATGTCTAGAATTCCGATTATATCCTTTTATTATGAGTTATTATGCTTAATATTAAAATATTATTTTTGTAATTCAATATTTTATTCATACTTTTATAATAATATAGATAGATATAGATATAAATATAGTACTTTTAATAAACTTTATTAAGAGACTTAATAACTAATTTTAAAACTACTCGTTTCCAGCATGTTTATTAACATAAACGATTTAAATATATCGATAGATAGATAGATTATTATTATTATTATTATTATTATTATTTATGGCAGTTCGCCGGCTGAATGAGCGACCTATGGGGTAACACTGATTTTCGTCTCCATCAAAAGGTTACGGAGGGGTTTTAGACTAAAACCCTAATCCCAGGCAGATAATGGCAGTGTTGAGCTGGAAGCAAGTGTTGGAAGACAACAACACCACTGACCCAAACTCCATTACTTCTCTTTCCCTTACTCACAAAGCTCTTTCTGATGTATATTTATAAATTTCCAATCTTTCTCTCTAAAAAAAAAAATCCAATTTTCTTGTCTCATAGTGTTGCATTTCAAGATTTCATTTTTCTATGCAGGTTTCGTGTTTGAGCGAGTTCAAGAATTTGCAGAGGCTTGATCTTGGCTTTAATAATTTAACTTCACTTGAGGTAATTAAACTATTTTTTTTTTGTTTCTTTATTTTTGGGTTCTAAAATTTGAGGACTCACTTTTTGTTAATGAAATTATAGGGGTTGAAGTTATGTGTGAATTTGAAGTGGCTCTCTGTTGTACAAAACAAACTTCAGAGCTTGAAAGGGATTGAAGGGCTTATTAAACTCACTGTGAGTACAGCATTTTGGTTCCCTTTTTTTGCCATCTTTTTTTATCCTTCTAATTATTAGTAGCTATTTCACTTGCAAAAGAGGGAAGTAATGAGCTTGTTTAGAGTGTATTTTTCTATATGCATAATTTGTTACTGACTTTTCTGCTTTTGAGTACTTTTTAAACTTTTGTGTTAAAAGGTCAGATCATGCTACAATCTGTGAGACATCTCAAGAAGTGGAAACGAATAACCTGAAATTTGAAACTTGGAGTAACATAGGAAGCTCAATATTTTCTATTCTACTAAACTATCCTGTTGTCTTTCGCTGTCCTTTACATATGCATACATACATAACATATACACTACATTCACACACACATATGTGTGTGTGTGTCTCTGTGTGTGTGTGTATGTGTGTATATATTGCCATTATCTTTTAGCCTTCTTTGTAAATATCGTTCTCCAAAGATTAAAGATTACAAGGAGGGTTGACTCATCAAAAAAAAAAAAAAGAAAGAGAGAGAAGCTAATCAGTGCACTAAACAATTTGTTGTAGATAAAGAGGGGATAAAATAAGAATGATGGCCCTCCATTGGTGCCTTTTTGATACATATTTTGCGTCTGCACGTGCCAGATAATCATAGTAAAGTACAAGAAGGAAAAATAGCGGAGGAATAAAAACACTAGAAATAAAAGCATGTATACATTAAAAGACGATTCTTACTGATTTCTTGATGAGTAAAGAGACTACAAAGTCAATTGTTTAAATTCTTATGCACTTGCCTTAGTTATGTTACTGAGATCTTGAGTACGGGTGGTCCTTATTGGTTGAATTATATAGTTTAGGGTGAGTAGAGATAAATTTTAATTTTGGTTGAAGTGTGCCAATTCTTAAGTGTCTTAGTTCCCTGTGTCAACATTTTTTATACAATTTACACGCCATTATTCCAGCCCCTCTTTTCATTTGATAGTTTCTGTCTGTTAAGAGGATGCTGTAGCATTTTCTTTCTTTCTATCTCTCTCTCTATCTCTCTCCAATTGTTTATGACATCATTCTCCACCTTTATACTTATCAAAAGACTGCTTTCTCTGTTTTAACTCTTCTTGGCATTTGGAAATTGATTGATTGATTAATAAAACATATCCAAGTACAGATTGCCAGGCATAGAGCAACTATATCTTCACTTGTCAAAATGAGCAACTATAGTTTTTTCCTGCTTGAGGGGGAAAATGTTAAGAGTGCCTAGGACTTGTATGTTCATTATCTTTTAGGTTGTTTCTTTAATTAATGACCAAACAAGATTCTATATACTCCTTACATTATTTTAACTATCATGGGATAATCTCATATTTTTTGCATTCCAAATAAGCCAGATGAGGCATAACGGTGTTGTTCTTTAAGCTATGCAATGCTTGATTCGCTGTCTTTTGGTAATACTTATTAGACGATAAACATATATAAAACCAAGCTCCATATCAGTGGTGTGATACTACAATGCAGCAAGCGGGGATATTGCACAAAACTCACGATGATTCGCCTCCTCCTCAAGCTTTCTGTAGTTAAGATTACATTTCATGCTGCTCACACTTCCCTCTTCTCCCATTCTTCTGATAATTCCATCTAAAAAACTCACTTGAATAATTTTGCTTTCAACTCACCCCATATCTTTTCGTTACCCCAAAGATGTGGGTAATATTTTCCTCTATTGCACATTGGTAAATTCTGTAAGATACGCAACCTCATCCCACTCAGTCCTATAAGGTCGCCTAAAATTTCCACCATGCATAATTTTCTGGTTATCCCTTCTTAAATAATTTTAAATAATTGGTCCACTCCATATCATTTAGCACTCTGAACACCCGTGGGTATGCATCCTTCAGGATTGCCACATCTTACCGCACATCCTCTGAGAAAAGTATTCTTTTTCGGCTAGTGATTTTATGGCCAAAGTACTATAACATGTTCTTTCCCTTTAAGACACCTCCATAAACTCACCTCATGCGATTGTGTCACAATATTTCTTCTTCTTTTTACTCCTTAGTTTGAGGTGCTTACAGCATCAGTTGATGGCTACTGAATTGATCGGTCTTTAATCTTTAGATCTAAAAGAGGTAAAAAGTTTTTGGCTTTTAATACCACTTCCGTGCTATATCAGGTACTGAATGCTGGAAAAAACAAGCTCAAATCTATGGACGAGGTCAGTGGTCTTGCTAACTTGCGAGCACTGATTTTGAATGGTGAGCTTCGGTATATGTACCACTGTTTTTCTCCATCAGAGCTTAGTATCTGCTGGAGAATTATTTTTATATACTGACCGACTTTTGCCTTTCTGTTGCAGACAATGACATTTTTTCGATTTGCAAGCTTGATAAAGTGCAAGAGCTGAATACATTAGGTATGGGCTCCTCGATCTCAAATTTTATATTTTCATGATTAATGGCTAGTATGTGATTGAGCATGGTGTAATATATAGTTTGTTATTCTGCTAACAGTGCTCAGATCAAACAGATTCCCTGTTCTTATATTTGTGAATTTCAGTATACTTTCTTTAGCAATACAAATCCAAAGGATCCATTAGTGTGACTGATTCAGGTGACACCAAGATGCACTCAAGAGAACAAGAACATACCATGATAAATCTCAACTCCTTATACCTCGGTTGCTATGACTTTTACATGCCTAGGCATTTGGTTATAAAGTAAAAACTGAGAATCAGCCATAGAGATACTAATCTGTTAACATAAAGAATTGGATAAAGTTGGTTGACCTCCCAATCATTCGTTTAGAGAACAGGGTTTGGAATCAAGAAGATAACAAGGTTTTTGGTAGCTAGTTATATCCTGGATACGATTGTATATGTTTAGTTCAAAGAAATAAAAAGAACGATAAAGAATAAGAATAACAATCTTTTGTGTTCTTTTAGTTTCCCTTGTCATATCCTTTTTATTTATTCGACCGACTCTTTATGATTTTTGTAGCGAATACTGCAAAATCGTGAAACATTGATGCTTAAGGCTTGACCGGCATCAAGAGGCTGTTATTAGCCTCCATTGGCTTGTCTGAAATCTTGTTTGCTACTTGTGTTGTGTAAGCGGCTGTAGTTACTTGCCCTGGGTGATTATTAGGCAAATTGCTAGTGCTAATTATACTGTAAAAAACCTGTTATCTTTTGGTCCTCTTTGACTGCGATGGTTGAACAATATCATTTGACTTTTTGTGCCACCACCACATATTGAATCGAGATGACTAGTACTTATATTAGTTGACCTTTCTGAACTTCATTGTCAAATTAGATTAATCTGATTGTTTTTCATTTTTGCCGTGCAATCAACTAAGTTGAAAGTGTCCCTCTGCCTTTGGTATCTGTTGCAGTCCTTTCTAGAAATCCTATATCTGGAATTGGGCAGAGTCTGGCCAAAATTAACTCAATCACAAAAGTAAGCTTCTTTATTTCACGTTTGTCTTTTACTGCATGATAATTCATTATGGTGTTCTCATAAATAAAAAAAATCATTATGGTGTTTACTATGTCCTGACACCGTATGTGCACCGGCCTTCTAGTTGTCTCTCTCTAATTGCCAGCTACAAGGTATTGACTCTTCACTCAAATCCTGCACTGAGTTAAAGGAGCTACGCCTTGCTCATAATGATATTAAGGTAAGTGCTATAGCTAATGATCAGTTATGCTGGATCGCAGAGGCTCCCTTAATTACCTGCGAGCCCTTTATTTTTCTAATTTTACATCCTCTCCATTGTTTTACAGACACTTCCCAATGAGTTGGCTTTTAATATAAAACTACAAAACATAGACATCGGAAACAATGTGATCATGAAGTGGTCAGATTTGAAGGTAGCCATTTTTGTAGATTTCATTTGTACCCTTAAAGTCCTCTTTGTTTGCTATACATCATCTCTTCTTATTTTGACAGTTATCTTCAAACTTTTCCTTTGCTGAATATGTGACTGTGTGGCTTTATGGTAGGTGCTGTCTTCATTGGTTAACTTGAAAAACTTAAACCTACAAGGGAACCCCATTGCTGAAAAGGAAGCTTTGGCCAAAAAGGTTAGTGCATACTTCTTCGCCTTTCTCTGGATTTGAAGCTGTAACATCATGTGCTGACTAACTATGTTTTACCAGATCAAGAAACAGCTGCCAAATTTGCAGATTCTCAATGCTAAACCTATTGAAAATGCCGTGAAAAAGGAAGAGGGTGGTAGAGTCGATGGTGAAAATGAAAGTGGTCATCTTGATAATGTCGCTTCTGATCGTAAGAGAAAGGAGTTGGTGCAAACCGAAAAAAGAACCAATTATGACGTGGGGATTCCACTCGTTGAACTTGGCACAAGAGAGGAACAAAAGCGCAAAAAACAGAAGAAGAGTGAAGTTTTGAAGGAGAAAGCATCAACCAACAAAAATGATACTGCCGTCGGGGATAAGGAACCAGCTAAAAAGTCTAGTAAGAAGGCTAAACAACATAAAGCAAGTGCCATTGACGATGGAGAAACTCCTTTTGCAGATCTTTTTGGTCCTGATTCATCAGAAGATCCATTGACTAGCAGTCGGAAGGGCGTTAATCACAACACACTCCAAAATGTTGATGCAGCTGCAGGCTTGGTTACGTTCCCCAAAAAGAAAAAGAAGAACAAGAATCTGGTAACTGGTGCTGCTGCTCTTCATTTGTCATCAGTTAGTGATGAAATTGGATTGGGTGGTACATCAACGTGGGGTGACTAGAAAAATAGCATCGCAGAGAAAATCAAGTAGCACCAAGCTGAGGCTGTGAAGTTAGCTACTGTCATTTAAGCCCGGGCCTCCCATTTTGCTAGATTGCTGTGCAATAAGACGTTTGCACGGTTTACATGAGAACAAATTGGTTTCACTTCCTGATAGAAGCTGTAATTTATGGTGCTATTACTGCAAGTCTTAAGGGCCACAATTCTTACTTGATAGCCAGATCATCGGGAAGGAAAAAGATGTTCCTTCTTGCTCTTGTTTGTCTTAGCCTCTTAGGTGTTTGGAAGAACAAAAATATCCAACTTGCTTTTAGCAGGAGTACTTGTTGGGAAGATTTTGTACTTGTAGAGAGACGTGGTAAACGCGCCTAATTTAAATCTTGTTTTGAGAACATATTGTGTTTAGATAGTTAATGGTCATGTTTCCAATGGCACACTCACAAAGTATAATGCATTAGAAACAAGAAGAATGACCCTTTTTGGCACAGATTGGCAGTGATATCAGTACCATTTTTCCTCCTATTTCTCTACAATTCTCAACAAACAAAACTAGGAAGTTTCTAAAGAAAATTCCAAGCAATGGTGCTTTGACTTGCAAATATCCATTACTTAAAGCAAACTGCTCCATTTTAAGTTTACTGTAGTTTGAGCTTGCCATATTTACCCCTACTCCATTATTAAGTAGTACTTTAACGTTTTTAGTTCACTGTGCAACACAAGGGGTGACCTTATATTTCGGGTACAAGACATTTGCGTATTAAGATGTTATCATTGAACTTTCTAAGATTCAACGACAAATAAATTAGAGTTTCATCACATAAACACTCAAGAGTGTGATCTAGAGGTCAATGAAGCGTGTGAGAACGGAGGCAAAAAACACTAGGTAATTTCTTCTCATCTATTCAAACTTTGGTGGATAGAGTTACCTGATATCTGTTGCTGGTGGAAGGTGACAGGTTTCTCATGGAATTAATCGAGTTGTGCGCAAGTTGGCCTGAATACCACTGTTGTCAAAAAAAAAAAAAAAAAGAGTTTCAGGACATAAAACTTTCGACGTAAAACCAAAACTTCCATATGCCTAATTGAGATTTGTAGGTATGGTAACACTAGTTATCTTACAATTTTTAGGTTGAAGTTTAACTCACCAAGTTTTTTTCTTTTCATTTCTGCTACTTCGAACCCCCCCAACAATTTTAGTTACCCAAAAAAAGAAAAAACAAAGCACCTCCCCAACAAATTTTCTCTTACGAATGTACCTTTTTTGTCGGGGGAAAGGGCCAAATATATCCCTCTAATTTCATATATTGATTACATTTAACCTCCGTTATACTATCGGGCCAAATTTGGTTTACCCCTACCGTTATACTATCGGTCCAAATTTACCCCTACAATCAACCAACTTTTAAAAATACTCTTGATCTGTTAAATAATTCAAAATCTCCCAAATTCTTTTTATTTAAATCACTTATTGTTCTTCTAGCTCCATTATTTTCAAAAATTACTATTGATGTGAATGTTAAAGTTACTAGACTATACAAATTATTCAAAATTATTTTTTTAATTACCAATGCACCCATTTCTCTTCTTGTAATAAATAAAATTGGTTTAGAATTTTATTTATTTTCAATCATATACACACCGTATAATTTAGTGGGTCTATTTATTGTGTATTATATGTAGCTGATCATCATGTATGTACATATATATATTCAAATATATTTTGTCATTGCCTGGTTAGTATAAAGTTCGATCGACTAACTTAAGAGTGCACAATGTGTACGCATTTAATTAAAGCAAAGTTGAATTAGACAATGTAAAGTCTCCGAGGAACTTCAACTTCAATCACTAGTACTTGCAAAGTCTCCATAATTTTGGTACAACGAATTCATTAAAATTGGGATGTTGTAAATACTTTTAGAATTTAGAAAAGCTATCTAATTTAGATTTTTCAATTTACTATACTTTGTTTATTTGATTGTATTATTTAATATTTTTTTCTCTTATTTGTTTTTCTCTAATTCAGAAAGCAGGTAAATGCCAATTATTTCAAAAATAGTGGACCAAGAAGAACAACAAGTGATTTAAATAAAAGGATTTGAGAGATTTTGGATTACTTAACAGATCAAGGGGTATTTTTAAAAGTTTGCTAATTGTAGGAATAAATTTGGCCCTATAGTATAATGGTAGGAGTAAATTTGAGCCGATAGTATAACGAAGGTTAAATATTGACAATATATAAAAATAGAGGGGTATATTTGGCCTTTCTCCCTTTTTGTTATTATCAATCAATCAACAATCAACTATTTTATTCCATTTCACTTTATTAAACAAGGTGTTTTCGAAATTGCACACATGTTCTTGCAAAGAGAACATTTTAACTCCAACTAATTGGTGTCATCTATACGAACCATTTACGTTCATTTTTTTTTTCTGTCTCTAAATAAGCTAGTACGTATAAGTTTCCAAAGATGTCCTGTTAGATAACTTCATTTTATTTCATTTTAGCTTTTATTTTGTCTATCACCTTTATCAACATGTTATCACCCTCACAATTAGGCATGGCAAGTGGGCCGGTCCAGGCCCGGGACCGGCCCAGGACCGCGGGCCAGACGGGTCAAACGGCTAAACGGGCCAGGACCGTTTGGTCCGGTTTTAGCGGGCCTGGCCCGGTCTTGTGGGCCGGTCCTATGATTGGGCCCGCCAGGCCCGGATCGTTTGGCCCGCCAGGGCCCGGGACCGGACCGGACCGGGGCCGGTCCCCTTAGCGGGCCTAGCGGGCCCAACGACTATTTTTTTAAATTTTTTTTATTATTTTTTTTAAAAAAAACGTTGGACTTTCAAAAATAGTCATTTAACCCCTCAACTTTGTTTTAATCCCAGACTTTTTATAATTACACTTTTTTCCTATTTTCAACTATAAATACCCCATCATTATTTCATTTTTTCTTACAAAATCATCAATCTATCACAATCTCTCTCTAATTTACTTCTACTATTGCTTACTTTATTGTTACAATTTGTGAAACAATTGTGAAGGTGGTGAATTGAAGTCTTCAACGATAATCAATTTCCAACAAGTTGTTCGTCAATTCGGTAAACTAGTTCCAACTCTTAAGTTTTAATATTATAATTTTGTTTGTTTTATTTACTTTGCTTGATTAATTAAGATGGCTTATTCCTTAAAAAATATGTTTAGTAAAAATAAGGAAAAATCGAAGAGTGGTGAATCTAGTGGCCAATATGTTTCTCCTCCACTTCCCCCGGCTCCACGACCCAAACATGTTACCCGTCCTACATCTCCTATTCTTGATAGCGATAATAGTTTATTACAATTTACCGAGAGTCAATTTTTTCATAATATAGCACCCGGTGAACAATTAAACCATGAATATATGAATGCTTTTTATGGTAATCCAACTATTGATGAAAATGATGATGAAGAAATAGATTTTGATGAAACGCAACCGGATGATGATACACCCACTAGTCCTGCTCCTGAAGTTAACCCAACTAATAATAATCTAGATGATCTCCCATCAGACCCTCCTATTAGTGCCCCTACTTTTTCTAGACAACCTCCTAAACGGGCAGAAACATCTCTTGTTTGGTAATTTTTTACTCCACTAAGAGAAAAAAATAGGGCTAAGTGTAAAACTTATGGCAAAGAGTTAGTTTTTCAATATGTTAGAAGTCGGTCGGGAAGGGGGGGAGGAGGGGAGGGGGCGGGAAGTTTGACTAGACACATATTGCTACACCCTCAAGATAAAACTAGATATTTTCGTATGAAAGATTTGGCTGAGGGGACAAGTGCACCTAGTACATGAAAAATATTACTAAATACAGGACTTAGTATCGTGGTAAGCAAGGCTACATCATTTGTGTTACTAGTAGCATTATCCATTGAAACTGATATTATTTTATCACTAATACAAAAATATCTACAAATATCCGCAATCGTGCTAGAAATAAACTGCCCTGTGTGACGTGAATTAATTATTCTATAAGCAATAATGCGCTTTTGCATTATCCAATGCTCATCAATCCAATGACTGGTAACAGTAAGGTAATCACAGTCATTACCACTTCTACCAATATCAGTTGTAATAGCAAGACGACAATTTATATGAGTAAATAAATAGCGCAAATATTGTTCATATTCATGTTTATATTTATAAATATCACTCTTTACGGTTGTGCGAGAAAAACCTTTATAAGTAGGATTATAATTTTTTCTAATATAATGCACAAAGTGGGGGTTAGAAGGAAAACTATAAGGTAAGCACATAACAGTGATCATTTTTGCCAATTCTTCCCGGTACTAAGGTCAGCATAGATGTATTTGTCATATTTACCATTTAATTGTGGGTGATGGCATGCGAATTTTAAATGTTGAAATTAAAAAAGTTAAAATGGCTCTTAATTGGCTTTTTTATTCAAATCGTAGAAGTAGACTTAGAGAATATTTTAAAAGATGCGATGAATTTGGCCTAAGAGAAAGAAAGGTTCCTAAACCTTGTCCAACTAGATGGAATTACATGTATGAAAGTTTAGTTATTGCATATGAATATAGAAACCCCATAAACTCAACGTTTAATGCTCATGTAAGTGATGATGATGAGCACCTTACAAATGCGGATTGGGCTAATGTTAAAATGCTTGTAGATTTTTTAGAAAAATTCCATATTGCTACAAATGAATTTTCTGGGCAATATTATCCTACTATTTCTAACTGTTTAGTTTATATTGCAGAACTTGCAAATTTGTTTGATCATTTTTCAGATGGTGGGGAAATTTATCAACTTGCTATTGATTCCATGAGAAAAAAGTTTAAAAAATATTTTTTCCCTATTCTCCCTATTTATGGTATTGCTGCATTGTTAAATCCTACTATAAAATTAGGAGGTCCTCAATTTTGGTATGAAACTGTTTATAATGGTTTAGAACTTGAAGATGAGGAGTTTTCTAAACTTCCGAACGCAATAGCCTCAATTAAAATAAATGTTCAAACTATTTATAATGCTTATCAAGTTGCATTAGATCATGCTAGACCAAATGTTCCAACTCCTTCTTCTTCTAGTTCTCAATCATCTAAAAGAACTGCTGGAGTAAGAGCACTTAGTATAGTATAGTATAGTATACACATAAGCTTATATTTATACTATACTATAGTCTATACTATATATACATCTCATAAGATATATAAACTATATTCGATATACTATATATACATCTTAAGATATACTATATATACTATACTATATATACTATACTATATATACATCTTAAGATATACTATATATACTATACTACATATACATCTTAAGATATACTATATATACTATACTACATATACATCTTAAGATATACTATATATACATAGTATACTAGATATACTAGATATATATAGTAGATATACATGTATATATAGTATATCTTAAGATGTATATATAGTATATAAATCGAATATTAGCTTATATATAGTAAGATGTATATATATTATAGTATAGTATAGTATACATATAAGCTTATATTTATACTATACTATAGTCTATACTATATATACATCTCATAAGATATATAAACTATATTCGATATACTATATATACATCTTAAGATATACTATATATACTATACTATATATACATCTTAAGATATCTATACTACATATACATCTTAAGATATACTATATATACATAGTATACTAGATATACTAGATATATATAGTAGATATACATGTATATATAGTATATCTTAAGATGTATATATAGTATATAAATCGAATATAGCTTATATATAGTAAGATGTATATATATTATAGTATAGTATAGTATACATATAAGCTTATATTTATACTATACTATAGTCTATACTATATATACATCTCATAAGATATATAAACTATATTCGATATACTATATATACATCTTAAGATATACTATATATATACTATACTATATATACATCTTAAGATATACTATATATACTATACTATATATACATCTTAAGATATATATACATCTTAAGATATACTATATATACTATACTATATATACATCTTAAGATATACTATATATACATAGTATACTAGATATACTAGATATATATAGTAGATATACATGTATATATAGTATATCTTAAGATGTATATATAGTATATAAATCGAATATAGCTTATATATAGTAAGATGTATATATATATATTATAGTATAGTTTAGTAAACATATAAGCTTTTTTATATATATATATATATATATATATATATATATATATATATATATATATATATATGTATATCGAATATATCGAATATAGCTTATATATCTTAAGCTGTATATATAGTATATACTATACTATACTATAATATATATATATCTTACTATATATATTATATATATCTTAAGATGTATACTATCGAATATGATTTATATACTATGTATATATAGTATAGTGTGTGTATATATAAGATGTATATATAGTATAGTGTGTGTGTGTATATATATATATATATATATATATACATACAGTATACTATATATCTTAAGATGTATACTATAGAATATGACTTATATACTATGTATATATAGTATACTGTATGTATATATATATATATATATATATATATATATATATATATATATATATATATATCTTAAGATGTATATATAGTATATAAATCGAATATATATGTATATATATATATACATCTTAAGATATACTATATATACTATACTATATATACATCTTAAGATATACTATATATACATAGTATACTAGATATACTAGATATATATAGTAGATATACATGTATATATAGTATATCTTAAGATGTATATATAGTATATAAATCGAATATAGCTTATATATCTTAAGATGTATACATAGTATAGTATAGTATATATATATAAGCTTATATATATATATATGTACATCGAATATATCGAATATAGCTTATATATCTTAAGTTGTATATATAGTTTATACTATACTATACTATAATATATATACATCTTACTATATATATTATATATATCTTAAGATGTATATTATCGAATATGACTTATATACTATGTATATATAGTATAGTGTGTGTATATATAAGATGTATATATAGTATAGTGTGTGTGTGTATATATATATATATATATATATATATATACATACAGTATACTATATATCTTAAGATGTATACTATAGAATATGACTTATATACTATGTATATATAGTATATGTATATATAGTATATCTTAAGATGTATACTATCGAATATGACTTATATACTATGTATATATAGTATAGTGTGTGTGTATATATATATCTTAAGATGTATATATAGTATATAAATCGAATATAGCTTATATATATTAAGATGTATATATAGTATAGTATAGTATATATATATAAGCTTATATATATATATATATATATGTATATATACTATAGTATATCGAATATACTATGTATATATAGTATAGTGTGTATATAACTATATATATATATATATCTTAAAATGTATATATACACTATAATATACTATAATATATATACATAGTTTATAAGTCATATTCGATAGTATACATCTTAAGTTATACTATATATACATCTTACTATATATATATATATATATATAGCTTATATATCTTAAGATGTATATATATCTTAAGATCTACTATACTATACTATATATATATAGTATATCTTAAGATGTATATATAGTATATTTTAAGATGTATACTATGTATATATAATATAGTATATATATATTTTAAGATGTATATATAGTATATAAATCCAATATAGCTTATATATCTTTATTACTATTTTTTTCTCTAACTTCTATAAAAAAAAATTAAAAATAGAAAGTTTCTGTTGGACCCGTTTAGGCCCGGGACCGGACCGGGACCGGCCCACTAAATCCGGACCCGTTAGTTCGTGGTCTCGGTCCCGAGCCGGTTCCAACAATAAGCCCGCGAAGCCCAGGACCGTTTAGGACCGGCCCACTTAGGACCGGGCCCGCGAAGCCCACTTAGGACCGGGCCCGGCCCACTTGCTACCCCTAATCACAATCAAGTGCAATCACATAATTTATTAAGATAATTTGAGTTGTTGGGAATAAACCCCCTATAAAAATAATATTCACAGTAATAAAAGCGGAATAATCACGTAACACTGAGATACAGTAATTAGCAAGAAAAAGAGTGACAACGACACCAAGATTTTTACCTGAAAAACTCTTTGAATAAGGGAAAAAATCACGGCCCCGATACGAGCAACTGATATCACTATAGCAAGGAATTTTACACTTTGTAGGTTCGAGTAAAATACTCCAAAGACCACTACAACACTCAAAAGAAATAACCCTCTTTTGATATTCCCACCTCACTACAATATCGCTCACTCTCTATTTTTCTCACAGACTATTTTCTTATACCTTGTCTGTGAAACCTCACTCTTTCTTTCTTTCTTTCTTTGTTGGTTGATCGGTTCCAAACCTACACCACTATTGAGTAGCGAGGATGGTCGATGCAGTTTTACCCAACAAGGTCAGGATCGATTTTCACAGGGAGTTAATTGATTTGGAATTAGGTATTTATCTAAATCTAGATGCGTGTGTTGTTCCTAATTTCACTTCCAAACATGATGGTGCTGATTCTACTTCTATTTCTATTTCTATTGTATGCTAAGATTAAAGCTAAGTACAATATTTTTAATGTTGGTTTTCAAATGTTTAAGAGGACTAGGGTAGTGACTTTCGCCTAGGTGGACATCTAACGGGTAGTAAGAATTTAGTGCAAGCTTGATTAATTTGGGTTCGTAATATAGCCACCACACCCACGTACTCACTCTTTATCTCTCGATAGTTTGAGTGATTTTGCCCAATTTAACATTCTCAAGTCCAACTGGGTATTCATGCAAGTCATGTGATATTAGCTCAATTCGGGTATTACTATCTCTAGGTTTAACCCTTTAATTGGGGCTATCAATTTTTTGAGTTCACCCCAATTTCTTGTTAGCCTAGTTTACCCAGACTTAATCCCTCTTTCTCAAGAAGAGACCAAATCATAAAGGCATGAATTAGTGTTTGCAACCACTAATTCTATACTTCTAGCAAGAACTAGGCTAAATATCACTAACCCATAAATATTTAAGCCCTAAAATTCAAGACCCATTAAATACCCACACTAGGATTGAGTCACAACCCTAGCTATGAGTCTAGCTACTCATAATAATAGCAGAAATCAAAGATAAAGAGAAGATATAGCCCATAATACTAAATTAAAAGATGAAAATCTAATGTTATAAAGTAAATCTTGTACAAAATTTCCCCAAAAGAAAAACCTAGACGTCTCACGTACTCAGCAAAAACATAACATAACCTAGAATTGACAAAAAGATCTATTTATACTAAGCTAAAATTTTCGGACAAAAATACTCCTGCGGAAGTTTCGCGGCCGCGTAATTCTGACCGCGGCCGCACACTTGCTTTCGTGGCCGCGTATTCTGATCGCGGTCCGCGTTTCTTCACATCTGGACCTGGGTTGAACCTTGTTTCGCGGACTGCATAATTTCTACCGCATCCGCGTGAGAGATTTCCACGGCCGCGTAACTTTGACGCGGACTGCCCTTCTCAGTTTTGCTTGAATTATGCACTCTCTGAACCTTAGCAACCGCGGTCTGCGAAATTTCCATCGTGGTCGCGCTGGTACTTTCGCGGCCGCATCTTTTTTTCGCGGTCCGCGTTCATGTTTGTGCCTAAAAAACCATCTCTCTGATTCTTCATATCACGGACCGCAGAATAATGGCCGCGTCTGCGTTGATACTTTCGCATCAACACTTTTTTTTGTCGCGGTTCGCATTCCATACCTCTTGGCCCAGTTTTGATTTTTGTTCAAGTTTTGACTCCTTTTTGAGTTGATTATGGCTCCTTTGGCTTATTTTGAACAATCCCTGCAAGCAAGCATATTAAGTTAGTTTTCGGGAATACCTTTACGCATTTAGGCCCAAAACACATGTAAAAGAGAGCAACTAATAGGCTAAAATCCCTACTTATCAACTCCCCCAAACTTAAGCTTTTGCTTGTCCTCAAGCAAATAAGGTAATTCCTACCTCCACAAGAAAAAGAAAAAGATATTTCAACTGGCCTAAGGTGACTTCATCAAGCATCAATTAGGACTAATAATTACCCTCAACACAAATGAATTATCAACAACGTCATGTTATGACCTTTTGAGTTCCATAGTTCTAATGTGACACTAGAGCATTAAGAGTTGACTCAATTCATCAAGGAAGCTCGCTCTCTCACATAGGTCATTGTGGATCCCAAACTCCTCATCCTCTACTCTCCATAAGAAAATCTCTATTTTTAGAATGTATTACTCAAAACAAGGATTGTGAATAAGCGCGCTCATCACTCTCAAAAGAATGCCACAAGTCTGGCTCTAAATACTATAAGCTTGCCCCTTATGTAAATCACTACTAATGTAGGCTCACTCAACTTGAAATCATATAGGGCTTTAGCAGGGATGTAATGAAGGCTTTTGGATCAAGGTAGGACATAACGAACTATGACGGTTTCATCTTTCCTTAAACACTTTATTTTCTCATTTTGGCTCATACTTTCTTGACTCTTTGAGTCATTTTTCTTCTTCCTTAGGGGAACTAGAGACACAAACCGTCACTCTTTCTTACTCATGACAATCATTTTTCTCCTTTTCTCATCATTCCTTGCCTTTCATGATTATGTTCTTTGAATCCCTTCAACCTTCTCTTTCTTTTTGACGTATTTCTTTTTGGCTTTTCTTCCTTTTCTTTGCCCTTCCTTTTAAATAATTCTTTTTCTTATTTGAACCTTTTATCACTTTCAAATTACTCCTCTCTCCCCCAAACTTATGCTTTTGCCAATTGTTCATCATGAATGCTAAGGAAAGATTGGGTGCCAAGAGAAGGTCATTATAGAACGGATAAAGGCTTGTAACGTGGCTATTGAATGAAAAGGGCTTAGGCTCAAAGAAGTTGACTAGGGATATCATATTGGTAGGCTACGGAAGCTTTCAAAGTCAACTTGGACCAAGGAGGGCCTAAATCATTTCTCAAGTCGAGCTACCCTCAGAATTTCGCCTAGACAAACATTCAGGGTAAGTTCTAGACTTATTGGCATGAGACTTGGACTTGTAATTCAATACCTCACCTCTCAAGCCGCTGGATTGTTAAAGAGAACAGAGTCGAGGGCCCACAACAACCCTAGCTAAGATTGAAAATCACAAATGGCTCAAGGAAACCACTCGATGATTATTTTAGCCAACGCAAGAGTCTAAAGGTCACAACTAGAGCTAATCTTTGCCAATCAACTTGTCTTTAACCATGAGGTCGAAGGTAAATATGTTAGTACCAAGTGAAGCCTGTTTGAGACACTTTTATTCATTACTACTACTATATACACCAAAAATAAAATAAAAAACAGACTCGATCCCTTAAGAAGGTTGTCACGCCATCCATCATTGGGAAGAGCCACCCGGTTCACACAACATCCATATTTGGAAAGAACCATGGTATTAAGAAAACCAAAGGCTTATTGATCACGCAGAATGTAAAAAGAAGCTAAAAACTCAAAAATAAGCTACTAAAAGAAATAAAAAGCTAAGTTATTAAGGAAAAATACGAAAGGAGTTATGAAATGAACTACGGAAGGTAAAATGAATATGTACAATAATGGAGTGACACGAATATATACAAAATGAAAATGAATATCTACATCGAATGGTAAAGTTATATACATACCAAAAGTGAAAAATAACGAAAGTGAAACTAACGTTAAATAAAGGTAAAGAAAACTAGTATCATAATTATTACATACCAATGTTATCAAATCATCACCAAATCAAAATGGACCCCCCCCCCCCCCCCCCCAAATAAAAGATAGCATTGTCCTCAATGCTAATATGAAAATAAGATCAGGGAAGGTTTAGAGAGTAAAGAAAACTCCCTATGTGGTCTCTGTCTGCATGGGGTCAGGCACATGAGTGGGGTCCTCGGACTGCATAGGATCATCAGCTCCCTCTGGGTCCTCTAACTGGATCTCCAAATCCTCTGACTGGGGGACCACAAATCTTCTAACTGGAGCTCTATCTGCCTCATGCTCTGCTGCCTGTGCTGGTGGGGCAGTCTCCTCTATAAGCAAGTTAAGTGGTATGTCTCCAGCAGAAGTGAACTTCTCTATCTCCCTCTTCAGCTTCTCCACTGACTCCTTTGAGGTCTGAGTTCTTTACCTGCTTACTCAGATCCTTGATTACCTTGCCATGAGTATCCAAATTCTCCAGGATCTTCGTTTAGTTGTCCAGGAGCTTCTTCTGGTTGTCCAAAAGCTCCGTCAATGAATCCTCCACTGATGGAGGTACCTGAAGCTGTTCAGGGTCTGACTGTGCTGCTAATGCACTGGATAAGACAAACATCTTTGATGTAGCTGCCTGCATCCAGTTGTTGATGCTGGATAAGGTCTGAGAAACCCGTAGTGCAGTCTGGGGGTAAGTAGAAGATGAGGGCACAGATAGTGGCACAATGATGGATGAAGGATGAGTCATGGCAGCTGAAGGTCCCTCTGTTGCGGAAGGCTCTGACCCGGTGGCCACTACCCTTGGCTCTTCAGACTGACCAGTGGAGGTAGTGGCTTTACCCTTTGCTTTAGGGTTGTTCGGTCCTTGAAGGCTATACCAGGAGAAAGGTTTCTTCAGCTTCCCCTTCGTGTCATAGTGCCTCCCCACTACCCCTTGGTCCTCGAGATACATATTGATGAAGTTGGGGTAGGGGTAGGACCTTTCTTCTTTTTCGGTTCCCTTGGAGATGTGGTGGGACATGAGGTTCCCCACATTGATTGGATACCCCGCCATGATGGAAGCTATTAGGATCACACGGGAGAGTGGGATGTCACTATCATGATGGCTAGGATCAAGTCGGCTGCATACAAATGTGCACCACCCTTTGGCTTCAAAGCTGCGGGTGTTTCTGGTGATTGGGACTCCAGCTGCGAGCCAGGCTGGTGTTGTCCCTAGGATGGCTATTACTTCCTTTAGCCAAGACCGGGTTGCTTCATCTAGGGTCATCTTCTCCAAATACTGTACAACTTCCACAACCTCAAAACCGACATATTTGTTCAAGGTGTCACCATCAAATCGTATGTTCAAGTTCCGTACCTTTGTCACAGTGGTGCCCTTTTTGATGTGGGCAACATTTGCGTAGAACTCCTTGACAAGGTACTCATTGGCATCTGGGATCTTGCTGGTGAAGTACTTCCACCCTTTTCTCTCCTCAAACTATCTCTTAACATTTGGATTGTGAGGAAGGAGATCTCTATCTATAAACTGTCGCTCAAGGATGAGCGACCTTTGGGGCCACCATTCCCGGAATTTGAGGTATGCTTTCTCGCTCACAAATCTATCCGCCCATACCTCGGGTTTCCTTGATCTAGCAAGACCACTCACATTGGTATCACCCCCTCTCCCGTAATCCGTGACCTCATCATCCTCATCTACATTGATTGGAGCAGCTGTTGAGGCCGGAGTTGCAGCAGGTGGGGGAGATAGCTCCGATGCCTCACTACCTCCCTCTGATCCATCAGACGACCCAGAAGAGGAGGTAGCTTCATCGATTAGGCGAAAGGTTTGTGATTGGGCCTCTTATCGAGGTTGTGTAGATTCCCTCTCAGAAATCTCCCGGGATGAGAGATATTCACTTGTGTTTGATGAATCGGCATGAGGTCTAGTGAGGGTTTTCTTTTTGCTTATGATTCTTTGAGCTGCTAAGGGCAAAGCCTGCTTTCCTTTGCCCCGGCCTCGGGAGGATTCTTCCCTCCCTTTTGATTTGTCTGATCCTCCACGTGATCGCCCCATTTTATGCAACACATAATTAGTGAAAGATAATTAGAATTGGGGTTCAATCATGCCTTAAAGCAGTACAGATGAAATGAACAACATGGCTTCTCAAAACAGGGCACCGCGGACCGCGAAAAAGTGGACGCGGCCACGGAATGCCCATCACGGACCGCTAAAAAGTGAATGCGGCCACGAAGAGGTCAGGTTCAGAATACTGACTCTCTGATCTTGGATACACGTAGACCGCAAAAAATTAGACGCGGCCGTGAATGACCAATCGTGGATCGTGAAAAAATGAACGCGGCCGCGAAAGCAATTAACAGACTTTTTGAAGTTCACAAGCGCGGACCGCAAAAACTTGAACGCAGCCACGAAGGACCAGCCGCGGACCGCGTAAAAGTGACCGTGGCCGCGAACTCTTATCAATCACTCAGTAATTAAAAGTTTGGGTAGTGCGGACCGCGAAAAAAATGAACGCGACCGCCTACCCTATCACAGATTGCGTAAAATGGTCCGCGACCGTGAAATTCCAATAAGATAGAATACTGATAACTAGTGTTTTCACTAAGTGTGCAAAAATTAGTTCAAATAACTATGCAAAGTTACTAGCCCCAGCCCCATTAGGCATATAAACACTACCCACATGTATTTAAGCATCAATTAAGCATTAATTTTTGATAATGGCATGCATCTAACCCTAACTAACAAAGAAAAATTAAAACAAAGAGATAAGAAAAGAAAAGACAAAATCACATAATAGAATTGAACATATCAGTTGTAAAATTGTAGTAGGAGATGAACTCTTAAAGTGAAAGAGATGAAAATTGAGCTCATGGTGAGATGAACAATGCTTTTTGTGCGGTGAAATATTAGGGTTCGAAAAGTGTAACATGTTTAAGGAACCCTTATTTATACTAATCAACTATGGAACCCACCGCCTTACATGAGCGCGACCGTGAAGTTCTATCGCGGTCCGCGCTATGTTACCTTATGTAGACCAACTTCAAGCACATGGACGCGGTCCGCAGAATATTGGCCGCGGTCGCGAAATTCAACGCTGTCCGCGAAAATTAGAGAGCGGCCGCGATCTATGAAAGATTTTCGACAGTCCAACTTCAGAGAGTGGGCATTTTTCTCTTTTCAAGTACGCACCCGCGGACAAAAATGTGCTGCCGCGAAATGCTCACGCGGACCGCGGAATTTTGGGCGCGGTCCGCGAACTTCCAACACTTAGCCAAATTTTTCCTGTCAAAATCCTACACTGCACAACCAGTTCCTACATACACTTCACAACCAGTTAATCCAAAACAATGTCTAATCTAAGAAGAAAATCAAAAGAAAGAAAAACACATGGGTTGCCTCCCAAGAAGTGCCTGATTTAACGTCGTGGCACGACGCATGTTACCATCATCATTTGAAATGGATCAAGGCCACTATGTGGCTATTATCAATCTTGCCATGGTAATGCTTCACTCGGTTCCCATTGACTCTAAAGATTTCACCATTTTTATTTTTCAAATCGAGAGCACCAAACGGAGTTACATGCACCACTTCAAAAAGGCCACTCCACTTTGACTTGAGCTTTCCCGGAAATATCCGTAACCGAGAGTTGAATAGAAGAACCAAGTCACCCTCCTTGAATTATTTGTTCCGGATATATTTGTCATGTAAGTACTTCATCTTGTCCTTATATAAGGACGAGCTGGAATAAGCATGGAACCGAAACTCATCAAGTTCATTTAGTTGCTCTACTCGGAGATTGGCAGCTACATCCCATTCAAGGTTCAACTTCTTCAGCGTCCACATGGACTTGTTCTCTAATTCAACCGGAAGATGACATGCTTTCCCAAATACCAACCGGTACAGTGACATAAAAATTGGAGTCTAGTAAGATGTACGATATGCCCATAAAGCATCGTCAAGTTTTCTTGACCAATCAGTTCGGTTTGCATTGACAGTCTTGAAGGGTGTTTGGATGGGCTTAAAAGCTAGTCAAACTAGCTTTTAAGCACCTTTTTATTTTATGAAGTGTTTGGCAAAAAAAACAAACTGCTTAAAAAAAGTTAAAATGTGCTTAAGAAAAGCCAAAACCAACAAGTTGGCTAACCCCAACTTTTCCTATTTTGGCTTAAAAGCCATTTTAGTTTGACCAATAAAATTACTCTCTTGTCCATTATAAGTTTTCATAATACCAAAATTACCCTCAGTCAAAGAAACCCTAAAACATCTACATCTCCAATTTCCTTCACTGCTGAAGACAACCTTTCCTCTTATTTCCTCTTCCTCTCTGCTTCATCTCCATTTTCTGCACTTTCCTCAAGCATCACGCCCCTTTCTGTACTGTTTTAGACAAAGTTGATTTTATAGTTATATTTTTGGAGGATTTCTTCTTTCTTTTATTTGGTATTGTTTATTACTAATGATTTGATCCATTTGGGTTGCTTTCTGCCAATTCTACTTGACTATACAGAGCGAATGATGGTGCTCTAGTAGTAATACTATACTTAGTATTCCAAACTAAAGGGAAAAGGAATTGAAATTAAATTAAAATATAAATTAATTTTCATTTGCATTAATTCATAATTAAATATATTGTATTAATCAACTCCTTTATAATGTTGACAGCTTTAAGGATATTTTCGTCTTTTTAATAGAAAAAGTGCTTACCACCACTTGTTTACCAAAACTTCAACATCTTTTTTTAAGTTTCAACACTTTTATTCAAATAGGTAACTGCTTATTTATAAAACATGCTCCAACACTTAAAAGCTACTTTTAAGCATTTGTGCTTAAAAGCTATTTTTTTAAGCCAATCCAAATGGGCTCTTGGATAATATGCTCTTGATCTCAATGTTGGAGACCTCAACTTGTCCACTAGCCTATGGGTGATAAGAGTTGACACCTTATGATTGACACCATACTTAGAAAGTAAAGTGTCGAAGGCTTTGTTGCAAAAATGAGAACCCCCATCACTAATGATAGCCCTTGGGGTGCCGAACCTTGTGAAGATATTTTTCTTTAAGAAAGCTACCACACTCCGTGCCTCATTGTTGGGCAGCGCCACAGCTTCAACCCATTTGGAAACATAATCAACATCAACCCGAATATAAGTGTTCCCACATGAACTCACAAATGGCCCCATAAAGTTGATGCTCCACACATCGAAAATATCAATCTCAAGAATAGTGGTGAGGGGCATTTCATTCTTCTTGGAAATTCCACCAGCTCTTTGACACTCATAACAATGCCTAACAAGCTCGCTAGCTTCTTTGTATAAAGTGGGCCAATAGAATCCACAACTTAGGACCTTTGTAGCAGTTCTTGCCCCACCATGGTGATCACCATAGGGCGAGGAATGGCAAACTTCAAGAATACTCAATTGCTCTTCTTCCGAAACATATCTCCGGATAATACCATCATTGCAAATTTTGAAAAGATATGGCTCGTCCCAATAATAATCCAAGCAGTCCCGTTTGAGCTTCTTTCTTTGGTTTGAAGAGAGCTTATTCGGGACAATGCCGGTCATAAGAAAGTTAGAAATATCGGCGAACCAAGGTATCCCAGTCACAGACACGGAGAGGAGTTGTTCATCCGAAAATGAATCATTAATCTCGAGGCCATCACGGGGCCGCCCCTCCTCTTCCAAGCGGGACAAATGGTCCGCCACTTTATTTTCACTCCCTTTTCGGTCTATGATTTCAAGGTCAAACTCTTGTAGAAGAAGAACCCATCTCATCAACCTAGCCTTAGAGTCATTTTTACTCATCAAATAACGAAGTGCCGCGTGATCGGTGTGCATAATCACTTTGGTACCCATGAGGTACGGGCGAAACTTTTCCATGGCGAAAACAATGACTAATAGCTCTTTCTCGGTCACCATATAGTTGACTTGGGCATCGTTCATTGTTTTTCTTGCATAATAGACCGGATGAAATATCTTGTTGATTCTTTGCCCCAATACCGCTCCTACCGCAACGTCGCTAGCATCGCACATGAGCTCAAATGGTAAGCTCCAATTGGGTGCGGAAATGATGAGAGTGGTAGTCAACCTATACTTGAGGAGCTCAAAAGCTTTCATGCAATCATCATTGAACACAAACTTGGCATCTTTTTCCAACAACTTGCACAAGGGGTTCACCATTTTTGAGAAATCCTTGATGAACCTACGGTAAAACTCTGCGTGACAAAGAAAGCTCCTCACTCCCTTGACGGAAGTCGGAGGAGGGAGTTTTGAAATCACTTTAATTTTTGCTTTGTCCACTTCAATACCATTCTTGGAGATCTTATGGCCGAGGACAATGCCCTCCTCGACCATAAAGTGGCACTTTTCCCAATTAAGTACTAAGTTGGTCTCTTCACATCGGGCCAACACTTTGTCAAGATTATACAAACATTCTTCAAAGGAATCCCCCCACAACACTGAAATCATCCATGAACACCTCGAGGGAGTCCTCCACCATATCCGTAAATATTGCCATCATACACCGCTGAAAGGTAGCTGGTACATTACACAAACCAAACGGCATCCGTGAGAATGCAAATGTGCCATACAAACAGGTGAAGGTGGTTTTCTCTTGGTCTTCAGGCGCAATGAGAATCTGGTTGTACCCGGGGTACCCATCCAAAAAGCAATAATAAGCACGCCCGGCAAGTCTATCTAACATTTGGTCGAGAAATGGCAATGAAAAATGGCCTTTGCGGGTCACTTTGTTCAGCTTTCTATAATCCATGCATACCCTCCAACCGGTGACAGTTCTTGTGGGGATCAATTCATTTCTATCATTTGTGATCACAGTCATTCCCCCTTTCTTTGTACCAGCGAAATCCATGAACTATCATAAATGGGGTACACAACCCCTGCATCTAGCCACTTGATGATCTCTTTCTTGACTACCTCTTGCATGACCTCGTTCAACCTCCTTTGATGTTCCACAGAGGGTTTGGCATCTTCCTCCAATATGATTTTGTGCATGCAGAAGGTGGGGCTTATACCCCAAATATCCGCCAATGTACAACCTATTGCCTTCTTCCTTCTTTGAAGCACCGCAAGGGTGGAATCTACCTGCACGTTAGTTAAGCACGAAGAAAGAATAATAGGTAATATAGAACAAGGGCCTAAGAACTCATACCTGAGGTGTGAAGGCAAGGGTTTCAACTCCAATGTTGGTGGCTCCTCGATTGAGGGCTTTGTTGGCAGAGGCTTCCGGTTCTCAAGGTCCAAGGAAAGTTTACGGGGTCCATATGTGTAGGATCCCATTCCTTGCAAAGCATTTGCACATTCTATCAAGCCTGCCTTCTCATCATCCTCATGATTCAACAACACAGCTTCCAGAGGGTCTTCCACATTGTCATCAACAATCACCTCCGTCACAAGATCCACAAAATAGCATACTTCGTTGCTATTAGGCTGCCTCATTGACTTGCACACGTGGAACATAACTTTTTCATCGCCCACCCGAAAGGTGAGCTCCCCAGCTTCCACATCAACCAATGCCTTCCCTGTTTCTAGGAAAGGTCTCCTCAATATTATTGGCACCTCATAGTCAACCTCACAGTCGAGTATCATAAAATTTACGGGAAGTATGATCTTGTCGACCCGAATTAGCACATCATCAATTATCCCCAATGGCCTCTTCATTGTTCGGTCCGCCATTTGTAACCTCATAGAAGTAGGTCTTGGTTTCCCAATCCCCAATGTCTTGAACACAAAATATGGCATCAAATTAATGCTTGCTCCCAAATCGCACAAGGCTTTGGCAAAATTGGCACTACCGATAGTGCATGGAATTGTAAAGGCACCGAGATCTTCTAACTTTGGAGCCATGAAATGCACAATGGTACTCACATGATGTGTCATTTTGATCGTCTCATAGTTCATTGTCCTATTCTTTGTTACTAAGTCCTTCATGAACTTGGCATATCCTGACATTTGTTCTAGAGCTTCAATCAAAGGTACATTTATGGACAAACTTTTCATCATATCAATGAATTTCTTGAATTGGTTCTCGATGTTTTGCTTTGCAAGCCTTTGAGGATACGGTGGAGGAGGCCTTGGCAAAGGGGCCTTGGAAAAGGGGCCTTGGCTTTGGGCATTACCGTTTCTGGTATGTCTATCACGTGTTCCCTAGACGGGTTCATATCATTTTGTGTCTCCTCCACGTTGTCATCAATGTCTATCCTCACTTCATCATTCACATTCGGATCATTGGCTTGGATCTCATCATCTTCTTGTTCAACCAAATCATCATTCACAACCTTTCTTGGATTGGAGGTACTTGCATCTCCACCTCTACCGCTTTTTGTGGTTACCGCCATAGCATGGCCTGTATTGTTCCCACCATTCGGATTTACTACCGTATCACTTGGTAGTGCCCCCTTAGGGCGAGTATTCAATTCTTGAGAAATTTGACCCATTTGTACTTCCAAGTTGTGGATAGAAGTGTTGTGGGGGGCTATTTGGACATCAGAGTTGGCATTTCTTTCCATCATTTGCTTGAACATACTTTCTATCCGTCCCATCTCATTGTTGGAAGAACTTTGCCCTTGTGACGGATATGGAGGCGGGTTATTGGGTTGTTGATACATCGGGGGCCTTTGAGGGCTCGACCCCCGGTTCCCTTGATTATTGTTGTTCCAACCCCCTTGGTTTCCATTGCCTCCCCAATTACTATTATTGTTGCCACCCCAATTGCTTTGGTTATTTCCTTGACTCCCCCAATTTTGATTGTTGTTCCCCCAATTATTCGGATCGTTGTTGTTGCCACTATTCCAATTTCCTTGGCCTTGGTTACCCCAATTTTGATTGTTTCCCTGTGATCTCCACTGTTGTTGATTTGGAGCATTGCTCCGTTGACCTTGGTAATTGTTCACATATTGAACCTCTTCACTTTGATCATCATAAGCGTCATATTAGTCGTAACCACTACCACTTTGCTCAAATTGATCCTGATTGTGTTGAACTTGTTGACCTCTTTGTCTCTTCTTGTTAACCATTACATTCACTCCTTCCATGGCATTTACTTGCCTTGGCCCCTGAATCTGCTGGAGCTGTGCCTTGGCTAACTGATTCATGGTAGTCTTCAACTCTGCTATGGCTTGTCCGTGATCATGGAGTTCCTTATGAAGGTGGATAACATTAGGGTCACCCTGAGTAACGTTGGCCTGACTTTGCCAAGACGAAGAGGTGTTCACCATCTCATCTAATATTTCACATGCTTCTGAATATGGCGTGTTCATGAAGTTACCCTGTGCGAGCTGATTCACCACGCACTAGTTAGTTGTGTTGATACCCCTATAAAAGGTTTGCCGGATCATTGCTTCAGTCATATCGTTGTTGGGGCACTCTTTGATCATTGTTCGGTACCGTTCCCAAATCTCATGTAACGGTTCATTTGGTTCTTGTTTAAAAGCAAGGATTTCATCTCTCAATGCTGCCATATGTCTCGGAGAAAAGAACTTTGCTATGAACTTCTCGGTCAACTCATCCCAAGTGGTGATGGAATGGTTGGGTAGCCTCTCAAGCCAATATAAAGCCTTCCCTCTAAGTGAGAAAGGGAAAAGCCTTAACCTCAAAGCGTCCTCAGATATATTCGTCTGCTTTCTCCCCCAACATGTGTCTACAAAACCTTTGAGATGCTTATATGCGTTCTGATGTGGAGCTCCGATGAAGAAACCCCTTTGTTCCAATAGAGTAAGCATAACATTGGTTATTTGAAAATTGCCCGCCCGAATCCGGGGTGGGACAATTGCACTTGCGTAGCCTTCATTGGGCAACACCCGGTGTGCTGCCCTTGAAGGAGGTGGGGGAGGGTTTGGAACATTGTCATGAGGCGGGCAACCTCTTCTTTGTACTTGAGGTTCAAGATGAACCTCATCCACTTCATTTTCATTTACCTCTTCCCCCTGAGGAATATGTCCGAGGTCCTCGTTAAGAGCCATTTGGTACCTAAAGCAATTGACATACAAAAATTAGAAAAACGGAAGGAAAGAAAAACAAAGCACACAAATAGTTAGATATATAGCTAAGTCCATCTAAGTCCCCGGCAATGGCGCCAAAATTGATCGGTTCCAAACCTACACCACTATTGAGTAGTGAGGATGGTCGATGTAGTTTTACCCAATAAGGTCGGGATCGATTTCCACAGGGAGTTAATTGATTTGGAATTAGGTATTTATCTAAATCTAGATACGTGTGTTGTTCCTAATTGCACTTCCAAACATGATGGTGTTGATTCTACTTCTATTTTTATTGTATGCTAAGATTAAAGCTAAGTACAATATTTTTGATGTTGGTTTTCAAGTATTTAAGAGGACTAGGGTAGTGACTTTCACCTAGGTGGACATCTAACGGGTAGTAAGAATCTAGGGCAAGCTTGATTAATTTAGGTTCGTAATATAGCCATCACACCCAAGTACTCACTCTATATCTCTCGATAGTTTGAGTGATTTTGCCCAATTTGGCTTTCTCAAGTCCAACTGGGTATTCATGCAAGTCATGTGATATTAGCTCAATTCGGGTATTACTATCTCTAGGTTTAACCCTTTAATTGGGGCTATCAATTTCTTGAGTTCACCCCAATTTCTTGTTAGCCTATTTTCCCCAGACTTAATCCCTCTTTCTCAAGAAGAGACCAAATCATAAAGGCATGAATCAATGTTTGCAACCACAAATTCTATAATTCTAGCAAGAACTGGGCTAAATATCACTAACCCATAAACATTCAAGCCTTAAAATTCAAGACCCATTAAATACCCATACTAGGGTTGAGTCACAGCCCTAGCTATGAGTCTAACTACTCATAATAATAGCAGAAATCAAAGATAAAGATAAAAATATAGTCCATAATACTAAATTAAAAGATGAAAATTTAATGTTATAAAGTAAATCTTGTACAAAATTACCCAAAAAGGAAAACCTAGCAGTCTCACATACTCAGCAAAAATATAACATAACCTAGAATTGACAAAAAGATCTATTTATACTAAGCTGAAATTTTCGGACAAAAATAATCCTGCGGAAGTTTCGCGGCCGCGTAATTTTGACCGCAGCCGCACTCTTGCTTTCGTGGCCGCGTAATTCTGATTGCGGTCTGCGTTTCTTCACATCTGGACCTGGGTTGAACTTTGTTTCACAGACCGCATAATTTCTACCGCATCCGCGTGAGAGAATTCTGCAGCCGCGTAACTTTGACGCGGACCGCCCTTCTCATTTTTGCTTAAATTATGCACTCTCTGAACCTTAGCAACCGCAGTCCGTGAAATTCCCATCGTGATCGCGCTGGTACTTTTGCGGCCGTATCTTCTTATCGTGGTCCGCGTTCATGTTTGTGCCTTTAAAACCATCTCTGTGATTCTTCATATCGCGAACCGCGAAATAATGGCCGTGTCCACGTTGATACTTTCGCGGCCGCACTTCTTTTTGTCGCGGTTCGCGTTCCACACCTCTTAGCCTAGTTTTGGTTTTTGTTCAAGTTTTGACTCCTTTATGAGTTGATTATGGTCCTTTGGCTCATTTTGAACAATCCCTGCAAGCAAGCATATTAAGTTAGTTTCCGGGAATACCTTCACGCATTTTAGGCCCAAAACACAAGTAAAAGAGAACAATTAATAGGCTAAAATCCCTACTTATCATTGGTGTGTGCAAATGAGAGTTGAAGCTCTCCTTTTATAGCCGAAGCCTCACTCTCTAAAGCCTACTATATTTGACAATTTGCACACACTTTTCCTTCTTTTGCTTAAATGCTGACAATTCAATAAAGTTGGCTACCAACCCAAAGAAATTCAACAAAGTTGGCTACCAAACCAAAAAAAAATTCCTTAGGCATATGCCTATTACTTTGGCTATTGAATAATATGGAACCCATCAATCTCCCCCTCCAGTCTCATTCATCTAGAGGAGGTAGCACTGTCTTCTAGTTTTAGTGCATTCCGACAAGTTCTTTGCATAGCTCGAACTTGTCTCTTGGTACCACCTTGGTCAACATATCAGCAGGATTTTCACTCGTGTGAATCTTTTTGACATGTAAAGATTCGTTCTCCACCTGCTCACGAGTCCAACGATATCTCACATCTATATGCTTTGTTCTTGCATGGTACATGGAGTTCTTACTCAAGTCTATTGCACTTTGACTGTCACAATAGACGACATACTCCTTTTGATGCAATTCCAGCTCTTGATGAAACCGTTTGAGCCATACCATCTCCTTGACAGCTTCTGTAGCGGCAATGTACTCTGCTTCAGTTGTTGAAAGTGCAACACACTTATGCAATTTAGACTGCCATGATATAGCTCCCCCTGAAAATTTAAACAAATATCCAGTAGTGGATTTTCTATTATCAATGTCACCTGCCATATCAACATCTGTATAGCCCTTCAAGATTGGATGAGATCCTCCAAAGCACAAACAATCTCCCGTGGTACCTCTCAGGTACCTGAGTATCCACTCGACTGCTTCCCAATGTTCCTTTCCAGGATTTTTAAGGAATCTGCTAACAACACTAATTGCATGAGAAATATCAGGTCTGGTGCATACCATTACATACATCAAGCTTCCGACTACTGAAGAATAAGGAACTCTAGCCATGTTCCCTTTCTCCTCCACACTTGTAGGACACATCTTCTTGCTCAACTTTAGATGACTAGCAAGAGGTGTGCTGCCTGGCTTAGCATTCTTCATGTTGAAGCGTTCCAGTACACGTTCAATGTACTTCTCCTGAGACAACCACAACTTTTTGCTTGTTCGCTTTCGAACTATCTTCATACCCAGAATTTGTTGTGTTGGGCCCAAGTCCTTCATATCAAAAGACTTGGACAAATCTCCCTTCAACTTTGCGATCATCCCCTTGTCTTTTCCTACAATTAACATGTCATCCACATACAACAACAATATAATAAAGTTATTTTCAAAAAGTCTTTTGAAGTATACACATGGATCAGAATATGTCTTTGTGTAAGTTTGACTTTTCATGAATGAGTCAAACTTCTTGTACCACTGCCTTGGTGCCTGCTTCAACCCATAAAGACTCTTATTCAATTTTCACACCATGTGTTTCCTTTCCACTACTTCAAATCCTTCTGGCTACTCTATATAGATCTCCTCATCCAAATCTCCATGAAGAAATGCAGTTTTCACGTCCAACTGCTCCACTTCAAGATCTAGACTAGCTGCTAAGCTCAAGATTGTTCGAATAGAATTCATTTTGACAACAGGTGAGAAAATTTCGTCAAAATGAATACCTTTCTTCTGCTCGAAGCCTTTTACCACCAATCGAGTTTTGTATCTGACAAGCTTGCCATTTTCATCTTTCTTGAGTTTAAAGACCCACTTACATTTGAGTGGTCTTTTACCCTTTGGAAGTTCAACCGGCTTGTACGTGCCATTTTTCTGCAAAGATGGGACATCACCTCATTAAGACTTTTTGGCTCCCCCTCATCACTGATGAGGAGATACTCCGTGGAAGGGTACCTGCATGACTCTACCCTTGGCCTTTCTGATCTCCTCATAGGTTGAGGTTGTTCTTCTCCCTGAGTGGGGTGATCCACTTGCTCGACATCATCATCAAGTTGCTCCCCCTGCTCAATAACCTCACCAGGTTGCCCCCTGCTCGGCAACCTCGTCGGTGGTACTTTCTGCACTTGTGGAATTGTTAGAAGTAGAAGGAATAGTAACAAGGTTAGGAATAATACCATTCTTGGCCTTCTCTGATATATCATCAACAATTACAACTTCACTTTCTCGTAAGACTACATCTCTGCTTCTGATGACCTTCTTCTTTAGAGGATCCCACAATCTGTATCTGAATTCTTCATCTCCATATCCGATGAATATGCAAGGAACAGATTTATCATCCAACTTTGTTCTTTGCTCCTTTGGTACATGTGCAAAAGCTTTGCAACCGAACACCTTCACATGCGAGTAGGACACCTCCTTGTTGGCCTAAACTCTCCCTAGGATGATAAACGCCAGCGGAACTGATGGACTCCTATTGATCAAGTAACATGCTGTCTGAACTGCTTCACCCCAGAATGACTTAGGCAGTTTAGCCATTCTGAGCATGCTTCTCACCTTCTCCACAATGGTGCGGTTCATCCTTTCGGCTACGCCATTGTGTTGTGGGATTCCAGAAACTGAATTTTCATGTGTGATCCCATGGTTCAAACAGTACTCTTCAAATTCCCTTGAAATATACTCACCTCCATTGTCACTTCGGAGACGCTTTAGCTTTTGACCTGTCTCCCTTTCCACCATAGTATGAAACTTCTGAAAAACTTGAAACACCTGATCTTTGGTTTTCAAAATATAAACCCATAATTTTCGTGAAGCGTCATCAATAAAAGTTACAAAATATTTATTACCGCCCATCGATTTAATTTTCATTGGACCACAAATATCAGAATATACCAAATCAAGTATATTCAATTTTCTTTCAGACGATGTCTAAAATGAGACTCTATGCTGCTTACCAAATAAACAATAGTCACAGGGTCTTACCGTTGTACTTTTGGCATAAGAAATTAGTGATTTCTTGGCAATAATCTGCAATCCCTTCTCGCTCATATGACCTATTCTTTTGTGCCACAAATCTGCAAAAATCTCATCTTGTGCCGCGTTCAATTCACCTTGGCATATTTCTACATTTGTCCTGTACAACGTGCCATGAGAAACTCCCTTTGCAATCACCAATGATCCCTTGGTGAGTCTCCACTTTTTATTTGCAAAATAGTTCTCGTATCCATCTCGGTCTAAAGCAATTCCCGAGATCATGTTCATCCCCAAATCAGGTACATGTCGCACATCCTTCAGAACCAATGTGTATCCGACATTTGTTTTGATACAAATGTCACCAATCCCCGCAATCTTTGAGTAACTTGTGTTACCCATTCTCACAAGGCATCTGCAAAAAAGATCTCTTACCTGTGTTGCATGGTAAGATGCTGTTGTATTAATCACCCATTCCGACTCTGGACCTGATAAGTGCATGCATTCCTCTTCCTCGTTTATACAGAGGACAACCTTATCATTATTTTGCACTATGGCGGTTGTGTTGTTGTCGTCATTCTTCTGGCCACTAGTTTCACCTTTGCCCTTCCTTGGATTTGGGCAATCTCTTTTGAAATGACCTGGTTGATCACAATTGTAGCAATTTCTAGCTCTTGATTTGGATCGGTTCTTAGACTTCCCACGAGCTCCGGATCTACCATAGTTGCTCGAACTCCTTTGATAACTCCTGCCTCTACCTTCTGTGATGAGAGCATGTCCTTGACTTTCAGGCTTCTTTCTCATCTTCTCATTGAGTAAAAGAGCCGATGTGACATCTTTCAACTCAATGGTAGTCTTACCATGCAAGATGGTTGTTGTCAGATTATCGTACAAAGATGGAAACGAGTTCAACAACAAGATAACTTTATCTTCTTCCTCGATTTTCACTCCGAGATTGGTGAGTTATGTGATTAGTCCGTTAAACACATTTAAATGTGACAAAAAATTCGCACCTTCATCCATGTGTAGGGTGTATAGCTGTTTCTTCAGGTACAATTTATTTGTTAGCGTTTTGGACATGTATATACTTTCCAACCTTGCCCAAATGCCACGTGCGGTATCTTCATCAATGATGTTATTTACCACATCATCTGATAAGTGTAACCTGATTGCACTAGCAACCCTTTCATCTAAGTCAGCCCAATCCTCAGCTTTCATGGTATCAGGCATTTTGGCATTAACATCAAATACCTTGTGTAATCCTTGTTGGATGAGCAGATCTCTCATCCTTCTTTGCCATGTTGAGAAACCTCTATCTCCGTTAAATTTTACTATCTCGTACTTTACTCCGAGCATTTTTGTTTTTCACCGAGTATAGTACTACCGACAATGAATAGTATTTTTGTGAACGAAGTTGCTGGGAATAAACCCCCTAGAAAAATAATATTCACAGTAATAGAAGCAGAATAATCACGTAGCACCGAGATACGGTAATTAGCAAGAAAAAGAGTGACAACGACACCAAAATTTTTACGTGAAAAACCCTTGAATAACGGAAAAAATCACGGCCCCGAGACGAGCAACTGATATCACTATAGCAAGGAATTTTACACTTTGTAGGTCCGAGTAAAATACTCCAAAGACCACTACAACACTCAAAAGAAATAACCCTCTTTTGATATTCCCACCTCACTACAATATCGCTCACTCTCTATTTTTCTCACAGACTATTTTCTTATACATTGTGTGTGAAATCTCACTCTTTCTTTCTCTCTTTGTTGGTGTGTGGAAATGAGAGTTGAAGCTCTCCTTTTATAGCCGAAGCCTCACTCTCTAAAGCCTACTATATTTGACAATTTGCACATACTTTTCCTTCTTTTGCTTCAATGTTGACAACTCAACAAAGTTGGCTACCAACCCAAAGAAATTCAACAAAATTGGCTATCAAACCAAAGAAATTCAACAAAGTTGGCTACCAAACTAAATTTTTTTTCCTTAGGCATATGCATATTACTTTGGCTATTGAATGAGATGGAACCAATCACATGCCACGCCACGTATCTTGTCAATTACAATTATTTGGAAACTCGAGTTTTGGGGACTTGCTATTTTACATTTTTCAATCATGCCTAGGATGAAGTTCACTCCCATCATAACACGTGTCATGCATCATAAGCTTCCATGTTTTGCAAAATTTATTTGCGAAAACCCCCATAAATTTAATCAAGTGGAAGCAAAATTAAATTAAAGAATGATCCATGTGAGCTGAAAAATGTATACAAGATACAGTTCGGCTTTCAAGTTTACGTGATATTTAATGTTGGCTTTTAGTTAAAAGATATAAGGTGAAGGGTAAATGGTGAAAAAAGTAAAATTTTAATTTTTCTTCTTTTATAATTAAAAAATATTATTTCATATTAGAGGAGGAAAGCTTATTTGTCGGATATATATATATATAATTGTACTTCTTCTAATGATCAATGAAATTATTTGTTGTTTTGTTCCAAATTATAAACATCAAATCTAATGTTGAAAGATATTTCTGAATTCTGATTAAATTTCAGCTTAGCTTGAAAATATCAGGCGAAACAATTGGTTTTCAAAAAGGTAAAAGAGGAAATGCAAATTTTGGAAGACTACAGATTGGCATCACTGTAAATCAAGTTCGTTTTATTGCATTAAAATATCACGTTTCTGTAATTAGATCTGCAAAATTATGGTAGAAAATTTCTTCACAACGATTCCGGCCAAAATTTAATGTATTTTGCAAGTTGCAAAGTTAGCACTTGGCCACTAGCTAGTAGTACATTATTACTTAACCATTTGACTTTTTCCCACAACTGCAATGTCCAAGGTCAAGAACCACTATATACTCATCTTTCATTTCTTTTTTTGTTTAATTCTGATGTGCGATACTTGTATTGAAGCCTCCGATTAATCTGAATTTGCGTGGAGTTAGTTCATTAAAAGGGAAAAAGCTTACGTGAACGCATCGAACATGATCCAAACCAAGTGAGAAACCTTTAAAGGAAATAGTCTAGAAGCAAATAAAAACTTAAAACGGATCATTTGGTATAATGTATAAGCAAAATTAACGTGGGATAAAAATTTAGAACCTCCTCATCCTTTTTTAGGTTATTAATTTTGGGATAATGACAATAACAAAGACAATGTTATAATAACAATAACAAAAACAATGCAAGTTGATGATAACAACATTTAAAGAAGATAAAGAAGACACAAATTTAACGTAGTTTGGTCAAGGTGACCTACGTCCACAAGCAGAGAGGAGCAATTTACTATACCAACAAGAGTTCAAAAGAGAGTACAAAATTAGAGTAAATACTCTAATTAGTCCCAAATACCCCAAAAGAATAACCTCACAAGATCACTTCAAAGAAAGGGTTCACACAAGTGTTTCCCAACACTCACTCTTTTACAAAATACGCTATAAAGAAATAAAGGAGGAGAAAGAAAGACAAGAGTTAAAAGCTCTTGAATTGGTGTGTTTTCAAACGAAGAGAAACTCCTCTATTTATAGCAAGAAATCCTTGGCCTAATAGTGGATATTATGTCATGACAAATGTCATGAAAATTTGGCCCACACTTGAGAAGAAGCCAAATTAATGGCCATATTACAGGGATATCTTATACCTGTCAGAGGGTGAAATAGTAATCCTATGATAAGTTGTCCCAGGATAAAACAGTAAAATTGATAATCCCAAGATTAATCCAACGTACTAAAACAGTTAATAAGAAATGATATCAGGATAACTAATCCCAACATAATTATTCATAATCTAACTAATCTCAGCATAACTAATCTCGAATAATTTGTCTTCAAACTAAACGACCCCAAATTAAAGATTAATATCAGGTTGATTGATTAAGCATAATTAAATCAAGTAGTACGAAGTGCGCAGTTATATTTGCAAATTTTATTAGGTTTGCAACATTGACACAAGGAATAAGTATATATTTGAAGACTCATTTAAAGAAATGTTGTCGTGCTTGACACAACTAAATATTGTCCCCTTGATTTTGCTGACAATTACTCTCTCCGGTCCATTTTAAGTGATTTTTTTGACTTTTTTTTTTTGTGGTTCACAATATTTTTTTTTCAAGATATCAAGAAGGAATTAACTTCTTTTTTCCAAAATTGTCCTTGAAGTAAAGAGCCTAGGAGTAGTTTGTTATATTTTCAATGAGTAAATTAAGGCTAATATGGTCAATTTCATTATTAATTAATGCTAAAAGATAAATTCCTTAATATGTGTGAAAAAAGCCAAAAAAATCACTGGACCGGAGGGAGTATAGACTACATGATATATTGGATTGAAACTTGCTGTGAGTGTATTTTCCAGTTTTGTCCAATATAATATTTATGATGAAAATAATGTCCAAACAACTCCGAAAATTACTTTATAATTCTTTTCTAGTTGCGTCTGAATCTCTTCATATGGTTGTAGGGCTTCATCAAGTCAATTTGATTAATCTACTCTTATCTCTCTTCAATAAATGTTTATTAATATTATTTACTTTCAAGAATATTTAATATTAAGGATAAAATAAGAAAAAAGTTAATTAATATATATCAAGATTTTCTACAATGAATGGGCCAAATATTTTTAGTAATCTTGACAATTAAAAAGGAATGGAGAAACCTGTACAGTGCATGAATTAGAAGGATGAAAAGAAAGTTAAATCTGTTGTCATTTAATTTTAAAAAGTGGCCTTGGAAACTCTAGTGTACTCGCTATGTATGATAGGGATTATGTAGCTAACGGTTCTACCGTAACGCTTAGTATTATCAATAAAATATTTCTCTTTAACAAAAAAATAAAATAAAAAGTGAACTTAAAATTTATAAAGGTAACACGTCTGGCGATTAAGACAATTAGTAAGAATAGTGAGTGATAACAACTCTTTGGTTTGCGTCTCTTAACTAAAATAAAATATTAATATTTTTATTTACCCGAAAAATCGGATAGCGTTAGATTTGTGTATGGTTCTAAGGATATGCGATACAATTTGATACAAATCGTGTAGAGAAATAGAAATATGTGTATTCTTGACTATGAGAATGAAAATAGTAAGCAAAAAGAATGAGTAAAACAAGCACAAGGGGATCTCTTTTCATCCGTCCCCGTGATCTTTTGTTGCAGTCCCTCTTATAGTAGAGAGATCCTACTTTATATACAATAAAAAATACGTAGTGGAGAGCCCATGATGTATTGTCTTTTCCTCGATTTCCGCCAAGATTCTCTCCCATAGTGCGGTTGCAACGACCCTAATCTGCGAGCTCGATACTGGCTCGAGCTCGGTGTTGGATCGAGCCCTCAGCCTTGGTCCGAGCTCGATTCTGACTTGGGGTCTCGGTATTCGGGGTGAACATTGGTCGGTCCATGCATCTTCGATAATCTCCGCTTTGCCTTGTAGTTTGATTTGGATATGGGCTCGATAATAATATCGAGCTTGTCATTGATCGGTCTTAGAGCTCGAAGTTTGCCGCCCTTACTTCGGACCTTGACCGAGCTTGTCATGCAGATATCCTTTGATCGAAACATTATCGTCTCGATCAGTCCGTACGACCGACTCGAATCGGTTTTGACCGTATACAGATAATCCCCTTGTTTCTCGGAAAAGGATATGGCGAGAAACGATATGATTTCCCAACAGCTCGATCAGATATATACTGACGTTTTCATCGATCCTGACCATGACGTATGTGATAGCTGTCCCATCGGTTCAGTTTTACCAAGGCATTTAATGTGTCAGACGGTGGTCTGCCACCTCTGATATTGAACCGTCATTGCTTCAATCTATAAATAGCCTTTTCTTCCACCATTCATCATTTTTATGTCTTCAATCTTCCAAATTTTGCAAGTTCCTTTTCTGAGTTTTCTGCTTGTAAACCTGTGAGTTTTACTGTAAATTCTTCCTTAGAACACCAAATACTTCCGTCCTTTGTTTACGAAATTTTAAATGGCAAAAACGTCTAAAACTGTTCCGCAAAAAGAGACCGCTTCTTCATCTCGACCTGCTGGTGGCGAGGATGTGGAAGAGCCCCACTCTGAGAAATTCATTCCGGTTGGGTGTTCGACCGTAGGCGATTTTAAAATTGAAAAGCCTTCTCCGAGACCGGGTCGGTGTGAGCCGATGTCGAGGTATTAATGTTCAAACACCAAAAATGTTCTCGATAAAGTCATACAAGAATGCAATTGGGATAATAAATTCATAGTAATCACATCGCCCGATGAACCAATTACTACCTACGTCGAAGGGTTCTTAAGTGTTTATACTTATCCTTTCATGTTGGGACCCTTAGACCCTGTCATCGTTGCCTTTTGTAAGAGGTACGATGTGACCCTTGGCCAAATCCATCCTTCCTTTTGAAGGATAGTGATTCTTCTTCGATTTTTCTCGAGCAAGGTCGAGGGGCGTGTCTTCACCCTCGATCATCTTATGCATCTTTAATCCCCGACTTTATTGAGGAGGGATGATCAAGCTTGCTCGCCGAGCAACCAAAGCGCCATTCTCGAGCATAGACGAGACTCGGGATCGGGGTTGGATGGGCCGTTTTGTTCGAATCAGAACCTCAGATCTGATCCCTGCCGATGACTTGCCATTTCCCGAGAAATGGAATATGAGCCGTGAGTAAACGTTTCTCTTTGCCCGTTTTGATTTTGTGATTGCTTTTTATTTTGTTGATCCATTTTTCCTTATCATAGCCGTAGCTCGAATGCCGGAACCGATCCCGGATCTTAGACAATGGATCGAAAGCCTGGTGTTGCAGAGACCGTACTCCGAGCGTGCTTGGGTCGAATTATCAAAGGGTCGATGGGAGGCCAGCAGTCATGGTAAATCTTTTTGTCGATTTGTCTCTTCGACAGTTTGTATGGTAAATCTCCCTCTTCCCTTTTGTAGGACTTGGGAAAGACGTAGTCATGAGGCCGACGTCCGATGGCGAAGAAGTTCCTGTCCTGAAGCAGGTGAAAGAAAGGAAGAGAAAAGACGTATCGGGCTCCCCGAGCTCGGGAAAGAAGAAATCGGCTAAGAGATCTCGGAAGCCGAAGGGGGGCCCTCGTGCTATGTCTTCGAAAGTGGTCCGCCATTCAAGGGACGAGCCCGAAGAAGGAGAGGAGAATTTAGCCTGCATACGGGCTAATGTTGTGATTCAATAGTCTTCCAATTTGGTGGAAGCAGATCGAGGAACCTTGGCCATAATTCCAGAACAAGAAGAAGCTGTGATTATCCCTTCTCGAGCTAAGATCATTGGAAGGGATACCGAGGGTGGATCTTCTCAGGCAGTAGAAGATATTTCAAGGGATGAGTTCAGGATAGTTGACATTGGCGGATCCCCTCAAATTTCGATTGCCATGATTCGAGAGGCTGACATGTTGGAGGATCGGTCCTATGAGGGTATTCAGGAGTCAGCCAATATCCATGATTTTCTGGAGGGGTTCGAGTCAGGTGCCTCGGAGGAGGTTACTGGTTTCGGTGGAATGTCGGTACCCAAAAAAAACATCGTGGTCGGGTTCCACCGAGCCTTCATCGATTCATAAACTGGTGGACCGATTTCCGACCCCGAGTATCGATCCCGACCGAAGGCAGAAGATAGTGCTCTCCGTAGCTGCGGATACCCGAATTTTTTCTTCCCCTGTGGGGATTGCCAGTTACCTTCGATCCTTGGTGACCGAAGAAGATCAATCAGTAATGAATGCGGTGGGGCCCACTTGTCTCTTCAATGAGGCCCAACATGCTTTGAATCGGGTAACTCTGATGGTGTTTTCACCTCTTCTTTTACACATAGTTGCAGGTAATTCTAATGTTTCTCCTTTTGTTTGCAGGCTTCAGTGTTGCATCACGAGGCCTTTCTTCAAATCAGGGAGGAGCATGATGTTGAGGTTCGGAGCCTCACCGAGAAGAGTGACTCGTACAAGCTTCTTAGTGAAAAACTTCGAGCAGATTTGACAGCGGCTCGGGAAGAGTATGAGGAGATGGCTGAGCAGGTATTCCGAATGTTTCATGATAGCGAAGATGAAAAAGAGATAATCACTAACGACCCGATTCTGCAGGTTCGACAGAGGATCGAGCAGATTGGATGGCTTAACTCATAGGTAGATGCGCTACTGGCCGAGGCAGAAGAATTTAAAAAGTGTATGGATAACCTTGCCTCGAAAAAGGAAGCCGTCAAAGCTCAGTTGGAGCTGTCAGATGCCCAACTTTGATCTGCGAAAGAAAATGTTTTGGGACTGATCGAAAAGATGAAAGAGCTTCATCATCGGTTGGATTTGGCTAGTTTAGATAAAGCAGATTTGGCCAAAGAACTCGAAGTGGCCAGATCTGAAGTGGTCGAGGTCAACAAAAGAGCCGACGCCAAAGTGGCTCAGTTCTGGATCGATGTTGAGGTTAATCAAGCCAAAGCCGCGAGCATGGTCGAACATGCAAAGTGGCAGGCTCGGAGAGAGACTCTCGAGGAGGTCAGAGCTCAGGGCTTCGATGTCGAGGCCGAGATTGAAGTCGCCAGGGCAGAGGAGAACAAAGCTCGGAGGTTGGACTTTCTTGAGGAGGACTCCGATGACTCGGGGGAGTCTGAAGATGAGGACGATGCCGAGAATACGGCCTCCGATGAAGATTGAGTCATTTAGGGCCTTAAATCGATCACTGCATTCTTTTGATACCGCTTTCGGCTTTTGTATAAAGAACTTCCCTTTGGAAGAGTAGCCGCCTCTGTACAAAAAGTTTGTAAATATAAATCTTTCTTCTTTTTGAAGAAAAATAGCCTTTCAAATTGAATAGATAGTTTGAATTTAAATCTCTGTTGCCTTCGGGCCTTGTGGGTAGTCCCCTTCGTTTTGATTCAAAGAAATGAGTAGTTTTGCTCGAAATCGAAATAAAAGTAGCCCACAGGCTTAGTAATAGAGTAAATAATTCGAACTCGATGCAACGCAGCCCGTAGGCGTAGTGGTCGAGTGAGTGCTTGCTCGAACTTGAAATAAAAGTAGCTCGTAGGCTTAGTAGTCGAGTGAATGATTCGAACTCGAAATAAAGTATCCCGTAGGCGTAATGGTCGAGTGAGTGCTTGCTCGAACTCGAAATAAAAGTAGCACGTAGTCTTTGTAGTCGAGTGAATGATTCGTACTCGAAATAAGGTAGCCCGTAGGCTTTGTAGTCGAGTGAATGATTCGTACTTGAAATAATGTAGCCCGTAGGCATAATGGTCGAGTGAGTGCTTGCTCGAACTCGAAATAAAAGTAGCCCGTAGGCTTTGTAGTCGAGTGAATGGTTCGAACTCGAAATAATATAGCCCGTAGGCGTAATGGTCGAGTGAGTGCTTGCTCGAACTCGAAATAAAAGTAGCCCGTATGCTTTGCAGTCGAGTGAATGATTCGAACTCGAAATAATATAGCCCGTAGGCGCAATGGTCGAGTGAGTGCTTGCTCGAACTCGACATAAAAGTAGCCCGTAGGCTTTGTAGTCGAGTGAATGATTCGAACTCGAAATAATGTAGCCCGTAGGCATAATGGTCGAGTGTGTGCTTGCTCGAACTCGAAATAAAAGTAGCCCGTAGGCTTTGTAGTTGAGTGAATGATTCGAACTCGAAATAATGTAGCCCGTAGGCGTATTGGTCGAGTGAGTGCTTGCTCGAACTCGATCCTGTTTGCATAATAAATCTTGAACATAGAATATTGGTAAAGAAGAGGGCTTTTTTTTGCAAGTCATTATACATGGGTTCATGTTTTGTGTCAGGGCTCGGGCCAACTACACAAGCATGGTTCGTTTTAACCATTTGGCTCTTGCAACGTTTCCTGTTGAGACATTATTTGTCATGAAATAACGAAGTAACTTCCTTTGCAACGAACTTGATAATCGTCACATATGCGTTCAATGATAAAGCCCCCTAGTATACGAGGTTGATTTTAAAGAGGCCTCGGATACTCAGCAGTAGTATCGTTTCCTCTATATGGCTGGTATCGATCTCTGGTCGACTTTTGCTTTTTCGTAACGGACCTAGAAATCAACTGGTCATCTTCGACTCTTATTTTGGATTGATATCGATTGTGCACGTCGGTCCAAGTAATAGCTGGTTACTCGATCAGATTTTGCTTCAGCCGCCGTGAAGCCATCGAGCTCCGCTCGTTTAGACCTTGAGTGAAAGCTTGAACAGCCCAATCGTCTGTGACTGGTGGCAGATCCATTCGTTCTATTTGAAAACGAGCTACGAACTCCCTTAGCATCTCGTTATCCTTTTGTATTACCTTGAACAGGTCCGACTTTCTGGTTTCGACCTTTATGGCTCCGGCATGTGCTTTTACGAAGCAATCTGCAAGCATAGCAAAAGAATCAATAGAGCTAGATGGTAAATTATGATACCATACCATTGCCCCATTTGACAGGGTTTCACCGAATTTTTTTAATAATACAAATTCGATCTCGTCATCTTCCAAATCATTGCCATTGACGGCACACATTTAAGAAGTGACGTGCTCGTTGGGTCGGTCGTATTTCGGGTATACAAAATTTTTTGAGGATTGGTTTTGGGGCTGCACTCGAGGGAAAAGGATTTTGAATGAATTTCTTCGAATCTAGCCCTTTTATCATTGGTGGAGCTCCCGAGATCTGATCGACCCTGGAGTTATATGTTTCTACTTTTTTATCGTTGGCTTCGACTCGTTTTGTGAGTTCCTCGAGCAATTTAGTAATTTCGGGAGTAGTCCTCGATTCTGGCTAATTTGACTTCACTATGGCTGGTTCCGTTCTGTGGGTGATTTCTCGAATCGGATTGGGCTCCGGCCTGCTTTGTTCCTAAGTTTGGCTCTGCAACTGAGCTATCGCTATATGCTGGACTTGCGACATCAAGAAGATCATCTGTAAGCTGACTCCGATCTCTTCCGCGTTATTGGTGTCTCGAGCTACGGATCGAGTACCGCCCTGAATGTTTTTTTCCAGTTCGGAACGTTGGTTTTCCTCAAGAGCTACTTGTGAATTGACATCTAGCGGTACTTCGACTCGAGCTTCGGTGACATCGTTAATTCGCCTTCCGTCCCTGGGTGTCAAGTCGTTGACTTCATCTTGAAGGCCGGCTTCGTGGTCGATAGGCAAAGCCATCAATCGAGGGTTTGCCATTGTTGATCTGAAGTTGTAAACTGGTGTGTATTGCAGATTTGTATCAAACAACCACTGTTACCCTTAGCCCCACAGTGGGCGCCAAACTGTTTACCCAAAAAATCGGATAACATTAGATTTGTGTATGGTTCTAAGGATATGCGATACAATTTGATACAAATCGTGTAGAGAAATAGAAATTTGTGTATTCTTGACTATGAGAATGAAAATAGTAAGCAAAAAGAATGAGTAAAACAAGCACAAGGGGATCTCTTTTCATCCGTCCCCGTGATCTTTTGTTGCAGTCCCTCTTATAGTAGAGGGATCCTACTTTATATACAATAAAAAATACGTAGTGGAGAGCCCATGATGTACTGTCTTTTCCTTGATTCTCTCCCATAGTGCGATTGCAACGGCCCTAATCTGCGAGCTCGATACTAGCTCGAGCTCGGTGTTGGATCGAGCCCTCGACTTTGGTCCGAGCTCGATTCAAACTTGGGGTCTCGGTATTCGGGGTGAATGTTGGTCGGTCCATGCATCTTCGATAATCTCCGCTTTGCCTCGTAATTTGATTTGGATATGGGCTCGATAATGATATCGAGCTTGTCATTTATCGGTCTTAGAACTCGAAATTTGCCGCCCTTACTTCGGACCTTGATCGAGCTTGTCATGCAGATATCCTTTGATCAAAACATTATCGTCTCGATCAGTCCGTACGACCGACTCGAATCGATTTTGACCGTATACAGATTTGTTTCAGCTAATTTGGTGCAATGAAAGAGAAGTAAAACTGCGAGCTAAGACTCTTCCTATCCACTTTTCACGAATTGAAGAAGTTGACATTGATGCCTATCCAATTTCTTATTTTTACTTTCTCCTTTTTCCACTAGAGAAATATCTGGGTAACGTTGTGCGTACCTCAACTAATTTTACGGGATACATATCACCTCCTATCAGGAATAGGTATCATGCATGTAATCATGTCAACCTAGAATTGGACAGGTAGAAAGAAATTACCTACTAATATTTTTGCTTTCGCTGAAATTTGAACCTAAGACTTCAAAATTTCACCCACTTCATTGATCGCTAAACCGAAATGAAAAAGCTCCCAACTCCTAACTCCTTTTTCTAGAAGGGAAAAAGCTCCACAATGTTCACTCCTCTAGTATTTCATGTTTTCATCCCAACCAAATATAGTGTAAATGAAATTACTCACTAATTCTTAAAGCATAGTGGTCTCGTCATCATTTTTATCTAGTATTTCGTTGTATTGAAGAGAAATTAAGCTAGCATTTGGCCATAAATTCCTAAATTTATTTTAAAAAATTTAATTTGGCTGAAGTTTGCTTTGAAGAGGAAAATATGTTTGGATATTTTTTTTAAAAACATATTTCACTTTGTTTTTTGGAAAAAACATGAGAGGTGACTTATATCCATAAGTTCTAAAAACAATCAGAAATACCCAACAATACCAAACAAAAAACTTGCTAATCCTGCATATGCAAAACCTTCATCGATACCATTCATTATCATTATCACAAACCATAGTCCTCCCCATAGATAAGTTTGGCACAAAATCATCATTTTTATAATGAACTACATAATACGCTATCTTAAAACCATAACCTGATATTTTAATATCAATTGCTAATAACACAATCACTAGCTACTACAATTCGTCAAATTGCAATAATATTACAAGATCCATCAGTCCAAAAAAAATAATAGTAACTAGCTCGTGGATTAGTTGAGTCAAAATAGGTGGTGCGCTTTTTTATAAAATATAAAAGTTTGGGGTAATTTTTATAATTGTTAAAAAATACAAAAGTAATATTTTGGGCCAAAAACAGGTGTAGAGCTAGTTTTGAAATTTGGAAATTTATTTTTAAAATCTGCCAAAATTTGGATAAAATCTATAATCAAACAGGTTTTGTCAAAAGTTTTTGGAAAAAACTTGACAAAATCTTGGCCAAACGGGGCCTAAAAAGAGAGGCCTTGCTAGGTGTAAATTTTTGATAATTATCTGAAATAACATCTTTAAGATAATATCATCTTTAATATAATGTTCTTCTAATCAAATCTATGGTAATATTTTTATTTTATTTATACTTTTATTTATGGAGGTCAGTGGCTTAGTAGTTAGTGCTGGATTTGGCTCACCTCTTGTACATAATCTATCCATTTCCATCAATATACATTTAATTTAACGACACTTATCCTCTTTCGGATCTAAGGGCAAAGGTTTATTTAGAGTAAATCTTGGTTAAACTAAACATTCTTTTGTTGGGTTAGAATGAAAATAATTTTCTTTTGCATATTTTTTTTTCTCGTTCTGATAGGGCAGACAAAATTAGTTAGTCAGAGATGAAAAGTATTTTCTTACCAAGATTAAAACTAAAAAGTTCTATATTTTTTCATTTGTCCTCTTTCGGATCTATGGGTCAGGGTTTATTTAGAGTAAACTATGGTTAGAAACTATGGTTAAAGCCTAATCTTTTGAAAATTCTTTTGCTGGGTTAGAAAATATTTTTCCAATCAGAATGAAATTCTCAGCAAAATTTTCGGATAGCTATGTTCACTTTCCAATTAAAGCCTAATCCAACAAGAGAATGTTTACTTTAACCATAGTTTCTAACCATAGTTTACTCTAAATAAACTTGGCTCATAGATCTGAAAGAGGATAAATGAAAAAATATAGAATTTTTTAGTTTTAATCTTGGTAAGAAAATATTTTCCTCTCTGACTATCTAATTTTGTCTGTCCAATCAGAACGAAAAAAAATGTGCAAAAAAAATATTATTTTCATTCTAACCCAGCAAAAGAATATTTAGTTTAACCAAGATTTACTTTAAATAAACTTTGGCCTTTAAATTCGAAAGAGGACAAGTATCATTAAATTAAATATGTATGAACGGAAATGGAAAGATTCTGTACAGGAGGTGAGCAAAATCCGTGCTGGATTTGCCTGAACCTTTGGGTTGTCGAATTCAGCTTGTACCGTCACACCTCCTTGTTAATTATTCTAGACATGTGTCCTATGTAGGAATTAAGGGGCCGTTTGATAGATGAATTAGAGAAAATAATGTATGTAGTAGTTTTGATATTATTAATTTTTTAGGTATATTTTTTCAACTTATGTATAACTAATAAATATATATTTTATTTGATATTATACTATGCATAACTAATACATAGCAAATCATGATATTATCAATACCAAGATTAGTAATACATGCATAAGCATAGTTAAAGATAAATTTGTCCTTGAAGTCCCTCAAAGAATGTGAAAGGTATTTTTGTAAACAAATAATTTTCTTAAAGATTATATAATATATGTTATTTTTAATATACTATACCAAACAACCATAAAAAATAATCTTAATATAACTAATATTAACATAATTAATCCCTAATTATTAATTCTTACATTATTAATATACTTTATTTAAAATTATTCTTATACATACTACCAAACGACCCCTAATAGTCTAATACTATGATCACCAAATATGTTCGTATAATTTGCTCTGTAGCCACGTACCTTTTGTCATTAATTAATTTTTGGGGAATCCCAGTTTTTGGAACTTGGTGTAACATTTTAATCTTGGAGTTATGATTTTGATATAGGATTAATTTTCTCTCCTCATAGTATACGTGTCCTGCATTCATGAGCCTTCCATGTTTTTGCAGTAAATATATATTTTTTCTAACTTAATTCGAGAAGCATTTTTTTATCACGGAGAATTACAAATAATAATCAGAAAACAAATCAAAGTTACAGTACAGAATTATATACTAATCAATTATCAAGGGAGGTGAAAACTAAATACAGTTCGCCTTTCAAGCTAAGTTTAATAGAAATTAAAACACTATATAGTACCCCGTAGTATTCAAGGATTTAACACAAGTATATAACGCTGTTTAAGGAGAAAGAGATAGAATTTTGAACTTCTATTTCAAATTTATCTCTGTAACACTAATGATATTTGTATTTCGAGTCTAATAATATTTTGCATTTTGTCCAAGTCTTAACTAAAGTATCCTATCTAATTCTCATCATATAGTAACTTTTTCTCCTTCTATATAGATGTAAATACAAAAAAGGTGTACTTATAATGTTTTTCCACAAATTGAAAGTATAAACTTTTGCTAAATTTTGGTTACCAATCAAAGTGGATATGTGTTAATGTCAAAACTCCAATTGATGTGATGCATATTATGCCCAAAAGTTAACTAGTTGGGAGCTTTATGGTTTTATACCGCTATAGTTAAAAACTTTGTTATTATTGTTCATTTTTAATTTTTTTTACAGAAAGGTCTAAACCAAATTATTCTTTAATCTTGACAGCTATCTTGTTCTATTACCTTTGTTGCTATCTAGCTATTTTATTTATGAGTTATGACTACGTTTAATTGAGTATGAAGATTTTCAAGAAATTAGATTTAGTCCTATACATCTAACAAGACACCAACATTACAACCCAACTGTGATTGATCGCACCGGTAAATCGGGTTGGAATGATACGTACTTTTTTATTACTAATTAAAAATTTAAGGTTCAAGTCTTTGTGAGCGATCCAAATTAGTCGGGCTTCAAAACAGAGACCAAACCTTAAAAAAAATTGTGAGCGATCGCAAGCCATGATATGATAACTAGAAAAAGTGCTCCTTACTAAAAAGTTTATCATTTCAAGAACTCAATGTATGAATGAATTACGACATTATAATAATTATTAATTGCCTTATAATATAATTCAAGTCGTTTGTGAAGTCTCAAAAATGTATGCCACATAAACTACATATCAACTTATCTATGATTCTACTTGTATAACAAGATCCAAAATTACCAAAGACTAATTTTCATATCTTATAAAGTTGTTGTTTAATTTTATGTGTTTGACCTAAATGGATGACATACACATACAAGTAGAAAGCAAAGGGTACAAAATAAAAAGATTAAATAACATTAACTTCTCCGTGCAGGGTCGGCCAAGGTATTCTGTGTTTTAAATGTCCAGTTAATTAGCCTGGATTGATGTCCAGTTAATTAGCCAAGGTATTCTGTGTTTTAAAAAAATAATATAAAGTTGATTCATAATTTGGAGACAAACATTTGGGTTAATGGATAAGACACTCTCCTTTAATGACAAATAATCCACAGAATTCCAGCTTTTCATGCTAAAATTCACATAGTAATTACAGTAGATTTAGTTTCCGGCAAGGTACCCTTTATTTCTTTATAATTTTAATTATTGTATTTCCTAATCTATTTTATTTGCTTAACATTATCTGAACGTGACTATATTTAGTTCATATTTTCTAATTTTATTAAGACATGTTTGTTCTAGAACAAAATACTTTTTAAATAGTCTCTAATTCTAGATTGATGTGCTTCTAATTTCTCGCATCTTTACCAGTGAAGTTTCGTTTAGTTACAAAATAGTCAGCTTTAATTTGTAAAGCAAACAAAATAACAAACTAATTTTAAATCTAACACGTTTTTAATTGAAAAGGAAAAACACAGCACCTCTTTTTTTTTAAAAACATTTTGCTTGACCATATATATCCTTATCTTTTAAACTTTAGGTGCAAGGTTTCATTTCTCTCTCCAGTACTCCAAATGGTTTATTAAAAAAGAAAAGAAAAGGAAGAAAACCTTAATTGTGATGTATTCTTTCACCATTAGAATATAATTAAGTACTCCAATAACTACTCTAATAGAGTATTCAGCTGTACCGTACAATAATATGTCAGGTTCATACATTTAATGTAACTTAAAATAATTATCACAATTATTTTTATTTTCTGCTTAATTTGTTTTAATATTTTCACATATTTAATTGATAATATGTAAGTTATTTCATCACGTAATAGTCAGAATCTTAAATCTATTTGTGTCAAGATTTTGTCTAGACAATTAATTATAAAATTCTAAAATAAAATGTGGAACTTTTTGTGACAAGATTGCTGGCCATCCTTATACGTATACCATTTTGAATTGCAAGATATAGATAAGGTCAGTTAAGAGATTGATATTATAAAAGCTTATGTAAGATTTAGCTGCCCCCATATTAAAAAAAAAAAAAAAAAAAACTGCTGCCCCCATATTTGACTCCTCATAGATTTCTAGAATTCAGCTCCCTTACTCTTTTTTTTCTTCTTCCAGTTCCCTTACTAATTTTGCAATTTGTATCCAACTAATTTGATAAGGACAGCCGTTACGGCTTCTAAGTCATTTCTTCATTTTGGTTTTCAAAAAGAAATTAGCAAATTGTCGAATAAATATCTAGGAATTAAGTAGAATTACACAAACATCCCTTTTCAATATTTTAGTTAATATGAAATGATACAATAACAACTAGAGACGGATATAAAATTTAAATTCTATGGGTTTTATATTTTTTAAGTTATGAGTTCATATATATCTACTATATGTTATAATTATAGTAAATTTTTTCCATACTGAAAGTACTGGGTTCAGTTGAACCAGGTGCCAAAGGGCCGGATTCGCCCCTGATAACAACTAGGGCGGAGGTCCTAGTCGAGCTACGAGTTCGATCGAATCCAGTAGCTTTTGCTCAAATAATGTATTTGGTGTTTAGAATTCATTAAATACGTACAAAAAATTTAAAACTCGGTCGCTAACATATGAAATCGTATTCTAAAATTCAAAACTCATAAGGTTAAAATCCTGATTTCACTTCTAAATAACAAAGCTTCATTACACAAATAAGTTAGGGTATGAGTAAATGATAACTTAAATACTTTTAAATGCTTAGTGTACTTTGATCGTTTCCAATAGATTTTGTATCTCTTTTATTTAGGTTAGTGATTGAAGCTCACTAGAAATAATTACTTGTAGTCGGCATTTAAATAATTTGGTGACGTAAACGTTATTTATATTGATAATAAACAAATTGCTCTGGAATTTTCAAAGCGTAGAAGTCAAAATATTTATCGAGATATTGATTCTCAAATTGTTCTAAAATCCTATCTTAAGCTTGACTTGAATATTCAAAAAGCTTTTGTGAACCCAAAAGCCGTCCTCAACTTGTTGTAAGTGGCCCTTCGTGCAACAATTTGATCTTCTCATTGATGAAAGTATACCCCCAAAACAAAGGATGGATTGGGAATAAATATTTAGGAAAAATAACATTGTATTGCCGCTCTTAAAATATAGCCTAAAAATATACTATATTTTTGTATATATATACGTTTGTATATTATATACAAAACTTATTCAAATTTTATGTACTTTTTCGGTTACCAAATATAAATAGTTTTTGGCGCGGGCTAAAAGTGAAAAAAGTTCAAATATTTACCAGCACCTAAAATTTATATAAGCACATTTTATCCGCGGAAAAATTGTTATGTCTGCTCCCAAATAGTTATCCAATAATCACACACTTCTTCCTTTCAAATATATATGTGTTATTTTTAATTGCAGACTTAATTAGTCTTAATTTACTTGTAATAATATCTCGGCTTCGAGTTTTGACTTTGAGAATAAAAAACTTAATTGTTGAAGAGCGCTTTACTTTCTAGTGAGTCAATCCCGCGCAAACTCGAATTTATCAAGCAACTGAACTTCGGATACTAAATATTAAACAAAAAAGTTCGCCTTCGTTTATAATTCTTGTAATCGGATAATCATTTTGAAAGCAAAATTCACTCTATTTTTTCTTAAATCTAATAAAATTAGAAGATCTTTTTAAGGAGATATTCAGATTTTATAGAAAAGACAAACGATTATTCTTTCACTTTTATTGGCTCTTGGATAAATATTGCGCATTTAAAATATTTTTAATAATTTCCATATGCCAAATAGTTCACACGTAGATATTTATAACACTTTTGTGGAAAATAAATGGATAAAGACCTTTATACGTGTTAAGATGCCGGTTTTGACTACTCATTTTGTTTTCTTCTTTTATTAAATAAATACACGATTAAAGCCTTGTCATAACCCCTATATAAAACCTCCATTCAAACTCCAAAATCTTGCATTATTTTTCACTACAACAAAAGCAAAATATTATACAGTTAGTTAACATATTCTCATGTCATCTTGTTCCACCACCACCACCACGGCTGACGACGGTGGAAGGACGGCGATCACTGCCGTCCATCCCGACATCATACAAACCCTAATCTTAACCAAACTCGACGGCCCAACTCTTATTTCCACCAGTTTCGCTTCTTCACAACTTAAAAATCTCTGTTCCGATGATATTCTCTGGAAAAATATTTGCAACTCTTATTGGCCATCTACCTCTAACCCTCTAGTCCAAAACGCCATCTCCACCTTCCCCTCCGGTCACCGGTCATTTTTCTCCGACTCCTTTCCCGCCATCCTCCACCATAATAATACTAATATATGTGGTACCGAATACCGAAATTTTTTAACACCGGAGTTGATATCAGCTGTTGATATTCACTTTGAGGAAAATTTATTATACTCAAAAGTAGTGAAAACAGAGACGAAAAGTAATTGGTTTATGAGTTCGCCGCTTAGAGTTGACCTTTTGGGTCATAAAGAGACGATAACGACGCCGGTAAAATTCGACAGCGATGACGGAACTTGCAAATTACGTTTACAGGAGAATATGAAATTGAGCTGGATTTTAATTGATCCAAAGAAAAATCGAGCTGTGAATATGTCGAGTTTGCAGCCGGTATCCGTCCGGCGACATTGGTTAACCGGAGAATTGAAGGTTCGGTATTCGACGGTGATGGCTTCTGGCGCCGACGCCGGCGACGGAGGAGGGTTGGTGCAGTGTGGAATAGTAGTCACGTGCGAAGGGAAGGAAGGAGGTGAGTTGCACGTGAGGGAAGTGAGCATGCAAGTAGAGGACATGGATGGGAAAGTTTTATGTGGGAAGGATAGTTTGGTAATTGTACAAGAGGCTATGGAAGGAGGAAGGAAGAAGGGAAAAGGAGGAGAAGAAAAAGAAAGGTATGAGAAATTTTTGGAATTAAGGAAATTATGGAGGGAAAGGAAACAAAGGAGAGAAAAAAGATTAGATATGGTGTGTATATTTAGTGGGATTACAATTTTTATTTCTTTTTGGACTTTGATTGTGTTAGGTTCAAGAAGTAATGGTAGTTATTTTAGTTAGAAATAGGAAAAAAGAATGAGAATTTAAAGTTATTATATTAATTTTTTCTGAATAAAGAGCGAAAATTACAATCTTATTGTAACATTTGTTTTTTCTTTATTCATTGATACATAATGAATCATAGCATGAAAATCTTCTATTAAGGCATAATTAATTCAATATTGTTATTAATCCTTAATCAATAAACAAATAGAGATGTTATTTTTTTTATATATCGTGACTCATTGCACCCACCATTGTTTTGTGTGTTTATTGGGTCTGAACTCTAATATAATATTTTATGATTTTTATATCATTTTATTGACGACTAAATTACATATTTTTTTTTTCATCGAAACTTTGCATTTTATTCATAATGTAAAGAAATCCCGAGTTTCAATTACAAACCAATTGGGAATAGAGGCGGAGGGAGAGTAGAACCTATTGTTAAGTCGAATCAGTAGCTTTGGTCCAAACCATATATTTGTCTTAAGAAATTTAATAAATATGTACAAATTATTAATCTAGAATTCAGTAACTAAAAAGATTTAAATCACGAACCCTTAATGTTCAAATCCCGGCTTCTCCGATTGGGAATATCACAATCCCTAGAAACTTCATTAACTATAGTCATAGAAAAGCTTGTTGGAGATGTAATTAGATCACACCTTTGTGTGCTAATGTTTTGAAAAAGTGATTTTTCAATCATTAAATTTTGATTAGAAGCCAAACCTAATTCTATTTAGCTTGATAAATAAGTGCAAGGATATATATAACACAACGATGCATCAATTCGTGAGTTTTCGATTAAGCTATTCAATAATTAATTATAATGTGATAATTTACGATGTTTGTGTTTCTTTACCAACTATTGCATTATCTTGTACTAAGCCTTCCTTATTTGGTGAGACTGGTTGGCACCATAACCCAATCAAAAGTCCTTTGAAAAAGACAATATGTTACCTAACGTTATTTGACTTCTTTATATATATTTAATGGTTTGTTTAGTTTTGGTAAGTGCCTTGATATTTTATTTTGATAATTTGAGTATAAATATGACTGTGATTGTTTAATTTTTAAAAATTAATCACTTTTATTTGAACATTTCGCGTTTAACTTGGATACTGATAATTATCTGATGTGATAAACTTAATAAGAAAAGAAATTTACTATCAACCTTAAACCAATTCAACAAAACAAAACTGTACAAACAAAACAGGCCCCAATTATTGGTCTATATATTTGTCATGGCTTTCCATATCTCAAAGTTTTAACATTATCATTAATCAAAAGTAAGAGTAATATTCGATGAGATTTAGCTAGTGTTTGGTCATAAATTTTTAAATTTGTTTTAAAAAATTCGATTTGAGTAAAGTTTGGTTTAAAGATGAAAATATGTGTGGTCATAGTTATTCAAAACATATTTCACTTTTTTTTTTTTTGAAAAAAAACATGAAATGTAACTTATACCCATAAGTTCTAGAAACTATCAAAAATATTCAACAATACCAAACAAACAAACTTTCTAATCATGTATATACAAAACCTTCATCGATGCCATTCATTATCATTATCACAAATCATAGTCCTGAACATAAATAAGTTTGGCACAAAATTATCATTTTTATAATGAACTACATAATACACTATCCTGAAGTCATAATATGATATTTTAATATCAACTGCTAATAACATAATTATTAGCCTATAATTTGTCAAATTACAATCTTATTACAAGATCCATCAGTTCAAAAGAAAATGATAGTAATTAGCTGGTGGATTAATTGGGTCATAATAGATGGTGAGTTTTTTATTTTTTTTTATTTTTATAAAATACAAAAGTTTGGAGTAATTTTCATAATTGTTAAAAAATCAAACAGTAATATTTTGGGCCAAAAACAGGTCTATAGCTAGTTTTGGGATTTAGAAATTTTGTTTTCAAAATCTGTCAAAACATGAATAAAATCTATAAATAAACATGTTTTGCCAATTTTTTTTTATAAAAAAATTGACAAAATATATGACCAAAGGGGGACTTAAACTCTTGCCATAACTTGAAAGGCTAATAATTGCAATAGTCAGTAACGAAATTAGGAATTCTGACAAGGATATTAAAAAAAAAGAAAAGAAGAAGGTTACACTAAAGATTTGAATCTATATTTTTTATATGTTAAGGGAATTAAAAGTTTTACATATGTATAACTTTTTTTTGCTTAATCCTAATTAGGCGAAATAACTTTCTAATGAAGGAAATTCAATTAAATCCCCTTACTTCCTTGCATGTGCTTAATTGCCGCGTTCTCAAATTATTGCATGTGACTTAATTGTTGCGTCCTCACATTAATTTTTATTTTATTTTTTATTCTCGAAACAGGGTACTTATACCATTATTTTTCAGAAATTAAAAATTGTTATAAAAAAAATCAAATTATGGTGGATGTCTACTCTTCTTCCATGATCTTCTCAAATGCTTAATGACATATTCAATAACATATTTCTATGCTTAATGACATATTCAATGACATATTTTTCTTCACTTTTCATGCCTATATAAAGGCCTTGTAATAGATAGGAAAATACACATAATTGAAGAAGAAATAAGAATCTCTCCTCTCTTTCTCTCTATATCTCTTAGCTTATTTTTCCTTATTCTATATTGTTACTTTGAACTATATTTTATAACACGTTATCAGCATGAAGTCTCTAACCTCAAGGTTGAATTCTACTTCTGGTAAGGTATATCTCGATGATCTATTGTCAAAATTATCCAGAAAGGTATGTAGTGTTACAGACACGTCTTTCTGCTACAGCAACAAATCCGAGCTTTAAACAGGATAAGTTTGTACCACTATTTAGAATAAGCAATGATCTGGTTATTAGAAAATCAGTATTTATTTGGCTGCTAAGGATGTCACTTTGTTAAATTTTCATGAGCTAAATAATAGGTGGCATGCGATATACTAAATAATCTACAAAATTAAAATTACACTTTATTATGTATGCTTATGGTTTTACCTTATAATACAATTTTAGTATGCCTTGTATAATGATTATACATTAGTTTACTGTCAAATATAATAATATAATAATAATAATATTCGTAACTATTTTATTTTGATAAGATAAAATATTAGTACAAGAAGTATGTACTACACCAAATTTTTCATTGATGATAGTTCTTATCAAATTAACATGTTGAATCATTTCTATATGAAAAACATATAGTAGTAGATATTAGACATAGATTTGTCCACTATTTTTTTGATTCCCTGATAGACTTAAAGGTTCTGCTATATCTTTTTATTTTTCTAGAGAGCATAATACTTAGTTTTCACAAAAGTGCATGGTAACTAGTAGTACTATTATTCTGTTTGATACATAATTTTTCCTTAATGTTCTGGTCATATCACTTTCATCTTGAAGTAAGCTTATTGCAGCAAAGACCACATGTGAATTTTTAATATTATTTTATATTTTCATATATGTGTTTGACACTAATTACTTAGATAATTTGAGTAAACGAAAGTCTATTGTTGAGAATTATATCCAAATGACATTATGAGGAGTTTAACTCAAGAGGTAAGCATTTCTTTCGTATTTGAAATTATTTTTGTCCTTTGCTATTAATGATATCAACTTCAATGAGTTCAAGTCGCAATGCACCATGAGGGTAAGACATCAGGATCAAGTCCTGATGCTCCATGATGATAAGAGTTGGGTTTGAGTCTCAATTCATTATGGCCTAACATGCCTTTATATTGGTAAGACATGGGTTTGAGTCCCACTATACCATATTGATGATATAATGATAACTAAAGAGAAATAATATATTTTTCATGAAAAGACATGAATATTGTCCCGCTTGATTTGTTCCATTCTTGAAGTGAATGTGGTAGCAACGCATAATAAGTCTAAATGAAGACAAGTAGTTGAACAATGAACATGGGCGTTCCAAAGATCAAACTAATAATAATAATCACTATGATTATAAAAGGAGAACAATAAGGGTTCTCAAAATAGTCCTTCAAAATGTGAAGGCAATGTTTACCATCAAATTGGTATGAAAAATAATAAAGCACGCCGCTGATTATGATCCATTCCTTGAAGAGAATGTGACTTGTGATAAGCATTGAGAATGCAGACCCATTCCTAAAGGTGAATGTGGCGATATGTGATAAAAGTAATGAATAAAGACATGCAATGCATGATTAGATGAATACCACACAATCCACTTCTAAGGAAGGTTTGAATGAAATAAAGAGAATAAATATTATTATGTGGTTACATGAATATGTCATTGATCGCGTACATGTGATACGCCAAAAAATAATAATAATTTGTTATGCCTTATAAAAGGTTATTATAGGCAAAATTAAAACAAGAAATGATTTTGCTTATGATGATTTTGACCACGACAATTTATTATGATATAATTTTCTCTGTGAAGGAGACATTTACCATATGAATGGTGTGACAAAAGATATTGTAGTACAAAAGTTATTAAGAGCTCCGGAAAAAATAGTTTGTTACTAAGACCTTGAAAAGAACCATTTATTATTCCTCGACTTGCGTGCACAGTCTGTACAATTTTCCGAAAAGTTTTTATATGAAAAATAGATTAAAATATGAAATAGAGCTTTAAAACTCAACTAAGTTGACTTTGGTTAACATTTTGAGCAAATAGACCCGGATCAGTATTTTGATAATTCCGGTAGGTCCGTATCGTGATTTGGGACCTGGGCGTATGCCCGAAATCGAATTCCGAGGTCCCTAACCCGAGATATGGAATTTTGATGAAAAATTAAAAGTTTGAAAGCTTAATGAATTTTAAGAAATTACTGATGTTGGATTTATTAACCTTGGGTCCGTATTTTGGTTTCGGCGCCCGGTATAGGTCCACTATAATATTTATGACTTGTCTGCTAAATTTGGTGAGAATCGGAGTTGATTTGTCGTGATTCGGACGTCCGGTTGTAAAAATATAAGTTTTAAAGTTTTCTTGAAAATTTCTTTTGAATTGGTGTCTGATTCTTAGTTCTTGGTGTTATTTTGGCGATTTGATCATGCGAGCAAGTTCGTATGATGTTTTAGGACTTGTGTGCATGTTTGGTTTGGAGCCCCGAGGGCTCGGGTTGGTTTCGGGTGGTTAACGGATCATTTTTTGACTTGAGGAAACTGCAGAAACCTGCTTCTGGTTTCCTTCTTCGCGTTCGCGAGGGGAGTCTCGCGTTCGCGAAGAGCAAATTGGGGCTGGAACATTTTGTGCTTCGCCTTCGCGACATAGAGAACACGTTCGCGAAGGCTTGAGGTGCGAAGCTTCGCGTTCACGATCGAAGCCTCGCGTTCGCGAAGGGAAAGGGGCTGGCAATGACAATTACCTTCGCGTTCGCGAAGAGCATCTCGCGTTTGCGAAGGCCAAGCCAGGCAAGCTTCGCGTTCGTGAAGAGTAAAATTGGGCAGTAGGAATTTGCGCTTCGCGAACGCGAGGCGCTGACCGCGTTCGCGAAGGGTAAAAATCCCAGAAACAGAACTTAAGTTCTGGAAATGGGGTTTCGATCCATTTTCAACTCTTTTTCATTTTTGAGCTCGGGTAAGGCGATTTTTGGGCAATTTTTACGGGAAAACATTGGGGGGATAAGTGTTCCTTATTCTATATTAATTATATTTCATGATTCCATATTCATTTATATCATGAATCCGTGAAATTTGGAAGAAAAATTAGATTTTTATAAAATCTTCCTAAAACGAAAATTTAAGATTTGAAAGTCCATTTGACATCGGAATTGGATAACTTTTGTATGGTTGGACTCGTCTCGGAATGGGTGTTCGGATTTCGTAAGTTTTTTTGGAATTAGAGATGTGGGTCCCACTGCCGAATATTTTAATGAATTTCGGATTTTTATCCGAAAAATTTGTAAATTCATATGAAATTAATTCATATGATTCGTATTGAGTATATCGAATTGTTTGTGAATATATTTGAAGCTTTTGGAGACAAATTCAAAAGGAAAAGCTGTAGTCGAGCAATTGATTGGAATTTACAAAGCGAGGTAAGTATCGTGGTTAACCTTGACTTGAGGGAATAGAACCCTTAAATTATTTGTTATGTGAAATGCATGTGAATGACGTATAGGCGAGGTGACGAGTGTCTATACGTCGTCAAATTAATTGTTTGCATAATTACTTGAAAAATCATAAATTATTTTAAATCATGAATTAATTATTATAATAATTATTTCTCTTATATTCTTTGCCAAATATTAATTCTTGAATTCCTGCATTAATTGTTACATGCTACTTGAATTATGTATCTTAATTGTTATTTTACATTTGGCATATTAAATATTAAACTGCCTATTTTCGCCCTGATTTCTATAATAATTTGCTATTTGACATTGTCTGTTTCATGATTAAATCATAATTATTGTATGCTTGTTGTCTTATAATTTCATATTAATTGTTGCATTTATTGGAGAAATTATTTCTATAAGAATTGGTAAATGAATATACTGGAGTAGCGGGTTGCACGCCGCAACGGAATTGATTGAAATGAATATATTGGAGGATCGGGTTGCACGCCGCAACAGACTTATTAAAAATTCCATATTGGCGGATCGGGTTGCACGCCGCAACAGACTTATTAAAAGTCCATATTGAAGGATCGGGTTGCACGTCGCAACAGACTTATTAAAAGTTAATATTGGAGGATCGGGTTGCACGCCGCAACAGACTTATTTAAAAGTCGACATACATATATATATATATTGGTGGATCGGGTTGCACACCGCAACAGACTTGATTAAAAATGAATATATTGGAGGAGCGGGTTGCACGCCGCGACAGAACCGAATGTGAATATATTGTGAGAGCGGGTTGCACGCAGCAACAGAATTGAATGTGAATATATTGTGAGAGCGGGTTGCACGCTGCAACAGAATTGATGGAAATGATAATTGGTTATAACCGTTGAGTTGACTTCAATTATTATAAATGAATTACCTGATTTATTTCTATTATTATTGTTGTTACTAATATTGCATACAAGTAATGTAAGTGACTCGCCTTAGCCTCGTCACTACTTCGTCGAGGTTAGGCTCAGAACTTACCAGTACATGGGGTCGGTTGTACTCATACTACACTCTGCACTTTTTGTGCAGATTTTGGAGTTGGTCCCAGCGGCGTACCATAGACTTGCTCGGATTTCAGCTACCAGAGGAGACTTGAGGTATAACTGCATGGCGTCCGCAGTTCTGAAGTCCCCGTCTATTTTACTTTAGCTGCGTGTTTATTTCCAGACAGCTTTATTTTATTCATACCTTTATTTGTATTTATTCTAGAAGCTCGTGCACTTGTGACACAAATTCTGGGATGGTATTTAGACACCGTTGTTTTATAGATTATTCACTATATTTCAAACTTTGCCTCCGCATTTATTTCTTTGATTATTAATAATTTAAAAATTATTTAAAAATTGATTAATATTATTCTAACGTTGGCTTGCCTAGCAAGTGAAATGTTAGGCGCCATCACGGTCCGAAGGTGAAAATTTTGCGTCGTGACAGTTGGTATCAGAGCACTAGGTTACATAGGTCTCACGAGTCACGAGCAAGCTTAGTAGAGTCTGAAGGATCGGTACGGAGACGTCTGTACTTATCTCTCAGAGGCTATGAAGTTTAGGAACAATATCACTTCTTTCTTATTCTGTCATGCGAATTTATTCTATCATCGATGATTGAATCATTCTACTCTTATTCTCTCGCAGATGGTGAGAACACGTAATACCTCTACCGATGGACATGGACCAGAACCCCCGGTGGCAACTATGGCCAGGGGTAGAGGTCGAGGTCGAGGTCGTGCTAGAGGCCGAGGCAGAGACCGAGGTAGAGCTCAGTCCGAAGCTCGAGTAGCTGCACCTGTTGTAGAACCTCAGGTGGACCTTCAGGAGGAGGTTCCAGTTCAGAATGTACCAGCTGGACCAATTCAGGTCCCAGAAAGATTCATAGCTACTCTAGTGCTTCAGGACGCTCTAGTCCGTTTGGTAAGTCTTATGGAGGGCGTGGCCCAGAATGGTAAATTTTCAGTGGCACCAGCCATCTCACAGGCTGGGGGAGGAGCACAAACTCCCATTACTCCCGCTCCGGAGCAGATGGCTCCCCAGAATCAGGCTCCAGCAGCCCCGCCAGTTGGGGTAGTTCAGCCAGTTGTTGCGGCACAGATCGGTGATAGGCCCGCCATGTCATTTTGAGGCCTTATTGAGACTGGATAAGTTTACCAAGCTCTTTCCAGTTCACTTCAGTGGTACACCTTTTGAGGACCCACATAATTATCTTGAACGCTGCCATGGGGTGCTGCGGAACATAAGTATAGTTGAGACCAATGGGGTTGATTTTGCTGTATTTCAGATAACGGGTTCCGCCAAGAGGTGGTGGAGAGATTATACATTGACCCGACCAGTCGGATCGCCTGCACTTACATGGGAGCAGTTCTCTTAGCTATTTCTGGAAAAGTTCCTCCCTATCACACTGAGAGAGGAATTCCGCAATCAATTTGAGCGTCTACAGCAAGGAAGTATGACTATTACTCAGTATGAGTCCCGTTTTGTGGATTTGGCCCATCATGCTCTCCTTTTACTACCTACGGAGAGAGAGAGAGTGAGGAGGTTTATTGAGGGACTCACTCACCCTATCAGACTTCAGATGGCCAAGGAGACCGGAAGTGAGGCGGCTACTAATGTCGCAAGGAGGATCGAGATGGTTCTTGCACAAGAGAGAGGGCAGAGGTCCGATAAGAGGTCTCGTCAGTTCGGTGGTTTCAGTGGTGCCTCGTCTAGAGGCAAAGGTAATTTTGGTAGGGGTCATCCTCCCACACCGTTTCATTCAGCACTTCATGTATCACCCAGTGCTTCAGGGAGTCACGGTCCTATTATGCCTTACTCTGGGCAGCCAGTATTAAGTGCACATTTATCTTCTATCAGTGCATCACCACTTCAAAGTTATTACAGCGGTTATCCGGCCCATTTGGGTTAGCTTCAGCTTCAGCAGCCACGACACTAGGATGTGTGTTATGAGTGTGGAAACATTGGTCACATCAGGAGGTATTGCCCTAGATTGGCGAGTAACAGATCTCGGCAAGATTCTCGTGCCATTATACCAGCACCAGTTGCTTCACTGCCTGCTCAGCCAGCTAGAGGTAGGGGTCAGGCAACTAGAGGTGGAGGTCAGGCTATTAGAAGTGGAGGTCAGGCCATTAGAGGTGGAGGTTAGACCGTTAGAGGTGGAGGCCAGCCAGTCAGAGGCCGTCCCAGGGACGCAGTTCAGAGTGGTGGGGCCCAGCCCCGATTTTATGCTTTCCCAATTAGGCCTGAGGCCGAGTCATCTGATGCTGTGATCACAGGTATTATTCCAGTTTGCCATAGAGATGCTTCAGTTCTATTTGATCCAAGATCTACTTATTCCTATGTGTCCTTCTGTTTTGATTCATATTTGGTTGTGCCTTGTGATTCTCTGAATGCTTCTGTTTGTGTATCTACACCGGTGGGAGACTCTGTTGTAGTAGATCATGTCTATCGTTCGTGTATGGTTACTATTGGTAATCTTGAGACTAGTGTGGACCTTCTACATCTTGATATGGTAGATTTTGATGTCATCTTGGGTATGGATTGGTTGTCCCCTTATCATGCTATATTGGATTGTCATGCCAAGACAGTGACCCTAGCTATGTCGAGGTTACCTCGTTAGAGTGGAAAGGAACTCCTGGTCATTCTGCCAGCAGGGTTATTTCTTATATGAAAGCTTGGCGTATGGTAGAGAAAGGGTGTCTAGCCTATTTGGCTTATATTTACGATCCCAGTGCGGATGTCCCTTCTATGGACTCAGTACCAGTTGTTCGTGAATTTTCAGATGTATTTCCTGCATATTTGCCGGGGATGCCACCCGACAGAGATATTGACTTCTGTATTAATTTGGCTCCGGGCACTCAGCACATTTCTATTCTACCATACCGTATGGCCCCTCCAGAGTTGAAAGAATTGAAAGAGCAGTTATAAGACTTTCTTGATCAGGGATTCATTAGACCCAGTGTCTCACCCTGGGGTGCACCAGTATTATTTGTAAAGAAGAAAGATGGCTCTATGCGGATGTGTATAGACTATCGGCAGTTGAACAAGGCCACTATCAAAAACAAATATCCGCTGCCAATAATTGATGACTTATTTGATCAACTTCAGGGTGCCAAGGCATTTTCGAAGATCGATTTGAGGTCTGGTTTCCATCAGTTGAAAATTAGGGCATCTCATGTCCCTAAAATAGCTTTTCGAACTCGGTATGGGCATTACGAATTCCTAGTGATGTCATTTGGGTTGACAAATGCCCCAGCAACATTTATGGATTTGATGAATCGGGTGTTCAAGCCTTATTTGGATTCTTTTGTGGTTGTATTCATTGATGATATCTTGATTTACTCCAGCAGTCGAGAGGAACATGAGCAGCATCTTCGAAGTGTGTTTCACACCTTGAAGAATAATCAGTTATATGCCAAGTTTTCAAAATGTGAGTTTTGGTTAGACTAAGTTGCCTTTTTGGGGCATGTTGTATCGGCAGAAGGCATAAAGGTGGATCCTAAGAAGATTGAGGCTGTTCAGAATTGGCCTAGACCTACTTCAGTTATAGAGATCCGGAGTTTCCTTGGTTTAGTAGGTTATTATCGTCGATTTGTGGAAGGATTTTCATCTATAGCAAGCCCATTGACTAGATGGACCCAGAAAGGTGTCCCATTCAGATGGTCAGACGAGTGTGAGTTGAGCTTCCAGAAGCTCAAGACCGCTTTGACTACGGTGCTAGTGTTGGTATTACCCATAGGTTCAAGATCGTATACAGTATATTGTGACGCATCTCACATTGGGCTTGGTGCAGTATTAATGCAAGAAGGTAAGGTAATTGTATATGCGTCACGGCAGTTGAAAGTTCATGAGAAGAATTATCCTGTTCATGACTTAGAATTGGCAGCCATTGTTCATGCGCTGAAGATTTGGAGGCATTACCTCTACAATGTATCGTGTGAGGTATTTACTGATCATCGTAGCCTTCAGTATCTGTTCAAACAAAAGGATCTTAATTTGAGGCAGAGGAAATGGTTGGAGTTGTTGAAAGACTATGATATCACCACTTTGTATCACCCCGGAAAGGCCAATGTAGTGGCCGATGCTTTGAGTAGAAAGTCTGTGAGTATGGGCAGTCTTGCGTATATTCCGGTTGGTGAGAGACCATTAGCTACAGATGTTTAGACTTTGGCTAATCAGTTTGTGAGGTTAGATGTTTCAGAACCCAGTCGGGTTTTAGCTTGCACAGTTGCTCGGTCTTCTTTATATGAGCACATCAGAGAGAGGCAGTATGATGATCCTCATTTACTTATCCTTAAGGACATGATGCGGCACGGTGATGCCAAACAGGTTGCTGTGGGGGAAGATGGGGTTCTGTGAATGGAGGGTCGTATTTGTATGCCTAATGTGGATGGGCTTCGTGAATTAATTCTTGAAGAAGCACATATTTTCAGGTATTCTATTCATCCAGGTACCGCCAAAATATATCAAGATTTGTGGAAAAATTATTGGTGGAGGAGAATGTAAAAGGATATATTTGCATATGTAGCTCGGTGTCTGAATTGTCAGCAAGTTAAGTACGAGCATCAGAGACTTATGGTTTGCTTCAGAAGTTAGAAATTCCTGAGTGGAAGTAGGAGCGTATCACTTGGATTTTGTTGTTTGGCTCCCACGAACTTAGAGAAAATTTGACGCAGTTTGGGTCATTATGGACAGGTTGACCAAGTCAGCACATTTCATTCCAGTGGCAGTTACCTATTCTTCAGAGAGGTTAGCTGAAATTTACATTCGTGAGATTGTCCGCCTTCACGGTGTGCCCGTGTCTATTATTTCAGATCGAGGTACACAGTTTACCTCACATTTTTGGAGGGCTGTATAGCGTGAGTTAGGCATGCAGGTGGAGTTGAGTACAACATTTCATCCATAGACAGACGGACAGTCAGAGCGCACTATTCAGATATTGGAAGATATGCTCCGCGCTTGTGTTATAAACTTTGGAGGTTTTTGGGATCATTTCTTGCCACTTACGGAGTTTGCTTATAATAATAGCTACTAGTCGAGCATTCAGATGGCTCCATATGAGGCGTTATACGGAAGGTGATGCCGATCGCCAGTTGGTTGGTTTGAACCGGGAGAGGCTCGGTTGTTGGGTACCGATTTGGTACAGGATGCCTTGGATAAGGTCAAAGTTATTCAAGATCGACTTCGCACAGCTCAGTCTAGGCAAAAGAGTTATGCCGACCGTAAAGTTTGTGATATTGCATTCATGGTGGGAGAAAGAATATTGCTCCGGGTTTCACCTATGAAAGGTGTAATGAGGTTCGGAAAGAAGGGCAAGTTGAGTCCTAGGTATATTGGACCCTTTGAAATTCTTGAAAGGGTGAGTGAAGTAGCCTACATGCTTTCATTACCACCTAGTTTATCAGCAATTCATCCGGTGTTCCATGTGTCTATGCTCCGGAAATATCATGGTGATCCGTCCCATGTGTTATATTTCAGCTCAATCCAATTGGACAAAGATTTGACTTACGAGGAGGAGCTGGTGGCTATTCTAGCCCGGCAGGTACGACAGTTGAGGTCTAAGAGTTATCCTTCAGTTCGGGTGCAATGGAGAGGTCAGCCGGTAGAGGCATCTACCTGGGAGTCCGAGTCGGACATGCGGAGTAAATATCCACACTTATTCACCAGCTTAGGTACTTTTTTCTAACTCCGTTCGAGGACGAACGTTTGTTTTAGAGGTGAAGAATGTGATGACCCAAAATACCATCTTTAAATTTAATAAGTAATTCTGTATTCTAAGACCTCGAAAAGCACCATTTATCATTTCTCGACTTGCGTGCGCAGTCCGTACAATTTTCCGGAAAGTTTTTATTTGAAAAATGGATTAAAATGTGAAATAGAGCTTTAAAACTCAACTAAGTTGACTTTGGTCAACATTTTGAGCAAATAGACCCGGATCAGTGTTTTGATAATTTCGGTAGGTCCGTATCATGATTTGGGACTTGGGCGTATGCCCAGAATTGAATTCCGAGGTCCCTAGCCCGAGATATGGAATTTTGATGAAAAATTAAAAGCTTGAAAGTTTAATGATTTCTAAGAAATTACTGATGTTGGATTTATTGACCTCGAGTCCGTATTTTAGTTTCGGATCCCGGTATAGGTCCACTATAATATTTATGACTTGTCTGCCGAATTTGGTGAGAATCGGAGTTGATTTGACGTGATTCGGACGTCCGGTTGTAAAAATATAAGTTTTAAAGTTTTCATGAAAATTTCCTTTGAATTGGTGTCCGATTCTTAGTTCTTGGTGTTTTTTTGGCGATTTGATCGCGCGAGCAAGTTCGTATGATGTTTCAGGACTTATGTGCATGTTTGGTTTGGAGACCCGAGGGCTCGGGTTGATTTTGGATGGTTAACAGATCATTTTTGGACTTGAGGAAACTGCAGAAACCTGCTTCTGGTTTCCTTCTTCGCGTTCGTGAGGGGAGTCTCGCGTTCGCAAAGAGCAAATTGGGGCTGGCACATTTTGTGCTTTGCCTTCGCGACATAGAGAACGCGTTCACGAAGGCTTGAGGTGCGAAGCTTCGCATTCGCGATCGAAGCCTCGCATTCGCGAAGGGAAAGGGGCTGGCCAGGACAATTGCCTTCGTGTTCGTGAAGGGCATCTCGCGTTCGCGAAGGCCAAGCCAAGCAAGCTTCGCGTTCGCGAAGAGTAAAATTGGGCAGTAGGAATTTGTGCTTCGCGAACGCGAGGCACTGACCGCGTTCGTGAAGGGTAAAAATCCCAGAAACATAACTTAAGTTCTGGAAATGGGGTTTCGACCCATTTTTAACTCTTTTCCATTTTTGAGCTCGGGTAAGGCGATTTTCACGGAAAAACATTGGGGGTAAGTGTTCCTTATCCTATATTATATTTCATGATTCCATACTCATTTATATCATGAATCCGGGAAATTTTGGAAGAAAAATCAGATTTTTATAAAATCTTCCTAAAATGAAAATTTAAGATTTGAAGGTCCATTTAACATCGAAATTGGATAATTTTTGTATGGTTGGACTCGTCTCAGAATGAGTGTTTGGATTTCATAAGTTTTTTTGGGATTTGAGATGTGGGTCCCACTACCGAGTATTTTAATGAATTTTAGATTTTTTATCCGAAAAATTTATAAATTCATATGGAATTAATTTCTATGATTCGTATTGAGTATATCGAATTGTTTGTGAATAGATTTGAAGCTTTTGGAGACAAATTTAAAAGAAAAAGTTATGGTCGAGTAATTGATTGAAATCTGCAAAGCGAGGTAAGTATGGTGGTTAACCTTGACTTGAGGGAATAGAACCCTTAAATTATTTGTTATGTGAAATGCATGTGAACGACGTATAGGTGAGGTGACGAGTGTCTATACGTCGTCAAATTAATTGTTTGCATAATTACTTGAAAAATCATAAATTGTTTTAAATCATAAATTAATTATTATAATAATTATTTCTCTCCTATTCTTTACCAAATATTAATTCTTGAATTCCTGCATTAATTGTTACATGCTACTTGAATTATGTGTCTTAATTGTTATTTGACATTTGGCATATTAAATATTTAACTGCCTATTTTCGCCCTGATTTCTATAATAATTTGCTATTTGACATTGTCTGTTTCATGATTAAATCATAATTATTGTATGCTTGCTGTCTTATAATTTTATATTAATTGTTACATTTATTGGGGAAATTCTTTCTATAAGAATTGATAAATGAATATACTGGAGTAACGGGTTGCACGCCGAAACAGAATTGATTGAAATGAATATATTGGAGGATCGGGTTGCACACCGCAACAGACTTATTAAAAAGTCCATATTGGAGGATCAGGTTGCACGCCGCAACAGACTTATTAAAAGTCCATATTGGAGGATCGGGTTGCACGCCACAACAGACTTATTAAAAGTCCATATTGGAGGATCGGGTTGCACGCCGCAGTAGACTTATTTAAAAGTCGACATACATATATATATTGGTGGATCGGGTTGCACGCCGCGACAGACTTGATTAAAAATGAATATATTGGAGGAGCGGGTTGCACGCCGCAACAGAATCCAATGTGAATATATTGTGAGAGCGGGTTGCACGCTGCAATAGAATTGAATGTGAATATATTGTGAGAGCGGGTTGCACGCTACAACATAATTGATGGAAATGATAATTGGTTATAACTGCTGAGTTGATTTCAATTATTAGAAATGAGTTATCTGATTTATTTCTATTATTGTTGTTATTACTAATATTGCGTACATGTAATGTAAGTGACCCGCTTTAGCCTCGTCACTACTTCGTCGAGGTTAGGCTCAGCACTTACCAGTACATAGGGTCGGTTGTACTGATACTATACTCTGCACTTCTTGTGCAGATTTTAGAGTTGGTCCCAGCGGCGTACCATAGACTTGCTCGAATTTCAGCTACCAGAGGAGACTTGAGGTATAACTGCATGGCGTCCGCAGTTCTGAAGTCCCTGTCTATTTTACTTTTGCTGCATGTTTATTTTCAGACACTTTTATTTTATTCAGACCTTTATTTGTATTTATTCTAGAAGCTCGTGCACTTGTGACACAAATTTTCGGATGGTATTTAGACACCGTTGTTTTATGGATTATTCACTATATTTCAAACTTTGCTTCCGCATTTGTTTCTTTGATTATTAATAATTTAAAAATTATTTAAAAATTGATTAATATTATTCTAACGTTGGCTTGCCTAGCAAGTGAAATGTTAGATACCATCACGGTCCGAAGGTGGGAATTTCGAGTCGTGACAATTCACGACATTGATATTGTAAAGTCTCAAAAGAAACTTTTTGAGTTTCAAATGTCTAAGTCAAAGTAGTTGGCATATTGTGACTATAAATGAAAGTAATATTGAATATCTTCATATTTCTATAATCATAACGGATAAATATGAAAGGTTACCCGATTATTTTTTATTTGTACTACACAAATATAAGCATGATGATGGAATCATATGTCACAAGTAAACTAGAGGTTTACTGAAACAAATATTAGTTGGCATGACCGGTTGACCATCCCGGTTCAATTATGATGCGAAAAATTAATTGATAATTACATTGGCATATATTGAAGAAATAGAAGATTCTTCAAGAATTCTCTTGTGCTGCTTATTCTCATGATATACAGTTAAGGTTGGGATTGAATCCCTTGATTTCTAGAACAAATAAAAGGTGATAAATATATGGGCCCAGTCACCTGCCATGTTGACCGTTTACTATTATATGATTTTAGTAGATGCATCTATTCTATGGTCACATGTGCATTTGTTATCAATTTGCAGTTTCGCTTTTGCAAAATTGATTGCTCAAATTATTATAGCACAGTTCCAGAATATAAATTATGATGATTTATCTTGATAATACTGGTTTAAATCCAAGTTGATTTAGCAGAAATTGTATGCCTCTAATTATATCTAAACCATTGGTTATGAGAACAAAACTGCCAAAATAAAATTTGGTATGTGATGTATTATTTAATATACAACAACACCTACACGCATCTAGCAAAGTTATGATAAGTTCTCCTTATTACAATCGGTTCAGGGTCAGGAACCAAATAATTTCCATCTAGAAATATGAATATACTATATGATTTAATTGTTCCACCACAATGTACAAAGATGAATTCCCAAATAAGGCTAGGGATATGTGTTGGTGATCCCAACAATGGGGTAGAAAATGGGCAGCTGAAAAAGTAATTCATGTAATGAATTATTATGAGTACATCTAGATCCTCGTACGAGAAAATGTGAACTTGAAGCTCAAGTGATAATTTATTTGCAAAATATTGCCAGGCGTATTTGCTGACCCAAAGCTAAATGTCATATTTAGCTGCTAATACTCCAAATAAAATAAAGTTCATAATGAATAGAGTTTATGGCATGCATGAAGCATGATAGATTAATCGGTTCTAAAGATAAAACTCCTTGAAGAAGGAGAGGAGCAAATGTTCAAGATGGTCATAATAAGGAGGCAATTGCTCTAGAAGAGCACCACGACATAACACTTCATAAGACCTCATGAGAGAGGCTCAGGTACCTGAAAATAATAAGATAAAGAGATCTCAATAAGTCATGTCTTTATTGGGTAATAATAGAATCGATATAGAATGATCGTCGACGATATTGTTAATAAAATGTAGCGCTCAATATTATTAATATTGACGAGGATCTTGAGCTCAAATCTGTCATAAAATTTGGACAGGTAAATGATTGGCCAAATGAAAAATATGTAATAAAAATTAATTTCACCTGAAAAATATGAAGTTGGGCGGATAGTCCCAATACCTGAAAGTATAAAGTCAGTGGAGGTATAAATGTGTTCTTGTGCGGAAAAATAAAGGTCAAGTGGATAGACATAAAGACGACTTGTGTCATAATAAGATTTGTAAATATCCTGACATTGATTATATAGAGACATGTTCTCCTGTGGTGGATGTCCTCATTTCAGGTTTTAATCTGATAATACAAGAAAAACGTGATATGCGTATAATGGAAATCATTGAAGGATTTAAATTGTTCTGAAGCATATTAAGGTTTCCAATAAATTTATTAAATAAAGCTTCAAAAATCCTTATACGGATTGAAACAATCAGGGCGTATGTGGTATAATCGCCTGAGTAAGTACCTGTTGAAAGAAGGGTATAAGAATGATTCAATTTTGTCCTTGTGTCTTTATAATAAGATATGGATCTAAATTTGTTATAATCGCCATGTATGTTGATGATTTAAATATCATTAGAACTCTTAGGGAGCTTCCTAAAGCAGTAGACTATTTAAAGAAAGAATTTGAAATGAAAGATCTTGGAAAGACAAAATTTTGTTTTGGTCTACAAATTGAGTATATGAAAGATGGAATTTTTGTCCATCAATCAGCATACACTAAAAAGATTTTAAAGTGATTCTATATAGATAAAGCATATCCATTGGGTACCCCGAAAGTTGTGAGATCACTCGATATAAATAAATATCTATTCCGACCTCATGAAAATAATGAAGAGCTTCTTGGTCCCGAAGTACCATATCTTAGTGCAATTGGTGCACTAATATATCTTTCTAACATTACAAGGTCTGACATAACTTTTTCAGTTAATGTCTTAACAAGATATAGCTCTGCTCCTACAAGGAGACATTGGAATGGAATCAAATACATATTGCGGTATTTAAAAGGGACTACCGATATGAAATTATTTTATGGCAATGATTGCAGTCCCTTGGTTATGCCGATGCTGGGTATTTATCTGACCCACACAAGGCTCGATCTCAAACATGCTATGTGTTTACATATGGAAGCACTGCCATATCTTGGCGATCGACTAAGCAATCAACCGTGGCTATTTCATCTAATCATGCTGAGATAATTACTATTCATGAAGTAAGTCGAGAATGTGTATGGTTGAGGTCTATAATACACCTTATTCGAGACAAATGTGGTTTGAAGTGTGACAAACTACCCACAATTTTTATGAAGACAATGCAGCACGCATAACCCAATTGAAGGGAGGATTCATAAAAGGGATAGGACAAAGCACATTTCACCAAAGTTATTTTTCACACATGATCTTCAAAAGAATGGTGATATCAATATGCAACAGATCCGTTTAAGTGATAATATGACTGACTTGTTCACCAAATCTCTACCGACGTTAGCCTTCAAGAAACTAGTGTACAAGATTGGGATGCGAAGGCTCAAGGATGTGAATTGATGCTCTCATCAGGGGGAGTTAATACGCGTTGTACTCTTTTTTTCTTTACAAGGTTTTGTCCTACTGGGTTTTCCTTGCAAGGTTTATAACGAGACAGGCGTATTTCTAAACATGTGTACTCTTTTTCCTTCATTAGGATTTTTTTTCCCATAGGATTTTTTCCTAATAAGGTTTTAACGAGGCACATTATCTATGGACATCCAAGGGGGAGTGTTATAAGAAAAATCAAATTATGGTGGATGTCTACTCTTCTTCCATGATCTTCTCAAATGCTTAATGACATATTCAATGACATATTTTTATGCTTAATAACATATTCAATGACATATTTTTCTTCACTTTTCATGCCTATATAAAGACCTTGTAATAGATAGGAAAATACACACAATTGAAGAAGAAATAAGAATCTTCCTCTCTTTCTCTCTATATCTCTTAGCTTGTTTTTCCTTGTTATATATTGTTACTTTGAGCTATATTTTATAACAAAAATGAGTTTCTTGAGGGATTAGTGGTGAAGAAATAAGAGGCGGGGAAAGAGGAGAATATTAACATGCTACAACAAAATTGAGGTTGTTTTTGCTTAATTTCGTGAGAAAACTATATAGTATAATCTAAAAATAATAGTCGATAAAATATATATTTATTAAATATTAATGTATAATATAAATATTTTAAACATATTTTTTGTATATTGGCTAACGAATATAATTATTTTTAGTTAGATCGATCAAATATGTACCATGACCAAATTCCTTCCATAAAGGATTGAGATGTACACCAAACTTTTTCTTTTCCCAAAAGTTTTGTAGCACAACTTTAGCCATGTGGTAAGGCAGCAATATTAGAAAGCTGTTCTTAATAGCCTAATTACCTAAATACTAATAGATGGGAACAGAACGATATATCTAACCTATGGTTCAATTTAACTAGGGCTCTAGCAGCATAGGACCTCTCTATGGCAAAAGATAGATACCTATTTATAGTCCACAATTTTTTCTTTTGGATTTATTGTTTATTTTTTAGATCGTGTTCATAGATTTTACATTAATAACACAATTATACATATATTATAGAGTATCTGCTAATTATTTTTATTTTAGACGATGACTATTTATGTTAATTCTTCTTCTTCTTCTTCTCTTTTTTAAATCCTTCAAGTTGGCTGGCTAATGTACTTGACTTTTCCGAATGCCCAAAACGGAGCTCACACATTGTAGAAACCGATTCTTAAAAATCAGATAGGTAATTTCGAAAATTACTACTCTCTATATCATTTTATATAGTATATTTGACGGAGCAACAACAACAATAATATACCCAGTATTATTTTATATCGTGGGGTCTGGGGAGGGTAGTGTGTACGCAGACCTTACCCCTACCTTGTGAGGATAGAGTGATTGTTTCCAATAGACGCTCGGCTCAGTTAAAAAAAAAAGCACTGCATTAAGAAATTCGTTAAAATATAAATAGCATAAATATTTAATTACGAGAGATTACCTCAATTCCTTAGACTTTAAATAATGTTTCTTGCTTAATTAATTTGGCCGAAGAAAAGACAACGAAGAAAATTTAGAGCGCGTTTGAAGTATTGAGCCTAGAAAAGTTTCAAAGTATTTGATGATTTAATAGTGTGTTTGGCCAAGCTTATTATTATTTTTTTTTTTACCAAAAGTGCTTTTTTTTTCTTCCTCAAAATTACTTTTTTTCCCTCCAAAATTAAGGTATTTGAGAAACTTTTAAAAGGGAAAAAATATTTTTTGAGTAGAAACAGAAACAGTTTTTAAGAAACAGATAAAGTAGTTTCTCTATAAAAGTACTTTTTTGAAAAGTACTTTTAAAAAAAATACACCTAGATACACTTTTTAGATCCTTGATCAAATAATAATTTCTGGTCAAAAATATTTCTCTAATTAATTAGCCAAATATAAATTATCTCTTAGGTTTCTAAAAAGCGGTTTTTAGAAAGAATTTTTTGTTTAATATCAAAATAAGCATCAAACCGGCTATAGATATCCTTTAACTTTTGCTTTTAGAGTGTAGAGTGTTCTTCTGTTAATGTCGTTATACTTCCAACTTTGACCTCATTCACACTTCACATACGCTATGCAAATGGAAATATTTATTTTAGCCTTCGTGATATTTAATCAATCACGTCTAATCTTTTGTTAATGTTATACATTGGTTGAGTAAATAGGGCGTTATTTTCTTATATAATTTTGAAAACACCATTTGTTTTTAAATATATTTGCCTTTTCAATATTAATGGAGTTTTCTTCGAAAAGGTAACCACTTAGAATGAGGAGATCAAAATATTTAAAAAAATTAAAACCAACACACACACACACCCAAGGGATTGTTGGCTTTTATTTGAAAGTCCAGTCTAACACTAATTTTTTTTCCCACTGAACCTTTCACAATAAGTAGGTATTTTAGTATTTTACTATAATATATTGGCTTAAAAATTCTTTCGAAACGAATGTATGCACAAAATTGGCTTATTTTCTCTCTCTTTTTTTTCTTCTCAAAGCTGGCATCGAACTTTTCCAAACTGTTTTTTTTTGTTTCAATCATAGTGTTTGCACTCAATACTCATGCTTCCTATACCTATATATCATAATAATAAACTAAATTACCATTACTACAGAAGTTCTCATTTAATTACCTAACATAAATATATTTATTAATTATATACAAAATAAGGGATTGGACTCCAACCTTTCCCATTTTCTCCCTCTCTTTCTCACACTTCTATTTCCAATCTTTCTTGGTAAGCCAGCTTTATTAGCTGGATTAATTGCTTCACATTGTATACGGTCAAAATCGAGTTTGCCCTTCGTTCGACTAATCAAGATTGGAGCATGATGAACCGAGGTTCGTCATTATAATATCGAGCTATGATGTGAAGTTGGAAGGTCGAGTTCGAGACCCAGAGACCGATCAGTATCGAGATCGAATCAAGGTCGAGCTCAAGACCCAGAGACCGATCAAATACCGAGATCGAGTCAAGGTCGAGCTCGAGATCCAGAGACCGATCAAATACCGAGATCAAGTCAAGGTTGAGCTCGAGACCCAGAGAGCAACCAAGATCGAGACCGAGCCAAGGAACAACAAAGCCGTTATAGCCAAATCTGGGGAGAGAATCTCGGCTGAAATCACGGCTTGAATCAAGGAAAAGCTAATTAATTAATCTATCATGGGATCCCCACTATGTATTTTTAATTATATCCAAAGTAGGGTTTTCTCCACTATATTAGGAGTGGCTAACATTTGTAAAGGGCAGATTGATATACATTCATACATTCTCACATTCAGAGATTATTGAAATTTACATAACATCTAGCAAATATTATCCTTTTTGGGCTTTTGATATTGATTCATCTTGTTCATTTATCAATTATTCTCTACTCAATTAGGGTTTGTATTCATTCCTTTTTACAGTCAATATTCAATATATCCCTACTTATTTTTCTAATTTGTGCCGAGTTATACCACGTATCCTTAGAACTACGTATAAATTCAACTATATTCGTTTTTCGGGTAAACAGTTTGGCGCCCACCGTGGGGCTAAGAATAACAGTGGTTATTTGGTATGAATGTCTGCAAAACACACCATTTTACACTTGCTCTTGGAAGTGTCTTTGATTTCAGGTTAAAAATGACGAACTCTCAATTAATGGCCCTACCTATCGACAACGAAGCTGGCCTTCAAGATGAGAACAACAACCTGACGACCGGGTACGAAAGGCCACTCGTCGATCCCGTTGGAGCTCGGGCCGTAGATCCAATTGACGTAAATTCATATGTGGCCATCGAGGCGAACCAACGTTCCGACCCCAAAAACTACATTCATGGTGGAACTCGATCTGCAGTTCGAAATACGCAAAATGTTGAATAAGACGGGATCAGCCTATGTATGATTTTTGAAATATTGCAAGCTCAACATGTAGCGATAGCTCAGTTGCAGAGCCAAACCCAGGCACCGAGTAGGGCTGAGCCCGGTCCACCCCGAGAAGTTACCCACAAAATGGGGCAAGCTGTAGTAAGATCAAATAAACAAGAATCGGGGACTAATCCCAAAATTATTAGGATGCTCGAGGAACTGACAAAATGAATTGAGTCGGGAGAAAAGAGGATTAAAGCAAACGACAAAAAAGTAGAAACTTATAACTCCAGGATTGATCAGATCCCAGGGGTACCACTGGTATTGAAGGGATTGGATTCCAAAAAATTCGTACAAAAGCCTTTCCCCTCGAGCGCGGCTCCCAAACCGATCCCCAAGAAGTTTCGTATGCCCAAAATTCCTAAATATATTGGGACGACCGACCCCAACGAATATGTCACCTCTTACAAATGTACCATTAAAGGAACGATCTAGAAGATGACGAGATCGAATCCGTATTATTGAAGAAGTTCGGGGAAACCCTGTCAAAGGAGGCAATGATATGGTATCATAATTTACCGCCTAACTCTATCGATTCTTTTGCTATGCTTGCAGATTCTTTCGTAAAAGCACATGCCAGAGCCATAAAGGTCGAGACCAGGAAGTCAGACCTTTTCAAGGTAAGGCAAAAAGATAATGAGATGCTAAGAGAAGTCGTATCTTGTTTCCAAATGGAACGAATGGATCTACCACCGGTCACGGACAATTGGGTTGTTCAAGCTTTCACTCAAGGACTGAACGAACGAAGCAAGATGGCTTCACGACAGTTGAAGCAGAACTTGATCGAGTACCCGGCTGTTACCTGGGCCGATGTACATAATCGATATCAATCGAAGATTAGAGTCGAAGACGACCAGTTGGGTTCTGGATCCGTTATTAAAAGGGACATCGACCGAGAACCAAGGTCGAGCAAGGACCGATATCGGCCATATAACGAAGATCGTAGAGGTAGCAAACCTACACACAACTCCGTACGAGGCGAAAGGAGAAGTGATCGAGACCAAGGGTCTCGGGGGCTTATGAACAAGAATGGGTTCGACAAGCATACCAGACCTAAGGAAGCACCACAGTTATCAGAATATAACTTCAACATCGATGCATCTGTCATCGTGTCGGCTATCGGACGCATCAAAGATACTAAGTAGCCTCGTCCTCTGCAGTCTGATCCAGCACAGAGAAATCCCAATCAAATGTGCAAGTATCATGGCACCCATGGCCACAGAACTGAAGACTACAGGCAGTTGATAGATGAGGTAGCTCGGTTATTCAATGAAGGGCACCTTTGAGAATTTTTAAGTGACTGGGCCAAAAATCATTTCAAAAATAGAGATTTCAATAGACAAAACGAACAAGAAGAGCCATAACACATTATCCACATGATCATCGGAGGGATCAATGTCCCCCAGGGGCCGATGCTTAAACGCGCTAAGACGTCGATTGTAAGAGAGAAGCGATCTCGGACTCAGGATTACACACCAAAAGGAACCTTGTCCTTTAGTGACGAAGCCGCGAAAGCAACCCCATAATGATGCACTGGTAATATATGTACTTATGAATAAAACTCAAGTTAAGAGTGTGTTAATTGATCTAGGTAGTTCGGCCAACATCATTCGATCAAGGGTCGTAAAGCAACTCGGTCTACAGGACCAGGTCATGCCCGCAACCCTGGTGCTAAACGGATTCAATATGGCATTTGAAACTACTAAGGGCGAGATAATTTTGCCAGTAAACGTGGCTGGGACCATCCAAGAAATGAAGTTCCACGTGATCGAGGGCGATATGAGATATAACGCCCTGTTCGGGAGGCTATGGATCCACAACATGAGAGCAGTGCCCTCGACCCTTCACCAGGTTTTGAAATTCCCAACATCGGAGGGAATCAAAACGGTCTACGGGGAGCAATCGGCCGCAAAGCAAATGTTTGCCGTCGATGAAGTGATTATGATATCTTCACTATCATTGACAAAGGGATCAGATTCGAAGGAGGAACGGTATACCAAATGGCAATCACAAACGTCAGCCTCAACCCAACTAGAGAATCAGAAGACTGACGAAGATGATGACTATAGGATCCCTCGATCCTTCGTGGTCCCCGATGATTCCGACGCTACCAAATCAATGATTGAAGAACTGGAGCAAATCATGCTAATCGAATATCTGCCCGAGCGAAAGGTATACTTGGGCACGAGGTTAGATCTCGAGCTCATGAAAAAGCTTATTCAATTTCTTATAACTAACATGAACTGTTTCGCTTGGCCCCATATTGACATGACAGGGATCCCACTAGAAATAACCACTCATAGACTGAGCTTGGATCCAAAATTCCATCCGGTAAAGCAAAAAAGAAGGCCTCAGTCCGAGGTCAAACATGCCTTCATCAAGGACGAGGTAACCAAACTTCTTAAAATAGGATCCATTTGAGAAGTAAAATACCCCGAATGGCTAGAAAATGTTGTGGTAGTCCCTAAGAAGGGAAATAAACTTAGAATGTGTATAGATTATAAAGATCTGAACAAAGCATGACCTAAGGATTCTTTTCCTTTGCCTAATATCGATCGTATGATCGATGCCACGGCCGGCCACGAGACTCTCAGTTTTCTCGATGCCTACTCCGGGTACAACCAGATACAGATGAACCCGGAGGATCAGGAAAAGACCTCGTTTATCACTAAGTACGGTACCTACTGTTATAATGTAATGCCATTCGGTCTAAAAAATGCTGGTGTAACTTATCAACGCCTAGTAAATCGAATGTTCGAAAAACAAATAGGAAAATCAATGGAAGTTTATATTGATGACATGTTAGTTAAGTCCCTGCGAGCAGAGGACCATTTAAAGCATTTGCAGGAAACTTTCGACATACTGAGGGAGTACAAAGTGAAGCTCAACCTCGAAAAATATGCATTTGGGGTTGGCTCGGGCAAGTTTCTTGGTTTCATGGTGTCCAATCGAGGAATTGATATCAACCCCAATAAAATTAAAGCTATCGAGGACATCACGGTAGTAGATAATGTAAAGGTCGTGCAGAGTCTAACGGGACGGATAGCCTCCCTAGGACGATTCACTTCGAGATCCTCATATAGGAGCCACCGATGTTTCTCACTGTTTAAGAAGAAAAACAACTTTTCACGGAGTCCGGAATACCAGCAGGCTTTGGAAGAACTAAAGCGGTATTTATCGAGCCCTCCGCTGCTTCATACCCCAAAAGTGGGCGAACAACTTTACCTGTACTTAGCTGTCTCGGAGATATCGGTAAGTGGTGTTCTGCTTCGATAAGAACGGGGTACGCAATTGCCTATTTATTATGTCAGTCGGACCTTAGGCGAGGCAGAAACTAGATATCCACACTTAGAAATATTAGCGCTTGCTTTAATAAGCACCTCTAGGAAACTAAAACCATATTTTCAGTGTCATCCGATACATGTTGTAACAACTTATCCTCTTTGAAATATTTTACACAGACCCGAGCTTTCGAGTCGATTGGCCAAATGGGCCATAGAAATTGGCGGGTACAATATTAAGTATCGAACCCGAACCGCTATCAAATCTCAAATCTTGGCAGACTTCGTGGCTGACTTTACGCAGGCCTTCGTACCCGAGATTGAAAAAAAACTACTGATAAAATCGGGTACCTCTTCGGGAGTCTGGACCCTCTTTACCGATGGTGCCTCGAACGTGAAGGGGTCCGGACTAGGCATCGCACTAAAATCACCCACATGTAATGTAGTTAGACAGTCTGTCAGAACTATAAAATTGACTAACAATGAGAACGAGTATGAGGCTATGATTGCAGGTCTCGAACTAGCTAGGAGCTTGGGAGCGGAATTCATAGAGGTTAAGTGTGATTCCCTCCTCGTGGTAAACCAAGTTAACGGGACTTTTGAAGTCCGATAAGATAGAATGTAGAGGTACGTGGATAAACTACAAGTGACTCTACATCGATTTAAGGACTGGACTTTGAAACATGTACCCCGAGAACAGAACAACGAGGCCGACGCTCTTGCAAACTTAGGTTCATCGGTCGAAGATGACGAACTCAACTCGGGGACCGTCGTACAACTCATGAGATCGGTAATTGAAGAAGGTCACGCCGAGATAAACTCCACGAGTTTAACCTGGGATTGGAGAAACAAATATATAGAGTACTTCAAAAATGGGAAGCTTTCATCAGATCCAAAGGAATCTAGAGCTCTGCGCATAAAGGCAGCACGGTTTACCATGTCTGAAGACGGAACACTGTTTAGAAGGATGTTTGATATACCGTTGGCAATATGTTTGGGGCCAGGAGATATCGATTACATCCTACAGGAAATTCATGAGGGCACTTGTGAAAACCATTCCGGTGCCGATTCTCTAGTCCACAAAGTAATCAGAGTAGGGTATTATTGGACTGATATGGGCAAGGATGCAAGGGAATTTGTTCGAAAATGCGACAAATGCCAAAGACATGCGCCCATGATTCATCAACCCAGGGAGCTACTCCACTCGGTCTTATCTCTATGGACTTTCATGAAATGGGGAATGGACATCGCCGGCCCCCTCCCATCGGCCCTAGGTAAAGCTTAGTTTATTTTGTTTATGACTGATTATTTCTCTAAATGGGTTGAAGCACAGGCTTTCGAGAATGTCAGAGAAAAAGAAGTGATAGACTTCATTTGGGACCACATCATATGTAGATTCGAGATGCCATCCGAGATTGTATATGATAATATGAAAACAATTCATTGGCAGCAAAGTAACTAAATTTCTCGAGGATCACAAGATCAAAAGGATCTTGTCAACACCTTATCATCCCAGCGGGAACGGACAAGCCGAATCGACCAACAAAACCATCATCCAAAATCTAAAGAACAGATTGACCGACGCTAAAGGAAGATGGAGAGAAATACTACCCGAGTTCCTATGGGCATACCGCACAACATCGAAATCCAGTACCGGAGCAACGCCATTCTCGTTGGTTTATGGTGTCGAAGCTCTGATCCCGGTTGAGGTCGGAGAACCTAGCATCAGGTTTCGAGATGCAACAAAGGAGTTGAATAACGAGACCAGAATACGAGCCTAGAATTATTGGACAAAAGACGAGAAGCCGCTCTCGTCCGATTGGCCGCCCAAAAACAGCGGATCGAAAGGTACTATAATCGAAGAACCAATCTTCGACATTTTAAAATTAGGGACTTGGTGCAAAGAAAAGTCACCCTCAACACCTGAAATTCGAATGAATGAAAACTGGGTTCGAACTGGGAAGAACCGTATCGGGTTCTTGAAATCGTCAGAAAAGGATCCTACAAGCTCGGTGTGATAAATGGCAAACAACTACCGATCAATTGGAACGTATCGCACCTAAAATGATACTAATGCTAAGGTACGACCCTACCATGTTCATTTGTATTTCAAAATTTACCCTTGCAAGTGTTTGACCACAAACAGGGATGGATTCTTCAACTCGAAGCCTTTAGGTCTGAAAGTACGTGTTGCACTCTTTTTTCCTTAGACCGGTTTTGTCCAAAATGGGTTTTTTGGCGAGGTTTTTAATGAGGCAACCATTGATCGTGATAACTTAGAACAATTCAACAGTATCTGAAGCCTCTTTACAATCAACCTTGAATACTGGGGGGCGTTGCCCTCGAATATATCAAGTTCGATGCAAGAAAGTTACTTCATGGCAACAGGATCTCAATAGGAAAAATTTGTAAGGGCCAAATGGTCAAACGAACCATGCCCGTATAGTTTGTTCGAGCCTTAGAACAAAACATGAACGCATGTATAATGACTTATAAATAGAAATTTCTTCTTTACCGATATCTCATATCTAGAAAGATTTTTCTACTTCATGTTCTCGATCTGTTATGTAAACAGGCTTAAGGGCCGACCATGACCGGAGTTCGAATGATTACCCAATAAATCGGGGACTGTCATCCGAAAAATCAACGAGATCAAGCTCTATAAAGCCTATGGGTTGTTACTTTACTTCGAGTTCGAGAAAACCCTCACTCGACCATAAAGCCTAAGGGTTGTTACTTTACTTCGAGTTCGACCAAACACTCACTCCACCATAAAGCGTAAGGGCTGCATTTTACTTCGAGTTCGAGAAAACGCTCACTCAACCATAAAGCCTAAGGCTGTTACTTTACTTCGAGTTTGAGCAAACACTCACTCGACCATAAAGCCTAAGGGCTATTTTTTACTTCGAGTTCGAGCAAGCACTCACTCGATCAAAAGGCCTAAGGGCTACACTAGTTCGATTTTGGATCAAATTATCTGAACCCCGGCCTTAGAATACAACTTCACAATTCTATAAGGCAGAAAGGAAGAAAGTTTTTTATACATGTCAAAAGTCATTTACAAGGGCAGCATGGCCCGATCAAATTTCTTTACAAAAGACCAAAACGGTCTTATAAAAAACACAAAAAATACTAAAAATACTAAAAGACTTAGTCCTCTCTGGGAGCAACATCTTCGCCCTCGAGGCCCCCTTCACTTTCATATCCGCTTGCACTCCCGGTATCATCATCATCATCAGGAAAGGCCAACACTCTGGCTTCGGCTTCAAGCTCCTTAGCTTTCTCGATATCGGCTGTAAGATCGAAGCCACGAGAATGGATCTCTTCGAGAGTCTCCATTCGAGACTAGTATTTAGCATGATCGGCAACCCAGTTTGCTTAAGCCTGAGTAGCCTCAACAACCTCCTTTGCCCGAACCTGAGCAGCTTCGGCATCAGATCGATAAACGGCCAACATTGCATCAGCATTGGCCATGGTTTTCTCGACCTCCGATTTGGCCGCTGCAAGTTTTATGGACAGTCTCTCTCGATCAGAATTTGCTGAGCTCAACCGAGACTGAAAATCCTCGATTTTCTTGGCTTCCACCAAGGCTTTCTCTTTCAAGCTTCGGAGTTAGGCCTCAGCCGAAGCCAGTTGAGTCCGGGCAGCCTCCTTTTCTGAGGCGAGGCGGTCCATGTTCTTCTTCCATTCCCCGGCCTCTGATTTCACTGCGTCCACTTCAACACGAAGCTGCCTGATCACATCGAGCTTTTGCTCGGCCTGCTGGACCGAACTGTTAGCCATCACTCCCGAGTCAATATCGTTAAATTCAAAGATTCTTATTACCTGCTCGGCCAACTCAACTTGTTCTTTTCGAGATGTTTCCATCTCAGCCCGAAGTCCTTTTACTTATTCTTCTCTCTGCTCACTAAGAAGCTTTATCACCTGATGTGGGTCTCATAGCCGCATCTTTTTCGAGACCTACAAAGAAAGAAAAAGTGTAAACACTCAGGTACCCTTCCACGTGGATAGTGATCGCATCCTCCGATGCCGGTATCACAACCTCTTTATTTTTCTAATGACAGTCTTTTTTCACCAGGTCAAGAAGGCTTTTTGGTATCGAGCATATATATCTCGATACCGGCTCGCATCGACCAGAAACCGAGGAGGGTTTCTCGACCTTAAAATCAGAATCAATAACGCACCCCTCGGGAGCAAGCTCTTCAAGGCGTGGCTCCACTACTGTTTTCTCGCCGGCCGGCCGAGATGAGGAAGCAGCCTTTTTCTGCGAAATAGTTTTAGATATTTTTGCCATCTAAATTTTTATGAACAAAGAAGAAGGGAGAGTGAAGTATTTGGTGTTTTAAGAAGAACAAGCGAAGAAATTTCAAAACCTAGAAATAGAGAGCTTTGGGGAAGGCGAAGAACTGTGAAGATTGGAATGAAAAGAGATTTGAAGGCAAAAGTTTGAAATAATGAAGAAGGGGGCTATTTATAGATTTCACAATGACAGTTCAAAATTGACAGTGGCCGACCATCGAATGACGCGTATTGAATGCCTTGGTAACTGGATTGACGGGTTATTTGTCACATACGTCACAATCGGGCTCGTCACAAACCTCAGTATGTATCTAGTCAAAGGTTGAAAAATCATATCGTTTCTCGCCACCTTCTTTCCGAGAAACGAGGGGACTATCTGTATACGGTCAAAACCGAATTTGCCTTTCGTGCGACTAATCAAGATTGGAGCATGATAGACCGAGGTTCGTCATTATAATATCAAGCTGTGATGTGAAGTTGGAAGGTCGAGCTCGAGACACAGAGACCGATCAGTACCGAGATCGAGTCAAGGTCGAGCTCGAGACCCAGAGACCGATCAAATACCGAGATCGAGTCAAGGTCGAGCTCGAGATCCAGAGACCGATCAATTACTGAGATCAAGTCAAGGTCGAGCTCGAGACTCAGAGACCGACCAAGATCGAGACCGAGTCAAGTAACAACAAAGCCGTTATAGCCATATTTGGGGAGAGAATCTCAGTTGAAATCACGGCTTGAATCAAGGAAAAGCCAATTAATTAGTCTATCATGGGATCCCCACTATGTATTTTTAATTATATCCAAAATAGGATTCCTCCACTATATTAGGAGTGGCTAACATTTGTAAAGGGCAGATTGATATACATTCACACATTCTCACATTCAGAGATTATTGAGATTTACATAACATCTAGCAAATATTATTCTTTTTGGGCTTTTGATATTGATTCATCTTGTTTATTTATCAATTATTCTATACTCAATTAGGGTTTGTATTCATTCCTTTTTACAGTCAATATTCAATATAACCCTACTTATTTTTCCAATTTGTGCCGAGTTATACCACGTATCCTTAGAACAACGTATAAATTCAACTCTATCTATTTTTCGGGTAAACACACATATTCCTCGTTCCTCCTCTTCTCATCACTTGCTTTCGATTTCAGTATTTCAAGTTCAAGACTAGCGTAAAGAGGCTCCTTTCTCATTTCATCCATTATCTCTTGGTAACCGTAACTAAGCTAGAAATTTCTCCAAAAGTGTTCAAACTTGAAAGAAGTCAAAAAAATTTCCCAATAAAGGATGTCAATTGAAGGAAAAAATTTTATTTATAAATTTATGAATGATCTCTACAATTCTTTATTTCCTCCACACCATAAAATAAGCTACTAATATCCCTATTTATAATAGTATGAAACATATTTCAACAAGAAACATGAAAGCTTATTCCTATATTAATTATGATTAAAAATTCTATTTAGACATGAATTAAATTACTTTGCAAATACCAAATCCTAAATAATTTAGGTATCCTACTACAACTTTGAATTAGTTTTTCAACATCAATATATGTTATATACCTCTAAAATATAATATTTTACCTATATACAATCTAATTTTTCTACGAAGGGTAGTCAATTGATTATCCTTAAGGCAATGTGGCTACGCCCCTTCTTGGTAACTCTTTGAAGAATCGATTTTAAAGATTGGGCATTCGATTTGAACACAAATAAATGTTTTATGTGAAGCCTAGTATAATCGAACTCCTATAGTAAATTCTGAGAAATATTTTTTTTTTTAAATGGTTGAATTACAAAGCTTTAAACTCAATTAAAAGCTCCATTGATAGTCATTAAAACCTTCTAAACTTTGAATTTGAAAGTTAGATTTTGAAAAATTATTATATTATTATTTGGATTAAGTGTTGTTGCAAACACTTGAAAATATTCTTTAAAGTTTATATCTCAATATTTAAGGGAGTTTAGTACTGCAAAGACGAGTTGTTTTTCGTTGAAAAAAATATTATATTATTATTTGGATTAAGTGTCGTTGGAAACGCTTGAAAATATTCTTTAAAGTTTATATCTCAATATTAAGGGAGTTTAGTATTGAAAAAACGAGTTATTTTTAGTTGAAAATTCAGATTGAAACTCGAAGAGAAAGATATAAATAAATTGTATGTATTTCGTATGTCGGGTGTACAAATGACATATAAAATACATTCAACTAACATAATTGTACCAAAATTTTAAATACAAATTGTATATAAGTTGTATGTATATTTTATATTTTGACCGTATTTTGTACAACAAAAGTTATATACAAGTTATATATAAATTTAATTTTGATCGAATTTGTATATATTTTATAAAAACAATTCTAGCTACTTTAGTAAGTAGGAAAACCTAGCTAAAATGGATAATTATTATCCTAATTTTGTATATATAAAAAATCCCCGAAATTAGAACCAACAAAACCTTTTATGGAAAAAGACTAATGAAATGAATTGTTACGCAAATAGCCGGCCATATTTAATCTTTACATTTTCTAGTCGGTATACATACATTATACATTGATTATATATAGTTATACATATATTTTATATGAAATATATATATATATATATATATATATATATATATATATATATATATATATATATATTATAAATCGATCGACTATTTTAAGTTTAAGAGATTAGGCGTGCGGCTATTTGAGTTAAATCCACATGAAAGAAAAATCAGAAAATACTATACAAGCTCATTGGGTTGTTACTTTGTGCCCCTGGGGCCGAGTAGGACCATGATTTACTTGGGTTTTCTTTGCTAACAGAAAGTCAGGCACGTTTAATGTAGATAAGTTTTTCAAAAACTAAAATTGAAGAGGTTTGGTCTTAAAAAATAAGGTGTGGTTTTAGAAAATCACATAAAACATTAACCTAAATATCCGTCTATTCAACTACTTAAACTAAAAATAGCCGGTGGATCTCTCTCTCTCTCTCTCTCTCTCTCTCTCTCTCTCTCTCTCTCTATATATATATATATATATATATATATATATATATATATATATATTAAAAGCACGAAGCCCCTTAGCGAAATGTCGTTCGTCTTTTTTACCCTTTAAAAATAGAGTTCACACTAGACAAAATAGTCTTTTAATTTTAATGTTTAACCTAATATTTAGGAATATTAATTAAGTTATTTCTCTAATATTTAGGAATAGTCATAATTATTTTCCAAATATTTAGGATTACAAAATCAATTAAAATTTATTGATTAAATTTTTCCATATTTGAACTATGTACTAACTTATATAATTAAGAATTTGAAATCGAGTAGGTTTTAGCTATATAAGTTCTTTCCTTTTAGAATTTATTACTTCAACACCAAATATTTAACCAATAATTGTAATTCAAATACTAAAACACGCTTTTGACTTAAATGTTCTCTTACCAAATATTAGAACTTTTCGCTCTTCTTTTTAAGTGTCGTATCAATTTGAAACTTAAACGAAAACAAATTTAAAATAAATTTCATTTAAAGAGTTTATTTGATGACAAGTAAAAGAAAGATGAACACTACTTTAAAACGGAAAGAAATATGTTTTTCTCCAAAATAGCATGAAGATTCATGTTTATTTTTCTCAATATTATATTCTCTCTTATATTTTGATTAAATTAAGGAACATCATATCTTATTTACTAAATGGGAGATATGTTATTCTCAATTTCTTAATAGTTATACAAAGAAACTATTATTTAATATCACTCATGAACCAAATTCATTTTTTAGTGAAGTTCTCAAATTAGAATTTCAAAACTAAAATTATAAATCTCTTAAATTTTATATGTGAATATTAACACTAGGAAGGAAGAATGATAATTTTTGAATTTGGAATGATGAAATTATAAAACTAAAATAACTTTTGTAATTGAATATATTAACAGATGATTAAAAAATTTTATGTGGTAGTTTTTTCTTTTATTGAGTTAGGTACACATGATCAACATTTATTAGTTTTAGGAGCATATACTTTTATTTTATAAATCAAATATAACATATTAATATACTACTTCTATAATATTTTAATATTGTTTTTTTCATTGAAATATTATACACGCGCAACGCGCGTATCTAAGACTAGTATATATATATATATATATATATATATATATATATATATATATATAGTATAATTTTTTATTTATACTGACTAGGAAATGTAAACATTGGATTCGGTTGGCTATTTATGTAAAGATTCCGATAACCTAAGGGTAGGTTTTCACCAATACAAATACAAATATATTTCAAAACCCATTAACAAAATAAGAAAAAACATTTACCATAAAAACGTATTACCCCCCTCCCCCCCCAAAACCCCCCCACCCCCCACACACACACACAAAAAAAAAAAAAAAAAACCCAAAAACTAATAAAAAACAATTCTAAGCGCATCTTACTGTAATTTTACTACAAATTGGCTGCCTTTAACCAAAGGGCATAATGCATATCTCTACATACGAATAAAGCATTGAAAATGGACATTAAAGTTGTGCACTTTATTGCTATAAGTCTATTGAAGGATTGACCAACTAATTAGGCAACCCTGGGCTGAGCAATGAAGGACAAGTTACACATTTGGCCGATCCGTTAAAAATAATTATATTTGCTAGCCAAATATATAAAAATTATGTATAAAATATGTATATTATCTTTATATTATATACTAATATATATAAAAAAATATAAATTTTATTAGCTATCATATTTGGGAGCGGCTATAGTCGTTACGAGGAATTTACACAAAATATAACTTTTTTCAAACTTATTTTAAAAAGTTACAATTGCTTTTAAAAATTTCACAAATACAATCTATTACAACTTTTTAACTTTTTAATTATATTAATAAGTTTATAAACTCCTAAAATGACTCCCCTAATCGTGAGATAATGGTACAAACAAATTATTATGTAGTCAGTTACCTAAATTTTTAGACTCCTATAATGTCTCAACCATCCTGTAAATACAATCAAAGCATATTCACTTTCAAAAGAAACATGCCTTTTCAGTTTTGAATTTTACAAGGTTTTCATTTTCTCTCTCTTTGAACCCCTATAAATCATCCAAAAATCATCAAAGGCTTAGGAAATTTTCAGCGAAAATGTGTTTGCTTCTCCCGTTTTTTTTTTTTGATAATGTATTATTTTATATTGCATATACATATATTATGTTATTGTATATTTTAATAATATATACTTTATTATATACATTTAATAATATATGCCTTATATTTGTTTCCCTCAAGTTTGCTTCTTCTTTATTTCCCCATCAGCGGAAACGTGTTTACTTCCTCCAATTCTTTTTATAATATATTATTGTATATTATATATACTATATAATATATTTCTGTATTTTTAACTATATATATATATATATATATATATATATATATTATACTGTGTTATTGTATATTTTCTTTGGATTTATCTTTGGCTAAGGATTCCTTCAAAGTATTCTAAAATTTAGGGTCCTCTTTATTTGATTGATTATTCACACAGATAGAAAGAGATGAGATCATTTGATATATCAATGTAAGATAGTGCTATAGTGGTCATCAATAATTAACAATATGGAGAATTTTTAGGGATATGTTTCAAAATAGTATTCCCCTTTAATAGGGACTCCACCGTATTTTTAGAGTATATTTTTATACATTTGTTGTAGAATATGTAATTTTATTATTAGTTGTAGGTTATGAAATATTTTATAAAACCGTAAGTATTTATGAAAATTTCCCGTTAGTTATCCTAACAAAGAAACCCAATTGCATGTCACTCTTTCCATGGGCCTTTTGTTATGAACCCAATTAGTTATGGAACTACTTCGGCTTTTGGAACAACAACATATAGAACAATTAGTTAGTTATATAGCTTCGTTTAGATTTATTGGAAAATAAAAAAAAGAAAATTAACTAAATAGCTGCTCACTTAACCGCTTAAATTAAAATAGCTGGCTGATATATAATATATGTATAATCAATATGTAATATGTGTATAATCGATATATACCGATTAGAAAAAATAAATAGTGAATATCACCGGCTATTCGTGTAAAAATTCCTTGTACAAGTAATTACAAAATCCTAGACTTAAAACCTTCAAGACTCCTACTAGGTTGAAGTTTCAAAAAGTATCGGAACTTCACAACATGGAAATTTGGGAAGTTTTGGAATTTTAGGGAAATTGAAACTTTAGATACATTTATGTCCAACAGGACAGTGGCAAGCAATGGTAAAAAATTTGTTGAGTGCTTATTTTTGTGCCAAAATTCACAACAAAGTTTGGTTAAGGCACGGTTATAAAGTTTAATCATACTTGAAGTTCAAATGTAGCTTTTTTGAAGTGGTTAGAAATGCAAACGACGTACATGTTTTAAGTTGTTCAAACATCGACAAGGTTCTCTCAGTCAAATTGACTCCACTCCTTTTATCTCAAAGTACTTAAATGCAGAAGAAATAAATTTAAATTATATACATATAAAAAGATTGTATACGGGTAAAAATCAAGTTCATGATACACTCCGGCCTCCAATAGGATAAAATGAGCTCGAGATATGATTGCGAAGAATCAAAATCGAAGCAAAGGTCTCATCAAGTTAGAATCCGGGGCACAATGCCTGTCCTCGAGAATATCGGGGTTATGATTTGAGATTGATCCAAATCCTGAAAGATTTCGGAGAATATCATCGGACAATCAAGCACGACCAACAGCAGGCCGTAATATCCGCGACCGGCCGGATATCACGGCGTGGATCTCGACATGTATCGATGAAGAACTAGCAATCAGTTAAACAATTTTTTTTTTACCTTTTATGGAATTGTACTTAAAGTAGGATTCCCCTACTATATAAAGGGTGGTCTAATAATTCATTAGACACACGGTAACATACATTCCAAAGCAATATACTACTATTTTCACTGTTATTGTAAGCTTTTCCTCTCGTTCATCAATATTGTCCACTGTGAGCCCGGATCGGAGGTGAATGTTTCACTAAGGATGGAATCATCCTCCTTGAGTGGTTTGAATTTACTGTATCTTTACTTGTCCATTCTAACTCAATTTATCATTATGTATCAAATTAATCCGCATATTCTTAAAACCACTTACAAATTTAATTATTATCCGATTTTGATGGTAAACAATTTGGCGCCTACCGTGGGATGAACTATAATAGTGGCAATTTGATACAAATTTCTATAACACACCCTACTTCACACTTGTTCTTTAAAGTATCTTTGATTCCAGGTCAAAGTTTAAAATGTCGAACTCTCAATCTGCCCCTCTAAACACGGATGTTGAGTTTGGCCACCATGGCGAGAACAACAATATGGTGCCCGGTAACGAGGTGCCCTTGCCGATCCCAACGGAATTCCGGCCGCGGACCCGATAGACGCCAACTCACATGTGGCCATTAACACGAATTTGCCTACCGATCTTGAGAACAACGTCCGCGGGGGAGTCCGATTGGTAGCCCAAAATACATGTGATGATGAAGGAGGTGGGATCAACTTGCGGGTGATCTTCGAAAGCTGCAGGCTCAGCAGGCAGCGATAGCCCAACTGCAGAATCAAAGCCGCGCTCCCAGTAGAGTTGAGCCCGAACCATCCCGGGAAAATACTCGCACAAATGAACTAGCCACAGATAGGCCAAATGAAGCTGAACCCGGGACCAACCCTAAGATAATAAAGATGCCCGAGGACTTGGCAAAGCAGGTAGAAACGGGAGAAAAGAAAATCGAAGCCAATGACAAGAAGGAGGAGACCTACAACTCCAGGGTCGACCAAATCCCCGGAGCACCACCGATACTGAAAGGCCTAGATTCCAAAAGGTTTGTTCAAAAGCTTTTTCCTCCGAGCGCAGCTCCGAAGCCGATCCCAAAGAAGTTCCGCATGCCCAAAATTCCTAAGTACAATGAAATAACTGATCCAAATAAACATGTGACCTCATACACATGTTTTATCAAGGGGAACAACTTGGAAGATAATGAGATCAAATATGTCATGCTGAAAACGTTCGGAGAGACATTGTCAAAAGGAGCTATGATATGGTATCACAACTTACCCCCAATTCTATTGACTCATTTGCTATACTTGCAGATACTTTTGTAAAGGCGCACGTCGGAGCCATCAAGGTCGAGACCAGGAAGTCGGACCTTTTCAAGGTAAAGCAAAGAGATAACGAAATGCTCAGGGAGTTCGTGTCAAGGTTTCAGATGGAACAGATGGACCTGACGTCGGTGGCAGACAATTTGGCCGTTCAGGCCTTCACCCAAGGACTCAATACTCGTAGCTCATTGGCTACGCAGCAGTTGAAGCAAAATCTGGTAGAATATCCGGTTGTAACTTGGGCCGATGTGCATAATCGGTATCAATCAAAAATTAGGGTCGAAGATGATTAGCTTGGGGCCCCTTCCGGGTCTGTTTTTCCCGTCCGAGCTAGTGACACATCCAAAAGAGACATTGATCGTGAACCAAGGTCAAATAGAGATCGATATCAATCGTACAACGGTGATCGTAGGGGTAACAGGTCTGGATGAAACCCTGTGATGAGTGAAAAGAGATGCGATCAAGGTCAAAATAACCGGGGACTCATGAGCAAAAACGGTTTCGACCGGCCCATCGGGCCTAAGGAAGCGCTGTTGTTATCGGAGTACAACTTCAACGTCGATGCTGCTGCCATCATATCTACCATCGAACGCATCAAAGACACCAAGTGACCTCAAACTCTACAGTACGATCCAGCCCAAAGGGATCCCAACTTAATGTGTAAATATCATGGCACTCACGGCCACAAAACAAAAGATTGCCGACAATTGAGAGAGGAAGTAGCCCGGTTATTCAACAACATACATCTTCGGGAGTTCCTGAGTGATCGAGCCAAAAACCATTTTAGGAATAGAGATTCTAGTAAGCAGATCGAGCAGGAGGAGCCTCAGCACATCATTAACAAGATCATCGATGGGTCGACGTTCCACAGGGGACGATGTTAAAGCGTACTAAAGTATCCATCACGAGGGAAAAACGGACTCGAGATTACGTACCAGAAGGAACCTTGTCTTTCAACGACGAGGATGCTGAAGGCATCGTGCAGCCCCACAACGATGCACTGGTAATATCTGCACTCATAAATAAATCTCGAGTTAAGCGTGTGTTAATCGATCCAAGTAGCTCGAGCAATATCATTAGATCGAGGGTCGTGGAACAACTAGGTCTACAAGAAAAAATCGTGCATGCAGTCAGAGTTCTAAACGGATTCAACATGGCATGTGAGACCACTAAAAGGGAGGTAACATTACCAGTGAACACCGCCGGAACCATTCAGGAAACAAAGTTCTACGTGATCGAAGTAGACATGAGGTACAATCCTATTCGGGAGACCGTGGATTCACAACATGAGGGCAGTACCCTCGACATTGCACCAGGTGCAGAAATTCCTGACGCCGGGAGAGATTAAAAAAATTTACGGAGAACAGCCGGCCGTAAAGGAGATATTCACGGTCGACAAGGTGATCCCAGTATCCACATTTTCGACATCGAAGGGTCTAAGTCTAGTGGCCAAAGAGGAAACCAAATAGCAATCACTAACACCAGCCTCGATCAAATCGGAGAAGCATGGGACGGGTGGGGACGATGGCTACGGAGTTCCCAGGTCTTTCATAGTCCCGGATGATTCCGACGCCACCAAATCAACAGTCGAAGAATTGGAGCAAGTCATATTGATCGAACACCTTCCCGATCGTAAGGTATACCTGGGCACGGGGTTAAGTACCGAGCTCAGGAAACAACTCATTCAATTCCTCATAGCTAACATAGATTGTTTCGCTTGGTCCCACCTCGATATGACAGGGATTCCGCCGGAGATAACTACTCACAAGCTGAGCCTAGATCCGAAGTTCCATCCGGTCAAGTAGAAAATAAGGCCTCAGTCCGAAGTCAAGCATGCATTCATCAAGGACGAGGTATCTAAACTCCTTAAAATAGGGTCCATCCGGGAGGTTAAGTACCCGAATTGGTTAGCAAACGTAGTAGTAGTCCCTAAAAAAGGGAATAAATTAAGAGTGTGTGTAGATTATAAAAACTTAAACAAGGCATGCCCCAAAGCCTATTTCCCTCTGCCAAATATTGATCGCATGATCGATGCAACAGCTGGCCACGAGATCCTTAGTTTTCTCGACGCCTATTCCAGGTACAACCAAATTCGGATGGACCCAGGCGATCAGGAAAAAACATCCTTCATCACTAAATACGATACCTACTGCTATAACGTAATGCCATTCGGACTAAAAGACGCCGGTGCCACTTACCAACGCCTAGTAAATCGGTGTTTCAAAGAGTAAATAGTAAAATCAATAGAGGTTTACATTGACGATATGTTAGTTCAGTCCCTGCGAGTAGAGGACCATTTGAAACATTTGCAGGAAACCTTCAACAAATTGAAGAAATATAATATGAAGTTGAATCCGGAGAAATGCGCATTCAGAGTCGGATCTAGGAAATTCATCGGATTCATGGTGTCCACCGGGGAATCGAGATTAATCCCGATAAGATCAAGGTCATCGAGGACATCACCATTGTGGACAATATCAAGGTGATTCAAAGGTTAACCGGGCGCATAGCTGCTTTGGGTCGATTCATCTCGAGGTCCTCCGACAAGAGCCATCGATTCTTTTCACTATTGAAGAAGAAGAATAACTTCTCATGGACCGGAGTGCCAACAAGCCTTGGAGGGACTCAAGCAGTACCTCTCGAGCCCACCTTTGCTTCATACTCCAAAGGTAGACGAACAGTTGTACCTGTATTTAGCGGTATACTAAGTAGCGGTAAGTGGAGTCCTGGTCCGGGAAGACGAAGGTACGCAATTTACTATCTATTATGTTAGCAGAACTCTAGGCAAGGCCGAACTAGGTATCCTCACCTAGCAAAATTGGCGCTCGCTCCGAAAATTCCATTTCGCGCGTATCAATCTCCATACGTCTTCATGTCTCCTCAATTCAAGCCAAACGATCAGTATCTATTCAAACAACGTGCAAATTAATCAAAATATACTCCAATGCTTATAATTTAACAATTTATAAAAATTTCCAACTCCGCTCGAAAAATGGGCAGTGAGGCCCACATCTCGGAATCCGACGAAACTTACAAAATTCGACAACCCATTTAATTATAAGTACAACCATACTATTTCACTCAAATCCGACTTCGAATAGACATTCAAATCCCAAAAATTTGTTTTATGAAATTTCTACAATTTTTCCCAAAATTCCATCTCAAAATACTGATTAAATGATGAAAATAATGATATATTCATGTATATTAACTAAATTCGAGTTAGAATCACTTAACCCGAAGAATATCTTGAAAATCCCATGAAATATCGCCACAAACCGAGCTCCCAAAGTCTAAATATGAAAAATGAGATGAAACCCTCATTCATATAGTACAAAATCTGATCCCCATTGTGCTGACCGCACATTTTTTTGTGTGCCCGCACATCCCAGGTTCTGCGGCCGCAATCCAAATTGTGCGACCGCACTTCAGCAGTTTTTCACTACCAGGATTCAGTAAATTGACAATAACTTTCTCTATAAATGTCCAAATGATTAATCATATACCATTCTAGAAACTAGACTCAAAGGGATACAACGTTTGAATCATCTCCAAATTCTTTGTTGATTAAAAGATATAAGCTTCCGAAGCCAGACCATCGAACCTGCAGAATCTCCTTTCTGCGGCTGCGAGAGGAATTCTGCAGTCCGCACTTTTCCTCTGTGGTGCGCACTTTTCCTCTGCGGTCCGCACTTTTACTTTGCCTCAGCACTCCAAAATGTGCCCCCCGCACTTCAAAAGTTCCAGAACAATATCAGAGTGCCGAAATGCCCAGACTCGCTCAAAACGCACCCCAAAACACATCCGGGCCACTCAAGACCCCGTCCGAATGTACCAACAAGTCCTAAAACACGATACGAACTTAGGCGAGCCCTCAAATCACATCAAACAACATCAAAAACACAAATCGCACTCAAATTCAAGCCTAATGAAAACTAATAATTTCGAACTTCTACATTCAATGCCGAAACCTATCAAATCAAGTCCAATTGACCTCATATTTTGCACACCAGTCATAAAAGACATAATGAAGCAATTTTAATTTTCAAAATTGGATTCCGATATAAAAAAGTCAACTCCCCGATCAAACTTCCAACTTAAATTTCTATTTTGTGCCATTTCGAGCCCAATTCAACTACGGACTTCTAAATAATTTTACGGACACGCTCCTAAGTCCAAAATCACGATACAGAGCTATTGGAATTATCAAACTCTATTTCGGGGTCGTTTACACGTAAGTCAACATCCTGTCCACCTTTTCAACTTAAGCTTTAAACCTTGAATTTCATTCTTCCAAACTAACTCCGAAGTACCTGAAAACCAAAACCGACAATTCACACAAGTCATAATAAATCGTATGAAGCTATTCAAGACTTCAAATAGTAGAAAGGAGCGTAAATGCCCAAAACAACCGGTTTGGTCGTTTCATTCTCCCCCACTTAAACATATGTTTGTCCTCGAATGTGCCAAGAGTTGTTTCCAAGCCATCAAATCACTATTCCACCTAACCATGCACATACACGGGGGTGATCCCACGCTACCCTATTTCATATAGGCTTGATGACACAACATAAATAAAGATCGTTAATTTCACCTTAGCTTAAAAACCTTGGAATTCAATTCCCAACATTCAAAATTTCTTACAAGACCCTAATCTCACATCTACACACTGTATAAGTCTGAACAAGTTGTATCAAGCAATAACCATAACCCCAGATATAATCACATAACATACTACATAACTCGCATACTCGCAGCGCCGTTCCCAAAACCTTCGTACACCGCCGATAAGGAAAGAAACATTCGAAAACTCATAACCACTCATCAGATCAACCAGACATGGAGCTCTCTCTCCCAACTAGAGCCATAATCACATTCTGAGCCGACTTTCGCTATTATCCTCCCAAGTATACCGTAATAAAATTCGATAGTACACATTCTAGGTCTGATGGACTTATATTATCAAACACAACTATTCCACATACATGCCACACCGATATATCTCAAGCCAAAAATTGTACAATCCGTGCAACCAAAAATGAAAAAATATCTCAGAGAAGAGAACCGTTTCGCAAGTTCAGCTAGCACCACCACAACCTAATATTTACAACCAACTCCTCAAATTTCGTGAAGAGGATAATCGTAGGCACATGTGCACAATTCCTCAAATACGCTTCTCCAGTATTTCTTTTTTCGTAGAGGAAGGAAAGCAATGAAATCAGATAAATTATCAAAGAAATAAAATTCCCACACACTGCACGGACAACTCACATGCCAATAATATAAATCGCCTGGCATGGTCACAGGCCTCCAGTCCTAGCATCTCATACATGAGCAATTAAACATGTACACATGTATATGATAATGAAATAAGATTCTCATGCCTCTGGACTGGTATAAATAACACGCCATAGTGTAGGCATGTGCAAAGTCTGCTATCACAATTCAAATCGGCAAATTAACACAGAAATAGTAACTTTCCAGTTCATTCAGGGAATTAGCCTCTTTGTAACCTCAAGTATGACTAAGATAGTTCTCAACAAAATTACAAATACGAGAACGTTATAACTTTACGCTTAACAGTCAACTCTAGGCATATCATAGCCTAAGCAATCTTCCGAGTATGAATACTTGCCCTGATGCCCGCACATGGGCTCAAACCTCATATATATGCACACTCATAGTGCGTAGCTATCACAAATAATTAACGCAACTAGTGCATCCACTGAGTTTAAATAAAATATTCACCTCGAACAGGTCGCAACCCTGAAACAATATGCTTCTGAGAACTCCCATTCTCCAAATTCATAAGACACATGAATCATCATAACTGATCCTAACTCTAGCATTCGAATGACTAACACATTATTCATGCACGATCATCCCACTAGGAATACTTTTATAATTCTTCCGTGCCACATAGAAACAATTTGAATATCAGCAGTCTATCAACCAGGTGAGTACCGCAATACCAACGAAACATTTGTATGTCCAAACACAATACGCCTTCTGAAATGCGCACCCTTCTCAGGAATTACCGAGCAGCTATAACATTCATCTAAATATCTAAAATTGACCATGCTGTCCAAAATTCGTGACCTTCCCTTCAAGACTGATCTATCACCCTGTACATGTAGATCTTAATCCAACACAATACACCACATCTATCATGCCACCATGCGACAAGCACAAGAATCTCATTATGAACTCTGAGTCACCAGCAAATTACATACCTAGTTAGTTAGAAACATTTCTCTTGCTTCCTTCCAGGATAAAATCACAATACACAATACGTTTCCCACACCGGTAGAAAATATCTCATCATAACCATGGTAGAAACCATCAAGAACACTTTGAAATCCATTTGCACATAACCAAGCTATTAGAGCTGAATCTCCCTAACTCTACCAAGCTACACAGGTCACCAAACCCAAGAATATTGCCACCAAGACATATGTAAAGTCTCACCACATCATAATTACCCCCATAAATACCACAACCAAAACACCCACTTTGTAATTACCTTATTTGAGTCTAAGGCCGTTTCATTCACCTTCCTGATACCGAAATATAAAATCCACAATGATAAAAATAATGCCACAAGTCTCGACACCATCCAACTTAAATCTCAGATTCTAGCCATATACAAATCCGCCAAAAATTCTCAGTTGCTATATATTAATCTTGAATCCATTAGAACTTTCTCGAAAGTCATCCACTCTGCTCAAATATCAATTGCACCACCCAAATGGGCCAAACTGCCTATGCTCAATTAGCACAACAACACCCCAAAGAAGTAACCACGCCTTAACGCAACTGAGCAAATTCATACATTGTGCACACTACATCCGTCACGAATAATAACTCAACTCATTCCGTGATTTTCATATACTCATAAATTACAATATAACCCACATCCAGGAATTTCCTTACTTGACTCATCCTTCATCTCAACCTCTGCAAGTCATAACTAATCCACAAGTATGCCTCACACTAAAACCAATACAACACATAACTGTGCAATTAAATAGGTAATAGCAGACTCCCCCACTTGGCTCAAAGCCATAGAACAAAATATTCCATAACTCACAATATCCATACTCTATTACTGCCATAATACCGTAGTCAGTTCAACAAAAATTCTTCTCAAGCTCATGCAACACCAACCATAAAATACATAAATCATCATCTAAGCTCGCATTTATTTCTCTTGACAGTCAAGTCAACTTTCTCAACCAGATTCAAATTTAAATCTCAACACATATACCCCGCTGGTAGAAAAAAAATGCTCCGCTCAACATTATAAGGGGTACACCTCTCTAGATTACTCTGCATGAGATAACCCACATGTTTAGCCTAAAATTAGCATCTTAATATACCCTTTCGCAGCCACATTCACTACGCGATCACTTAATCTCCCTAAGTGCGAACTCATCAACAAGACGTGAAAATCTACTTCGCTCCACAATTAAACAACATGAAAGATCCTTCAACATATTCATACTCGAGACTATACGTCAAATCAAGACAGACATCAAGCACCCAATGGCCTTTTTTTTTGTACATCTTAAGCAAACTATTCTCGTCACAATCAAACCATCTGAACACATTCTACAGTCATGTCATGCTCATCATATAGCTATTCCACCGCTCATCGAGCCACAAATTCCACTCATAGGGACACTACTGGACATATGAGTCCAAATATACAAGTTCATACAAATGAAGCTACCGAGCCTAAGCTGCGGTCTAAACCTGGCCTCAAGTCCTCCAGACTGGCTAATCACCAAAACACAGAATACACATCTCGAACCTCGTTCATGAAATCACAAGCCGGTGATGCATATCCGATACCGAGCGTTCACATGCGCACACGAATGCGGAAGGAATTCAAAGAGTTATATTTCAAGCTGAATCAATTTCGCACGATAACGAAAGAAAGATGGAAAATTATCCTAAATGCCTTGTAGCCTCTCGAAGATAAGTATGGACGTCATCATGCCGATCCGCAAGACTCTACTAGACACTTGCTCATGACTTATAGAACCTATAAACCTAGAGCTCTGATACCAACTTGTCACGACCCAAAATCCAACTAGCCGTGATGGCACCTAACCCAACCCGTTAGGTAAGCCAATTTACAAATATCCGATTAAAATGATATTTAACTGAATCTAATATATTTTCCAAGGACTGGTAGTACAAATCATGAGCTTTTAAAAGTTAGTGTTTACAAAGCTAGTATAAAATGAAATTCAATAACTGTTTAAATTATACATGAACAGATTAAAATTCTAAAGCTACCATGAACAAAAGGCTGCAATAACCGGAACTCATGTAAATCTTCAGATCCAGGTCCCGTCAATGTACAGCAACATCAACATCCAAAATCTACACACAAGGTGCAGAAGTGTAGTATGAGTATAACCGACCCCATATACTCAATAAGTAACAAACCTAAACTTAGGTCGAAAGGAGTGACGAGCTGGAACACAGGTCGGGGTCCAACACCAATAACCAACAACAGTTCATAACAACATAATGGAAGTAATAAAAGAAGTAGCTCAGAGATAAAAGGCTCGGTTCATTCACATTTATAGAAAAATAGACTTGCTTTTCAAGTATATCAGTAAAATCTTTTACTGAAATCACCAAAATATGAGTACGTTTTGTAAAAACTATGATTTTTCCCAAAAACTTTTCAACAACAGATAGGATGTTTCATTTTCAAATGGCATGAGGAAAATACATCTCTATGCCTACATGTCAATGAGTATATTGAGTCATGAATGACGCCATATCGTACATCATGAGGAAAATGCATCTCTATGCATGTATGTCAAGTGTGTATGTTAATGCGATGCAACTCAGTGATAAAACCATGTGCATACTCTCAGAGTATCAATTCACTCAGTTCTCTCAGTCCTCCCAGTCACTCGGCACTCGCACTCAGTAGGTACCTGCGCTCACTGGGGTATACGGACAACACACGTGCTGCACGGACAACTCACGTGCTATAGTATAAATATCTGGATCCGCACGGACAACTCACGTGCTGCACGGACAACTCACGTGTTGCACGGACAACTCACGTGCTGCACAAACAACTCACGTGCTATAGTATAAATATCTGGATCCGCACAGACAAATCATGTGTTGCACGGACAACTCACGTGCTATAATATCAATATCTGGATCCGCACGGCCAACTCACGTGCTATAGTATCAATATCTGGATCCGCACAGACAACTCTGGTGCTGCACGGACAACTCACGTGCTATAGTATCAATATCTCAAAAAATAGTCCATTGGCCTCACTCAGTCATCAATCTCTCCAGTCTCTCGGGCTCAGTGTCATGAAACTAGCCCAAAATGATAATATGATGTATCAATAAATAACAACACAGACTGAGATATGATATGCAATGAATGTATATGACTGAGTACAAAATTATAATTTAAATATATACTTCGACAGTAGAACTGACCTCAGTGGGTCCCTTTAATATCAACATTTGCCTAAGCATGATTTCTAACATGAGTCACAACTTAATTTCTCTAACACATAAAAATACATGGAAAAATACAAGTTAATTAACTATACAACTCTACTGAATCAACTGAGTCTCAATTTTTATGATGCATGCCCACACACCCGTCACCTAGCATGTGATTCACCTCCAAACAATTCACATAACACGTATAATCAGGGTTCAAACTTTCAGTTCCAAGTTTAGAAGAGTTACTTACCTCGAACAAGTCGAATCTGCTGCCGAGCATGCTAAACAATACTTCAAAAATTCCATTCCACGCGTATCAACCTCCATACGTCTTCATGTCTCCTCAATTCAAGCCAAACGATTTGTATCTATTCAAATAACATACAAATTAATCAAAATATACTCCAATGCTTATAATTTAACAATTTATAAAAATTTCCAACTACGCTCGAAAAATCGGCAGTGGAGCCCATGTCTCGGAATCTGACAAAACTCACAAAATCCGATAACCCATTTAATTACGAGTACAACCATACTAGTTTCACTCAAATCCGACTTCGAATCGACATTCAAATTTCAAAAATTAGTTTTATGAAATTTCTACAATTTCCACCAAAATTCCATCTCAAAATACTGATTAAATGATGAAAACAATGATATATTCATGTATATTAACCAAATCCGAGTTAGAATCACTTACCCCAATGAATTTCTTGAAAATCCCACGAACAATCGCCACAAACCGAGCTCTCAAAGTCCAAATATAAAAATAAGATGAAACCCTCGTTCATATAGTACAAAATCTAATCCCCATTGTGGTGACCGCACATTTTTTTGTGCGGCCGCACATCCCAGGTTCTGCGGCCGCAATCCAAATTGTGCGGCCGCACTTCAGCAGCTCTACACTACCATGCTTCAGATAAATTGACCATAGCTTTCTCTACAAATATCCAAATGATTAATGGTATATCTTTCTGGAAACTAGACTCAAAGGACTACAACTTTCGTGTTTGAATCATCTCCAAATTCTTTTTGTATATTAAATGATATAAGCTTCTGAAGCCGCACTATCGAACCTACAGAATCTCCTTTCTGCGGCCGCTAGAGGAATTCTACGGTCCGCACTTTTCCTCTGCGGTCTGCACTTTTACTTTGCCTCAATACTACAAAATGTGTCCCCAGCACTTCAAAAGTTCTAGAACAACATCAGAGTGCCGAAATGCCCAGACTCGCTCACAACTCACCCCAAAATACACCCGGGCCACTCAGGACCCCGTCCGAATATACGAACAAGTCCTAAAACACGATGCGAACTTAGGCGAGCCCTTAAATCACATCAAACAACATTAAAAACACAAATCGCACTCCAATTCAAGCCTAATGAAAATTAACAATTTCCAACTTCTACATTCAATGCCGAAACCTATCAAATCAAGTCCGATTGACCTCATATTTTGCACACCAGTCATAAATGACATAACGAAGCTATTTCAATTTCCAGAATTGGATTCTAATTTTTCGGACATACGGAGCTATTGAAATCATCATACGGAGCTATTGGAATCATCCAAACTCTATTTTGGTGTCGTTTACATGAAAGTAAATATCTGGTCCACCTTTTAAACTTAATCTTTAAACCTTGAATTTTATTCTTCCAAACTAACTCCGAAATACCTGAAAACCAAAATCGACCATTCACACAAGTCATAATATATTGTATGAAATTATTCAAGACTTCAAGTAGTAGAAAGGAGCGTAAATGCCAAAAATGACCGGACGGGTCGTTACACTACTTACCTATTAAGAAATATAATGCATAAACCCGAGCTCTCGTGATGATTGGCCAAATGGGCCGTGGAGATCAGCGGGTACGATATCGAATATCGACCCCGAACAACCATCAAATCTCAAATTTTGGCGGACTTCGTGGCTGACTTCACGCCGACCCTAATTCCCGAGGTCGAGAACGAGTCGTTGTTGAACTCGGGGACCTCTTTCGGAATTTGGACCCTTTTTACGGACGATGCCTTGAACGCAAAGGGTTCCGGGCTTGGCATCATGTTGAAGCTAGGGATGGTTAATGTAGTTAGGCAATCTATTAGAATTGTAAAACTGACTAACAATAAGGCCGAGTATGAGCCCATGATTGCAGGTCTAGAACTGGCTAAAAGCCTGGGGACCAAGGTGATCGAAGCTAAGTGCGATTCCCTTCTCGTGGTGAACCAATACAATGGAACGTTCGAAGTCAAAGAGGAATGAGTGCGAAGATACCTGGATAAGCTATAGGCAATGTTACATCGGTTCAGGGAATGGACTTTACAACATGTACCTCAGGATCAAAACAGCGAGGTCGATGCTCTTACTAACTTGGGATCGTCGGTTGACGACGATGAATTCAACTCAGGAACCATCGTACAACTCATGAAATCTTTAGTGGAGGAAGGCCATACTGAGATAAACTCGACAAGCTTAACATGGGACTGGAGAAACAAATACATAGATTACCTAAAGACCGGAAAATTTCCCTCGAATCCTAAAGAATTGAGAGCTCTGCGTACGAAGGCGGCTCGGTCCAGCTTGTCCGAAGATGGTACCCTATTCAGAAGAATATTAGATGGCCCACTCGCCATATGTTTAGGACTGGAGACACCGAGTATGTTTTGAGGAAAGTCCACGAGGGCACCTGTGGGAATCATTCGGGCTCCGAGTCATTGGTTCCAAAGATAATCAGAGCTGGCTACTACTGGATCAATATGGAAAAAGATGCAAATGAGTTCGTGCAAAAATACGACGAATGTTAGAGGCATGCTCCGATAATCCATCAACCCGAGGAACTGCTGCATTCGGTCTTGTCACCCTGGCCGTTCATGAAATGGGGAATGGACATCGTTGGTCCCTGCCCTGACGCCCGTTAAGGCACAATTTATCTTATTTATGACTTATTATTTTTCTAAGTGGGTGGAAGCCCATGCATTTGAGAAAGTTAGGGAGAAGGAAGTTATTGATTTCATATGGGACCACATAATATGCTGATTCGGAAAGCCGGCCGATATCGTGTGCGACAATGGGAAGTAGTTCATTGGCAGCAAAGTGAACAAGTTTTTTTAGTACCATAAGATCAAAAGGATCCTATCAAAACCCTATCACCATAGTGGAAATAGGAAAGTAGAGTCCACGAACAAAACCATACTCCAAAACCTCAAAAAAAGTTGACCGACGCCAAAGGGGAATGGAAGGAAATCTTGCCTGAAGTCCTATGGGCATATCGTACGACCTCAAAATACAGTACAGAGGCCACCCCATTCTCGTTGGTCTACGGTGCCAAAGCTCTTATACCAGTCAAAGTAGGAGAACCGAGTCTCAGGTTCCGATATGCGACCGAAGAGTCAAACGACGAGGCCATGAGTACGAACCTGGAATTGGTAGACAAAGGCGCGAGGCCTCCCACGTCCGGTTGGCCACCCAAAAGCAACAGATCGAAAGATATTACAATTGGAGAACCAACCTTCGATGCTTTAATGTCGGGGACTTGGTTTTAGGAAAGGTGACACTGAGTACCCAGAACCCGAACGAAGGAAAGATGTGACCGAATTAGTAAGGTCCATATCGAATTATCGGTTAGCGGCTACCAAACGACTGGAACATAACCCACTTAAAAGGATACTATTGCTAAGGTACGACCCCATTCATTACTTTTCTTTAAATATATTACAAATTGGACTAACGCTTGCAGGTAATGGCCAAGGAATGATATAACTATTAGGCCTCAAAGCATGCGTTGCACTCTTTTTCCCTTGAACTGGTTTTGTCCCAAATGGGTTTTCCGGAAAGGTTTTTAATGAGGTAATAGTGGATCGTGCTAACTTAGAATTGAAGACCGACTATGAACCGGAGTCAAGGTTCGCATCAACACTATCCGAGCCCTCTCTAAGATCAACCTCGAATACTGGGGGCCATCATCCTCGGGTAATGATTTTTAATAAGGAAGGAAACTTCGTGCTCAAACAAGTCTGGACTTAGTGGATAGGATTTTTTGTAAGGGCCAAACGATCAAATGAACCATGCCCACATAGATCACTTAAGCCGTAACATTAAGCTTGTACACATTTGCAATCTTGTATGTTTCACAGAAATAAAAGAAATTTTATACCTTGCAGATACATATTTTGTCTCTTAAAAACTACTGTATTTTTTTCCTTAAGGACATCGGGCCCAAGGGCTACCTCTGTCCGAATCCAAGAGATCACCCCTGCTCGGGGACTGTCGTCATGGGCAAGCTGGACAGCTCGAGCTACGAAGTCCAGGGGTACAAAACATATAGGGCACTGCCTGAACTTCAAAGGCTATGGCCATCCCCATTTGGGGACTGTTGTCCAGGGAAAGCCCGGATGGCTCGGGGTAATAAACCCATTAGGCAACACCCGAACTTAAAAGATTACGACCGTCCTAGAACGGCTCGGAGACGTTCGAGATCCGTAACTAAAACATAAGGCTTTCAAAATTTCTAAACCAGTTCAAAGGCTACCCTCGACAAAATTATAATCTAAAACAATTCTAAGTAAACACTTCTGGGAAAGCTTCCGGATATACCAAGCCCCCACGAGTCTTAAACAAAATAATATCGAGAAAGAGCATTGTTCGAACCTCCGAACAAGACCTAATTATTACGTGCTAAGGCATTCAAAATATATGCAATCATAAAGAAAAAAAGAAAAATCTACAAAGCACCTAAGCAGCATGGTCTTCGCCGGAGCCCGTCTCGTCACTGGGACCATCGGGATCTTCTCGGCCCCCGGATCTGCCGGAACCCTCGGAGTCTTCATCGTCCTCGGGATATGCCAACTTTTTGGCCTCGTCCTCGAGCCTCTTAGCATTTTCAATCTGGTCGATAAATCGAAACCCCAGGCATGAACTTCCTCGAGGGCCCCCCTTCGGGACTGCCACTTCACATATTCAACGATGCCTTTCAGGCGGTCCTGGAATGCCTCAGCATCAGCTTTATACTGGGGCACCATCTTCTCGGCATCGGTCTTGGTTATTTCAGCTACTGACTTGGCTTCTTTAAGCTCTCTGGCGAGGGTATCCCGATCGGTAAAAGCCGAGCCAAGTTGAGACCGGAGGTCCTCGATTTTTCGGGACCGGGCCTTAATTTTTTCTCTCATCGCTCGAAGTTGAGCCTCCGCTAAGGCCAGTAGCTCCCGGAAAGTCTCCTTTTCCGAGGCCAAATGATCCATCTTGCCTTTCTACTCCTCGGCCTCAACCTTGATTACGTCCATCTCGGCTCGGAGTTGGTCGAACCAGTCAAGCTTTTGTTGGACCTTCGAGTTTTGACCGTTAGTTACCGTGTCTAGCTTGTCATCACTAACTTCAAAGATTTTTACATGTTCCACCAGGTCGACGTGTTGTTTCTAAGCCACGTCCAACTCAGCTCGGAGGCTCTTGACTTCTCCTTCACGTTGCTCGCTGAGAAGCATGTACGTGTCTCTCTTCTTAGCAAGCTCTTTAACTTCGGCCTCGAGTTGGCTCAGCTCATCCCGATACCGGAGGAAGGTCTCGTGGTGAAGCACCGAGGCCAGCAAAATGAGGAAAGGAAAAAGCATTAGAACCCTCAAAAACTGAGTCCGAAGATAAAAGGGGATAATAACACCTTACCCGGTTCAACGCCCATTGCGCTTCGTTGAACAAGCATGGCACATCCACCTCGTTCATTTTTTCCTGGTCTTCTTCGGTTATCAGGCACCGAAGGTAACTAGCTATCCCGATAGGGGCGGAGAGAACCCGGGCATCCTCCAGAACAATGATAATAATTAATCGCTTCCGACCAAGATCCACACTCAGGGCGGGGAACTAGTTGACCATTATCGGGCTCGAGTTAGGCCCACTTGCCTCCGATGATGAACCTTTCCTTGGTACCTCTAAGTCACCCAACCCAGTGACGTCTTCCGGGGCGGTGGAGTCCACATTGTCAAAAACGCAGCGGAGGGGTGCGTCCGCTCCGTGAGCCTCTTCATTGGGTCATTCTTTCACCGTTCGGGCCTCGTTGTACATGGACTCGGTAATAGAGGGCGACATGGTAATATCTATCACGTCGAGTGCCTCCTTCGGGGCACTACCGGCATCCCGTGAAGTCTCAGCCCCGGCCTCCTCATCAACCTCCCTAGCCTGAGGAAGATCGGCTTCATGGGTCTCTTATTCAATGGCCCCCTGCTCTTCGGGGGACGGCTCACGGGCCACAAAACGTTCTTCCTCCTCGGACTCGTCCCTAAGCCGGTAGAGCAAGTCCAAATATGGTGCTCGGGAGCTAGAGTTCTCCTTTGGCTTACGAGCCAACCTTCTCTTTGGTTTCTTCCTTTCTGAGCTCGGGCAACTCGGGGCTCTCCGGGCCCTTCTTCTTTTCTTCTCTACAGCCTGCCCCGAGGCAGAAGACTCAACATGCAAGTCCTCGTCCCCAACCGGGGGCCTAAGCTCGATGGTCTTAGGCAAACCTGCAAAAAGGAAGAAAAAGAAATAAGAACGTGATGCTAAAAGAAGGAGCCTAACACAACCTACTTGGGAAAGAAATCTTACCATGGGAACGGGCCTCCCAACAACCCTTCAAGAGTTTGCACCACGAGCACTCGAAGTAGGGCATCTGTGAGACAATACCTTCGACCCACTCCTTGAGTCGAGGGATAGCATTTGGGACTCGAGCGACAGCTGCACCGCCATAAATACCAATGAGAAAAAGAGAGATGAACAAGAAATCAACATTCGAGGAAATTTTTTACTTACGTGATGCATTCCACTTCTCAGGGAATGGTCTGAATTCGGCCAGAATCAAGTCTAAGGTCCTCACCGGGACAAAATGACCCTGCCAGCCTCGATCCCGGTCCTCGTCGATGCTCGAAAATGCGGCTTTGCTAGCCCAGCGCACAAGTTTTATCAGTCCCCCCAGAATATTCGGGGACTGTATAATCGGAGCAGATGATCGATGGTGAAGGTGAACGAATCGATTTTATTCACAAAAAATCAAAGGAGGATCATAATCCTACACAGTGAAGGGTGAATTTGACTGAGGCACACGTTATACCTCCTGCAGAAGTCTAAGATGACCGATTCCCTGGGACTAATGTAAAGGAATAAGTGTAAACACTTAGATGTCTCTCGACATATGTGGTAATGGCCTTTTCGGAGTCAGAGACCACGATGTCCTTGTCGGACCAGTTGCAGTCTTTTCGGACCATAGGAAGGTCCTCTTCGGTGATTCAGCAAATGTATCTCGAGGCATCCTCACACTGACCCTGTACCGAAGAAGGTTTCTCAAACTTGAAGTCGTGGGCTACCGAACAACCCCCGAGAATGAACATCTTCAAGGGAGGTTCGTCGGTGACCATGTTAACAGCGGACCCCTCGAGGTCGACCACATCAAAAGTGGTTTTGTTGATTTCGGCAGTCGGTTGGGAGATAGAAGTGACCTTTTAGGGAACGGATTATGAGGTTTTTGCCATTGTTATAGGGGAAAACTTGAAGGAGATAGAGAAAGGTTGAAAGCTGGAAACTCGGATGTGTTGGCTTGAGTGGATGATGAGTAAAAATTTTGCAAAGGAATCTCGAGTAACGGAGGTAAAAAGCTAGAATATGAAAAAGAGTAATGAAGTCCTGAGGGTACGAGGGTAGAAGGTTTGATGTAAAGTAAAAAAATGAACAGAGGGATTATTTATAGGGGTTCCGTGACGTTTCATATCGAGGGACAGCCAACCGACGACTGACGTGCATTAAAAGCCATTATGACATGACTGACGAGATATTTCGGGCTTTTTGTCATTTCTGTCACGGCATATTGAAGAAGGAATCAATGTGTTCATGTCATTTCTCATCAGCTTGCTCTCCGAGAAACGAGAGGACTATCTGTATACGGGTAAAAACCAAGCTCATGATACACTCCGGCCTCCAATAGGATAAAACGAGTTTGAGATATGATTGTGAAGAATCGGAATCGAAGCAAAAGTCTCATCGAGTCAGAATCCGGGGGCACGATGCTTGCCCTCGAGAATATCGGGGTTATTATTCGAGATCGATTCAAATCCTGAAAGACTTCAGAGAACATCGTTGGGAAATCAAGTACGACCAACATAAGGCCGTAATATCTGCGACCGGCCGAGTATCACGGCGTGAATCTCGGCACGTATCGATGAAGAAGCGACAATCAGTTAAACAGAAGATTTTTTAACTTTTATGGAATTATACTTAGAGTAGGATTCCCCTACTATATAAAGGGGGGTCTGATAATTCATTAGACGCAAGGTAACATGCATTCCAAAGCAATATACTATTATTTTCACTGTTATTGTAAGTGTTTCCTCTCGTTCATCAATATTGTCCATTGTGAGCGCGGATCGAGGGTGAATGTTTCACTAAGGCTGGAATTATCCTCCTTGCGTAGTTTGAATTTACTGTATCTTTACTTGTCCATTCTAACTCAATTTATCATTTTGTATCAAATTAATTCGCATATCCTTAAAATCACTTACAAATTTAATTGTTATCCGATTTTGAGGATAAACAAAAATGATATTCATTCGGGACTTACTAACTCTATAGATCTTGAATTTGCCTCTGAAAACTTCTATGTAGTTTTCAGAGCTCTAACAGATTTATACTATAATAACCTTTCTTATGCTGTTTTAACTTATTCTTATATCAGCATATTATTTTGTGAAACACATAACAAAAATATTACTATAAATCTCGTTTGTCACAAAATATTCTAACTTGTAATGTTAAGTGGGTTTCATGTCGCACACTGTATTGGCTGTTCCATTTTAGTGCATGTACTCGATATTAGTGAAAAAGAAAAGGGAATAAAACTTAGAGTCTTGATACATTGTACTCGAGAAGAATGACATTTGGGGGAAAAAAATACTGAGTTTAAATTTTGTGCATACAATATTTTGTACTTTAATTGTTTATAACAAATACGATGTAATAACACGAAAAATAGAGTAAATAATTTACTATAACATGGAGTATGAAAGTGCATTACTAGTGCAATTTTTTTTATATTGTCCATATTGTATAACTTAAACCCCAACTTTTTCCTCTGTCTTAGTTTTGGGGAAATTTGATTCCATAAAATGACGGAGGATTACTCTTAAATTTGAAGATTAAATCTTAAAAATTTGTGTATAAATTATAAAGTAATACTTCAACTTCAATCTCAAGAAGTTAATTTATTTTCAATTTTAGATACTTTGCGTTTGGATACAATAAAACTTCACTTCTCGTTTGATTAGTGGTATTCAAATGATTAAGATGGAGAAAGTATTGTAGCTCTGTTAGCCTGGTATATTCGAATTTGTGCATGCATATTGTATAGGTAAAATATGCTATGACACGTGGCCGTCCAAAAAAGGGACAGTAGAATCCAAGACGGGGATGACCAAAGACCGAAGGCAACTGTTTCGTTTGTCAGCAGAAAGAATAACGCTCATAAAGATATGATAAATGCTCTTCGCTTGGTAGCATTTAATAGAGAATATTCCATGGCATAAAGAGCAATTACCCGTTATAGGAAATTTGACATTTATGTTCACTGTTACATTTTCATCAATATCCCACATAATTGACATTAAAGAAGGGCACGATCCTAAGATCTCCTTCCCTAGACATAGCTATAAATAGTGAGCTCAGTTATCATTGTAAAGGAGAGGAATTTTCTGGCAAACTAACGCTACATTCTATACAAAGCTTTATACCATCTTATTTTCTTACTTTTTGATTTTGTTGTTGTTGTGCCTAGAAACCCTGTTCCCGGAACTGTTGCTTCTGTTGTTTCGTCTACATCCTAAGGCTAAGTATTTCTTAATTCTTCGATTATTTTATTATTTCAAGATCAAATTAATTTATTTTCTAGAAATCACGTATAAATTCAACTGTACTGTTTTAAGGGTAAATAGTTTGGCGCCCACCGTGGGGCCTAGACAATCGTGTAATTAAATTGACTCTTGCCTTTTTTACTAACGTGTTTTAATTATTTTATCTTAGAAAAAATCCTAAGAAATGACAGAAAATACTGTTAACAACATGCACAACCCCGAGATTCGAGTAGATCACCCTCATTTTGAAGACTCAATCAGTGACACCCACAATAAGGGGAATGGCGCCACACTGGTGCATGACGGGGAATATCCTCGATATGTTTGGGAGACAACTCCCGATGATGCTGATGAGGAACATGTCGTTGACGCGGTAAGGGTCTTGCAAGAGCAACATGCAACATTCTAGGCCACCTTACGTGACAGGATAAGGTTATGACAGAGTTAAAGCAGGCGCTATCGGGAGCTTCAAATAATGCAAACAGACAAGATATGATTCCTCCCAAGGCTCCCGCAAATCAAACAACGCAGAGGGTCGACAACAACACTCCCCGGGGTAAAATTGGCTCCGATGGGGCAGGGGGAGCGGATCCGGCCTAAATAACGAGAATGATCCTTTCAAGAATGAACTTTTACGGTTTATGAGGGAAGTGAACGCCCGCATGGACTAGATCCCGGGTGCGCCACCAGTGCTGAAATGTCCGGACTCGAAAAAGTATACTCAATTTCCATACAAGCCAAGTGCAGCACGAGAGTTAATCCTGAAGCGGTTCAAAATGCCTGAAGTGCCAAAATATGACGGAACTTCAGACCCCCAGGAGCATATTACCACCTACACAACGGCGGCTGAAGTATTCACCAAGAGATTGAATCTGAGGAGTTCATATGCTTCCCGAAAATTGAAGGAAAGCCTACTCGAGTTTCAAGAAACGTCCTGGGCGGATATCCATAACCGGTACGAATCAAAAATAAGGATCGAAGATGATTAGGTTAATTTTTCATCGTCAACCAAAGGACGAGAAAAGAACAGAGAAAATCCAAGGATGATTGTGACGCGGACAAATGGAATTCGAGGGGCCTATTTTTGCCTTACGAACAGATCGAAGGCCGCAACAGAGGTTTCTGGATAGCGTACATGTTCACCATTGACAAGAAGGCTGATCGCGGTCGGAACAATAGATCACTGCAAGGATAAAGAAGCGTTAGGGTCACGGGTTTCTTCTTACCCCAAGTTATTGGAATACAACTTCAAAGTCAGTATAGTGGAGTTGGTGTCGGGCATGAGAAACATCAAAGAAGCACGGTTCCCGACTTGTGGTGTGAATACCACCACCACCGGACAAGGGACTGTCGACACCTTCGGAAAGTAGTGGCAACATTATTGAATAATGGTCACCTCAGAGAATTCTTGAATGACCGAACAAAGAACAATTACGGTCGTAATCGGGACAACGCGGAACCCTCAAAAGCAGGAGAAGATCCCCCGCGTCAAACAATCAACATGATCTTCGGAGGGGACGAGATTAACAGGGTCACCTTTTCAGTAGCAAAGAAGATGAAAGTATCAATAACGCATAGCAAAAGGCTTCGAGAAGACAATATCACTTTTACGGAGGAGGACGCAGATGGATTGCTGCTACCATACAACGACACACTGGTAATTTCTTAAAATGTACTAGATTTTAAGATTAAACGTGTTCTAGTGGATCCAGGATATTCGGCTAATATCATACAATGGAGAGTATTAGAGCTAGCTAAACTCACCGAAAACATTATTCCGGCCACAAAGCTCCTCGCCGGATTCAACCTCGCAAGTGTGACAACCCGGGGAGAAATTGTATTACTCACGAACGCTGAAGGAGTAATGAAAACAACTATTTTCAAAGTGGTAGATGGTGATATGGGATACAACATCATTCTAGGAAGGCCATGGTTGCACGAGATGAAAGCTGCACCATCAACATATCATCAATTGCTGAAGTTTCCAACTATTGAAAGAATTAAGCAGATAAGGGGTGATCAACCGGCGGCAAGGGAGATGAATGCAATTTTGGTCTCCAGGAGAAAAGGAAAGGAACACGTGGCATAGCAATTACAGGGACCGATACCTACTCCCGAACTAGATAACGTTAGCCCGGGGGCAGAGGCGTCAGAATATTATCAGGTGCCGAGATATTTCCAAGTTCCAGAAGAGACAAATGCAATGAAGTCCACAGCGGAAGAGCTGGAGCAAGTGGCATCGTTTGAAGAACTCCTAGAAAGGAAATTCCTCTTGGGGACAGGGCTGCACCCAGAACTCAGGTCCGACTTTATTAAATTCCTTAAATCTAACGCCGATTGCTTTGCATGGTCACATGAGGATATGACAGGTATCCTGACAGAGGTAGTTGTACATAAGTTAAGCTTGGAACCCAATATACCTCCGATAAGACAAAAGAAACGCCTGATTGCCGATGTCAGGAATAAATTCGTCAAAGAAGAGGTAACCCACTTACTTAGAATTGGTTCGATCCGATAAGTAAGATATCCAGACTGGAAAGCCAATGTAGTAGTAGTTCCTAAGAAGAACAATAAGTTTTGCATGTGTATAGATTATAAAAATCTTAACAAGGCGGGCCCGAAAGACTCATTCCCACTGCCAAATACCGATCAAATAATTGATGCCACGACCGGGCACGAGTTAATGAGTTTCCTCAAAAATTTTGTTTATAACGAATTTAGGTATATATTTCAACAATGTGATGCCCTTCGAGTTGAAAAAGGCTGGAGCCATTTATCAATGGCTGGTGAACAAGATGTTTGAAAATCAAATAGGAAAAGCTATGGAAGTTTATATAGACGATATACTCGTTAAGTCATTAAACGCAGGTGATCATCTTAAACATCTGCAAGAAACTTTCGACATCCTAAGGAAGCATAATATGAAACTTAATCCCGAGAATTGCGCGTACGGGGTCAGCTCTAGTAAGTTTCTGGGATTTCTGGTATCACAAAAGGGATTTGAGATAAACCCCGATAAGATCAAGGCCATAGAAGACATCCCGAACCAACTATCAAACGTGAAGGAAGTCCAAAGTCTTACAAAGAGATTGGCAGCTTTGAGCAGGTTCATTTCTCGGTCATTCGAAAAGTGTCATCGTTTATTTGCATTGCTCAAAAATAAAAATAATTTCGAATGGACCCCGGAGTGCCAACAGGCTTTGAGGGATTTAAAAAAGTACTTGTCAATCCCTCCATTTCTTTCAAAACCAAAAGAAGGTGAAACGTTGCTAGTTTATCTCGCGGTCTCGGAAGTTGCGGTAAGTTTGGTTTTAGTCTGAGAGAACGAAGGTACGCAATCTCCAATTTATTATGTTAGTAAAACTTTAACGGTAGTAGAATCTCGCTACCCACATTTGGAGAAACTGGCCTTAGCTCTCGTAGTCACTGCTCGAAAGGTGAGGCCCTACTTTCAATGCCACCTGATAGCCGTGGTGACTACTACTTTCCCTTTGTGGAACATCCTCCATAGACCCAAGCTCTAAGGTAGATTGGCCAAATGGGCCGTCAAAATTAGTGAATTCGACATAGAATATAAATCAAGGATTGCAATTAAGTCGCAAGTCTTGGCTGACTTCGTGGACGATTTCAGTCCGAGATTATTGCCGCTGGAAACCAAGGAGGCAGTAACGGTGTCAGAATCGACATCAGGGGTTTGGACCTTATTTACAGACGAAGCTTCTAACGTAAAAGGGTCCGGGCTCGGTATAGTCTTAATCACACTTTCTGGGGAAACCCTAAGGCAAGCTATCAGAACAGTCCATTTAACTAACAATGAAGCAGAGTATGAAACTTTGATTGCAAGGTTCGAATTGACCCGGGCACTTGACTCCGAGGTCAATGAAATCAAATGCGACTCACAGCTGGTGGAAAATCAGGTCTACGGGATCTTCGAGACTAACGAGGAGCGCATGCAACAATATATAGTAAAGGTTCAGGCTCTGTTGGCGAGATTCTGGGAGTGGTCAATTACTCATATCCCAAGGGAAGATAATGCAGAAGCAGACGCATTGGCAAACCTCGGATCATCGATGAAAATAAAGGTATCGAAGTCCGGGACGGTAATACTACTGATGAACTCAGTCCTGGATACAGATGGTTACTATGAGGTAAACTCGACTAATTTGGTCTGGGACTGAAGAAATGAAATCATCGATTATCTCGAACACGGGAAGCTACCTGAAGACCCCAATGCATCCTGGGCGCTGCATGCCAAAGCAGCGCGATATAGCTTCAAGAGAGGCCAATTGTATAGAAACTCTTTTCAAGGCCCGCTGGCTCGATGCTTAGGGGCATCCGAATCTAACTATGTCATGAGAGAGAATCATGAAGGGGTATGCGGCAACCACTCGGGTGCATATTCCTTAGTGCTGAAGTTGGTAAGGACATGATAATATTGGCCTCGCATGGAACGAGATGCCAAAGACTTTGTACGAAAATGTGATAAGTGCCAATACTACGCACCACTGGTGCATCAACTGGTAGAAACCTTACATTCAGTTCTTTCCCCGTGGCCGTTCATGAAATGGGGGATGGACATCGTCGGACCACTGCCACCGACTCCCGGAAAGGTAAGATTTATTTTAATTTTGACTGACTATTTTCTAAATGGGTAGAAGCAGGTCCTTATCATAGGATCGGAGAACGCGAAGTGGTGGATTTCTTGTGGGAAAATATAATTTGCAGGTTCGGAATACCAAAAGAGATAGCATGCGACAATGGGCCACAGTTTATCGGCACAAAAGTTACAAAATTCCTCGAAGATTTAAAAATAAAGAAGATCACATATTCACCCTATCATCCGAGCGCAAATGGTCAAGCGGAAACGAACAAAGTGATTATTCAAAACCTCAAGAAAAGATTAGAAGCGGCTAAGGGTAACTGGCCCGAGGAATTACCCAAAGTTCTATGGGCATACCGAACTACGACCAAGTCGAGCACAGGGGAAACCTTGTTTTCCCTCGTGTACGGTGCATAAGATTTAATCCTGGTGGAAGTAGGGGAACACAACTTGAGATATTTCCAGGCAGATGAAGAATTGAATAACGAAGCAATGTTAGTCAACTTGGAACTGCTCGATGAACACAGGGACTTGGCGCATGTAAAAATTGTAGCTCAAAAGCAGAGAATGGAGCGGTATTATAATAGAAGAGCCAGCTTCCATCATTTCAAAATAGGAGACTTAGTCATAAGGAAAGTAACTCAAAACACCCGGGAGCTCAACGCGGGGAAGCTAGGTCCAACCTGGGAAGGCCACTACCGGGTTTCAGCTATCACCAGGAAAGGTTCATTCGGGTTGGAAAACCAAAATAGAGAAAATTTTCCCAGCAATTGGAACGTGGCACACCTCAAAAGATATTATTGCTGATGAACATTATCCGATTAGAAAGTCTGTGTTGCACTATTTTTCCCTTCGTTTAGTTTTTTTCCCAATTGAGTTTTTCTGGCAAGGTTTTTAATGAGGAAGCAACAGAAAGCATACTACGAAGACAACAACAATAAGACCTTTAATAGCAAGGCACACAAGCAAAGATCCACTCGGGGATAGTTAGATAATCTTTTGCCTTATAGCAAATTCCCACCGGGAAGTTTAGTTTGCAATTGAACAAAGGTTACCCGATCGTTCACGAGCACAAACCACTAGAGGGTTGTTAAATAGTCCTTCGCTCGATAGCATACATTCCTAAGGGGAAGTAAAGTGTGTTACCAAGTTAAGGATTATCTAGCAATGCATTAGTGGAATCTTCGAAGATACAAGACTTCCAGTGTTCCAATTCGCACTCTTCGCATTCGAACACTAGGGGAATGATATGAGGATACGGAAACTATGACTGCCACATCGACCGGAAAATAAAAAATCGGAAATATAATTGAATCATCCGGACCGGGGACTACGAGACCAGCCCCGTAGAAATAAGTTGTACAAGTTAGCCACAAGTAATGACAATTTCTTTTCAGCATAGCAAATGCTTATGTACTTTTTGAAAATAGAAGATATAAAATGAAATAAAATCCTTTTGTTTTTATCTTGTTTCTTGTCTGAACGATGAATTAACTCTCTCATTTGAAAATTAAATAAGTACTTCAAATTCTAGTGTCGTAATGAACAGGAGACGTCTTCTTCAAAAGCATCGTAAACATAAGAGGGCCCTCTCTTATAAAAACCCTCACGCTAAAGGGTTGGTTCCGGAAGAATTGATGCCCAGAGCCAAAAATGCTTTCGAGGAGAATACACCCAATGCTTCACATAATAAGACGCAAAACAGAAAAGCTTGCGCAAAATTCTTAAGCAAAAGGATAGAAAATGCAAAGATTAAAGACTTGCATGAATATTCAAATGAAAGGAAGACTCAAACAATACTTGAGCAAAAGATGTTCTTATTTACAAAAATATGTCAAAACGGCACAGATACAAGAATTGGAAAAAGAAAAGAAAATCTAAATTGCGGTATCTCCGGAACCAGGAGGAAGAGAAGTGTCCGCCCCCTCTCCCCCGGGAGAAGTAGATGGACCCACCGAGGGCTCAACGTTTTCACTAGTTTGGCCTTCAGCATCATCATCCTCCGATTCTTCTTCAGTTCCCGACAACTCGAAACCTGAACCAGAAGGACCAGGTGCATCAGACCTCACTGGGAGTCTACTTTTAGCAGCTAACTCAAGCTCACGGGACTTAGCAAATTCGGCATCAAAATCAATGACACCAGCTTTGGCCTCTTTCAAGTTGTTTCTCCTCATGTTGTACATATCGTAAGTTTTCTCAATAACGAGGGAAGTCGCTCGACGCTTAAGTTCTTCTTTGAGTTGGGTTACCTCGGCAGAAAGGTTTTCCCGGGCGGACCTAGTAAATTTGAGGCTAACATCAAGGTCACGGACAGTTGAAATAAAAAGCCTATTATGCTCGATAGTTTTCATGTACTTCTCTTCCAGCTGGGTGTGTTTCGCCCCGTAGCAGCAAGCTCTTTAATTTTGGAGTTCAAGGCTGCCTCTAAGTTGGTCACTCTTTCAGCGGAGGCAGTCTCGCGTTCAATTGCAGCAAGAACGGCGTTATGGACTTCATCCCATTAGGCCCTAGCTTCGTCAAATCAAACCCTCAGTGGGCCAATTTATTGGCTAAGGGTTACCACTTCTTGCTCTATTTGCTGCAAATGAGCCTCCAATACAACAGCCTCAACAGCTTTGGCTTCCAGTTCTAAGAGGCGAGCGACATGTTGCTCCTGCTCTACCAAAAGCTAATCCCGTGCGAAGGTAATCTCTTCCTTTTCATGAATCAACCTCTGAAGGCCATTAGAAGCAAGAAAGTTGGCCTACAAAGTAAGAAGGGTAAAATTCAGGATATGTTCATACCCAAAAATAGAAGGAGTAATAAAGGAAGAAAGGAGCGTACCGCTGCGGCGTTATGCATGGCATTGTTAATTAAACATTCTCCCGAGAGTGCCTGAATCTTTTCCCAGTATTTCTCTGAAGCAAAAGGTTTCAGATAATTAGCAAGCTCCATTGGCCGGGATAGCAAGTTGCATCCGGTAGATACTGAAAGAGTAACATTCCTCCTCCTTTTGTGGATCTTCAGAAGGGGCAGCATAATTTTGCCTAAATTCCCATGAACTGGGGACTGTGGAAGAGGAATACCTTCTTCGTGGTCAGGTGCGGCCGGTGGAGATGATGTAGTAATTGCTGGTGGAAGAGTGGATTTAGATGGAAGTAATGTAGCAGTTGCTGGTATTGGTGAAGATGGAGATGAAACTAATGGAGTTGAAGAGTGAGAAGCAGTTGCATCAAATACAGTGCTGGTTATTGGATGCTCGCCAACCAAAGATGCAGGGACCAGGTACTCAGCCTTGCAGTACCAGACACAGCAATTGGGGCCCCAAAAATGGGAGTTGACATTATCTACCAAATCAAACTATCCCCAAAGTGTCGAGGCATCGTCCTCGGTTGCTGTAACTATCTCAACATGTCGAGAATCTTGTTGAGATGGTGAGGATCGTCGTCTTCTATGTAGATAAGCTCCTTCATCACTAGCTTCTTCATCATCGTCGATCGTCATGGTGTCTATGACCGTCCCGAAAAGAGGTCCAGTCACCATCGCTACCGAAGATGACTCAGGGTCATCGGTCCTCGCCCTCTTATTCTTTTCTCCGGCTGCGGAGGAGCGTCTTCTCTTTGGTTTCTTGTCTTCCAGCCGGGGACTCCGTAAAGAAACATTTGCTCCCGAAGCAGGCCCGGAGACACATGTTCGAGTAAGCGCCTTCCGAAGCAGCCTCGCTGCATCAGCAGGATCAGCTAAGACATCCTCCTCGGGATTAGCAACAAAACCCACGGGTAGACCTAATTTCATAGACAAGTTAGAATGGATCAATCAAGTTCGTCACATGAAAAATTGAAACAAGGTGAGTTTGAATAACCATGATTCTTGACCTTCCACCCGTATTTAGGGGCCAGTTCTTTCCACAAGCGAGTCTCGGGCATCGTAACATCCAAGATCTTTTGTACCCACTGATCCAAACCTTCAACCATCAGTGGGATCCATCGATTTGCTGAAACAAACGAAGGATGGAGGATTAATACGTCTATAGAAAAATATTTTGTAAAAGAAAATATTAAACAAAAAGCTTATGAGTGCAGTTCCAGGCGGCCAGAAAGGATGAAGTTGTTGCCGGAATGATATGGTTAGTGGCAGTTGCAACGAACCGTTCCATCCACCCACGGTCATTGTCATCATCCATGCTAGACAACAGAGCATGGTGGCCACGCTTGCAGAGGTTTATCATTCTCCCGCAAAAGATTTTGGGAGAATAGAGATCCATCATATGAGCTAAGGTTAGCTCCTCTCCAGACTCCTGGCACAAACGCCGAAGGCAATTAACCGTCCTCCATACAGAAGGATTTACTTGTGCCAAACACACTTGATAGTGGAGGCAACACTCCGTAATCACGGAGTCAAGCTCTCCACTTAAAGAGAACGCACCCAAAGTTAAGAGATACATGTAAAAATATGTAAAACCCTCTTTGGGTAGGGTGACTCGCTCCGATAGATCAGGAGCAATAATATCCAAGTCATTGCATCTTCCTTCATAACAGGAATGCTAGAAGGATGTATGGAAGAAAGATACCTATTGACAGCCCATGTACAAGAGTTACCAGTAGGGAATTTCTCTTCAAAGTCTTTTGGGGTAATAAGACTTCTAGGGATGATGGAGCCCACTGTTGGAGGAGTAGAGTCCTCGGCCTTGTTCTTGCTCTTTGAAAAACCGGTACGCTTTGAGGAAGATGCCATTCTATGGAAGAGTGAGAAGATTTTTTGTTTGAAGAGAATTAGAGAAAAGATGAAGAGCAAGATGCAAGTTAGATAAGGGAAGCTTGAAAAATTATGAAGTATAAGGGAGAAGGTTGATACGTATAAGTAAAAGTTTTGGCGGCTAAATTCATGGCCATGATTACCTCGATAATCGGCAAAAGTTGTGCTGAATCATGGGATGATGCGTGTTCGGGGCATTAAATGCGGAGAGACGTGCGTCTAATCAACTGTTAGAAGCCTTCAGAGGAAATTATAGTAATTTTCGCCAAAAGAGTATTTCTACCAACTTCCTGGTAACACAAAATTATGTCAGCGGAAAGCATGGGGACTATCTATATAGGGTAAAATATGCTATGACACGTGGCCATCCAAAAAGGGACACGTGGAACCCAAGATGAGGGGGATGGCCAAAGACCGAAGGCAACTGTTTCGTTTATCAGCAGAAAGAATAATGCTCATAAAGATGTGATAAATACTTCTCGCTCGGTAACATTTAATAGCGAATATTCCATGGCATTAAGAGCAATTACCCGTTACAGGGAATTTGGCATTTATGTTCATTGTTACATCTTCATCAATGTCTCTCATAATTGACATTAAAGAAGGGCACGATCCTAGGACCTCCTTCCCTAGACATAGCTATAAATAGTGAGCTCAGTTATCATTGTAAAGAAGAGGAATTTTCTGGCAAACTTACGCTACGTTCTATACAAAGCTTAATACCATCTTATCTTTTTACTTTTTTATTTCGTTGTTATTGTGCCCGGAAACCATGTTCCGGGAACTGTTGCTTCTGCTGTTTCGTCTACATCCTAAGGCTATGTATTGCTTAATTTTTCGATTATTTTATTATTTCAGGATCAAATTAATTCATTTGTCTAGAAACCACGTATGAATTCAACTGTACCGTTTTACGGGTAAACACATATACCAAACTTAATTTACTATGATTAAATAATATACGAAGATAAGAATAGTAGTTAAGTACAATTTTATGTGAAAATACCAATATCTTTGACGGGTACGTTAATGTGAAACTATCATTTAAGCATGTATTCCAACAACCAACGAAGACTGTCGCGGTCAGGATCAGGCCGATGCAATGTTTTAATAGCGACTGTGATTGCACTTACATTATTAATTGAGATTGTATATATGTGTAGAAAAATTAAGGAAATGATACACAATAAATAAAATGTGCCTCGAATCTATTGACATGGTCGTTTGCTTTGAGATAATCGTTGCACACCTTACTACCTTTTCATCTGCAGTATTGTTTAATACGGACAAACAAAATAAGTTTTTTTTACCTGATCAGAATTACCCATCGGTAATAAATCAGTACGCACTTCCAAAGAGTACGATCCAAGTGGAATATTAAAAAGATTTATCAAAATCTCCACCATACGAGACTTGCAAGTAGGGCTGGCACGTGGGCTGGTTCGGTCCCTAAACGGGTTAAGTGGGTCGGTTCAAACGGTCCCGGTCCCAAAATAAGTGGTCCTAACGGTTTCGGGCTAAACGGTTTTTTTTAGGAACCGGCCCGTGACTGGCCCCACGAACTCATGGTCTCAGGCTAAACGAACCAGGCTCGCGGGCTAAGTGGGCCCAACGGCTAAATATTTAATATATATATATATATATATATATATATATATAGAAATTAGAGACAAAAAGATGTTAAAAAATATCTAAGGCAATGCCTTGTAAATTTTATTATAGAATTGTGACCTAAATTTTTAATTCAAATTTAAAGACAAAAATATTGTAAAGAGATATTCAAAATAATGCCTTGTAATTTTATTATAGCATTAAAAAAATATGGTAATATCTTTCTTAGTCTTCCTCCCCCCTATAGAATGAGCACAACAAGGTGCTAATACCACCATTGAGAAGAAAAAGAAACTAATCAAGATGTGCCAAAATACAAGTTAAATAAAAAATACTAATTGTTGTTCATACAAGTTATATGGTATCCCTTACAAACTTCATAAATCCTTCAAGGTTCGGAGAAATTTTCGTTGGTGGTGGCGGAAAAGTAGCTTGGTCATCGCCGCTTCCATTGTCAGTACACTTTTTTCCTCGGCCAAATCTTTCAGATGAAGATATTTGACTCTATCTTCAGGGTATTTTTTTTATGTGTCTAGCCAAAGTTTCCGCCCCCTCCCCCCGCGATCCAAAATATTTAAAACCTAACTCTGTACTACAAGTTTTACACTTAGTCTTATTTTCTAGAACTAGTTGAGTAAAAAAGGGCCAAACATGAGATGTTTCCGTCAGTTTGGTAGGTTGTCTAGAAAAAGTAGGGGCAGTAACAGGAGTATCGGATGGGGCATCATTTGGATTACCAGGGTTATCACTAGTTGGGTTAACATCAGGAGTAGGACTAGTAGGTGTATCATCATCCAGTTGAGTTTCATCAAGATCAATTTCCTCATCATCATTTTCATCAATAGTATTATAATTATTATAATAAAGAGAATTCATTAATTCATGGTTTAATTGTTCACCGGGTGCTATATTATGGCGAAATTGACTTTCGGTAAATTGTAATAAACTATTATCGCTATCAAGAATAGCAGGTGTAGGACGGATATGGGGTTTGGTTCGGGGAGCCGGGGGCAGGGGAGGAGGAACATCATGACCACTAGATTCGCCACTCTTGGATTTTCTCTTATTCTTATTTTTGAAAAAATAATTTTTTAAGGAATCCATTTTAATTAATCAAGTAATAGTAAATAAATAAAACAAAGAAAAACTATAATATTAAAACTTAAGAATTGGAACGAGTTTACCGAACTGACGAACAACTTGTTGAAAATTGATTATCGTTGAAGACTTGAATACTTTAATTCACCAACTTCACAATTTTTTCATAAATTGTAATAACCTCAATATTTTTGAACTATTTTTTGGAATAAAGTAATCAATAGTAGCAATTATAGGAGAAAATTAGAGAGAGATTGTGATAGATTGATATTGATTTTGTAAGAAAAATGAAAGAATGAGGGGGTATTTATAATTGAAAATAGGAAAAAAGTGTAATTATAAAAAGTTTGGGGTTAAAACAAAGTTTTTTTTGGGTGGGGGTGGGGGGGGTGGGTGGGGGGGAGGAGAGTTATATGACTATTTTCTAAATAGCCAACGGCTATTTTTGACAGCCCATCGGCTGCTTTTTTAATTTTCCAAATGGCAAGTTTTTTTTAAAAAAAAAATTACCGTTTGGCCCGCCAATGGATCGGTCCGGTCCCTATCCCTTGTCAGGCTAAACGGTCCCGGTCCTATCAGTTCCAAAATCAAGAACCGGCCCACGAGACCGGCCCACACCAACATATACCGGTCCTACCGGTTCCGGCCCACTTAACCCGTTTATAAACACCCGACTTAAGAATTATGACTCACCGAAGAAAAGAAGAAGTATGCCGCGATACACCTCTCTTGAATCGGTTAAGCTTTTGAAGATGCCCCATATTAAGTTATATGAGGATCTATTGTATCATTTTATCTGAAATAATACACTTAATAGCGATATAAAAATTAATTATTTTAAAACAAAAATACTCTTAAATTAAATAATTCCTGTATAAATAAGCCCTTCATTATTAATCATTCATAGTAGTAATTTCTTCATTATTGTGACAGATCTCTCTCTACACGAGTTGGTCCATAGCCGTAGCTAGGTTAAGCCTCTGGACCCATCTTTAGACCTAATTTGACTCATCCACAAGGTTTACCAATGACGACATTGTGGAGTTGAAGTTGTGATTTATGGTCACTGACTATGTAGAGTAGTCTAAATTAATTTTAGGGTGGTCCATTTATAGTAATAAAAAAGGAAGATGTTAATTTGGTTAAGTACAAATACTTTGTTAGTAGATCAATGTAGTCCATTAGTGGAAAAAAAAACCCATTGGCAGAAAACAAAAACAAACAAATTGCATTGGAAACTATATACCAAATAATCAGTTACAATTTGGAGGGAAAATAATGATATTACAAAAATCTCATGTATTTTATATTATTGGTCTTTAACATAAAAATCTCACTTGATACAACTAAAGGAATACTTATAATGAGTTATATAATCATCGGATTACAACCCAGAGAGGTAAAAAAATTGATCAATATAATCAAGTTATGGTAGTGCGAACCTTAATTAAAAGAAAAAAATAGAGCAGCCTAGTGCATTAAGCTCTCGTTATGCGCGTGGTCCGAAAAAGAGTCGGACCACAAGGATTTATTGTATGCAGTCTTACCCTGCATTTCTGCAAGAAGTTATTTTCACGACTCGAACTCGTGACCTCCTAAGAGAGACAGCCTAAAATTAAGGGTATCCGGAAGAAGTTTCACAATTACTATTTTTTCCCACTGGAACTAAAAAACAAGTTGAGAAGGAAAGGAAGAGCTTCTTATTGGGTTTTCACCTGGTGTTAGTATTCGATAAGTATTGGGATTTCGACGAATTTGAAAAGACAAAAGAGAAGAGTAAAGAACTAAACACGTCAAACTCCTACAAATGTTATGAGAGCTTAAAATCAGTTATAACGTTCCACGTTCAAACGTTCATACTTATGTACAATTAAAGAGAAGAACCACTCTACATCTTGTCATAAAAACATCTATTTTTTTTTTTGGTTGCATCAAAGAAGTCAGTGATGGATCCAGAATTTTCATTAAGAAGAGTCAAAATATAAAGAAAATAAACTTATCAAGAAGTCAAAGGATGTCATTATATAGTATATGTACATATACTTTTTAAAAATTATCGAACTAATTAACAGTGTAATTTTCTGACGAAGGGATATCGGTTGACACCCGTAGGATATGGAGAATCGAACTCACACATATTGTCTAAAAGTTGTCTACCTAAACTGTAAGCCTTATGGTATTCAGGAAGTCGCAACAAATTAATCTTTTCCATAATCTTTTCTTTTTTCCTTTTGTCCTTTTTGCAGGTCATACAATATGGAGTATTAAGTACTTATTTACTTTTTCGAATTGATTACGGGACTCCTGACAAAATTTATCAATGACAATATTGTGGCATAGAAATTTGTCAAGTGGTCCATTTGTAACAAAGGAAGATGTTAATTTGGTTTAGTACAAATAGTTTTAATAGTAGTTGATTATTGAGATCCATTATTGGAAACAAAGTTTGATGCATAAAAAAGTGCACAACTGAAGAGTGGTAGTTAAGTTGGCTAATTAAGTCCATAACAATCTGAACCTTAAAAGAAACTTCCAAATATGGTATCCGAAAGAAGTTCCACTATTGTCTCTTTTTTTTCTTTTCTTTTTTTTTTACCAATCATTTAATCTCATTAAGATATACGTAATTGTATAGTATATGTGTCCCACATTTATTTCATGGGGTAAATTCTTGCAACGGAAAACTTGGGGAGGTCTATTTGGTGTCAACGGTATTTATTATGTTATACAAATGCAACTTATTTCATTATTTCACCAAGTTACTAAAGAATTAATTTTGAGAATAGTAGCTTCAACGTAACATCTTGTTAAAAGGAAAAGAAGAAAAAAATAGGAAAATACAAACAAGTTGATCAGAGACAAGTAAGAAAATTAAATGGAGTATGACCAGTTTTTTTTTCTGGCCTGTTTTTTTTTTTATTACCCATAAATATATATATATATATATATATATATATATATATATATATATAGTAGCTTTTCTTCACACCAATAATACAACCTACGGAGTAATATTCATATTATTTACCCGGAAAATGGTACAGTTGAATTTGTTCGTGGTTTCTAGACAGATGAATCAATTTGATCACAAAAGATAATGAATTAATCAATTTTCGTACAAGATACTTAGCTCAAATGCAGATAAAACGATAGATTTGGAGAGCTCAAGACAGGGTTTTCGGGCACGGTGATGATAAGAACGACAAGCTAGGGGGAAAAATAGTATCGAGATGCTGTATTAGAATATGTTCTTTGATGCCCATAAAATCGTGTCGTAGAATGATAGTTGAGCTTATTATTTATAACTCAGTGGGCGTAATAGTCGGGCCCACCACTAATGACAATTATTAAAGTGCGATAATGGAAACCTAACGGTAAACATAAATGCCTAAATTCTTGCAATGAGCCGTTATTCTTTAATGTTATAGAATATTCTTCATTGAATGCTACCAGGCGCAGCATGCTCAACGCTTTTATGGACTTGCCTTTCTCGGTGACACACGAGATAGATGTACCGTGATTCCGGCTTTGATTCCACGTGTTCCCTTCTTCAATGGTCACGTACCGTGACATATTTTACCCAATACACATACTATTGTGGAGAACATTAAAAATCCAACAATTACGAAGGATAGGGTATTAGTAGTGTAATCATAAAATAAATGGTAAAATAAGGCAATTAATAAAGTGAAAAAAAGAAATTTTTTTATTAATGAGTAATGACCTTGTATACGGTCGAAACTGATTTCGGCCTTCGTACGACTGATCGAGATGGGATCATAATAGACGGAAGAAAATCTTCATAATATCGAGATGGGATCTGAAGATGGCACAAACGAGCTTCAAATTTCAGGTACAGGTCAAAAACCGAGTTCGAAGTCATTATCGAGCTCGGGTCCGAATCGAACTATGATGAGATGTGATGGAATCGAGCTTAAGGGCAAGAGGCCAACCAATACCGAGCCCAAGTCATTATCGGACCCCGGGTCGGCATCGACCTCAAACTCGCATCGAGCTCTAAAACTGGAAACCGACCAATATAGACCAATACCGAGTCCGATCAAGATCGAGCTCATAGACAAGAGCCGTTGCAGCCACACTAAGGGAGAGAATCTCGGCGGGAATTAGGGAAAAACTAATTTATCATGGGTTCCCCTCTATGTATTTTTTATTATATCTAAAGTAGGATCCCCCCACTATAAAATGGAAGGCTATATTTCTGTAAAGAGGCGGGTTTTTTGGCATACATTGTAACTTAGATACCATACACTCCCCTATTGAAGAATTGTCCTTTTGTTAGATTCATAAGCTTGATTCATCTTGCTTAACCCATAAATCATCCTCTTCTCAACTTTGCTTATTTTTCATTCTTTATAGTCAATATTTGACATTTCTATTTACTCTTACGATTTGTGTCAAGTTACACTATATACCCTCAGAACTACGTGCAAATTCAACTCTATCCGTTTTTCGGGTAAACAGTTTGACGTCCACCGTAGGGATAAGGATAGCAGTGGTTATTTGATACGAATCTGCTAAACACACCCTCTTACGCTTGTTGTTGAAAGTGTCTTTGATTTTAAATTAGCAACAACGAACTCTCAATTAATGGCCTTACCTATCGACAACGAAACTGGCCTTCAAGGAGAAAACAACAACTTAACGACCAGGGCCGAAAGGCCGCTTGTCGATGCCATTGAGGCCCGAGTCGAAGTACCATTAGACACCCATAACATTGAGGAAAACGGAATCAGCTTGAGTATGATTTTCGAAATGTTGCAAGCTCAACAGGTAGCGATAGCTGAGTTGCAAAGTCAAACCCAGGTACCAAGCAGACCGGATCCCAGTCCATCCCGAGAAATCACCCACAGAACGGAGCCAGCTTTAGTAAGGTCAAATGAGCAAGAATCAGGGACTAATCCCGAAATTACTAAGATGTTCAAAGAACTGACCAAACGAATAGAGTCAGGAGAAAGAAGAATCGAGACAAACGACAAAAAAGTGGAAACCTATAACTTCAGGGTCGATTAAATCCCGGGGGCACCACCAGTGTTGTAAGGTTTGGATTCCAAAAAATTCGTGCAAAAACCTTTTCCGCCAAGTGCAGCTCCAAAACCGATCCCCAAAAAATTCTGCATGCCCGTGATTCCTAAATATAATGGAACGACCGACCCCAACGAACACGTCACCTCTTATACATGTGCCACTAAAGGGAATGACCTAGAAGATGATGAAATCGAATCTATACTGTTGAAAAAATTCGAAGAGACTCTTTCGAAGGGAGCAATGATTTGGTATCACAACCTACCACCAAACTCCATCGACTCATTCGCCATGTTAGCAGATTCTTTCATAAAGGCACACGCATGGGATATAAAGGTCGCAACGAGGAAATCAGACCTTTTCAAGGTCAGACAAAGGGGTAATGAAATGCTGAGGGAGTTCGTGTCCCGATTTCAAATAGAACGCATGGAATTACCACCGGTCACAGATGATTAGGCCGTTCAAGCTTTCACCCAAGGGTTGAACGAGCGGAGTTCGATAGCATCGCATCAGTTGAAACAAAGTTTGATCGAGTATCCTCCCGTAACCTGGGAAGATATGCACAATCATTATCAATCAAAGATCAGGGTTGAGGACGACCAATTAGGAGCCTCTTCCAGTTCAGTACATCCGAACAGGTCAGTAGTTAAAAATCAGAGAGACATCGACAGGGAGCCAAGGTCGAACAGAGACCGATATCTTCCATATACCGCAAATCGAAGGAACAATGGTTCAGGATGTAATTCCGCCCGGAACAATCGAAGAAGTGATCGAGGACAGAGTTCTTAGGGACTTATGAGTAAAAGTGATTTTGACAAGTATGCCGATCCCACAGAGGCACCTCGATTATCAGAGTATAATTTTAGCATCGATGCATCAGATATTGTGTCGGCAATCGGAAGGATCAAAGATATTAGGTGGCCTAGACCCATTCTAACTGATCCTTTCCAAAGAAATCCGAATTTGATGTGTAAGTATCATGGCACGCATGGTCACAAGAACGAAGATTGTAGGCAATTAAGGGAAGAGGTAGCCCGTCTATTCAATGAGGTCCATCTTCGAGAGTTCCTCAGCGATCGAGCCAAAAATCATTTCAGAGAAAGGGACGCCAACAGGAAAAATGAACAAGAGGAACCCCAACATGTCATTCATATGATCGTAGGCGGGGTCGATATTCCACAGGAACCCATATTCAAACGCACTAAGGTACCAATCACTAGGGAAAAATGAGCACGAGATTATGTGCCCGAAGGAACTTTATCGTTCAACAACGAAGAAGCAGAAGGCATTTCTCAACCCCACAACGATGCTCTGGTAATTTCTATCTTATTAAATAAAGTTCAAGTTAAGCGTGTTTTAGTGGATCCAAGAAGCTCGGCGAATATCATCCGATCAAGGGTCGTGGAGCAGCTCGGCATACAAAATCAAATCGTGCCCGCAACTCGGGTCTTAAACGGCTTCAATATGGCCAGTGAAACAACTAAAGGGGAGAATACTTTACCGGTAAACGTGGCCGGAACCATTCAAGCTACCAAGTTCCACGTAATCGAGGGTGACATGAGGTACAATGCCCTGCTCGGAAGGCCTTGGATCCACAATATGAGGGCAGTCCCTTCGACTCTCCACCAGATGATGAAATTCCCAACGTCGGACGGTGTAAAAACAATATACGAGGAACAGTATGCTGCAAAGAAAATGTTTGCGAGCAATGAGGTAACACCGATATCAACACTATCAACCTCAGAAAGGTCAAATATCGAAGGTAAACAAGAAGTCAAATAGCAATCACAGCCACCAGCTTCGATCGAATCGAGGAAGCAGGATGTAGAAGAAGAAGAAGAGGATTTTCTGACCCCTCGAAGATTCTGACGCCACCAAATCAACGGTCGAAGAGCTGGAGCAGGTTATATTGATCGAGTACCTACCCGAGCGAAAGGTATACCTGGGAACGGGATTAACCCCCGAACTCAGGAAAAAGCTTATTCAATTTCTTATTGATAACATAGATTGTTTTGCTTGGTCCCATTTAGACATAACAGGGATCCCACCGGATATAACGATGCATCGGCTAAGTCTGGACCCTAGGTTCAAACCGGTGAAATAAAAATGAAGACCCCAGTCCGAGGTAAAGCACGCATTTATAATGAACGAGGAAACTAAAATTCTCAAAATAGGGTCCATTCGGGAAGTGAAATATCCCGAATGGTTAGCCAATATAGTTGTAGTCCCTAAAAAAGGGAACAAACTTAGAATGTGTGTAGATTATAAGGATCTAAACAAGGCATGTCCCAAAGATTCTTTTCCGCTGCCTAATATCAATCGCATGATCGATGCCACAGCCGGTCACGAGATCCTTATGTTTCTCGATGCCTATTCCGGGTATAATCAAATCCAAATGAACCCGGAGGACCAAGAAAAAACTTCATTTATCACCAAATATGGAACATATTTTTATAATATAATGCCCTTCGGGCTAAAAAATGCAGGAGCTACTTACCAACGCCTAGTAAATAAAATGTTCGAGGAACAAATAGGTAAATCAATGGAAGTTTATATTGATGACATGCTAGTTAAATCCCTGCGCGCAGAGGACCACTTGGATTATTTGCAGGAAACGTTCGAGATTTTAAGAAAATACAACATGAAGCTCAACCTCGAGAAATGTGCTTTCGGGGTTAGTTCGGGCAAGTTCCTTGGCTTCATGGTATCAAATCGGGGGATCGGGATCAACCCCGATAAAATCAAGGCCATCAAAGACATCACCATCGTAGACAGTGTAAAAGTCGTACATAGGCTAACCAGAAGGATAGCTGCCTTAGACCGATTCATTTCGAAGTCGTCAGATCGAAGCCACTGATTTTTCTCTCTACTCAAAAAGAAGAACGATTTCGCCTGGACCCCGGAATGCTAATAGGCATTAGAGGAATTGAAGCGATACCTATCGAGCCCACCGCTGCTTCACACTCCTAAGGCAGATGAGAAACTTTTCTTGTACTTGGCGGTATCAAAAATAGCGGTAAGTGGTGTCCTAGTTCGAGAAGAGCAAGGTACGCAATTTTCCATTTATTATGTAAGTCGAACCTTAGGGGAAGTAGAAACTAGATATCCACACTTAGAGAAATTGGCACTTGCATTGATGAGCGCCTCTAGAAAGTTAAGACCATACTTTCAATGTCACCACATATGCGTACTAACTACTTACCCACTTCGTAATATTTTACACAAGCTCGAACTATCAGGCCGATTGGCCAAATGGGCCGTCGAACTCGGTGGGTACGATATCGAATATCAACCCCGGATGGCCATCAAGTCTCAAATTTTAGCGGAGTTCGTTGCCGATTTCACGCCAACCCTCGTACCCGAAGTTGAAAAAGAACTCTTGTTGAAATCGGGTACATCATCGGGGGTATGGACCCTTTTCACAGATGGGGCTTCAAACGTGAAGAGGTCCGGGCTAGGCATCGTTTTAAAACTGCCCACAGGTAGCACTATTAGGAAATCTATCAAATTTAAAGCCGTCCACAAGTAGCACTATTAGGCAATCTATCAAAACTACTAGGTTGACTAACAACGAGGTCGAGTATGAGGCCATGATTGAAGGTCTCGAACTAGCTGAAAGCTTGGGAGCAGAAGTCATTGAAGCCAAGTGTGACTCTTTACTGGTGGTAAATCAAGTAAACAAAACCTTCGAAGTTCGAGAAGGTAAAATGCAAAGGTATATGGACAAACTACATGTAACTTTGCACCGTTTCAAAGAATGGACTTTACAGCATGTACCTCGAGAATAAAACAGTGAGGCCGATGCACTTGCAAATTTGGGGTCATCGGTCGAGGAAGATGAGATCAGCTCGGGGACTGTCATTCAACTCTCGAGATCCGTGATCGAGGAAGGTCATGTCGAGATAAACTCTACAAGCTTAACCTGGGATTGGAGGAATAAGTATATTCAATACTTGGAGAACAGAAAGCTCCCATCGGACCCTAAAATTTTGAGGGCCCTACGAACCAAAGCTGCTCGATTCACATTGACTGCAGATGAAACATTATACCGAAGGACATTCGATGGACCATTGGCGGTATGCTTAGGACCAGGAGACACCAACTACATCCTATGTAAGGTTCACGAGGGTACTTATGGAAATCATTCTGGTGCCGATTCATTAGTCCAAAAAATAATCAAAGCAGGATATTATTGGATCGATATGTACAAAGATGCAAAGGAGTTTGTTCGAAAATGTGATAAATGTCAAAGGTTTGCACCGATGATCTATCAGCCCGGAGAGGCTCTTTACTCAGTCTTATCCCCATGGCCATTCATGAAATGGGGAATGGATATCGTCGTCCCTCTGCCATCGGCCCCAGGTAAAGCTAAGTTCATTTTATTTATGACTGACTATTTCTCTAAATGGGTTGAAGCACAGACATTCGAGAAAGTAAGAGAGAAAGAGGTTATAGACTTCATCTGGGATCATATCGTATATCGATTTGGGATACCCGCCGAAATAGTGTGTGACAATGGGAAATAATTTATCGGCAGCAAAGTGACGAAATTCCTCAATGACCACAAAATAAAAAGGATATTATCAACACCGTATCACTCTAGTGGGAACGGACAGGCCGAATCGACGAACAAGACTATCATTCAAAATCTAAAGAAAAGGTTGAACGATGCTAAGGGAAAATGGAGAGAAATTCTACCTGAAGTTCTTTGGGCATATCGAACAACATCAAAATCTAGTACGGGGGCAACCCCGTTCTCCTTAGTATATGGTTCCGAAGCCTTGATTCCACTCGAATTTGGAGAACCCAGTGCCAGGTTTCGATATATATAATAGAAAAGTCAAATCGCAAGGCTGTGAATACTAGCCTCGAATTATTGGATGAAAAACGAGAAGCCGCTCTCGTCCAATTGGCCGCCCAAAAGTAGCGGATCGAAAGATACTATAATCGAAGAACCAATCTTCGCCATTTTAAAATCGGGGACTTAGTGCTAAGAAAAGTCACCCTCAGTACCCGAAATTCAAATGAAGGAAAACTAGGTCCAAACTGGGAAGGACCATATCAGGTACTCGAAAAGGTCGGTAAAGGATCATACAAGTTCGGTATTATAAACGGCAAACAACTACCAAGCAATTGGAATGTGTCGCATCTAAAACGATACTACCGCTAAGGTACGACCATTCAATGTTTGTTTATATTTCGAAACTAACCCTTGTAGGAGTTCGATCAGGAACAAGGATGGATTATTCAACACGAAGCCTTAGGTATGAAAGCACGCGTTACACTCTTTTTCCCTTAGGACGGTTTAATCCCAAATAGGTTTTCCGGCAAGGTTTTTAACGAGGCAACCATTGATAGTACTAACTTAGAACAATTCAACAGTATCTGAGGCTTTCTTACAATCAACCTCGAATACTGGGGGGTATTACCCTCAAATATGTCAAGTTCGATGCAAGAAAGTTACTTCATAACAACAGGGTTTCGATTGGAAAAATTGTAAGAGCCAAATGGTCAAAATGAACCATGCTCATGTAATTTGCTCGATCCCTGGTACAGAACATAAACACATGAATAATGACATAAAGAGAATTTCTTACCGATATCTCAGAATCCATCCTCTATTTTGTGATCTATTTTGCAAGCAGGCTTAAGGGCCGACCATTACCCCATAAATCGGGAACTGCCAACCGAAAAATCAACGAGATCAAGTACCACTAAGCTTACCGGCTACGACATTTCGAGTATGAGCAATCACTCGCTCGACTATAAGCCTACGGGCAACATTACTTCGAGTTCGAATCACTCACTCAACTATAAGCCTACGAGCTACATCACTTCGAGTTTGAGCAAGCACTCACTCGACGATTAAGCCTACAGGCTACCTTATTTCGAGTTCGAATCACTCACTCGACCATTAAGCCTACGGGCTACATTACTTCGAGTTCGAGCAAACACTCACTTGACCATTAAGCCTACGGGCTACATCACTTCGAGTTCAAGCAAACACTCACTCGACTATTAAGCCTACGGGCTACCTTACTTCGAGTTCGAGCAATCATTAACTCGACCATTAAGCCTACGGGCTACATTACTTCGAGTTCGAGCAATCACTCACTCGACCATTAAGCCTACGGGCTACATCACTTCGAGTTTGAGTAAGCACTCACTTGACTATTAAGCCTACAGACTACATTACTTCGAGTTCAAATCACTCACTCGACTATAAGCCTACGAGCTACATTACTTCGAGTTCAAATCACTCACTCGACTATAAGCCTACGGGCTACATCACTTCGAGTTCAAGCAAGCACTCACTCGACTATTAAGCCTACGCGCTACCTTACTTCGAGTTCGAGAAATCACTCACTCGACTATTAAGCCTACGGGCTACATTACTTCGAGTTTGAGCAATCACTCACTCGACCATTAAGCCTACGGGCTACATCACTTCGAGTTCGAGTAAGCACTCACTCGACTATTAAGCCTACGGGCTACCTTACTTCGAGTTCGAGCAATCACTCACTCGACCATTAAGCCTACGGACTACATTACTTCGAGTTCGAATCACTCACTCGACTATAAGCCTACGAGCTACATCACTTCGAGTTCGAGCAAGCACTCACTCGAATATTAAGCCTACGGGCTACCTTACTTTGAGTTCGAGCAATCACTCACTCGACCATTAAGCCTACGGGCTACATTACTTCGAGTTCGAATCATTCACTTGACTATAAGCCTACGGGCTACATCACTTCAAGTTCGAGGAAGAACTCACTCGACAATTAAGCCTACGGGCTACCTTACTTCGAGTTTGAATCACTCACTCGACTATTAAGCCTACGGGCTACCTTATTTCGAGTTCGAGTAATCACTCACTCGACCATTAAGCTTACGGGCTACATTACTTCGAGTTAGAGCAATCACTCACTCGACCATTAATCCTACGGGTTAGCTTACTTCAAATTCGAGCAATCACTCACTCGACTACTAAGCCTACAGGCTACCTTACCTCGGGTTTGAGCAAGCACTCACTTGGTTATAAAGGCTACAAATTAGATCAAATTGCCTAAAACCTTATGAAGACCTTCACAAGACAGAGAATAAAACAAAGGCAAGTCGGGAAAAGAAAAGATCTTTATATATATATGTACAAGAATGTTTACAACGTCCAAACAGGACCCTACACAAAAAACCAAAATGAAAACTAAGGGCTAAGTTTCTTGGTTATCTCCGAGGGAAATCTCTTCTCCATCGGGCTCCTCCCCGCTCTCGGACCCACTCTTGCTCTCATCATCGCCATCATCATCATCGGAAGCCAAGGCCTCAGCATTGGCTTCGAGCTCTTTAGCCTTTTGTATCTCTTCGGTGATATCGAAACCTCGAGCATGGATCTCCTCGAGGGTCTCCCTCCGAGATCGGCATTTAGAAAGTTCAGCAACCCAATGTGCTCGAGTGTTAGCGGTCTCGGCTACCTCTCTTGCTTGTACTTGAGTAGCTTCAGCATCCTCCTGATAGACGGCCACTAATGCATCCGCATTGGCCATTGCTTTTTCAGCGTCAGATTTGGCCTTGGCAAGTTCGGAGGCCAACCGAGCCTCGAGCTCCTCTATTTTTCTTGCTTGAACCGAGCTCTTCTCCTTCATGCTTTGAAGTTGGTTTTCGGCCGATGATAATTGGGCTCGAGCAGTTTCTTTTTCTACGCTAAGACGGTCCATGCCATCTTTCCATCCTAAGGTCTCCACCCTTATTATATCGACTTCCTCACGAAGCTTCCCAATCACCTCAAGCTTCTGCTGCAACTGTGAGATCGAAATATTAGCCACCGTTCCAGGATCGAGCCCATGGGTTTTTAAGATTATTATTACCTGCTCGGTCAGGTTGGTCTGGTCTTGATGAGCCTTGGACAACTCAACTCGGAGGTCTTTGATTTCTTCTTCCTTTTGCCAGAGATCGGCCTCGTACCAATGCAACTCAGCTCGGGACCGAGAACATGTTTCTTGATGAACCGTTATGGACTACGTAAGGAAGAAGAAAAGAAGTTAGAGAAGAATAGCAAATGTAAAAGTAATATCAACGAAGGGAGTTAAAGCTTACCCGATTCAGAGCTTGATGCTCTTCACAGAAAAGGCCTGACACATCACTAGGGCCAGCAATATCCTCGACCCACCATTTGTTGACTTCGGTGGGAAGCATCCTCGATCTATAACGATTCGTGGACTTTGCCCGAACCTTCCTTCGATATCTCCTCAGCCTGAGGTGAAGCTTTATAAATCACCATTGATTCAGCTGCACTTGGGGCATCGATAGGTTTCTTTACTCGGGCCACCAGCACAGACCTGTCGTTTTCTTCATCTTCTTCATCTTCATACCTTAGATACAAAACTGATTCCATGGTTAAAGGGATGGTATTCTTCCTTGGCTTACGAGCCATCCTCGTCTTCGGTTTTGGATCTTCAGAAGCAGAGGCCCTTTTTCGCTTATTATCCTTTACCGGTTTTGGGACAGAGGCCGAAGCCTCTTCCTCGACGTACGGGGGCCTCAAAACCGCATCTTTGCCCAAGCCTACATACAAGAAAATGGATTTAAGTGTATGGAGAGCGTCTCGTTCGATTTACCAAAGATACGAGAAAGATGCTTACCATGATTTTTGGCCTCCCATCGGCCCTTTGACAAATCACACCATGAGCGCTCGTCATATGTAGAGGTCGAAGCTAGATCCCGTACCCAGTTCTTGAGGTCAGGAACTGCACCGGGCATCCAAGGAACCGCTGCATCACAAAAGAGGGATATCAGTGAGAAAGGAATGAAGGGGCAAAACAGTAGGAGATAACAACAGAATTACACTTATGCTTCATGTTCCACTCCTCGGGGAAAGGCATCTTTTCAGATGGAATAAGGTCTGAAGTCTTCACTCGAACGAACCTGCCCATCCAGCCTCGATCCTTGTCCTCGTCTATGCTCGAGAACAGAGCCTTGGTAGCCCGGTGTTGAAGCTTTATTAACCCGCCTCGAAAAAGGCGAGGGCAGTACAATCGAATGAGATGTTCGAGGGTGAAAGGCATCCCCTCGATTTTGTTCACGAAGAAACGGATCAAAATAACGATCCGCCAAGAAGAATGATGGATTTGGCCTAGGGTTACTTGGTATTGACGGTAAAAATCAATAATAACAGGGTCGAGAGGACCTAACGTGAAAGGGTAAGTATACACGGTTAAAAACCTTTTCACGTGAGTGGTGATATCTTCTTCAAGAGATGGGATTACTATTTCTTTGTTCTTCCAATTGCAATCTTTTCTTATCTGTTCGAGGTACCCCTCGGTTATCGAACACATATACCTCGATACTGGCTCACATCGGCCAGGAACCGACGAGTCTTTGTTGACCTTAAAATCATAGGTAAGAACACATGCCTCAGGAACGCACTCCTCAGGCCGTGGCTCCCCCGGTATTTTGTCGGCGGCATACTGTGAAGAAGAAGCTTTTTCTTTTTCAGGAATGATTTTTTATGTTTTCGCCATTTTGGATTTAAGGATAAAAAATAGGAGGAGGTAACAAAGATTTGGTGTTTTCGAAGAAAGATTTTGCAGTAAAAAATCACAGATTGACAGATGAACTCAGAATAAGAACTTGAAAAATTTGGAGATTGAAGATGTAAAAGTGATAAATGATAAAAGGATGGGCTATTTATAGAGTGAGCAATGGCGGTTCAATATCAGCGGTGGCCGACCACCGTCTGACACGTATTAAATGCCTTGGTAAACTAAACCGACAGGACAGCTATCACGTACGTCATGGTCGGGCTCGATGCAAACGTCAGTGCATATCCAATCGAGATGTTGAGAAATCATATCGTTTCTTGCCACATTCTTCCCGAGAAATGAGGGGACTATCTGTATACGGTCGAAACTGACTTCGGCCTTCATACGACTGATCGAGATGAAATTATAATGGACGGAAGAAAGTCTTCATAATATCGAGATGAGATCTGAAGATGGCACAAACGAGCTTCTAATTTCAGGTACGGGTCAAAAATCGAGTTCAAAGTCATTATCGAGCTCGGGTCAGAATCGAACTATGATGAGATGTGATGGAATTGAGCTTAAGGGCCAGAGGCCAACCAATACCGAGCCCAAGTCATTACCGGACCCCGAGTTGGCATCGACCTCAAACCCGCATCGAGCTCTAAAACTGGAAACCGACCAATATAGACTAATACCGAGTCCGATCAAGATCGAGCTCATAGACAAGAGCCGTTACAACCGCACTAAGGGAGAGAATCTCGACGGGAATTAGGAAAAAGCTGATTTATCATGGGTTCCCCACTATGTATTTTTTATTATATCTAAAATAGGATCCCCCACTATAAAAGGGAAGGCTATATTTCTGTAAAGAGGCAGGTTTTTTGGCATACATTGTAACTTAGATATCATACACTCCCCTATTGAAAAATTGTCCTTTTTTTAGCCTCATAAGCTTGATTCATCTTGCTTAACCCATAAATCATCATCTTCTCAACTTTGCGTATTTTTCATTCTTTATAGTCAATATTTGACATTTTTATTTACTCTTGCGATTTGTGTCAAGTTACACCACATACCCTTAGAACTACGTACAAATTCAACTCTATCCATTTTTCGGGTAAACAGACCTCCGTAACTTGTAAGTTTCAAAACAAGCAGAGACCGGAGGCGTTAGTACTAGAAACTGAATTAAGAAGAAAATCACGAGGAGATTTGTTAGCAGCTAATAAAACAATCTATTTTGATGTTTCTAAATTTCCATTACTAGAGCAGTAGAACTTGTTTACAACACCTTTGCCATTACGCTATCACGAAATTAAATCAATATGATTGTTTTCCATTTTGGTAATAATTAAATCTATGATTGAATCAACCTATATTCCCTCACCCTCTCCATTATGTTCGTTGAATTTGTCCTTTTTCTTGTGTCAATCTCCAATTATGATCATTTTCTACTTTCTTTTTTCCCCAAATTTTCAATTAAATAGTATTTTTGTTAAACCAATCAAACTGAAACCCTCAAATTCTAATGAAAATTCAAACAACATATATATCATCATAAAATTTAAAGCCAAGACTTCTTGGAGAGACCATTACTCCATTTGTAATCTTCTTTATATCTCTCCAATTCTATCGAATGTCCCGAAAGGACGACTTCTTGGAGAGACGAAAGCTATAAAATTTGTTATTAATGTAAATTGTAACATGAATGGTAAACTAGTGAGTTAGTATCAGAAAAAGGGAAATTCATATTGTATAGCCGTCCTTTAAAATAATAGTCAAAAATATATATATATGTGTGTGTGTGAATTTTATGCATAATCAGTATATATTATTATAATTATTTTCAGTCGACCGACTAAATATGTTAAAAGACCCCAAAAAATAGTAGTTTCATTTTATTATTTCATCCCCGATGAAACTAACATACACTAGCTAGTAATTAAAACAATGAATAAAAAGCTGAAAAAATCACATGCATAGATTCTAGACCTCATAATTATTAGGTTAAGACTTCATAAAAAATAATGTTTTTTTTTCATTTTAAGAGGACAAGAAAAAGAGAAAAATGGGAAATTTCCATATAAATTGTGTAGAAGTTTTGTTTGAGCTGACGATGATCACGTGTGAAAGGGGCCCATATAAATTATAAGGATTTGGGTGTTTTATGGGAAATTTCTGATTCCCCCAACAATACAGCAGTGATATCCCAACAAATCCGAAACATTTTAAGCCGTTAATGGGTCCCAACCTCGTGCCTCCTAGTTTCTCCCCTTCTCTGGGTACGTGCATAATTTGTTAAATACCGAATTATCGTATCGAAATCGAAAATTTTGATATTTGGTATTCGATATTTTGATATTCGGTATGATATTTGGTTTAATTTTAAAAAAATTAATATTAGGTATAGTATTTGGTATTTTAAAATAAAATACCGAAATACTGATACTGTACCGAAATATATATTATATTGCACAATACACATATTATTATTTATAACATAAATATAAAAAATCTAAAATTTTGCTTTCCTTTATTCTCTAAATTCATCAATTAACTCTAAGCAAGTAACAAGACATTTTCTAATGATCAAATTTATTCTTTTATGTACAGTTTTCTCTCTCTGGGTTGACATTTGCTGGTTTTGGACAAAATTTTAGTCAACAAACGTTTTCAATTTTGTACTTTTGATTACTTTAATTAAGAATATTACAGTCTCTGACTCTACATACCAGTTAGTATTCAAACCGAAGTTACCGAACCGAATAAACCGAAAGGAGAAAAATCGAACCATACCGAATTTAATTAGGTACGGTATTGGTATAACATTTTAAGAAACCGAATATCGAAAATACCGAACCGAAATATCTAAATATCGTATCGTACCGTACCGACCCACGAACACCCCTATCTCCAAGTCTCTCTTGCACCAAAAATAAATAAATAATAATAATAATAATAATAATAATAATAATAATAATGATGATGATGATGATAATTTCACATCCAATTTATATTAAATTTATGAATGCAAGACACGTACTTTAAGTGATGTTTATGTATTACTTTAATTTGTAATTTTCAAAAATAACTTACGTGGTTTGATGTTAAACACCGAAACCACGTGATTTTTATAACTTTATTCGACTTCCTTGAGTATTCTTTGCCCTAGATCAGGATCGTGTGATGATGGATTTAGAGTTAGAAAAGACGAATTTTGAAGAATAAAGCTAGTCCAGGATAAAATAACTATTCTGCTTAACCTCGATTTGATTTTTTTTTTCTTTCTAAAATGGACTTATATGCTTAATGCAACATGTTTGGGTGTTTTCCTCTTCCTACACATAGAAAACCACAAAAATATTAAGGTTGATTGATGGGGAAAGCTACACACAGATGAATCTCAGAAACTATATGTAGGTACAGATGTACTACATTGTTTGTGGTTGTGGAGATCATTTACATTTAGTTCACCCTACAATTATTAACCCCCTTCTCTTACTATCAAGGAATCATTTAGTTCACCCTATAGTTTTTTACAACTCTCATAAAAAATTACACATTAGTGAAAATTTTTCAGCCAAAATTACACATTTCTCTAACTTATATTTCTATACTTACTAGTACTTGTAATTATTTTAAAGTGTTTTTCTTTTAATCATCTAATATGAGTTTATTGATCCAATTAATTCGAATTTGATGTAAGATCATTAAGGAAGTCATTCCTGCTACTCGAACTCGAAACCTTTAATAAAAGATGAAAGAAATTTTATTCACCCTGTTGCATTTTGAGTGTATATAGTTATATTACTTATATATTGAAGTCCTATTTTTGTATATCGCTTTTATTGGCATGGGAGGTTACAAAAAAATAAATAGACTATAGGGAGTAAAACAATAATTGATACGTACTTAGGCTGATGATTATATCTGATTTAGGTAGTCTAATTGCTTTTTTTTAATTTTCCAATCACTGCCCTATTACTCACTTATTGCCTCTATTGATTACAAAGTTAATACTAAGTGGAAGTAGGTTAGATTAGATCGATGCATAATCCTTTTCAGAATGTTTGATGACAGTTGACAAAAGAACATAACATGTTATCTTTCACTACATGTTCTTTCAACTTTTTGGCTTATCCTCTCTACTACTAAGCCAGAAAAAAAAAAGAAAAAAAATACACGTTCAATATCATCACTATTTAGTTACTCATCATAGATTTACAAATATAATAAAAAGATTAACTAATTATTTTAGACTCTTAAAAGATGTAAAACAAATGAGGTAAAGATTGAATTTTGTATGGCGATAAATCGGACGCAAAGAATGATCCTCATTAATGATATACTGCATCGCAAGCAGGAAAAACAAATAATCAAAGGATTTTAAGTAATATATAATAAAGATGTAAGGAATTTTTATAGTATTAGCTAGTACTCCCTATTATGTATCGGTTATATCAGGTTATTATTCTACTTTCAATATTATCATACCATGCTGGTATTGAAGAATTATTTATTATTGCATTTTAATTTAAATAAAAAATTAATTATACATATTATCAGTGCACATAATTCAAGCTCGTCGTAAAATTAGGAATCTTTTGAAATTTACAGCTTGTATAGATAATTGTTATGTATAGTTTCATAATGTATCATATATATATTTTATCGTATTGTATTATATCGATTTGATGTATGCAATGTTTGGATAGATTGTATTGTTTGTCATAGTCTCATGATGTTATATAACAATAATATCAAGAATAAACTAGCAATATTATAAATAAAAAGTAAGGTACGAGGTAGAATTATTATATAAAAAGTAAGGTAAAGGATATAATATGATTATTTAATAATAAAAAGGGCAAGCTGAGAGTGGGGAAATGGCACGACCACGTTAAATCGGTCATTCTATAAAGTGACACTTCCATCGTTACGTAACAACAAATTTAATGATACGATACAATAAAATTTAAGTAATAATTAAAATAAATATTATATTTAAAATAACATTATAATACGATACAATACAACAAATAACGACCGTCCAAATTAGTTGTTAGAAAGCATAGGCCGCCAATAGTAAGCAAAGTAAAATAAGAGGAGTCCAATTGCAAAAGATGAAGATTTCTCAAGATTGAGAGTGCTGAAATTATGGTGGAAGTAACCATAAATACACAGAACCTAGTCTCTTATTCTTAACCGTTCATTCATATTTACACGTCCCTGATTGCTTCTCAATCTTTCTCACGTGTATGCCACATCCCCTTGTCCTTTTATTTATTACTAAAAAACACACAACCCCCTCCCCCAATCTCCCCCAACCCCCTCCCACCCCTTACAAAACTGTTCTCCTTTTTCATGAAAAGAAAACAGCATTCACTCTTCAATCTCTCTCTTCACTTTTCCAAGAAAAGAACTCTTCAACATCAAGTCTTTGCCTTTGTGTTTTTCCTCTTTGACAGTTTTCTTACATCTCTCTTTCTTTATTTCATGTCTCTTTTTTTCCCTCTTTAGAAGTTTGAAACCAAAGGCCAAACAAAACTTTAAGAGGGGCTCTAATTTGCATGGCAATCATTTACTACTACTTATATATCATATTATTCCTTAGTATCTTCAAATTACACTAAAGTTTAAAGTTGTACCTTCTAAATTCTAATACCTCCTACCTTTTTTTCTCTTTTCTTGGATCTTCTTCTTCTTCAACTTCTTCATTTCTTCTCTCTTTTTGACTGATAAAGTTCTTAATTTTCCATTCCCAAGAAAATATTCAAGAGACATATAGTAGTTCAAAGTACAAAAGGGAACAAATTTGCCAACTTGATGAAGGTATATTTACACCTTTAGATCTATAAAAATATTCTCCCCCATCCCAACAAAGTCCTTTTTTTTGGGCTTTGATTCAAAAACTAGGTGCCAATATCATTCATTAAATTATTATTTTTTGGTTACATTTGTACTGCTATAACTTATTGTTAGTGGGGATATTTTTTTTTGGCCAAAAAAAAATGCTTAGGCAAAATTTGTATGGAGATGGAAGAAGCGGAGGAAAATGCAACAATAAGGTGAGAAAAAGGGGAGGATCAACATCAAGTTCATCTTCATTAATACAAAGCTATAGATTAAAAAGGGCAATATTAGTTGGGAAAAAAGGAGGGTCAAGTACACCAGTACCAATGTGGAAAATGAATAATTCAAGATCACCATCATTACAAAATGATAGTAATTGTAAGTCATTCAAGATTCTACAGCAGCAGCAAACAACAGCAGCAAAAGTTATTGGTTCTGAAAAAGGGAAAGAAATACTGTCAGTTTCAGCAAGAAAACTTGGTGCTACTTTATGGGAAATTAATGGTGTTCTTACACCTAATAAAAAGGAAGAGGAGAATTTTGATGGAGTTGAAAGGGTTGTTAAGTCATCTTCCAAATTTGATTCTGTTGCTTTGCAATTATCTCATAGTCCTGTTTCTGAGGTGGGGTTCTAATTTTCTTGAAAAAAATGGCTTCTTTCTTTTAGTCATTTCTAGGGGAATTTTTTTTTATGTGTATGAGTTTTGCAGATTTTTTAATGTTTATAAAATTGATGGTGAATTTTGGCAGAGAATGGAGAGATCTAAAGTGGGAAGTCATAGAAGAAGAACTTCAATTGGTTCTCAGAAACTTGTGCAGACTGATTCCTCTCTCCAAAATGGTTGCTCAATTGAGGTACCATTTTACTGTATTATTGTTATTAATAAAATAATCTATTTTAGTTGGATACACTGTTTTGACTTGGTTTTATATGGCAGTAACTTAAAAGTATTTTGGATAATTCTACTCTTGTTTTCTTTTCTTTTTCTTGGAGGGGGAGTTACTGTTATTTGCTGCTGCAATTAACTGAGATTAAGTTCTAGTCATGTTACTACATTTATTTAAGGTCTATTAGTTTTGTCGGTACTTTTGAGTAGAGAGTTTATCGGAAACTTTCTTTCTATCTTTATAAGTTAAGGGTAAGGTCTGCGTACACAATATTCTCCTCAAACCTTGTGTGATTTCACTGGATTTATTGTTGTTGTACTTATAGTTTTGTCAATCGGTTTTTAGTTTTTTTTTTTTTTTTTTTTTTTTACTTTTCGTAATATGGATAGAGATGAACTTAAATGAAGCACTCTGAGGATCCACATAGTCAAATCCTAACTTGTTTAGAGTTGAGGCGCAATAATTGTTGTTGCTATCATAGATTTTTCCTTTTCCAAAAATCTGAAAGTAAAAACAGAACAGTGTCTAATCCCTACCCTACCCTTTGAAAGAGCTAAGGTAAGAAAGAGCCAATCAAAATTTTATCATAATGAATGACATAAATGGCATTTGGATATGTCCCTTGGCCTCTTCAAAATTTTATTTTAGGAAATGGACAAATGTTTCATTATCCTTGAAAGGGACCAATAATGTAAGTTGGTCCTGTTTCAGGTACCATCAGATTCAACATGTCATATGTTTGTTTTCCAACATTGAATTGATATAGTAGGTTGTAAACTTTAGTTTGTCATAGGCTATTTGTTTTCTACATCTGCAAAATGGTACTAATATATAGTCATAAAAATATCCTTGTTTTAGGCTAACCTTAAGTTTTTGCCCTCCATTTTCTGGTGCTTTTCATTAGCTACTCTGCTTCAAATATTTACTTTATCTGGCCGGTATACATACATTATACATCTGCAGGCTATGCAGGTTGATCAGACACAACAAAATCATGCACAGACTGTAAACAGACATCGGTTAAAGGATGTAAGGAATGGCCTCTCCGCGTCTAAGGAGTTGCTGAAAGTTTTGAATCGCGTATGGGGCCTTAACGAGCATCAATCAATGTGCTTATCTCTTTTCTCGGCTATAAAAGCTGAGCTTGATCGGGCATGTATTCAGGTGACTAAACTAATTCACGAACAAAGATATAACAACGGTGAAGTTGATGTCCTCTTGAAGCAATTTGAAGAAGAAAAGGCGGCTTGGAAGTTAAAAGAGCATGACAAGATTCACACTGCCATTACATCTATAGCAAAGGAGCTCAAGATAGAGAAGAAGCTGAGGAAGCAAACCGAGAGACTAAACAAGAAGCTCGGTAAGGAATTGGCTGATACGAAAAATTCTCTGTCAAAGGCTGTCAAAGAGCTTGAAGGCGAAAAGAGGGCACGAGAGATATTGGAGCAAGTATGCGATGAGTTAGCTAGAGGTATTGGAGAAGATAGAGCTGAGGTGGAAGAATTGAAGAGACAATCAGCTAAAGTTCGCGAGGAAGTTGAGAAGGAAAGGGAAATGCTTCAACTAGCTGATGTTTTACGCGAGGAAAGAGTTCAAATGAAGCTATCAGAAGCCAAGTATCAATTCGAGGAGAAAAATGCAGTTGTCGATAAGCTAAGGAATGAGCTCGAGGCTTATCTGAGATCCAAAAAGGGACAACAACAAGGCGGTGATGACTCTCCTAATTATGAAAGAATCAAGGAACTCGAAAAGCATTTGAGGGAAACACTTCCAACCACATGTTATTACCAAGATAAAGAGAAGGAAAATGCGAAAGTACTAAGTAAAGAAGACGATGAAGAAGAAGAGGATGATGACGACGATGATGATGATTCAGCTGATAGTGATCTACATTCAATTGAATTAAACATGGATGATAACACAAAAAGCTATCAATGGGGAAGTACTCTTCAGAATGATCCTAAGAGATTTTCGGTTTCTGACAAAAGCAAAGGGAGGAGGTCCATTTCTGAGAAATTTCCAACACAAAGTATTTCCATAGAGAGGGAAACTTCAGATGGAATAGAATGGGAATTCACCGCGGGAGGGAAAGAGAACGTGGACACGTTCGAGCAGGAGAGGTCCAACGTTCTTGAAAATGGAGGGATTTTCGAGTTCTCTTCTCAAGTTTGGAAAAAAGAATGTGAAGATGAGATAGAGAGGTACAAAATGATCAAGGATCTTCGTGACCATATCGTGTCTTCTACTTCGAGGAAAACACCAACTCAAGGCTTTTCGAGTCCAACTAAGAATTGGAGCCAACAGAATTTGCCTTCCAATGATGCTGAAAGAGTGATCAATGAGGCTTTTGCTGTATTGCAGGGAGCTAATTGAAGAAACGCTAGAGTTTATTGGCCTTTAAGTCACTCTCCTTCTGCAGTTTGATAGTACATTGTTTACATAATTACATGAAAATATTTTCTGCTGTTTTTGTCTGAAACCTATAGCTAAACATCCAATCTCATTACAATTTTGTGGTTTGCCCCTTTGTATGACATAAAACTGTACAAATTTTTGCTACTCTTCTTTTGGTTATAGAGATGCCATAAGTATATTACTATCTTGTGAACAATTTTCATCTTTAATACTATGATTTTTTCATCTTTAGTCTCTTTTATCAACATGCTCATTTATCCTCTTGGTTTTGAGTTAGATATCTATATCTATTTTTTTGTGTTTGCCTCAATGTTTTGGTTTATTGAAGGATCCGACATGCTGCCGGCAGCATTTAAAAAAATCCGAGCAACATAGCCAAACATAGCCAATGCGTGATGTGTAGGGTGAGCGTCATGTCTTCGAATCCTCCTATGAACAAAAGACTAGTGTAGAAACTGGCTATAAGTTCAGCCGAACCCAGTAACTTTTGCTCAAATAGTGCATTTGTATTAAAAATTTATTAAATTTGTACACTTACTAAACTTAGAACCAGGTATAACTATTCAAAAAGTCATCGTATTAAGATCCAAAACTCATAAATTTAAAATTCTGGCTCCGACGTTATGCTATGCCAACCCTATTTGAACCGTCCAAGGTTAGCCCTCGAGAATTTCTAGCTCGTTACTAAAATAATTTTGAAATCTCACCAAATGAAGAGACAAAATCTTCTTTACTGAAATCATAACTAAAAACCCCATTCTTAGATTGTAGCAATCTCACCATGTGCTCAAGCTATTATTAAAATCATTAATCTAAAAAGCACCTCCGAAAAGACCATATTACTAACTAATTTCATATTTAAAATGTTAACTAATCTTGGTTGAGGTTTAAATATAGTGTAACTGAATATTAATTATTACTGTCCCAATAATTTCTACTTTATTTTGTTGACTATGAGGAATATGTAGAATTCAAGATGGATTTATGAGGAATAAAGGCATGTGATGTATTGTGTTATAGAGCTGGCAAAACCACTATCCTATTGATGAAAAATAGAAATAAATAAAAAGAGAAGATGGCAATGATTTTTTTTGGTACACTAAAATGAAACAAAAAAGAAAGAAAAATATTTTTATTTTTATTCTTTTCATCACCGTTTTCTCTAGTTGGCATTGACCAACCAAACAACTGATCAAAATTGTCTTTTATTTTTTCAAAATTGTCTTTTAACTAGATTATCTGCCTTTAAAATATCATCTTCAGATATAATATGGAACCCTTCAAACACTAAAATAGTCAAATACTGCCATATATTATATCCAGAATTGGTTAAACCACCGTCCATAGTTACAAAATAAGACTCAACTCTAAGGAAAAATAATATGATAAAAATATTAAACTCAATGGTATTAGTATTAACATAATATTGTACAAAAAAAACAAGTAGATTTAAAACAAAAAATGCAGATCATTATTCAAGGAATACACCAATTAAAATGACTTGTTTCTCGATCGGGTGGCAGCTAGGGTTGATGTATTAATATTTCGATGGCAATTATAATGACTTTGTCTTGTATTATTTAGACCAAATGACTTTGATCATTGTCAAGGTCCAGTTGTAATGCATTGCTCATTGATTTCAAGATTCAACTAATAATAATTCACAAATTAAATGATAAGATTTAAAAATGCCTTTATTTAATTCCATGGAACGGTTGCTTGCACACTATATTATATTATATTAATTTCACTTCTTTCTCGTTAAGTTGTTTTAATTCATAGAATGATTGTCATGTGCGTACATCATTTCTAATAATTCATTGCTTTTATTCTAAATTTATTTATTAGATTTCTGTAGCCAAAGTAAGCAAAACATTTATTTTATTGCATGGTATGGACCAAAATGTCGAACTTCCGTGGCCAGAAAAGGACAAAAACAGAAACATATTTCGATGTATATGTCTCATGTTTGTCTTAGCTTTACTTCAACTGAACGCAATTTGCCAAATCAATTGTATCCCAATTAAGTATATTAAAATCTTTAAATGTACTTGATGTTTTCGAATTTAACTTTACTAATCGTAAATAAAGTTTAGAATATGTATTACGTACGTAACTATTGTCAAGTGATACATTTGTACGGAAGATACATATTTCGTAATAATATATTTTTTTGGTTTTTTTACCCTGTGTGTGTGTTCGGTGGCCTCTTTGGGGCACTGACAAATCACGATTCTCACCGCATAAAGCTCATTAAAGGAGGGATCATTCACACTAGGATTTTTTTCACTCTCAAAGGTTGTACCATGTCTAGTATTAATATGCCTCTTAAATTATTTTGCTTCTATTAAGCCCTCAATAAAAATGCATAGTAGCACTAGGTGGACCGTCTATCCGCCCTTGGTCTGCTAGATTCAGTTATGTGTTCTCGAAATCTATGTTCACCAGATAAATTTGTAAAGAGAGAGATATTTGATTTTTTTCTCTTGTAACTAAGTAATACAATAAAACCTCATCTTATTCAATCTTACTAGCATCTCATAGTGCTAATGCTCAAATCTCTATAAAGTTCAAGCAATTTTTCTAGGCCATGATACTGTAATTTACTTCACGTTTTTTGCGTGCGACTCTTTCTCGGACCCTGCGTCAATATGAAATTCTTTGTTTACCGGACTACCGACACTATTATGGTTTTGGTAGCTAAAACTTTTGTTAGTGAAAGTGATAGAACACCACTGAAGTTTGGTTGATTCATTTTCTTTTACCAATGTTCTGCCAGCCATTTGGACCGTTAGACCAATTCTAATACTATAAATATTTTTAGAAGATTTTCTCAGTTTCAATTCACTGTAGTAAGAAATTGACAGTACATGCAATTAGACAATCAGAAGGACTTCTTTTAATTGGGCCCCTTAGATTTTAATTTTTAAGGACTTGCTAGAGAAATGAGTAGCAAAATAGGCAGAATAGGTGTAATTGACACTTTATTTTTCTTGGTAGTTGACACTTGACTTGACAGTGTGTAAAGTTAAAAAGAGAAATTTGAAGGTTAACTGGTAGGGGCCTGCCTGAATAATTCATGTGATATTCTTGCCTTTTGCACTGTCAATTCCCTGTTTAAAATGCAATCTAGAATCTTCACTAGTCGGCGAGTTGTGGAAATTATCCTAGTAATATAAAAATCTTTACAATGTATATAACTTTAGTTCATAACTTCATATAAATAAGAAAGCTCGAAATTACACATTTTATACAGAGGATAGAATGAGATGTATAAAGCTTTGTGTTGGGTTCAACTAACCAAAAAATACTCTTTAACATGTGTAATAGTGTCCGTTTAGGGCCAAGCCCGCATGATTTTGGTCTCACGTCATTAAGAGATTTTTACACTTTATATGTAGACTCCCAATTTTTTCAGCTACCAATATGAGACTTTGTTCGGACACTCAACAATCTCCCCCTCAAACTAAGTTCTACATGGCCCACTATCATGATCCACGGGTCTCCCACTAACTGAGTTCCACGTGGCCCTTGTCACAATTTACGGGTCAATTTCCAATCGTCAGAATATTTAAGGCAACCGAAGCCCGCAACTAGCTTCTTGTGTATGAGCCCCGCATCTGATACCAGTTGTTGGGCTCAACCAGTACAAAGATACTCTTAATATGATGTGATATTATATGCTTAGGACCAAACCCGCACGGTTTTCCCTAAAAGACCTCACAACATGTTAAGAGTTTATTTAGTATGTTTTAGGAAAAATGATATTGTATAGCCGCTCTCAAAATAATAGCCGAATATATATATATATATATATATATATATATATATATATATTATGTATGTTATATCCACAGACCCCAGTAGTGGAATTTTACTGGATCATTATTGTTGTTGTCTGTATGTTATATACAAAAATTATACAAATTTTATATACTTTTTCGGCTATAAAATGTAAATAATTTTTTGCGCGGGCTAAAAGTGAAAAAAAACCTATGTTTTAGCTCAACAATCTTAATTATACAAATTTTATATATTTTTTCGACTATAAAAGATAAATATCTTTTTTGCACGGTTTAAAAGTGAAAAGCCCCCTATATTTTAGCTCAACAATTTTAACGGTATGTGGCCTTTTAGGAAAATCGTTGAGGCATGACCCAAATAGGATAATATCGCATCATATTGAGAGTATCTTTGTTGGTCAAGCCCAACACCTTATTTATTTGTTACAAGACTGTTTTCTTCCATTTGCTTCTATTTAGTAGTTTAATTTTCTTCCCACTCTACTCCCATCCACCAATCTCAACAAGAAACAAGTGATACACTAAATAATAGTTGTCACAAGATTAATGCTATAGCTGTACTCCGTGGACTTAAAATTGTAGTCACGTAGCACTAAAAAGAAAATTGAGAAAAGTATAATTTCTATCCCAACACCTTATTGTCTCGTGCAGACAATCCCAAAAGGTATTGGGAGTCTGATGGGTTCTTACTTTTTTATTATTATTATTTATAATCTAGAAGAAACTCCATGGATAATGGACCACTTTCACTCTTAATTTGTCAAATCCCAAATAAGAGGAGATTTCCTCGTTTACTTTCCTCTGGGGTATTTCTTTTATACTTTCCCTTGATTTCCTTTTCCTAGTTGCCAAACAAAGCATAAGCATAACTGACAGTACTAAAATTGTTTACTAAGTAACATTTTGTTATCATAACATATGATTAATTTCTAAATTAATTCAAACTATTATCTCTAAGCTTTATGAATGTAGAGAAACCAGCTAATGAATCAGGAATCAAGAGCATGACAGACAACAAGCTGGATTTGAATATCAACATGTTTCTCGTATTTAGAGGAGATTTGAATGTACATGGCATACAAAATAAAGGACTAGTATACAACCTTTGCAAATAGGCAGCAATTTTTCACCTCAAACATATAGATTTGACTCTTGTTATTTGGGCTTAACTAGGTCTAGAAGTGAAACTAACAGCGCTCACCGGCTGATCCCTCACGATCAAGCTAAGAACTTCAGGTCTTGCATCGCGCCCAACCACATCAAAATCAAACTTGGCTCGAGCTATTTCTCCAAGATCTGTTCAAACTGATAGTTAATAAAGGCTGGAGTATGTTAATATGTGTGCTAGTGAGTGGCGACAAAGAGCTTCTTAAGAGCAGGAGTAGGGGGAGAAATGGAATATATAATAATGCATGTAAAAAGATTATGAAGTAGGCTCGACCACTTGGGCTGGGGCACCCCTCCGAAGTGCAATGGAGGTCACTTACCTCGACTACGGGCCTTCTTGATCACCCATCGACCCCATCCAAGAAAATATGTTTATATAATAATGCAAGTCAATCACGCGTGAGTCATGTTGAATGAATTCAGCCACGGATACACATAGATACAGGTGTGTAAAAGTAATCTGTACAGGTACATGCAGTTTGGTAATTTTTAGCGTGCTTTAAAGAATCCATACAAAGTATAAACAAACATGTCACACCTGTTCAATACAGGTATGTTAATGTCAAGACAAATGAAATTTTTTTATTTTCATTTATCGTTTTGAATATGGAAACCGGAGTATAATTGCAGTCATCTGCACTTGGTTGTCCGAGTAAATATACATAGAAAGAGTACCAAATGCAGATTACACATCCTGTCTGACGTAGACCAAGCTTTAGAGACCACAAAATAGTCAAATTGACAGGATTAATTAGAGTGATCATCATAAAGATATTGTTGCAAGAGCTCAGAGATCTAAATGCACAACAAGAAGCAATGTGTCGGGGCATAACCATTATGCATACTGGGGCATACACATGTATATCTAAGATACATTTACCTCATAGTCTCACAATGAAGAAACATTTCATCCACAACCAATGTTATTAAGCAGAGAAACTCGTGAGAAGCATATACATGCTACGTGGAGAAGTAAGTTGGCATAGGCTTGGTGACAAGTAAAACAAACACCAATCCTGTTTTCATTCTTCACTTCTTCTTTTTTCCAGGACGAGAAGACTTCTTTTTTGTTTTCCTTTTTTCTACTTTAACAAAGGATCTGAGCAAATCACTTTTCAACAGCTGATGTGTGACAATTCCATGCGTGGCACATAATTTCAATTAGAGAATGCAAAATAAGACAGCTCACTAACGTACCTAGATTAGCAAAGACAAATCCCTCCATTCCATTGAGTGGTCCGGCCAGCACATCCCCTGATGGCGATATAATTACACTACCACCATCACAAACAATGGAATCCGGTGTAAGATCTTCTTCTGTGCCGGAAAAAACATATTCTGATGCAGGTGGATAATCTTTCCTCCGACAACACTGATGGGCCGATAAAACAAAGCAACCACCCTCCAATGCAATGTGCGTCATAGATGCCAGCCACACATTCCTATCATCAGCTGTCGGTGCACAATATATTTCAATGCCTGTCAACACAAAAGAGCTTAGAAATTCTGTGGAAGTTCAATTAGGAGCATATTCATTTCAAGAAATGAAGTAATTTATGAATAAAATGTACCAAGAGGGTACTCTAGAAAGTACAAAAGTTCAAGACTTTTTCTTCACTACATATCAAGAGAGTCTAACAAGTCCATAATTTCTGTCAAGTTGATTACAAAATTTCCTAACGCCAGAAATACAGATTTTGTATACATATATGTTTTACAAAAGAAACAAGCTCTTTTTTCCCTTCAGCTGACTGTAGCTTCTGCAAAAGGAGACCTACTTTTCAATTTCCCAATCATTAAAGTTCCTTGTAAACTTAACACTTCATCCAAATCTGGAGATGGTCTTTATTTAAAACCACAGTAAACAGATTTGGGAACTGATCTTTCAGCAACCCTTCATCTGAACACTTGTCAGTCCACAACTTAATCCTTCTATCATTGCCCAATTTTAACCTGATATTGTTCTTAAAATCACCACAAATATTCCTATATGAACATCCACTAGCAGTTCTGGGACATCTCATGTAAAATCCATTTCTCAAACAAGTGTTATACAACAGTGATATAAACCAAATAATCACATTCCCAGTAATGCTATTTAAAATACAACTCCTCACCCCCCCACCCCCACCCCGGGCCGCAAAAAGGTCAAGATTAGTGGCTCGATACATCTCGTAGTTACACTATTAATTATCAAACTTTCTATTCTTACTCAAGTTGAATCAAAAGGCCATATTTTTGTGACCGAGAATATCCACTATTTCAGCTTGGAAACTCTGAGGATAATGGGTCCATTCCTCTACCTTTCACTTAAATACCAAACTTGGTGCAACAACTAGGTTCCAAACTTGTGACGTGTACCTGCCACACATACCACACTGTACTACCTTATCCATTGAACCGAAGCCCAAAGGGCTCAAAACAGGTCATTAAATGAGGACAATCGTTCCAGAAGGCATATCTACAAAAGTTATGATGTATCATTCTACCTGTGGACAGAGATTGAAATCCAGCTTCATAAGCCAAAGCATAAGATAAGTATTTAGACATTAGAATAGAATTGCTTTACCACCCTACAATAGGTCTTGCAGAATTCCCCTATAATGTATCCAGTAATTCATAAGTTTGAAGACATTATAATCAGAAATTACTGCAGCATGAATAAGCACAGTGAATTATGGATGAAAATTTATGCCAGAACTCTATTACAAGAAGCTGCATCGATATCTGATCACACCAGAACTTCGAAGCCATACGGGTTCATTACTTTAATAGCACCAAAGGAAGCAACCGCTTTCATAGATAAATTTTATCACCAAATGCAAGGAACTTAAAGACAACACAGAGAAAGGATAGGTTATTCCCAATTCAAAGTGTCCCTAAATGCTATGATACTCGAAGTTGTAGGAACAGAAGAACCTAAGAGATTAGCAGCAAATGTCAGACCTTTAGCAAACATCGCGGTCCTTAGAAGTGGCATTCTGTTCTCCCAACATATTGCAGCACCTATTTTTCCAAGTGGAGTGTCATAAACTGGAATTGTTGATCCATCCCCAGAACCCCAGATAACTCGCTCCAATCCCGTTGGCATTATCTTCCGATGCTTCCCAAGGTAGCAACCTTGAGAGTTGAAGAAAAGAACTGTGCTATATAGTATATGTCCATCTCTCTCAATAACACCTATCACCACATACACCTTGTATTTTCCAGCAGCTGCTGCCAGACGATCAACCTCAGGACCTGTAACAAATAGATGTAAGAGAGAAAGACAGAGGGACTGAGGGGGAGATAAGGGAAAGGATGGGAAGCTTTTGCAGGGACACGGACAAACAAACAGTACACATATGTTTAGTGAAATGTAAAAGACGTAGAATTTTTTTACGATGAGCTATATTAGCCAAGAAGTCAAGAATGAGAATTGCAATTTCATAACATGCTTGTTGATTCTCTTTATCCCAAATAAACAATTTTTAATGTGATCTGAATTTACTAGCTAAGGTCCTTTCTCCTTGTGCTGAATCTTAATATTGAATGAATACTTACAATTTTCCTCTAACCAAAAGGGCAGCCCGGTGCACAAGGCATCCCACATTTACGTAGGATCGAGGAAGGGCTACACCAAAAGGGGTGTGATTTAGACAGTCTACCCTAATGCAAGTATTAGTGGCTGCTTTCACGGCTCGAATCCTTGACCTATAGGTCACACAAAGACAAATTTACCGTTGCTCCAAAGCTCCCCTTCAATTTTCCTCTAACCACAATTAACTAGAAAATGGAACTAAGTTATACTATTAAAAGATAATTTATAACTTAAAATCCTAGGAATGTGTCGCGAAATGACTGTATCATCTTCATGTATATGTTCATTCCTTTGTAAGTACTCCAGTTAGATATATTCGTTTGAATTTGAAATACAGAAATCACCACTAGTGAAAAAATTCATGGTGTTTATTTCATGGTAGAGAGTTAATTGGTCAGGAAATCAAAGAGTTTCATACCTGGCACATCAATCGCAGAAGCATTATATTTTCGAAAATCTTCCTTCCCCTTGTTTGTTTGATTCCCAATTGAGATACCAAAAGTTGATCCACGTGGATAACCACCAATAAATGCTTCAGGAAACACCACCAGCTGAGCGCCATGACGAGCCGCGTGAAAGAGCAGCATCTCAGCCTTATCTGCAAAAATGCTAAGCAATAACTTCCCCACTTCAAGAGTTTAACAAAACCAGAAAACTTCTAGATGAAATACTAGCTCCCTAAATGCAGAAGGCACCAAACAGAATTTCAGGAACAAAACTCGATGTCTTTGCCTCCTTGCTGTTCCATGCACTAGAACAAAACCTTTGCTTTTCATGTGCAAAATACAGAGAGTGAAGAAGGCAAAAATTTATAATTTGACTTGGCTGACCAAGACATGATTGATTGAGGATAGGCACACTCTCCTAACAACATTCTAACTTTGTACTGTCATACTTTTCCCTGATAGCAACTATTAAATAATATGTAGTTCAACCTTGCATTATAATGGATCAGCTCACAGACTCTAGTCATAAACAATTAGGTATATTTGATCCTAAATCAAGAGAACCACATGGTAAAGCAAAAAATAGTTGAATATAATTGAACTTTTGAAGGAGAACAAATGAAAGTAAAGCACCGTTAACTGGAAAACTTTGAAAGAAAGATGACACGAACACCCAAGTCAGAAGCTCTTTTCTTTGATTAAGGATACACATTTAATAGGACATAATGGAAATCTTCAAATCCTTACACTAAATTTTTGAACTCCTGCTCCATTCTTTTTTCCTTTCCCATATTGAAGGTGAGAAAAACACTGTCAGATCTCATCCAAGTTTCCTACAGCTTTTTTTGCGGCTAGTGTGTCCAATGATTAAGGTGCATACAGATGCAAGGAGCTGAGACTGCAGGGGAGAACTTTTACCAGATATTGAAGACACGCATGCTTCGGAAGTAATATTCTATGTATTAAAACGATTTATAAGCAAGTTGCTGAATAGGTCCTCATGGCCTTTGTGACCCCTTGCCTTAATTGAATAGATGACGTATCTACCATCAGGATCACAACCATATCTTACCCTACAACCTTGGCATCTCCCATCACTTTATCAGAAGGAAAATTTTCAGTTGCTCTTACCTGCAGTATCATCCACTGAGAAGGGAAGATCATGGTGCCAAGTGCTCTTCCTTACATACAATTCCTCTTCTTCTTTTTTCCAGGGGATCATGATGTTTTCAACGTTGCGATATTCCATTTTTATTTTTCACAGAGATGATAGCATCATTTCTATATGTCATTCTGTTGGTGCACACAGGTGAATGGATAATGGTGAAGATGAATTGGAAAAGGTCAGAACAAAGATTGAAAACCATAAACTAAAACACATATTAAACTTTGTCGCTTCATTTGGTTAAAGATTCGTTCTGAATTTTTTTTTTGGTTCAACTGTATGTTATTCTGTACCAGCAATTTGGCAGTGGCAAGTTAGGTTTTAGGAGGGGGATGAGAAAGTCCTGATGTTAGTCACTGTTAGTTTACAGCATGTATATAGTGTACCATTGTCCCACATTGGTAGAAGAGTAGTATGTCCTTGTATAGTATAGCTATAAATAAGGACCTCTTGTATTGTATTGTTCATCTAATATCAATAATATATTTTCTCCCGTGCTTTCTCACATGGTATCAGAGCAATTGTGAGAGACTTATCGCTGTGCATAAATTCCAGGGATTCCGGGAAAGAGAAATCGATGTGCATAAATTCCAGCGATTCCGGGAAAGAGAAATCAGTACTTTTTTAAGGCTGTTTTCTATCTGCTTCATTTCTGTCAGTGTTGTGCAAAATCCAACACTACCACGAGAGTCGTCACTGTCCGGCGACCAAACCCCAGTGAAAAACTCCGGCAGCAGCCTCCTCACGCGCCTCCACGCGCCGGCGCGTACGACCACTTCCGGCCATTTTTTGAAAATCTTCCTTCAGAATAGTTGGGTCGCCTGGTAATTCTGATCCTACCCCTACTGTTTTCATTTCATTCCAAAAACTTTGAGTTTTTTCCGGCAGATACAGTACTATTCCGACAGCTACAGTAGATTCCGGCAGCTACAGTATTTCAGTATTCTGTTTCTGTGTTTCCGTACACTGTTTCAGTGGATTACAGTTGATTCTTTCTCCTATTTGGTAATAATTTGCAACAATGTCTTTGGGATTTGATGCTTTTGGGTCTAGAAACATGAGTTCTGGAAGCTCTAGTGCTATTATTACCTCGGAACCTTTAATGGGAGGTTCAAACTACTTAGCTTGGGCTTCATCTGTCGAGTTATGATGTAGAGGTCAAGGTGTTCAAGATCATCTAATCAAACAGTCTAGCGATGGAGATGAAAAGGCAATAGCACTTTGGGCAAAAATCGATGCTCAGTTATGTAGCATCTTGTGGCGATCTATTGATTCCAAGTTGATGCCCTTGTTTCGTCCATTCCAGACATGTTATTTGGTTTGGGCAAAGGCACGGACCTTATACACTAATGACATATCTCGCTTCTATGATGTGATATCACGGATGACAAACTTAAAGAAGCAGGAATTGGATATGTCTACTTACTTGGGTCAAGTACAGGCAGTCATGGAGGAATTTGAGAAGTTGATGCCAGTTTCTGCTAGTGTGGAAAAACAACAAGAGCAGCGACAAAAGATGTTTCTCGTTCTTATCCTCGCTGGACTTCCTAATGATCTTGATTCAGTACGCGACCAGATTTTGGCTAGTCCGTCTGTCCCTACAGTTGATGAATTATTCTCTCGATTACTCCGCCTTGCTGCAACACCAAGTCCACCAGTGATCTCATCACAGATACTTGATTCCTCTGTTCTTGCATCTCAGACAATGGATGTTCGGGCATCTCAAACTATGGAGCATAGACGAGGAGGAGGTCGTTTTGGAAGATCTAGACCCAAGTGTTCTTATTGTCACAAACTTGGACACACTCGTGAAATGTGTTATTCTCTACATGGTCGTCCACCCAAAAATGCTTACATTGCTCAGACCGAGACTCCAGGTAACCAAGGATTTTCTTTATCTAAAGAAGAATATAATGAGCTCCTTCAGTATCGAGCAAGTAAGCAGACATCTCCACAAGTAGCCTCAGTTGCTCAGACTTATACTTCTGTTACTGGTAATTCTTTTGCTTGTGTTTCCCAGTCTAGCACTCTTGGCCCATGGGTCATGGACTCCGGCGCTTCTGATCACATCTCTGGTAATATATCACTTTTGTCAAATATTGTATATTCACAGTCTCTTCCCACTGTTACTTTAGCCAATGGATGTCAAACTAAGGCAAAAGGAGTTGGACAAGCTAATCCCTTGTCTTCTATCACCCTAGATTCCGTTCTTTATGTCCCTGGCTGTCCTTTTAGTCTTGCATCTGTTAGTCGTTTGACTCGTGCCCTCCATTGTGGTATATATTTTATTGACGATTCTTTTATTATGCAGGACCGCAGTACGGGACAGACAATTAGTACAGGACGTGAATCAGAAGGCCTTTACTACCTTAGCTCACTCAGTCCTTCCACAACATGTCTAGTTACAGATCCTCCAGATCTAATCCACAGACGTTTAGGACATCCGAGTTTATCCAAACTTCAGAAGATGGTGCCTAGTTTATCTAGTTTGTCTATATTAGATTGTGAGTCGTGTCAACTTGGGAAACATACCCGAGCCTCTTTTTTGCGTAGTGTTGAGAGTCATGCAGAGTCTGTCTTCTCCTTAGTTCATTCTGATATATGGGGCCCTAGTAGAGTCAGTTCATCCTTGGGATTTCGTTATTTTGTCAGTTTCATTGATGATTATTCAAGATGTACTTTGCTTTTCTTAATGAAAAATCGTTCTGAGTTATTTTCTATATTCCAGAGTTTCTGTGCTGAAATCAAAAATCAATTTGGTGTTTCTATTCACATTTTTCGCAGTGATAATGCCTTAGAATATTTATCTTCTCAATTTCAGCAGTTTATGACTTCTCAGGAAATTATTCATCAGACATCTTGTCCTTATACCCCTCAGCAAAATGGGGTTGCTGAGAGAAAGAATAGGCACCTTATTGAGACTGCTCGCACACTTCTAATTGAATCTCGTGTTCCATTGCGTTTTTGGGGCGATGCAGTTCTCACAGCTTGTTATTTGATTAATCGAATGCCGTCATCTCCCATCAAAAATCAGATTCCGCATTCAGTATTGTTTCCCCAGTCACCCTTATACTCTCTTCCACCTCGTGTTTTTGGGAGCACGTATTTTGTTCATAACTTAGCCCCTGGGAAAGATAAGTTAGCTCCTCGTGCTCTCAAGTGTGTCTTCCTTAGTTATTCTCGTATTCAGAAGGGATATCGTTGTTATTCTCCAGATCTTCGTAGGTACCTTATGTCAGCTGACGTCACATTTTTTGAGTCTAAACCTTTCTTTACCTCTGCTGACCACCACGATATATCTGAGGTCTTACCTATACCGACCTTTGAGGAGTTTACTATAGCTCCTCCTCTACCTTCGACCATAGAGGTTTCATCCATACCAACCGTTGAGGAGTCTAGTGTTGTTCCCCCTAGTTCCCCAGCCACAGGAACACCACTCTTGACTTATCATCGTCGTTTGCGTCTTCCATCAGGCCCAACTGGTTCTCGTCTTGCACCTGACACTGCTCCTGCTGCGGACCCTGCTCCTAGTACACCGATTGCACTTCGGAAAGGTATACGGACCACACTTAACCCTAATCTTCATTATGTCGGTTTAAGCTATCATCGTCTGTCATCTCCCCATTATGCTTTTATATCTTCTTTGTCCTCGGTTTCCATCCCTAAGTCTACAGGCGAAGCGTTGTCTCATCCAGGATGGCGACAGGCTATGAGTGACGGGATGTCTGCTTTACATACAAGTGGTACTTGGGAGCTTGTTCCTCTTCCCTCAGGTAAATCTACTGTTGGTTGTCGTTGGGTTTATGCAGTCAAAGTTGGTCCCGATGGACAGATTGATCGACTTAAGGCCCGTCTTGTTGCCAAAGGATATACTCAGATATTTGGGCTCGATTACAGTGATACCTTCTCATCCGTGGCTAAAGTGGCTTAAGTCCGCCTTTTTCTATCCATGGCTGCGGTTCGTCATTGGCCCCTCTATCAGCTGGACATTAAAAATGCCTTTCTTCACGGTGATCTTGAGGATGAGGTTTATATGGAGCAACCACCTGGTTTTGTTGCTCAGGGGGAGTCTCGTGGCCTTGTATGTCGCTTGCGTCGGTCACTTTATGGTCTAAAGCAGTCTCCTCGAGCCTGGTTTGGTAAGTTCAGCACGGTTATCCAGGAGTTTGGCATGATTCGTAGTGAAGCTGATCACTCTGTGTTTTATCGGCACTCTGCTTCAAGTCTCTGTATTTATCTGGTAGTCTATGTTGATGATATTGTTATTACTGGCAATGATCAGGATGGTATTACCAATCTGAAGCAGCATCTCTTCCAGCACTTCCAAACTAAGGATCTAGGCAGATTGAAGTACTTTCTAGGTATTGAGGTTGCCCAGTCTAGCTCAGGTATTGTTATTTCTCAAAGAAAATATGCTTTAGACATTCTTGAGGAGACGGGGATGATAGGTTGCAGACCTGTTGACACTCCGATGGATCCGAATTCTAAACTTATGCCAGGACAGGGGGAGCCGCTTAGCGATCCTGCAAGCTATAGGCGGCTGGTTGGAAAATTAAATTATCTCACAGTGACTAGACCCGACATTTCTTATCCTGTGAGTATTGTAAGTCAGTTTATGAATTCTCCCTGTGATAGTCATTGGGATGCAGTTGTCCGCATTATTCGATATATAAAATCGGCTCCAGGCAAAGGGTTACTCTTTGAGGATCGAGGTCATGAGCAGATCATTGGATACTCAGATGCTGATTGGGCAGGATCACCTTCTGATAGACGTTCTACGTCTGGATATTGTGTTTTAGTAGGAGGAAATTTGGTGTCCTGGAAGAGCAAGAAACAGAATGTAGTTGCTCGGTCTAGTGCAGAAGCAGAATATCGAGCAATGGCTATGGCAACATGTGAGCTAGTCTGGACCAAACAATTGCTCAAGGAGTTGAAATTTGGTGAAATCAGTCGGATGGAACTTGTGTGCGATAATCAAGCTGCCCTTCATATTGCATCAAATCCGGTGTTCCATGAGAGAACTAAACACATTGAGATTGATTGTCACTTCGTCAGAGAAAAGATACTTTCAGGAGAGATTGCTACAAAGTTTGTGAGGTCGAATGATCAACTTGCAGATATTTTCACCAAGTCCCTCACTGGTCCTCGTATTGGTTATATATGTAACAAGCTCGGTACATATGATTTGTATGCACCTGCTTGAGGGGGAGTGTTAGTTTACAGCATGTATATAGTATAGTATTGTCCCACATTGGTAGAAGAGTAGTATGTCCTTGTATAGTATAGCTATAAATAAGGACCTCTTGTATTGTATTGTTCATCCAATATCAATAACATATTTTCTCCCGTGCCTTCTCACAACCTTCTGATAGACGTTCTACGTCTGGATATTGTGTTTTAGTAGGAGGAAATTTGGTGTCCTGGAAGAGTAAGAAACAGAATGTAGTTGCTCGGTCTAGTGCAGAAGCAGAATATCGAGCAATGGCTATGGCAACATGTGAGCTAGTCTAGACCAAACAATTGCTCAAGGAGTTGAAATTTGGTGAAATCAGTCGGATGGAACTTGTGTGCGATAATCAAGCTGCCCTTCATATTGCATCAAATCCGGTGTTCCATGAGAGAACTAAACACATTGAGATTGATTGTTACTTCGTCAGAGAAAAGATACTTTCAGGAGAGATTGCTACAAAGTTTGTGAGGTCGAATGATCAACTTGCAGATATTTTCACCAAGTCTCTCACTGGTCCTCGTATTGGTTATATATGTAACAAGCTCGGTACATATGATTTGTATGCACCTGCTTGAGGGGGAGTGTTAGTTTACAGCATGTATATAGTGTAGTATTGTCCCACATTGGTAGAAGAGTAGTATGTCCTTGTATAGTATAGCTATGCGCCAACTGAGGTCCTCGCCGTACGCTAGACTAGATTGTCAGTGCCGTACGGGAAAACCAATGTCGTGAGCAATTGAGCAGCAAAAAATGAGCAATTGATTATGAAAGCTGATGATTGTATTGATGATGATGAAAGCTATTACAAGATGCAATGCGGTGTCGGGGGGGAGAGACACCAGTACAGAGAATTGTTTGAATGCTTGAATGTTTGAATGCTTTGGTCCCCCTTAATAATGCTTAAAAAAAATAAACCAAAATTACATGAGTTGACCTAAGAAAGCTGTAGAAGCACACTGAAAATGAATGAAGTAAAACTACTCTATAATTACAATGAAAAGGACTTAATCTTCTATGGAAGCAAGTCCGATGGCAGCAACTTTGTCTTGAGCAGCAGGGTCTGCGCGCGCATTGTTGTGGGCGCGCGCGGCACTATTTGGATCTGCCAGTGGCTGGGCGCTGGTGCTTGGCGTTGGGACTGCGCGCGGGGCACTGTCTGGGTGTGCGGCGCTGATGGCAACATGATGATTTGTGCGCGCGGCATTGTCGGTACGCGCGGCACTGATGGCATTCGCCAGCCGCTGGGCGCTGGCACTGATTATCGGTGGGGCGACAGAGGCGCATGCTCGCTTGTCACTTGGCGCTGCCGAGACCACGGGGCCGACCGTGGCGCTAGGCGTTGGGAGGCTTGCCGGGACGCCACGGGGCGCGTCCAAGGGGTCATGGGTCGATGATGGAAAGCAGCCCATGACATTCTCCCCCACCTGAGTTGGCGACGTCATCGTCAACAGTTTGTTGAGCATTGACTTGTGTATTGGGGCATTGATTGTTCCAATGTTCCCCGCCGCAATGACGGCATTCTGATGGGGGCTTTCTCCCCTGATTGTTGTTAACTGATGCAGTAGTGTTACTGCTTGAGGAAGGAGTCTTAGATTTGGATGCACCTCGATCTCCTCCGTTTCTGTTGGGGCCACCGTTGCTAGGTTGGCTCCCGTTGTATCCCCTCGGATAGGCGGCTGGGGCCTATCCTTCTGAGTTTCCAACTGATAATCCCCAAGGCACTCTGCAGCTTGAATGGCCTTGGGCAGGGTATCTACCCGTTGTCTTTGCAACTCCATACGAGAATGAGGTTTCAAACCTTCTATGAATGCGAACAGTTTGTCTTTGTCCCCCATATCCCGTATGTTTAGCATGAGTGCGGAGAATTCACGCACGTAGTCCTGCACCGACCTGGTGTGGCGGAGTTCACGCAACTTTCTCCGTGCATTGTATTCCCCATTTTCGGGGAAGAACTGTAGGCGTATGGCGGCCTTCAGTTCTGCCCATGTCTGGAGAGTATCTTCACCGGCCCTGATGGCTTCGTATTTGACTCGCCACCAGAGTTTTGCATCACCCTGAAGATACATGGCAGCAGTTGCTACCTTTTTGGATTCTTCCAAATGCCCAACGGCATCGAAGTATTGTTCGATGTCGAAGATGAAGTTTTCCACTTCTTTAGCATCCCGAGCTCCGTTGTATGGTTTGGGCTCCAGAATTTTCAGCTTTTGTGGCATGGGGGCAATGTTCATGGCACCCCTGATGTGGTTTTTGCCTCCTTTGAGCAGGCTTTGAAGGGCAGCATTGACAATATTGAGCTGGCCTGTCAAGTTGTCTATGGTTTGCTGCATGACTGTCAGTCTGTCTGCCTCTAGTTCCCGATGGGCTAAATCCACGCTCCTGTTGGAGGTCCTCGAATTGGCCATGAATTTTGGTTGCCTCGACGGCAGCCGTTTGCCGGTCTTCCTCAGAGTCTTGACTGATGTTTGCTATGTCATTTTCGGCCTGCCGCATTCTGCGGTCCAGGTCGTCCAACCTTTGCACTAGGCTGGTCTTTAGATCAGGCAACGTATCCACGATGGGCCGTAATGCGTCAACCGTCTCTTCTAGGGTCGCGATGCGATCCCCGTGATTCACCATGGTCAGAAATGGTGATGATGATGGCAATGAGTTCCCTCGTCCGATGTCGAGCCTAGGCTCTGATACCAACTGTTACGCGGCGCCTTCCTGAAGTTTCTTGGAAGGGCGACGTAAGGTTAAGCAACCGATGTCAGTGCGGTTGCTATGCGCCAACTGAGGTCCTCGCCGTACGCTAGACTAGATTGTCAGTGCCGTACGGGAAAACCAATGTCGTGAGCAATTGAGCAGCGGAAAATGAGCAATTGATGATGAAAGCTGATGATTGTATTGATGATGATGAAAGCTATTACAAGATGAAATGCGGTGTCGGGGGGGAGAGACACCAGTACAGAGAATTGTTTGAATGCTTGAATGTTTGAATGCTTTGGTCCCCCTTAATAATGCTTAAAAAAATAAACCAAAGTTACATGAGTTGACCTAAGAAAGCTGTAGAAGCACACTGAAAATGAATGAAGTAAAACTACTCTATAATTACAATGAAAAGGACTTAGTCTTCTATGGAAGCAAGTCCGATGGCAGCAACTTTGTCTTGAGCAGCAGGGTCTGCGCGCATTGCTGTGGGCGCGCGCGGCACTATTTGGATCTGCCAGCGGCTGGGCGCTGGTGCTTGGCATTGGGCCTGCGCGCGGGGCACTGTCTGGGTGTGCGGCGCTGATGGCAACATGGTGATTTGTGCGCGCGGCATTGTCGGTGCGCGCGGCACTGATGGCATTGGCCAACTGCTGGGCGCTGGCATTGATTATCGGTGGGGCGACAGAGGTGCATGCTCGCTTGTCACTTGGCGCTGCCGAGACCACGGGGCCGACCGTGGCGCTAGGCGTTGGGAGGCTTGCCGGGACGCCACGGGGCGCGTCCAAGGGGTCATGGGTCGATGATGGAAAGTAGCCTATGACAATATAGTGTACCATTGTCCCACATTGGTAGAAGAGTAGTATGTCCTTGTATAGTATAACTATAAATAAGGACCTCTTGTATTGTATTGTTCATCTAATATCAATAATATATTTTCTCCCGTGCTTTCTCACACATGTTATTAAAGCCTTTGCTTAAAAGTCCATGCAAGTTGGACACCTCGTCTTATTAGAAGGTACTTCAGTGCAGGCACTGAGGTGTTAAGCATTGCGCCCATCGTCATGTGATCGATCTTGAAGAATCCAAAACTCCAGCTCATGAAGCAGAAAAATCCAAAACAGAGATGTCTGCCTTTGTTTTCGCTCAAATTAAAGGATGACAGTACAAAACAACAAATATAGTTGGCGAAGCAATTTAAGGAAGTGTTATGAATGAATTTTCTACTTATTAGGAATAAGAAATTAGAAATTAAGCGTTACAAAACTACTTGATAAAATTTACTGTACAACCGTATCTCTGCATCTAAATGAGAAATTAAAAATGAACTTGATGCACAAGATTTTTCTTTAGTTCATGTAGTTTTCTCTGCTCAATCTTTTGTCTATATAATAATTGTCTGAATCTATAGCTTATTTTTCTTGCATTATATGTGTAACTACATTTTTTCTTCATTTGTGGCTTTCTTAACTAAGACCCGCTTTACTTGCGCTTTAATACCCGTGAGGATTCAAACTCGTGAAGTACGCCTTCTTCACATCCTATGATATACTGCCTTTGTCACTAAACCAACGCCTTAGAGGCTGAATTCATTGGCTATCTCAAAGAAAAGAACTTCTTATAGTTCTTTTTATGGTTTGTTTGAAAAAGAAAAGGACAAACCTTCATATCCAAAACACTCAAAAAACCTACAGTAGTTCAAAAGCAACAAGACTTATATAAGCAGCTGTATTCACCAATAAGGTTCGAACTGCATCATTAGAAAATACAAAAGAAAGCAAAAAAAATGAAAATGCTCATAGAAAAAGGGGAAGAAAAAGAAATTGTTAACAGCCCTAACCCCTAGCAATGCAATAATCTCTATCTTTCAAGAACACATACACTTTGACATAAATAGTGATCAATTGAAGGATGGACTACAACTAATTTCAAAAATTAACTGATGAGAATCTGCTTACTGCCTAAGAGTAATTACAACAAACACCTTGTTGTCAAGATTATCTTACCCCAAGATTTTCCGCAAACACAAATGACATAGCGTATACTATGCAAGAAAATAGATAAATGGATGAAGTAGAAGGGGGCTAACCAAGAGTGGCAGGGGTGTCAAAGAAAATGGAGGAATATTGAATTACTGCGGCACGGACAATAGGGGCCGAGGAATCACCATTCAAATTCACTTCAGCAAACGAGGGCCCGTCATTCGCTGGTGGTAGAGTTGGGACCGAAGCCATGTTCCTTCGTTTTACGATTTTTTAGTTATCTGCTTGTGAATTTTCAGATGAGTTCTGATCTGTGTATTTCGATTGTCTTGACTGTTAAAAAAGGGAACTGAATTAGCTGGAGAGGGAATTTTGAAAATCTGTTTGAGTTGTAACTGCCGCTTCCGGAGGAATGGTAGTTATTTGTTAGTTTATTTAAATAGGGGAGTAGTAGTTACACTTTGGCCCAAAAGAGTTTTAAGTTGAAGTTCCAATTATTACAGTTTAGCCCCAATGGATTTTTATTCCTTACAGATTAGTGGGGGAAGTGCACAGTTAGCCACGGTTTAAAATAGATTTACTTTTTAGCCAATGCTTTCATAAAATTTTATCCACCCGGACGAAAATACTCATGTGCTAGACATGGTGTCCTCAACTTCATGAGTATTGTATAAATATTAAGGACAAAGTGTCCTGAATTAGCACATTCTATTTCAAAATTTAGGACATCATGTCCTTAACTTCATATGTGCAGTGTAAATGTTAAGGTCATGGTGTCCTTAACTTCATGAGTGTTGTGTAAATATTAAGGACATGGTATCCTTAACTTCATGAGTGATGTGTAAATATTAAGGACAAAGTATCATGTATTTGCACCTTCTGTTGTTAAACTTTAGGACATCATGTTCTTAACTTCATGTGTGCATTGTAAATGTTAAAGACATGGTGTCCTTAACTTCATAAGTGATGTGTAAATATTAAGGACAAAGTGTCCTCTATTTACACCTTCTATTGTTAAACTTTAGGACATTATGTCCTTAACTTCATGAGTGTTGTGTAAATATTAAGGACACAGCATTCATGAAAAAAGGATAAAACTGTCTTTTCGTATTAATTTTAATAGAGTAGTGGCTATTTCTGCTCAGCATTAAAAATGCTAGATAAAAACTAAATACCATATTAAAAAGTGGCTACCCCACGCTATTTCTACCAGATTAGTCCCTGGCGAGTAAAATTAATAGCCCGAACCGAAAAAAGCTTATTGGGTTATTAGTATCGGGTTGGTTATTGGGTTAATGGTTCGTTAACGGTTTAATGTTATTTGACTATTGAATTATCGGTTCGGGTCTCGGTTTGTCCAATTTTATTAACGGTTTAACTAATAATCCAATAGACTTTATCAAAATTATAATTTAACCTTAAGGTATATAAAGCCGCCTTAGGACTTCATTCTCTATTAGTACTATGTTTGGACTTCTTAATTTTTAAGGTGTAATTGCTACTTACTATTTTATGTTATTTTTATTGTGTTTGGACAATTGGACTTGAGAAAATCTCTTAATTCCTGATATGAAAGCAGCTTTTGTAATTATAATCCTCCAATATTATCAGTCATATTCTGGTAATTGATCCTCCAAATGGATCCTCCCGAATAGCCTGGAGAACGCATGCCACTTTTTCAGAATATATTGTTGCTCTTGCTATAATTGTTGGATCACTACATTTCACTATATCAGTATGTTTAATGTTTCTCTCTTAAACAATAGAACATTGTTACGTTTAATGAAAAAATTAATAATGAGTTCTTCAGTCATTATCTTGGTAGGATGCATGTTAATATGATGAAGTCATTCTCTTTTATTTCATAATCTCATTGATATTTATTTGTGTGTAAATATATGAAGTACATTTGAGCAAATTTTGTTGTTGTTTATAATTGAACAATTTTTTTGACGAGGGTAAACATATGTCCGTGAAACTTTTATTCACTCTTTAGAACATAATTGAAAGGGGTCAAGGTTATAAGATCAATTAGCTAGTGTTATAAACAATAATATTTTTCTCTAAATTGAGTTATCTTATCGGGTAAAGCGATAACCGAACCAATAACGATCGATAACCAATTAATCGATATCCAATAATGATATTTTATCGGTTCGATTATCGATTTAGCATATTTATAAATTGATAACCGATATGTCTAATCGATAATATTCACAATTGAATCGAACCGACCGATATCTACCTCTGTTGACGAGCATTGTTCTTTGTGTTAGAAATTCTAGGGAGGAGGATCATCACATCATTTCTCTCTTGAAGATAAATGAATGAAATGATTCTTCTCTACTTCATTAAAACTTGGTTACATAATGGTTAGATAAAATTATTTATAGGCATTCTTTTAAAACGTACCTAGTTTAGTACATATATCTTACTTTAATTATATCCTCTCTTTTTCACTAGTACATGAATTACCTAATAAACTAATTAAAGTAGCTGCATTTTTTCCGCATGCATTTGATAACATTGAGAATAGGTTGGTATTACCACTTAATATGGCAATGATTTTTTCTTGGTACACTAAATGAAACTAAAAAAAGTAAGTAATTTGTTTTGGTGAAATACATAAACGGTTTTTTTAAGTTGTCTACAACAATCAAAATTAAGTCTTTTTTTTTCTTTTTTAAAACAAATCTTACTTTATATGGACCCCACCTAATTCTCACACCTCCTTCTTATTTCCTCCACCATCCTCAACCCTCCTCTTTCCCAAACCATCTTCTCCACATTTCCCCTCTATGCGAAAAAATCATTGTGGATCACCCAACATTTACCATTTGCAAAAATTACACAGAGAAGACACACTTTTTACTCTTCGTCGTTCCATGTAAAACCCATAAAGAAAAAAAAAGCACATCAGGGGCCAACTTTCATCGCCACCACAATCACCCTACACCACTAAACAAACCCAAAATACCAGATCTCAACCGTTACACCTCCACAGAACCAATATCACCTCCTTCATCTCCTTGACCCCAAACATGAAAATCCCAAAAGAACCCATCTAAAACCTTCCAATTTCACCACGATTGAACTTGACTGTTGATTATTCGCCGGTGAAAATGTATCAATCAAATGGATTGGATGATTTCTGATTTGGTTTTGAGAAACAAAAAAAAAGAGTGGAGCGGGCTTTATCAGGCAGCAATGATAAGAGTTGAAAGGAAAAGAAGTTGTGTTTACCCGAAAAATCGGATAGAGTTAAATTTATATATGGTTCTAAGGACACGTGATAAATCTTGATACAAATTGTAGAATGAAATGCAAAAATCTCTATTCTTGGCAAATGGAATGAAATATAAGACAGGGAAGAGGAAAATATTCAAGAACCATCCCCTTTTCAATGTGCCAACCTACTCCTCTTATATTGGGGGATCCTACTTTATCTATAATAATAATATATAGTGGAGGACCCACGATGAATTATCTTTTCCTCGATTTCCGCCAAGATTCTCTCCCATAATGCGGTTGCAACGACTCTTGTCTGCGAGCTCGATACTGGCCCGAGCTCGGTATTGGATCGAGCCCTCGGCCTTGGTTCGAGCTCGATTCTGACTTGGGGTCTTGATATTCGGGGTGAGTATTGGTCGGTCTATGCATCTTCGATAATCTCTACTTTGCCTCGTAATTCGATTTGGATATGAGCTCGATAACGATACCAAGCTTGTCATTGATCTGTCTTAGAGCTCGAAGCTCGACGCCCTTACTTCGGACCTCGACCGAGCTTGTCATGCAAATACCCTTTGATCGAAGCATTATCGTCTCGACCAGTCCGTACGACTGACTCAATCAGTTTTGACCATATACAGATAGTCCCTTCATTTCTCGAAAAAGGATGTGGCGAGAAACGATATGATTTCCCAACAGCTCGATCAGATATATACTGGCGTTTATATCGATCCCGACCATGACGTATGTGATAGCTGTCCCATCGGTTCGATTTTACCAAGGCATTTAATGTGTGTCAGACGATGGTCGGCCACCTCTGATACTGAACCGTCATTGTTTCAATCTATAAATAGCCTTTTCTTCCACCATTCATCACTTTTACGTCTTCAATCTTCCAAATTTTCTGAGTTTTCTGCCTGTAAATCTGCGAGTTTTACTGCAAACTCTTTCTTAAAACACCAAATACCTCTGTTCTTTGTTCACGGAATTTTAAATGGCAAAAACGTCTAAAACTGTTTCGCAAAAAGAGACCGCTTCTTCATCTCGACCTGCTGGTGGTGAGGATGTGGAAGAGCCCCGCCCTGAGGAATTCGTTCCGATAGGGTGTTCGACTGTAGGCAATTTTAAAATTGAAAGGCCTTCTCCGATACCGGGTCGGTGTGAGCCGATGTCGAGGTACTAATGTTCAATTACCGAAGAAGTTCTCGATAAAGTCATACAAGAATGCAACTGGGATAATAAACGCGTAGTAATCCCGTCGCCTGATGAATCGATTACTACCCACGTCGAAGGATTCTTAAGTATTTATACTTATCCTTTCACGTTGGGACCTCTAGACCCTATCATTGTTGCCTTTTGTAAAAGGTACGATGTGACCCTCGGCCAAATCCACCCTTCCTTTTGGAGAATAGTGATTCTTCTTCGATTCTTCTCGAGCAAGGTCGAGGGGCGTATCTTCACCCTCGATCATCTTATGCGCATCTACAGTCCCCTACTTTATCGAGGAGGGTTGATCAAGCTTGCTCGCCGAGCAACCAAAGCGCCATTCTCGAGCATAGACGAGACCCGGGATCGAGGTTGGATGGGCCGTTTTGTTCGAATCAAAACCTCGGACTTGATCCTTGCCGATGACTTGCCATTTCCCGAGAGATAGAATATGAGCCGTGAGTAAACGTTTCTCTTTGCCCGTTTTGATTTTGTGATTGCCTTTTATTTTGTTAATCCATTTTTCTTTCCTTATCACAGTCGTAGCTCGAATGTCGGAATCTATCCCGGATCTTAGACAATGGGTCGAAAATCTGGTGTTGCAGAGACCGTAGAGCGTGTTTGGGTCAAATTATCAAAGGGTCGATGGGAGGCCCGCAGTCATGGTAAATCTTTTTGTCGATTTGTCTCTTCATCGGTTTGTATGGTAAATCTCCCTCTTCCCTTTTGTAGGACTCGGGAAAGATGTAGTCATGAGACCCCCATCTGGTGGCGAAGAAGTTCCTTCCCTAAAGCAGGTAAAAAAAAGAAAGAGAAAAGATGTATCGGGCTCCCCGAGATTGGAAAAGAAGAAATCAGCTAAGAGACCTCAAAAGCCGAAGGGGGGCTCTGGTGTTATGTCTTCGGAAGTGGCCCGCCATTTAAGGGATGAGCCCGAAGAAGGAGAGGAGAATTTAGCCTGCGTACAGGCTAATGTTGTGATTCAACAGTCTTCCAATTTAGTGGAAGCGAATCAGGGAACCTTGGCCATAATCCCAGAACAAGAAAAAACCGAGATTATTCCTTCTCGAGCTAAGATGATTGAAAGGGATACCGAGGGTGGATCTTCTCAGACAATAGAAAATATTTCAAAGGATGAGTTCGGGATAGTTGATATTAGCGGATCCCCTCAGATTTCGGATGCCATGATTCGAGAGGCCGTCATGTTGGAGGATCGGTCCTATGAGGGTATTCAGGAGTCGGCTGATATCCATGGTTTTCTGGAGGGGCTTGAGTCAGGTGCCTCGAAGGAGGTTACCAGTTTTGGTGGAATGTCGGTACCCAAAAAAACATCGTGGTCGGGTTCTACCGAGCCTTCATCGATTCATAAACTGGTGGACCGATTTTCAGTCCCGAGTATCGATCCCGACCAAAGGCAGAAGATAGTGCTCTCCGTACCTGTAGATACCCGAATTTTTTCTTCCCCTGTAGGGATTGCTAGTTACCTTCGGTCCTTAGTGACCGAAGAAGATCAATCAGTGATGAATGCGGTGGGGCCCGCCTGTCTCTTCAACGAGGCCCAACATGCTTTGAATCGGGTAACTCTGATGGCGTTTTTGCCATTTCTTTTACACATAGAATTGTAGGTAATTCTAATGTTTCTCCTTTTGTTTGCAGGCTTCGGTGTTGCATCACGAGGCCTTTCTTCGAATCCGGGAGGAGCATGATGCTGAGGTTTGGAGCCTCACTGAGAAGAGTGACTCGTACAAGCTCCTTAGTGAAAAACTTTGAGCAGATTTGACAGCGGATCGGGAAGAGCATGAGGAGATGGCTGAGCAGGTATTCCGAATATTCCATGATAGTGAAGATGAAAAAGAGATAACCACTAACGATCCGATTCTGCAGGTTCGGCAGAGGACCGAGCAGATTGGACGGCTTAACTCACAGGTAGATGCGCTACTGGCCGAGGCAGAAGAATTTGAAAAGTGTATGGATATACCTGCCTCGAAAAAGGAAGTCGTTCAAGCTCGGTTGGAGTTTTCTGATGCCCAGCTTCGATCTGCGAAAGAAAATGCTTCGGGGTTGATCGAAAAGACGAAATAGCTTCAGCATCAGTTAGATTTGGCCACTTCAGATAAAGCAGATTTGGCTAAAGAACTTGAAGTGGCCAGATCTGAGGTGATCGAGGCCAATAAGAGAGCTGATGCCAAAGTGGCTCAATTCAGGATCGATGTCGAGGTTAACCAAGCCAAAGCTGAGAGCATGGTCGAACATGCAAAATGGCAAGCTCGGAGAGCAGCTCTCGAGGAGGTCAGAGCTCAGGGCTTCGATATTAGGGCCAAGATTGAAGTTGCCAGGTCGGAGGAGAACAAAGCTCGAAGGTTAGCCTTTCCTAAGGAGGACTCCGATGACTCGGGGGAGTCTGAAGATGAGGACGATGCCGAGAATACGGCCTCCGATGAAGATTGAGTCATTTAGGGCCTTAGGTCGTTTGTTGTGTTCTTTTGATACCGCTTTCGATTTTTGTATGGAGAACTTCCCTTTGGCAGAGTAGCCGCCTCTGTATAAAAATTTGTAAATTATATCTTTCTTCCTTTCGAAGCAAAATAGCCTTTTAAGCTAAATAGATAGTTTGAATTTTAATCTCTGTTGCCTTCGGGCCTTGAGGGTAGTCCCCTTTGCTTTATCGGGTTCGAACATCCTTCAGCCTTAAATAGTCAAGCGTTCATTTGAATTCGAAGAAATGAGTAATTTTACTCGCAGTAATGTAGCCCGTAGGCGTAATGGTCTAGTGAGTGTTTGCTCGAACTCGAAATAAAAGTAGCTTGTAGGCATTATGGTCGAGTGAGTGCTTTCTCGAACTCGAAATAAAAGTAGCCTATAGGTTTAGTATTAGAGTGAATAATTCGAACTCTAGCCGGTCGAGTGAGTGCTTGCTCGAACTCGAAATAAAAGTAGCCCGTAGGCTTAGTAGTCGAGCGAATGATTCGAACTCGATGTAATATAGCCCGTAGGCGTTATGGTCGAGTGAGTGCTTGCTCGAACTCGAAATAAAAGTAGCCCGTAGGCTTAGTAGTCAAGTGAATGATTCGAACTCGATATAATGTAGCCTGTAGGCACAATGGTCGAGTGAGTGCTTGCTCAAACTCGAAATAAAAGTAGCCCGTAGGCTTAGTAGTCGAGTGAATGATTCGAACTCGATGTAATGTAGCCCGTAGGCGTTATGGTCGAGTGAGTGCTTGCTCGAACTCGAAATAAAAGTAGCTCGTAGTCTTAGTAGTCAAGTGAATGATTCGAACTTGATATAATGTAGCACATAGGCGCAATGGCCGAGTGAGTGCTTGCTCGAACTCGAAATAAAAGCAGCTCGTAGGCTTAGTAGTCGAGCGAATGATTCAAACTCGATGTAATGTAGCCCGTAGGCATTATGGTCGAGTGAATGCTTGCTCGAACTCAAAATAAAAGTAGCATGTAGGCTTAGTAGTCGAGTGAATGATTCGAACTCGATATAATGTAGCCCGTAGGCGCAATGGTCGAGTGAGTGCTTGCTCAAACTCGAAATAAAAGTAGCCCGTAGGCTTAGTAGTCGAGTGAATGATTCGAAATCGATGCAATGTAGCCCGTAGGCGCAATGTTCAAGTGAGTGCTTGCTCGAACTCGAAATAAAAGTAGCCTGCAGGCTTAGTAGTCGAGTGAATGGTTCGAACTCGATACAATGTAGCCCGTAGGCGTAATGGTCGAGTGAGTGGTTGCTCGAACTCGAAATAAAAGTATCCCGTAGGCTTAGTGATCGAGTGAGTGCTTGCTCGAACTCGATCTTATTTTCGTAATAAATCTTGAACATAGAATATCGGTGAAGAAGAGGGCTTTCTTTTCAAGTCATTATACATGTGTTCATGTTTTGCGTCACGGCTCGGGCCAACTACATAAGCATGGTTCGTTTTGACCATTTGGCTCTTACAACATTTCCTGTCGAGACACTGTTTGTCATGAAATAATGAAGTAACTTCCTTTGCACCGACCTTGATAATCATCACAGATACGTTCAATGATAAAGCCCCCCAGTATACGAGGTTGATTTTAAAGAGGCCTCGGATACTCAAAAGTAGTATCGTTTTAGGCGTTACACGTTCCAATTGCTTGGTAGTTGATTGCCATTTTATCATAACGGGTTTGGAGGATTTCCGCTATATGGCCGGTATCGATCTCTGGTCGACCTTTGCTTGGTAGTTCTTTTGATAACGGAGCTAGAAATCGACTGGGCATCTTTGATTCTTATTTTGGATTGATATCAATTGTGCACATCGCTCCAAGTAATAGCTAGGTACTCGATCAGATTTTGCTTCAGCCGCCGTGAAGCCATCGAGCTCCGCTCGTTTAGACCTTGAGTGAAAGCTTGAACAACCCAATCGTCTGTGACTTGTGGCAGGTCCATTCGTTCCATTTGAAAACTAGATACGAACTCCCTTAGCATCTCGTTATCCTTTTGTATTACCTTGAACAAGTCCGACTTTCTTGTTTCGATCTTTATGGCTCCGGCATGTGCCTTTACGAAGCAATCTGCAAGTATAGCAAAAGAATCAATAGAGTTAGATGGTAAATTATGATACCATACCATTGCCCCCTTTGACATGGTTTCACCAAATTATTTCAATAATACAGATTCGATCTCATCATCTTCCAAATCATTGCCCTTGATGGCACACGTGTGAGAAGTGACGTACTCGTTGGGGTCGGTCGTTCCGTTATATTTGGGTATTTCGGGCATACGAAATTTTTTGTGGATTGGTTTTGGGGTTGCACTCGAGGGAAAAGGCTTTTGAATGAATTTTTTTGAATCCAGACCTTTTATCATTGGTGGAGCTCCCGGGATCTGATCGACCCTGGAATTATATGTTTCTACTTTTTTATCGTTGGCTTCGACTCGTTTTGTGAGTTCCTCGAGCAATTTAGTTGTTTCGGGAGTAGTCCCCGATTCTTGCTCGTTTGACTTCACTATGGATGGCTCTGTTCTGTGGGTGATTCTCGAAGCGGATCGGGCTCCGGCCTGCTTTGTACCTGAGTTTGGCTCTGCAACTGGGCTATCGCTATTTGCTGGGCTTGTAACATCTTGAAGATCATCTGTAAGCTGGCTCCGATCTCCTCCACGTTATGGGCGTCTCGAGCTATGGATCGAGTACCGCCCTGAATGTTTTTTTTCGGTTCGGAACGTTGGTTCGCCTCAAGAGCCACTTGTGAATTGACATCTAGCGGTACTCCGACTCGGATTTCAGGTACTTCGACTCGAGCTTCAGTGACATCGTTAAGTGGCCTTCCCGCCCTGGGTATCAAGTTGTTGGTTTCATCCTGAAGGCCGACTTCGTGGTCGATAGGTAAAGCCATTGCTGATTTGAAGTTGTAAGCTAGTGTGTACTGTAGATTTATATCAAACAATCACTGTTATCCTTAGCCCCACGGTGGGCGCCAAACTGTTTACCCGAAAAATCGGATAGAGTTAAATGTGTACATGGTTCTAAGGACACGTGATAAATCTTGATACAAATTGTAGAATGAAATGCAAAAATCTCTATTCTTGGCAAATGGAATGAAATATAAGACAGGGAAGAGGAAAATGTTCAAGAACTAGCCCCCTTTCAATGTGCCAACCTACTCCTCTTATATTGGGGGATCCTACTTTATCTATAATAATAATATATAGTGGAGGACCCACGATGAATTGTCTTCCTCAATTTCCGCCAAGATTCTCTCCCATAATGCGGTTGCAACGGCTCTTGTCTGCGAGCTCGATACTGGCCCGAGCTCGGTATTGGATCGAGCCCTCGGCCTTGATTCGAGCTCGATTCTGACTTGGGGTCTTGATATTCGGGGTGAGTGTTGGTCGGTCTATGCATCTTCGATAATCTCCGCTTTGCCTCGTAGTTCGATTTGGATATGAGCTCGATAACGATACCGAGCTTGTCATTGATCTGTCTTAGAGCTCGAAGCTCGACACCCTTACTTCGGACCTCGACCGAGCTTGTCATGCAAATACCTTTTGATCGAATTATTATCGTCTCGACCAATCCGAACGACTGACTCAATCGGTTTTGACCGTACACAAGTTGACTTTTCTACGGTGATTTCATGGTTTTTTGTGAATTTTTCACGGTGGTTTAAGGGCTGATTTAAGGCAGCAGTTTGGTGAGGGGAAAGGAGGGTTATTTTATTCTTCTTTTTAACTAAAATAAAATAAAAAATACAATTATCTTTTAATATAAAAGTTCATAATAATTTTAGTTTTAAAAAATACGTGTCACTCGATAATTTGTAGCGAGTGTAACTCACGCACGAAGCTTGTTGAACTTCACGAGACACGCCTGCGTCAAATAGAAGTGTATCTGGTCATATGCCGATGTTCAACTGATGGACAAATTAAAGGGGCTATTTATGCATTTCTATTTGTTTTTATATCTTTTCCATCATCGTTTTCTCTGGTTGGCATTGACCAACCAACCAATTAGTTGATCAAAATTGTCTTATACTATTTACAATAAATTTAATGTGTTCCGATCTTTCTCAAATCCTATACATAGCGAAAGCTTAGTGCACCGAACTACCCATTATTAAATCTTGCTAACTTTCATTCTTATCTTATCAACTCCAAAAGAAGGAACATATCCACTTTTCCTCATTTACTCTCTTATAGTAATCTCTATCTGTACTTTCTCTCGACTTCCTTTTCTCAGTTGTCAGCCAAAGGGTTAAGTGCCTCATAAGGATAACTAATAGTTTTTTAAATAGTGAAAAGTTATTATTAACATTTTGTTATTATAGTAATATAATTTGAGTGCTAAATCATTTCAAACTATCTATAAGCGTTAAGATCAATTTTAGTAGAGTTCAAGTAACAATAGCGCGACTTAGGAGAGACTATGCTGGTGGCTGTTTTACTGCAATTCTTACTACCATGCTTATCCAACAGGCAAATGAATATACAGAAGTATAGCTGTAAGATTATAGAAAACAACCAAGACAACAGGGTTTTTCATTGACCAGGATTGACTATCAACATGTTTCTCATACAAAAAAGACATTGAGTTGGCCAATTGGCAAGTCTCAAGGGATGTATGTACACAGCAGATAAAATAACAAAGGACTACTATACAACCTTCGCAAAGAGGCGGAAATTTGTCAACTCACACTGAAACAAACAGCCCGGAGTTTCTGACTACTTTGGACGGCTCAGCAACGTACAAGATGCATATGTAAACAGGTCCTTGTCATTTGGGAGAGCTCTCTGCTTTACTGGATGTAGAAGTGAAACTAACAGGGCTCACCGCATGATCCCTCACGATCAAGCTAAGAACTTCAGGTCTTGCATAGTGCCCAACCACATCAAAATCAAACTTGGCTCGAGCTATTTCTCCAAGATCTGTTAAAATTGCTAGCTAATTAATAAAGGCTGGAGTATAATTCCTTGTGTGTGTGTGTGTGTGTGTGTGTTTTGGTGGGGTTGTGGGGGTAAATAAAATGTGTGCTAGCGACACCAAACTTCTTAAGAACAGGAGACAGGAGGAGAAGTGGAGTGAAATATCCACGTGTGAATCATGTTGAATGAATTCAGCTATGGATATATATATGATAAAGGGGTGGGTATATATATCCTGTACAAGTACATACAGTTTGGTAATTTTTAGTATGCTTTAAATAATCTGTATAAAATATCCACACACATGCCACACTCCTCCAATACGGGTACGTCAAGGCAAATAAACGGTCTATGTCATAATGCGTGAACAAACTTTAACTTGTCTTTTCATTGATCATACCGAATTTAGAAACCTGAGTACAATTGCAGTCAACTGCACTTTGCTTATACAAGTCAATAAACATAGTAGGAGTACCAAATGCAGCAAGTGTAACCTGTCTCACGTAGATCAAGCTTCCGATACCACAAAATAGTTAAATTAAGAAATGGTTAGATTGACAGTATTAATTAGAACAACTATCATAAAGGTAGTGTTGCAGGAGCTCAGAGACCTAAATGCAAAACAAGAAACAACGGCGGCACAACCAATATGCATATATCTAAGATATATGTACCTCATAGTCTCATAATGAGGAAACATTTCTGCCATAATATAACCAATGTTATTCAGCAGACCAATTCATGAGCAGCATACATGCTACGTGGAGAAGTAACTGGGCATAGGATTGGCGACAAGTAAAACAAACACCACTCTTTTTTGCATTCTTCTCTTTTCTTTTTTGGGGATGAGAAGACTTCTTTTCTTTTTTCCTACTATAACAAAGAAGCTGAGGTAATCACTTTTCAACAGCTGATGTATGACAATTCCATGCGTGGTACATAATGTCAATTTGAGAACACAAAATAAGAGAGCTCACTGATGTACCTAGATCAGCTGAGATGAGCGCCTCCCCTTCATAATTTGGTCCGGCCAGCACAGCCCCTGATGGCGATATAATTACACTACCACCAGCACAAACAATGGAATCTGGTGTAAGATCTTCTTCTGTGCCGGAAAAAACATATTCAGGTGGAGGGGGATAATCTTTCCTTCGACAGAACTGATTGGCTGATAAAACAAAACAACCACCCTCCAATGCAATGTGGGTCATTGATGCCTGCCACACATCCCTAGAATCAGCTGTAGGTGCACAATATATCTCAATTCCTGCAAAAGAAAAGAACTTAGAAATTCATTTGGGAGCATATTGCAAATATGAACATCCACTTGCTTTCTGTGACATCTCAAGTAGTATCCATTTCTCAAACAAATGTGTTGAATTGTGTAACCATCTAAACTAAAAGCTTAATCTATCAGAGATAACACACTTTTATTTATTTAATTGTCTCTTCAACACGCCCCCTCACGGGCAAGGTTTCATTTTTTTCATTGGCCAAGCATGTGAAATTCATTTTTTATAATGGGTGGCGGTGAGACTTGAACCCAGACCTTTGCCTGCTCTAATACTATGTTGAACTGTGTGACCATCTCATCTAAACGCTTAATCTATTAGAGAGAACACACTTCTATTTATTTAATTCTCTCTTCAACAAAATGTTATACAACAAAGGAGATAAACCAAGAAATCACATAGGACGATACAAAATACAAATTTTCCCCCTTTCTATTGCTAAAAAGAGCAAGATTAGTGGCTGAATACATCTCTTATTTACATTTTCAATTATCGAACTATCTCTTATTACTCGTGTAAAATAAAAACAGGCCCCCTTTTTTAATGACCGAGATAACCTGTTGTTACAGCTTCAAACTCCGGGATAATGGTCGATTTGTCTACCCTTCTCAACTTAAATACCGATCTTGGTGCAACAACCAGGGTTTCAAACTAGTGGTGTGCACCTAACGCTCATCCCAAACTGTACTACCTTTGCCATTGAACCAAAAGGGGGCTCAAAACAGGCCATTAAATGACAGCAATCATTTAAAGGCACATCCACAAAACTAATGATGATCATTCTTCTGTGGACAGCGACAATGAAATTCAGCTTCATGACCTAAAGTAAAAATAAGTATTTGACATTAGAAGACAACTGCTATACCACCCTGCGAAAAGACTTGCAAAATTCCCCCATAATGTATCCAGTAATTAAGAAGTTTGAAGACATTGTAATCAGAAACTACTAAAGCGTGAAAAAACAGTCAGTTCCAGATCAAAAATTATGCATAATTCTATTATCAGAAGCTGCACCAAGCCAGAAAAGCATCTCATTACCCCGGCACTTTGATGCCCTAGGGGTTCATTAATCATTACTTTAATAGCACAAATGAAACAACCGCTTTCATAGATGAATTTTATCGCTAAAGATGCTAGGAACTTAGAGGCAATTGGCATGGGAGAAAAAACATGGCTCATTCCTCATATCAAAGGGTCCCTAAAAGCTAGGTATTCGACAACAAGAATAGAAGAACCTAAGAGATTAGCAACAAATGTCCAACCTTTAGCATACATTGCGGTCCTTAGAAGTGGCATTCTGTTCTCCCAACATATTGCAGCACCTATTTTTCCAAGTGGAGTGTCATAAACTGGAATTGTTGATCCGTCGCCAAAACCCCAAATTATCCGCTCCAACGCTGTTGGCATTATCTTCCGATGCTTTCCAAGAAAGTGACCCTGAGAGTCGAAGAAAAGCACGGTGCAATATAGTGTGTATCCATCTCTCTCAATAACACCCATCACTAAGTACACCTTGTATTTTCCAGCCATTGCTGCAAGACGATCAACCTCAGGACCTGCAACCAATTGCTGTGTGTGAGAGGGGGGGGGGGGGAGATGGGAAGCTTTTGGAGCGAAAAAATTAGGAGATGGGAAGAAAGGTTGCAGGAGAGCACAGACAAGCAGCATACATATGTTTAGAGAAATGTAAAGGACCTAATAAGTTTTAGTATGAGCTATCTTAGCCACGAAATCCAGAACGAAAATTCAAATTTCATAACCTTTTTTTATCAAGATTTTCAGAACATGTTTGTCGCTTCTCTTTATCCCGAATCAACAGCTTTTTAATTCTTTGTTCTGAATTATCAAGCTAAGGTCCTCTTCTCTCTGTGCTGAAGTAATACTGAATACCTTCAATTTTCCTCTAACCACAATTAACTAGAAAATGGAACTGTGTTATACTGTTAAAAAAGATATGTAACTTAATCCTAGGAATGTGTCGCAAAGTATTTATCATCTTCTTAAATATACTTCTTTTTGTAAGTAATGCAGTGAAATATATTCTCGAATTTGGAATAATCCAAATCACCTGCGCTCAAAGAAATTTCATGGTAGAGAGTTAATTGGTCAAGAAATCAAAGAGTTTCTGACCTGGCACATCAATGGCAGAAGCATGATATTTGCGAAACTCCTCCTTCCCCTTGGCTGTTCGATTCCCAATTGAGACACCAAAAGTTGATCCACGTGGATAACCACCGATAAATGCTTCAGGAAACACCACAAGCTGAGCACCATAAGAAGCCGCTTCTGCAAGCAGCCTCTCTGCTTTAACTGAAAAATTACCAAACAGTAACTATCCCAATTCAAGTTTTTTTTAACAAGTCCCAGATCAAGAATTTAACAAAGCCAGAAAACTTATAGGTCAAGTTATAACATTCCAGCTTCCAACCACACAAGTTACAAGACATAATTTCAGGAAGTAAACTCGATGTATTTGGCTCTTTTTTCTGCCCCACCCACTAAAACAGAAGCTTTCCTTCTCATGTGCAAGGAAAGAGAGTGGCAAAGGATCATATAATTTGAACTAATTGACCAGACATGATTGATTTAGGATAAGCACACTTCCAACTGCATTCGAACTCAAGTTTCATACTTTCTGCTGATAGCAGCTACTACTAAGCATGTAATTCTACCTTGCAATATAACGGATCAGCTCACAGACGCTGCTCATAAATGGTTAGAGGACTTCAGTATCCTTAATTCTTAATCAAGAGAACCACATAGTAACGCTTAAGAAATATGCCTTTGAAAAGAACTGAACGTTTAAAGGAGAATAAATCAACGTAAAGTGCCATTAGCGGGAAAGCTTTGAAAGAAAGGTTAAAGGAGTTCCCAAGTCAGAATCTTCTTTCTTTAATTAAGGATACATATTTAGTAGGACACCACGGAAATCTTCAAATCCTACACTAGACTTTTTAAATTCCTTGCTCCATTCTTTTTTGCTTCTCCCAGAGGGCTTCTGGAAATAACGCAATCAGTTCTCATCCAAGCCTTTGTTGGGGCTAATGCGTTCCATTTTTTATTTTTTTATTTTTTTTGGGGGGGGGGGGGGGGGGGGCCTTAAAGTTCCAATGATTAAGTCTCATATGGACGCAAGGAGCTGAAACAACAGCGGAAAGACTTTGGATATATCCAGATTATGAGAGTGAAGTACGTCTCCAAGTTACTGAAGACATGCGTGCTTTGGAAGTAAAGGAGATTCTATATGGTAAAACAATTTTATAAGAAAGCTGCTGAAATAGGTCCTCGTGCCTTTGAGAGTCCTGGCCTTAATAGATATGATGAAGAATCTACCTTCAGAATCACATCCATATGTTTTAGCCTTCAACCCCGGCATCTCCCATCACTATACCAGAAGGAAAATTTTCAGTTGCCCTTAATTGCAGTATTGTCCGCCGATGTTTTCAACATTGCCGTCTTCCATTTTTATTTAGCTTACAAAGATGATAATATAGTTTCTCATATATCCCCCTGTTGGTGCCTCTAGGTAGATGAATAACGGTGAAGATGAATTGCACAAAAAGGTCAGAAAAATGATAGACACATATTTAACCTCGTCTCTTCATTTAGTTGAAGATTCGTTCTGAATAATTTTTGGTTTCAACTGTATGCTATTTTTTACCGGCAAGATTTGGCACTGGCAAGGGATTTGGAGTTTTAGGAGGGGGTTATGGTCATGACGGTGGTGTATACATGTCGTTAAAACCTTGCTTGAGGTGCACTTAAGCCCTTAACTTAGGTGCAATGCAGGTCTGGATGCTTCAGTCTCATTCAGACAGTACTTCAGTGCATGCACCAAGGTTTTAAGGCATTGCGCTCAATCGCCATGAGATTTATCTTGATTAGGACAATACTAAACAACAATATAGTTGGCAAAGCAATTTAAGGAATGTCATGAATGAATTTTCCACTTACTAGGAATAAGAAATTAGAAATTTAATATAACAAAGCTACTTGATAGAACTTACAACTGTATCTATACATCTAAATGGGAAATCTAAAATGGGTTTCAGCTTCATTTACAAGACTTTTCTTAAGTTCATTTAGTGTTTTCCTTTTTCCAATCTTTTGGCTACAAAATAATTATTTGGATTTATAGTTTTTTTTTTTTTTTGCATAAACCCGCAAGTCAAATGTTAAATCAACCAATAAAGAAACAAAAACCAATACTCAAGAAAATATAAACCCAAAAAATGAAACCGCTACAAGAAAAGAACATAGTAGTTAGATGAAGGAAAAAGGGGGCTAACCAAGAGTGGCAGGGGTGTCGTAAAAGATGGTAGAGGCCTGAACTACAGTGGCACGGACAGTGGGGGTGGAGGAATTATCTCCCATATCCACTTCAGCAAACAAAGGGCCTTCATTCACTGCTGGGGTTGGGACCAAAGCCATTTTTTCTTAGTTTTGCGCTTATTTCGTTATCTGATTCTGAATTTGCAGATGTGTTTTGTGTGGATTTTGCCTCTTTGTCACGGTGTTTTGGCAATATCAGTAAAATAAGGATGTTGGTGTATATCCTTTTTGGAGAAGAGATTTCTAGAAATTATAATATATACACTAGTATACTTTATAATTTGTGGTAGGGTGATGTGGAAATTGTTTTTTGAATATTACCAATACCATGATTACTTGCTTTTCTTTCTTTATTTTTTCTTTTTAATTTCTTCATTATGATGTATTGCATAGAGCAATGTTTTTGTTGACTCAAATAATGGGGAAGAAGTCCACAAATATGCAGCTCTGTCAAAGCTATGCGACAATAAAGTTTTGGTAGAAAAAGAAGTGACTTTTAGGAGAAGTCCAAGCAATTTTGTAAAACTAGAAAAAAACAATTCTCTTCGACAGTACTTTTGAGAAAAATACACTTAGAAACAGTATTTATAAATTTGGTCAAACACTAATTGTTGCTCAAAATTATTTTTTAAATTAATTAGTCAAACACAAATTGTTTCTCGCCAAAAGTACTTTTGAAAAAAAAAAATTCAAAATAAGCTAATTTTTGCAGCTTGGCCAAACAGACTATAGTTCTCTTCAAACTCCATAATATAGTATAATTTATGATACTTCTTAGGAGACTTAACATGATAAGTTGAGTGTTGTGCTACCGGGTTCATCTGAACTCTGTACTTCGATGTGAAATATATATTATTGTGAAAAAAAGCCTTCGGCTTCAAGTGTATCCAACAAATATAAATTTGTTCGTCTTGCCCTATCATTTTATGTGTACTAATTCCCCAAGTTGCACATGAAAATGGATACAAATTTTAAGCTAAAATTGGTCAAGTTCTTTTAACTTCTAATATTTCTACTAGCAATAAGATAAAGTAAAAAGGAATGAAAGTTGCAATAACTTTCATGTTCTACCTTAAAGTTATATTTTTAATGCTTACAATTAAAGTTTTTTTATTTTTCAAATATGCTTCTCAGAATATGGCCTAATAATTGATGAAGTTAGTATAAAAATTATGTTAGATCAACTTTGTTTACCCTCAAAATGGGATAACAATTGAATTTATAAGTGATTTTAAGGATACATGAATTAATTTGACACAAAACGATAAATTAGATTGCAATTGAAATAAATAATGATAAAGTAAATGCAAATCACACGAATTGAACAGTCTCAGTCTTGGAAGATTAATCACCCTTGAGTCGGACGTACTTCGATCGGTATCAAGGCACAAAAGAATAAGAGATTAAAGAGAATAATAATGTATTGCTTTGAATTGCGTGTTACAATGTCTTTTACACGTAACCATACCTCCTTTATATAGTAGGGGGTCCTACATTAGTTACAACTCTATAAAAGGTAAAAAAAATCTCTTGATTTGCTAATTGTCGATTCTTTATTGATACGTGCCGAGATTCCTACCGTAATATCCGATTGGTCATGGATATTTCTGTCTTCTGTTATGCTAATAATGTTTCTTCGAGGTCGTTTGAACCATGACTGATTCCGGAGTCATGGCCTTGGTGTTATCGAAGATAGGTGTTTGGTCCCGGTTACTAACCTGGTGGGGCTTGGGGGCGATCTTCAGTCCTTTATTTCCATGTCTCGAGCCCGGCCTATCATGTCGGATGCTAGGGTATACTACAAGCTTGATTTTACCCGTATACAAATAGTCCTCTCATTTTTCGGAGAGTAGATGACGAAAAACGATATGAGCTCCCGATTCTCACTTCGATATACCATGACAAAAACGACAAAATAGTTGAAACGTCCCGTCGGTCTAGTCTTAATGGCATTAAATGCTTGTAAGTTGCCGGTCGGCCGCTCCCAGATTTGAACCGTCGCTGGAAAACTATAAATACCCATCCCTTTGTTCATTCAAACTTTACATCTAAGCCTTCTGCCCTCGTGTCTAAGAATTTTCAATACTTTCACGCACTTATATTCTGGTTAATTTGAGATCTTTTATAAGAACTTTCATTCGTCTTCATCTCAAACCATCAAGCGTACTCTTTTAACTTCTTCTTTTCCCTAGTTTTTTCTCCATCTTTCAAATAATTGGCGAATACTTCAAAATCCATTTCTAAAAAAGAAACTCCTTCTATCTCATGGACGGCTACCGAGAAAAATATCTTGCGTACTGCTGTCGAGGAACCGGTACCGGAACCTCCTCTAAAAATATTCCCCCGGGGGATGCCCGATTAATATTGATTTTAAGGTCGAAAAGCCCTCCTCCGTACCAGGCCGGTGCGAGGAGGTCTCGAGGTACATCTCCTCGATCACCGAGGATATTTTCTCCGAAGTCAAAAACGAATGCAACTGGGTTGACAAACATGTGGTAATTCCCGAACCTGACGAAGTCATCACCACCCACGTCGAGAAAATTTTAAGTGTTTACACTTATCCCTCCACGTTGGGCCCCTTGGACCCGATTATCATCAACTTTTGCAAAAGATACGAGGTAACCCTTGGTCAAATTCACCCTTCTTTCTAGAGGATCATAATCATCCACCATTTCTTTGTAAGCAAGATCGAAGGGTGCCCCTTTACTATCGACCACCTCATGTGTTTATACAGTCCCTGACTCTACTGGGGGGCTGATCAAACTCGCCCATCGGGCTAGTAAATCCCCGTTCTTGAGTATCAATGAATATCGGTACTGAGATTGGCTAGGTCGTTTCATCCGAGTGAGGACCTCGGACTTGATCCCGACCAAGCACATACTGTTTCCTAAGAAGTGGAACATGTCACGTAAGTATGATTTTGCTTCCAAGATTTAATTTATTGCTTTTTTCTTTCTTCTTATCGGTGTTCTGTGGTGGTGCAGCTGTTGCTCGGATCCCAAATGCAGTTCCTCGACTCAAGAAGTGGGTCGAGGGCATCGTATTACAAAGGCCTTATTCCGAGCGTTTATGGCGCGAGCTTTCAAAGGGGCGATGGAAGGCCTGTTAGCACTGTGAGATCTCTTTCATGAGTAATATTTGGTTTCCCTTTTGCATCATTAAATTCTCACTTGTTTATTTCTTTTTGCAAGTTTATCCAAGAATGTCAAAATGAGGGCCTCATCTGGTAGCGATGATTTCCCCACTAAGTCCCATGCTCCAAGACAGGGTGAAGAGAAGAAAAGAAAAGGGGCTCTGAGTTCTCCGAGCTCGGAGAAAAAGAAGCCAAGGAGAAGTTTGGTGCGTAAATCCAAAGAAAGCACTAGTGCTCGAGCACCATTTTCGGATTCACTCTATTGGGTGAGGTACGAATCCGAAGGAGAAGGAGAAGTTTTCGATCTGATTGCCAGCATGTCGTCATGGCTCCATGGGCAAGGGGCCTCCGAACCAGAGGGAGGCGATACCGATATTCATCAAGTTAGGGAGGTCGAGGAGGAGGTCGGGACCGAAGCTTCCCGAGATGTGGTCAATGCCCCGAATGAAGCACTCGGTGGAGTTTTTGACCAATATTGTCCCTTATCTTTGAGGGTAGGTCTATTTTGGCCCCTCAAATATAACCCTGAGCATATTTAGTCCCTTAAGTATGCTAAAGTGGAGCATCTTTAGTCTCACTGACACAATATATTCAAAAACGAACGGTGTTACCCAACTTTAATTCATGAAGCAAATCTTCTACTCTGAAGCAAAACGTTTCCTTTGCTTTTATTGGATAAAGCAAATTATCACTTTAATTCCTCCTTTTTAGATAATGTCTTCTAAAATTTTGACCTTGAAAATAACCCATTCTGTGTCAGTTTTCAATGAGAAAATGACATTGTATAGCCACTGTAAAAATAATAGCCAAAAAATATATATAATTTGTATATATATATATATATATATATTTAAAAATTTCAATTGATTTTTTCAAAAAGAAAAGTTAAAATTTGAAGAAAAAAAAAATAGATCTGCCAGGATCACTTCTAGGCATATTATTAAAGCAAACGAATAACCAATTTGTATTATCACTTTTAACCCGTGCAAGGAACAATTTACATCTGGTAGCGGAAAAGTATATAAAATTTATATAATTTTTGTATATATATATATAAATTTTATACATTTTTGGCTATTATTTTTACAACGGCTATACAATGTCGTTTTCTCATTGAAAACTAGCACAAAAGGGGATATTTTCAAGGTCAAAATTTTAGAAGACATTATCTAAAAATGAGGAATTAAAGTGATAGTTTGTTATCCAATAAAAGGAGATGAAACGTTTTGCTTCAGAGCAGAAGATTTGCTTCATGAATCATAGTTGGGTAACATCGTTAGTTTTTGACCACATTGTGTTAGTGAGACTAAAGGTGCTCCACTTTAGCATACTTAAGGGACTAAATATGCTTAGAGCTATATTTGAGGTATCAAAATAGACCTACCTTCAAAGATAAGAGATAATTATGGCCAAAAACTCCACTCGATGTGATAGAGATCACTGGGTCACCCTCGTTTACTAAGTCCATGTACAATGAAGCCCAAACGGCTAAAGGTGTCACGACCCAAAATTTCACCTTCGGACCGTGATGGTGCCTAACATTTCACTTGCTAGACAAGTCAACGTTAGAATAATATTAGCCATTTTAAAAAAAAAATATTAATAACAGAGAAATAAATACGGAAGTAAAGTCTGAAATGTAGTGAATAATTCATAAAATAACGGTGTCTAAATACCATCCCAGAATTAGTGTCACAAGTGCACGAGCTTCTAGAATAATACAAATAAAGATCTGAATAAAATAAAGTTGTCTAGAAACAAACACACATCTAAGGTGAAGTAGACGGGGACTTCAGAACTGCGGATGTCGTACAGTTATACCTCAAGCCTCCTCTGATAACTGAAATCCGAGCAAGTCTATGGTACGCCGCTGGGACCAACTCTGAAATCTGCACAAGCAGTGCAGAGTATTATATCAGTACAACCGATCTTATATACTGGTAAGTGTTGAGCCTAACCTCGACGAGGTAGTGACGAGGCTATTCAATACTCTTACATATTTATTTGAATCAAGTATATGTAGACTTTTAAATAATTCTGTTGCGGCGTGCAATCTGATCCCCCAATATTGACTTTTAAATAAGTCTATTGCGGCGTGCAATCCGATCCCCCTAATATTGACTTTTTAATAAGTATGTTGCGGCGTGCAACCCGATCCTCCAATATATTTATTTACCAATTCAATTCTGTTGCGACATGCAACCCGATCCTCCAATATATTTATTTCAATCAATTCTGTTGCGGCGTGCAACCCGATCCTCCAATATATACATTTACCAATTCAATTCTGTTGCGACGTGCAACTCGATCCTCCAATATATTTATTTACCAATTCTTATAGAAGAAATTTTTTCAATAAATGCAACAATTAATATAAAATTATAAGACAACAAGCATAAAATAATTATGATTTAATTATGAAACAAACAATGACAAATAACAAATTATTATGGAAATCAGGGAGAAAATAGGCAGTTTAATATTTAATATGCTAAATGTCAAATAACAATTAAGACACATAATTTAAATAACATGTAACAATTAATGCAAGAACTCAAGAATTAATATTTGACAAAGAATATGAGATAAACAACTATTATAACAATTAATTCATCATGTAAAACAATTTATGATTTTTTCAAGTAGGCAAACAATTAATTTGATGATGTATAGACACTCGTCACCTCGCCTATACGCCGTTCACATGCATTTCACATAACAAATAATTTAAGGTTTCTATTCCCTCAAGTCAAGGTTAACCACGACACTTACCTCGCTTTGCAAATTCCAATCAATTACTCGACCAGAGCTTTTCCTTTTAAATTTGTCTCCAAAAGCTTCAAATCTATTCACAAACAATTCGATATACTCAATATGAATCATAGGAATTAATTCCATATCAATTTACTAATTTTTCGGATAAAATCTAAAATTCATTTAAATATTTGACAGTGGGACCCACGTCTCAAATCTCGGAAAAACTTACGAAATTCGAACACCCATTTCGAGACGAGTCCAACCATATAAAAATTATCAAATTCCTATGTCAAATGAACCTTCAAATCTTAAATTAAAGTCTGAAGATTTCTACCATTTTCAACCCAATCTTTACCCATTTGAACTCAAAAAATTTCCCACAAACCTTATTGGTATAAGCATATATAAATAATACTCTTATACCCAAGAATCATACTCCTAATCAACCGTCTTCTCCCCAAATCCGAAATTGAAAAACTAGGGTATGAAACCTTACCTCTTAGATGAAGGACTTGAGAGATTTCTTGTTGGATTTCAAGGCTTGAGCAAGATTTGATGAACAAAACACTTGAGTTTCTTCCTCTCTCTCTCTAGAACACTCTCACTTCTCTCTAAAATATCAGTTTTTAGCTAAAAAATAACTTAACGTCGCTCCCTACCCGGGCTTGGGGATATTAAATGAGCTCCTACATGCGCGGCCGCGCACCTGGGCAAGTGGCCGCGCATCGGCCGCACACCTGAGGGTGAAAGTCTCAAATATGTGCGGTCGCGCACCAGATACAAGTCCTGTAAAATGGCCATAACTTTCTGTATATATATCCAAATGACAAACGGTTTGAAGCGTTAGAAACTAGACTCGACGATATTTCATTGGATAGGTTGTACATCACATAAATCCTTATATATATGTATATATTCTAGTCCAAAGTTTGTTCTTGTGCGTACTTATTTGGAACTTTAGTCTATTATGAAATTTTCCAACTTGGCTTAGACTTAGGACTTTCGTTAGAGCTCATATCACTTTTAATATGCCTCGTACACTTATTATCATATCCAATAGGTGTCCATCATGTTAATAGTCCTCGAATGAGAAGTAGAGTCTGTCCCCAAACACATAACATAACTTATCTTTTCTTTCGCACATTTCAATTTTTTCGAGTTTTACTAACTCCCAAAATTTTCAAAAATTTCGCCAGAGTTTCCTTTGTAACTAGGCTTATCCACCTGCCAGAGAATCCCAGAAACCATCCTAACAACACATACATAATCCAATCAACGTAACATAACATGAAAACAATACTAACAACGACCTCATAAGCAATATATTTCTAGAAAATGAACGCCATTAACATCAACTATTCAGGTGATACGTAACTCATAGCAGGTAAGCTCCCAACATCTTTATAAAACACAGAAATGAATATTTAAATTAAAGATGATATTTCTGGGTCATCACAAAAGGACGCCCTAATAAGGGGGCCCATGGAGTGGACGACCCCTTCCGTGTGTTTTTTGACAGAGTGGACTCTACGGCCACGGAGGACGTCACCGGGTTGGGTGACTTAGAGATACCGAGGAAGAGCCCATCTTCTGGAGCAAGTGAACCTACCTCGAGCCCCAAACTGGTCAATCGATTCCATGCTCCGAGTGTCTCCGAGTGTAAATCCTGGCTGGAAGCGATCCATCGTTATCTCCCTTCCGTAGGACGCCCGGGTCTTCTCCGCCCCCGTAGGGGTTGCCAGTTATCTTCGGTATCTGGTGACCGATGATGATCATGCTAAGATGAATGATGCAGATGCACCATGTGTGTTAAACGAAGCACAACATGCATTAAACCGTGTAATCTTCATATATTCCTCGATGGTTTTCAATTTGTACTTAGGCTATTTTATAGATAACTCTAACATTTTCTCTTTGTGCTTGTAGGCCTTGGTGCTTCACCACGAGACTTTTCTCCAATACCGGGATGAGCTGAAACAGCTCGAAGCCGAGGTCCGAGGGCTCACTGAGAATAGAAGTGCTTATAAACTTCTTGTCAAGCAGTTTAAAGGAGAGGATAAGAGCCTCCGAGCTGAGCTGGAGGTTGCACGGAAGGAGCATGCCGACCTGGCCGAGCAGGTAAAAATATTTGAGGTTAGTGGCGATGAACTAGGTTCGGTGACTGATGGTCGAAATCCACATGTCCATTAGAAGATCGATCGGATCGATCATCTCCGAGCCGAGATGGATGCAATTAAGGCCGAGACCGAAGAATGGAGAGGCAGAATAGACAATCTGACCTCGAAAAAAGAGGTTGCTCGGGCGAAACTGACTTCTGCTGAGGTCCAGCTTTAAGCGGTAAAGGAAAAAGCCGAGGTGCAGGGCAAATAGGTTGAAGAGCTCCAGTCTCATCTAAGTTTGGCCGCCTCTGATCGAGAAATTATGGCCAAGGCTTGAAACGACCAAGTCAGTGGCCATGGTGGTCAAAGCCGAAGCCGACGAGATAGTGGCCCAATATAAGGCCGATGCCGAGGCGGCCCAGGACCGCTTGAAATACTTTGTTGAATATGAGAAGCGGTTGTCACGAAGAGAGGCCCTTGAGGAGATTCATGCTCGTGGGTTTTGATATGTCAGCTAAGATCGAAACCGCTAAGGGGCTTGAGGTCGAGGCCAAGAAGTTGGCTTACCCAGAGGAAGAAGAAGAGGAAGACTACGAGGGTTCCGGTAGATCCGGGACTGTAGAAGACCTGGCTATTTAGACGCATTTGTAAATGTTTTTTCTTTTTTGTTTTTTGTACTTATGTACTTTTGTATTTTTTTGTCAAGGCCGTTTGAGCTTTGTAAAGACTTTATGTATATATAATACAAGGCTTCCTTTTCCCTTCAACAATTTCTGAGTTTTGTTTTTCTTTGCTTTATTCTTTATGTTTGCAAAGATCGAAATACCTTAGAATGAACTAATTAGTTCATGTTCGGAGGTTCGAACAGGTCTTGCATTTGACATTATTTTGTCTAAGGCATCGTGGGGGTCGGTATGACTAGAACTTTTCCCCCAAGGTACTTATAATTATTTTTATTCTAGTTTGTCGAGGGTAGCCTTTATAACCGATTTAGAAATTTTTCAAGGCCTTGTTTTTTTATTACGGGTCACGGACATCTACGAACCGTTTTAAAATGACCGTAGCCTCTTTAGTTCGGGTGTTGCCCAATGGGTTTGTCACCTCCGGGTTCCCTTAGCTCGAGCCATCCGAGTTTGTTTTTGCAAGTGTTAGTTCAACAATAAAAGAAATGAATAGGGTCGTACCTTAGCAGTAATATCATTTCAAGTGATTTATATTCTAGTTGTTCGGTAGTTGATCGTCGTTCATTACACCGAGTTTGTAGGACCCCTTTTCGGTGATCTAGATAATTTGATACGGACCTTCCCAATTAGGCCCCAACTTCCCTTCGTTCAAGTTTTGGGTGTTTAGTGTAACCTTCCTTAATTCCAAGTCCCCAACATTGAAGTGTCGAAGGTTAGCTCTTCGATTGTAATACCTCTTAATCCGCTGCTTTTGGGCAACCATTCGAACAAGGGTGGCTTTGCGCCTTTCATCTAATAGATCCACGCTTGTATTCATGACCTCGTCGTTTGATTACTTGGTTGCATATCGGAACCTAAGACTTGGTTCTCCGACGTCGATCGGTATTAGAGCTTTGGCGCCGTAAACCATCAAAAATGGGGTGGCCCCAGTACTGGACTTCGAGGTCGTGCGGTATGCCCATAAGACTTCGGGCAGGATTTCCTTTCATTTTCCTTTGGCGTCAGTTAACCTCTTTTTGAGGTTATGGAGTATCGTTTTGTTGGTCGATTCTGCTTGTTCGTTTCCACTAGGATGGTAGGGCATTGATATGATCCTTTTGATCTTATGATCTTCGAGAAAGTTGCTTACTTTGTTGCCGATGAATTGTTTTCCGTTGTCACACATGATCTCGACCGATATTCTGAACCGGCATATGATGTGGTCCCAAATGAAGTCGATGACCTCCTTCTCCCTGACCTTATCGTATGCCCGGACTTCCATCCACTTAGAAAAATAGTCAGTCATAAACAATATAAATTTAGCCTTACCGGGTTCCCATGGAAGGGGGCAACAATGTTCATTCCCCACTTCATGAACGGCCATGATGACAGAACTGAATACAGTAGCTCCCCGGTTTAATGAATCATCAGAGCATGTCTTTGACATTCATCACATTTTTGTACGAGCTCCTTCGCGTCCTTTTCCATATCGATCTGGTAGTAACCGGTTCTGGTTACTTTTCGAACCAATGATTCGGCGCATAAATGATTTCCACAGGTGCCTTCGTGGATTTCCCTCAGAATGTATTCGGTGTCTCTCGGTCATAGATATATCACGAGCGGGCCATCGAATGTTCTTCTTAACAGGGTTCTGTCTTCAGACAAAGTAAATCGGGTTGCCTTCGTACGCAGGCCCCTCAATTCTTTCTGATCCGAGGGTAGTTTTTCGGTCTTCAAATATTCTATATATTTGTTTTTCCAGTCCCAAGTTAGGATTGTTGAGTTAATCTCGGCATGGCCTTCTTCCACAACCGATCTCATAAGTTGTACGACTGACCCTGAGTTGAACTCGTCGTCCTCGACCGATGATCCTAAGTTAGCAAGGACATTAGCCTCACTGTTTTGATCCCGGGGTACGTGTTGCAAAGTCCATTCGTTGAACCGATGTAATGTTACCTGCAACTTATCCATGTACCCTTGCATTCGTTCTTCTTTGACCTCAAACGTCCCATTAACTTGGTTCACTATGAGGAGGGAGTTGCACTTAGCTTCGATCACCTCTGCTCCCAAGAGTTTTGCTAGTTCGACACCTGCAATCATGGCCTCATATTCGACCTCGTTGTTAGTCAATTTCACAGTCCTAATAGATTGTCTAACTACATTGCATGTTGGTGGCTTCAATACGATGCCAAGTCTGGACCCTTTTGCGTTCGAGGCACCATCCGTAAAGAGGATCTAGATTCCCGAAGACATCCCCGAGTTCACAAATAACTCTCTTTAGACCTCGGGTATTAGGCCCGGCGTAAAGTTGGCCACGAAGTCCGCCAATATTTGAGATTTAATGGCGGTTCGGGGTCGATATTCAATATCGTACCCACTGATCTCTACGGCCCATTTGGCCAATCGTCCCCGAGAGATCGGGTTTATGCATTATATTTCGCAATGGGTAAGTAGTCACAGCACATATAGGATGACATTGAAAATATGGTTACAGCTTCCTAGAGGCGCTTAGCAAAGTGAGCGCCATTTTTTTTCTAGGTGATGGTACCTAGTTTCGGCCTCACCTAGAGTCCTGCTAACATAGTAAATTGGAAATTGCATACCTTGCTCTTGCCGGACCAGGACTCCACTTACCACTATCTCTGATACTGCCAGGTACAGGTATAGTTGTTCGTCTATCTTTGGCGTGTGAAGCAACAATGGGCTCGATAGATACCGCTTGAGTTCCTTCAAGGCCCATTAGCACTCCGAGGTCTAAGAGAAGTTATTCTTCTTCTTCAGTAGTGAAAAGAATCGGTGGCTCTTATCGGAGGACCTAGAGATGAATCTCCCTATGGCGGCTATGCATCCGGTTAATCTTTGCACGACCTTCACGTTGTCCACGACCGTGATATCTTCGATGGCTTTGATCTTGTCAGGGTTGATCTCGATTCTTTGATTGGATACCATGAATTCGAGGAATTTACCTGATCCAACTCCAAACGCACATTTCTCTGGGTTCAGCTTCATATTGTATTTCTTTAATATGCTGAAGGTTTCCTGCAAATGTTTTAAATGGTCCTCTGCTCGCAAGTACTTAACCAGCATATCGTCAATATAAACCTCCATTGATTTTCCTATTTGTTTCTTGAATATCCGGTTTACTAGGAGTTGGTAAGTGGCACCAACGCTTTTTAATCCGAATGGTATCATATTATAGCAGTATGTGCCGTATTTAGTGCTGAAGGAGGTTTTATCCTGATCACCCCAGTTCATCCGTATTTGATTGTACTCGAAGTAGGCATCGAGAAAACTGAGGATCTCGTGGCCTGCCGTGGTATTGATTATGCGATTGATGCTGGGAAAAAGGAAGGAGTCCTTGGGACATGCCTTATTCAAATCCTTATAGTCTACACACATTATTAATTTATTCCCCTTTTTAGGGACTACCACTAAGTTCTCTAGCCAATCCGGATATTTAACCTCCCTAATAGACCCTATTTTAAGGAGTATAGATACCTCGTCCTTGATGACAACATGTTTGACCTCAGACTGGGGTCTCCTATTCTGCTTGAGCGAATGGAACTTCGGGTCCAGGCCTAGCTGGTGAGTGGTTCTTTACGGCGGGATCCCTGTCATATCAAGGTGGGACCAAGCGAAACAATCTATGTTAGCTATAAGAAACTGAATGAGTTTTTTCCTGAGCTCGAGACTTAACCCCGTGCCTAGGTATATCTTCTGGTCGGATAGATGCTCGATCAATATGACATGTTCCAGCTCATCGACCGTCGATTTAGTGGCGTTGGAATCATCGGGGACTATAAAAGACATGGGAACCCCATAATCATCGTCTTCATCAGTCCTCTATTTCTCCGATTGGGCCGGGGCTGGTGTCGGTAATTGCTATTTAGTTTCTTGCTTTGAGACCGAATTATCAGCCCCTTTGTCGTTGCAAGTGTAGATATCGGAATCGCCTCTTTGACCGCAAACATCTCCTTTGCGACTAGCTGTTCTTTGTAGATTGGTTTAATCCCACCTAGTGTTGGGAATTTTAACACTTGGTGTAGAGTCAAGGGCACTACTCTCATGTTGTGGATCAATGGCCTCCCAAACAAAGCGTTGTACCTCATGTCTCCTTCGATCACATAAAACTTAGCTTTCTGGATGGTTCCGACGGTATTCACTAGTGATGTTATCTCCCCCTTAGTGGTTTCACATGCCATGTTGAATCCGTTTAGGACCCGGACTGCATGCACGATTTGATCTTGTAGACCGAGTTGCTTTACGACCTTCGATCAGATGATGTTGACTGAGCTACCTGGATCAATTAACACACGCTTATCTCGAGATTTATTTATGAGTACAGATATTACTAGTGCATCATTGTGTGGCTTGATAAGTAGGGATTTTGACTGCTTAATTGTTATCTTTTACTTGCGTTTTAGCTCAAAAATGCTTAAAGGTATTCCCGAAAACTAATGAAACGTGCTTTCTTGTAGAAATATTGGAAAATGTGCCAAAAAAGCAAAAATCAACTCAAAAAGGAGTAAAATTAGACAAGAACCAAAACAAGGCAAAAAAGGGCCACACTGCGGACCACACAATATTGTGTACGGCTGCAAACTTTGAAGATGCACTGATGTAATTCCTTCACAGAGTGCGGACCGCACAATTATTGTGTGGCCGCAGAAGACTAGATTCAGAGACCTGTAGTTTGGGAGCTTAAAGATGTGCGGACAACATCATTATTGTGCGGCCGTAGGATGCCAAAATGCGGCCGCACTCATAAATGTACGGTCCGCAGAATGAAGCCCATATCCAGTTCAAGAGCAAGAGTGCGACCGTACTCAGAAATGTGCGGTCTGCATAATTAGAGAAAGTGCATCCGCATCTCACTTTTATGCGACCGCATAAAGCCAACCTGACCAATCAATCTCAAAGTGCGGACCGCACACATAATTGTGCGGCCGCAAAACATTCGCATGGCAATTTTGTTAGATATTTTTAACTGGGTATAAATAGATCTTTTTATCATTTTTAGGTTAGGTTTGGTGCACCTGAACACTTAGAGCCGTTTTTATTTACTGTATTGGGTAACTTTGTACTAGTTTAGCATTTAAACATTAGATTTTCTTTCCTTAATCAATTATTATGCATTTTATCTTAGTTTCTTCTTTAATTTTTTTATTTTCCATGAGTAGCTAAACCCTTAGCTAGGGTTGTGACCCAATACTAGTATGGGTACTTAATGGATGCTTGATTTAGGGCTTATTTATGATTGAGTATATGATATTTAGCCTATTTCTTGCTTGAATTTGAGAATTGATGGTTGCAAACGTTGAGTCATACCTAATTGACATAGTCTTTATTTGAGAAAATGAGACTAAGTCTAGGAAAACTTGGCTAACAAAAATTTGGGGTGAACTCAAGAAATTGATAGCCCTAATTAAAGGGTCTAATCTAGAGATAATAAGACTCGACTTGAGCATTTATCACCTTTTTCGTGAGATACCCATTTGGACATGAGAAAACTAAATTGGGCAAAATCACTCAAACTACTGAGAGGTATAGAGTGCGTAATTGAGTATGATTGCTATATTGTATCCCGATCAACCAAACATGCCCTAAAGCTCTAAATTCGTTAGGTAACTATCTAGGGAAAAGTCGTAACCCTAGATCTTTTATAACTTAAAAAACAACCAAAACCAAAAACATTGTCTCTTACCGTTACAATTGCAAGCATTAGCGTAAAAGTAGAAGTAGAAACAACTATTAAAAATGTGAAAGTGTAATCTTAGGCACGTCGTACATTTACACTAGGTATATACCTAATACCACATCAATCTCCCTGTGGAATCGACCCCGACTCGCGTTGGATTTTTATTATTGCATCGACCGCCTCGCAACCTAAATTAGTGGTGTGAGTTTGGGCGACATCATGGCTGCACAATCCTTTCTGTGTCCTCGTCGTTAAAAGACAAGGTTCCTTCTAGTATGTAGTCTCGAGTCCGTTTTTTCTCGTGATGGATACTTTGGTGTGTTTCAACATCGACCTCCGAGGGACATCGACCCCACCAATGATCATGTTAATGATGTGTTGAGGTTCTTCTTGTTTGGTCTGTTTGTTAGAATCCCTATTCCTGAAATGATTCTTGGCTCGGTCGCTCAGGAATTCGCAAAGATGCCCATTGTTGAATGATCGGGCTACTTCCTTTCTCAACTGTCGGCAATCCTCCGTTCTGTGGCTGTGAGTGTCATGATATTTACACATCTGGTTAGGCTCCATTTGGGTTGGATCAGATTGTAGAGGTCGAGGCCATTTGGTGTCTTTGATGCGTCTGATGACAGATACAATAGTGGTGGCATCGACGTTACAATTGCACTCTGATAATCTCGGTGCTTCTTTAGACCCGACGGGCCTGCCAAAGCTATTTTTGCTCATGAGTCCCCGGTTGCTCGAACCTTGATCACTTCTCCTTTCATTTTTCATAGAGCTCCGCCCGGACCTATTGCTTCTTCGGTCCCCATTGTACGGCTGATATCGATCCCTGTTTGATCTTGATTCACGATCGATGTCTCTCTTGACTCTGTCAATGGTTCTGACGGGATACACGGACCCGGAAGGGCCCCCAAGTTGATCATCTTCGACCCTGATTTTCGATTGATATCGGTTATGGGCATCGGCCCAAGTGACATCCAGATATTCTACCAAGTTTTGTTTCAACTGTTGTGAAGCCAACAAGCTCCGAACGTTAAGTCCTTGGGTAAAAGCCTGAACGACCCAATCATCAGTGACCGGTGGTAGGTCATCTGTTCCATTTGAAATCGGGACACGAACTCTCTGAGCATCTCATTATCCCTCTGCTTTACTTTGAAAAGGTCTGATTTCCTGGTCTCGACCTTGATAGCCCCAGCTTGTGCTTTCACGAAAGAATTTGCAAGCATAGCAAATGAATCAATAGAATTAGGAGGTAAGTTGTGGTACACTATCATAACTCCCTTTGACCGGGTTTCTCCAAACTTCTTCAACAAGACAAACTCGATCTCATCATCCTCCAAGTCATTCCCTTTGACGGCACATGTGTAGGAGGTTACATGCTCGTTTGGATCGGTCGTTCCATTGTACTTAGGAATCTCGGGCATGCATAACTTCTTGGGGATTGGCTTTGGAGTCACGCTCGGAGGAAAAGGTTTCTGCACAAACTTCTTGGAATCCAGGCCTTTCAATATCGGCGGTGCTCCTGGGATTTGGCCGACCCTGAAATTGTAGGTTTCCACCTTTTTGTCATTAGCTTCGATTTTCTTCTCCCCTGATTCTACCCGTTTGGTCAGTTCCTCGAGCATCTTTATGATCTCGGGGTTAGTCCCCGATTCATTTTCATTCGACCTCTCTACGACCGATTCATCCTGCGGGTGACTTCCCGGGACGGATCGGGTTCAATTCTACTCGGTGCACGACTTTGGTTATGTCACTGAGCTATCGCTGCTTGTTGAACCTGCAACATTTCGAAGATCACACGTAGACTGATCCCGTCTCACCAATGTTTTATGTATTTTGAGCTGCCGATCGGGTTCCACCACGGACGCTATTCTCGGGGTCGGTAGGCAGGTTTGTGTTGATAGCCACATATGAATTAGCGTCAATTGGGTTTGCGACCGGAATTCCGATGGGATCAACGAGTAGTACCTCATCACTGGGCGCTATGTTGTTTTCACCGTGATGACCAGACTCATTGTCAACATGTAGGGGTGCTGATTGAGAGTTCGACATTTTGAGTTTTAACCCGAAATGAGAGACACTTCAAAGAACAAGTGTAAAGTAGTGTGTGTTTTGGATAACAATTGAATTTGTAAGTGATTTTAAGGATACATGAATTAATTTGACACAAAACGATAAATTAGATTGCAATTGAAATAAATAATGATAAAGTAAATGCAAATCACACGAATTGAATAGTCCCGGACTTGGAAGGTTAATCGCCTTTGAGCCGGACGTACTTCGATTGGTATCAAGATAAAGAAGAATAAGAGATTAAATAGAATAATAATGTATTGCTTTGGAATGCGTGTTACAATGTCTTTTACAAGTAACTAGACCCCATTTATATAGTAGGGGAGTCCTACATTAGTTACAACTCTATAAAAGGTAAAAAATCTCTTGATTTGCTAATTACCGGTTCCTTATTGATACGTGCTGAGATTCCCGCCGTAATATCCGACCGGTCACCGATATTTCGGTCTTTTGTTACGCTAACAATGTTTCTTCGAGATCGTTTGAACCAGGACCGATTCCAGAGTCACGGTCATGGTGTTATCGAAGGCAGATGTTTGGTCCTGATTACTAACCCGGTGGGGCTTGCGGCCTATCTTTAGTCCTTTATTGCCATGTTTCGAGCCCGGCCTATCATGTCGGATGCTAGGGTATACTAAAAGCTCGATTTTTTTAAAAATTTGCCTAGAGTTTGACGGGCAAAATACAAACATTAATTGTTCTATATGTAGTCACTTTGACATGTATACATTTTCCCGAATTTTAAGCGAGTAAAGTCAAATTTAACCTTATTGTTGAAAAGAAGTTACAGTAGAAACAAAATGACAGATGTATTTCTTAAGTAAATAAAAACGTAGTAATGTTTTAGTTGAAGAAGAAGATTACTTATCCCCGTAAAGTGCGACCAGAAAGCTACTGTCAGTCACATTATTCAAATGCTCGACTCGTTCAACGCTTCTCACTCTCCAATGGCCGAAAACGCAGTCTCATCCAACTTCCCGTATTCCGTCAACGTTAACGGCGACTTCCCCGATGATTGTTTACCGCCGGATCCGCTGTTACAGTCCGGCACCTACATCCACGCCGATTCAAACGCAACCGTTGAGACCACACCGGAGAGGAGCCTACTAGATGAACCGCACGTGTCCGATCCAATGCCGGCGGCGCCGGCGATGGAAAGTACGGCGGAGATTCAAACGGTGTCGCCCGAGCTGGTAACGCCTAAACGGCGGCAGAATAAATCGGTGGAGGTAACGTCGGAAAGGCCGAGCTGGTTGCCTGAGAATTGGAAGATTGAAATGAGAGTTCGGACCTCTGGCGCTACGGCTGGATCTACTGATAGAGTAATTCCCCCTCTCTTATTTTATATATATATAGCAGCTCTCATGTTATGGATTTAACAAAGCAAATCTAGATTTTTACTTCATTCTGCTACGGAGTTTGAATTAGAATTTATTTCAGAACTCAAAGCATTAAGATTTTTTTGTTGTTGCAATATTCAGTAGAAGCAGAGAGACTGATGTGTTTTGATTATGTTCAAATGATAAGTTGTTACTATTTCACAAGTTTGTCCATAGGTTTTGTGGAAATTATTGTGTTTTCATTTTTATCATAGTGCATCTACTTCTCTGTTTTCTTTAGATATGGTTTACTCTCTGTCATTATTGGTTAGTGAATTCGTGTGTTTTATTGATGTATTGTTGTGATTAATCTGCCACAAGGTTTATTTGAGTGATACTGTCGTGTTAGAGCTTGCAGATTATTGAGAAATGGAGATTACTAATGGATTATACTAGCAAGAACCAATGGATTAGTTGCAAATTAGCAACAACTAGAGGGAAAATTGAATTGCTTGGTAATTCCCCCCTTGCTATTTGGAAAAGTTTAATACCAGATTTTGGATAATGATAGGCATCATACTGTGCCCTTGGTGAAATCGCACGTTTAACATGGTTTTATAGGGAAAAGATAGTATACATATTTTTCCTTTGGATTCAAATTTATGATTAGGTACTCCAACAGAGATATCTTTGCAAAACTGAAAGTATTCAAGTGGAAACGCGTATTATATAACATGAAACACCCCTAGCTCTCCTTCACTAAATTTGCACTTTGTGGTGTATTTCAAGCTTTTGACTGGAATTGTGATGGTCAAAATTGGTCCCTATGCGAACATTTAGTCTCCAATCAAAGCTCTTTTTAGGAAGGGTGATCAATTGATTTTATTCGTCGAACTTTGCGGCAGTGAGATTGCTAGTGTTTTCTGTTGAAGCGGGAAAACATATTTCTTTCAGAGTTTTTGGACTTTGATTAGTTGAATATAACTGTGGTGATGAGATGATTTTTCCATTGAAGGTGAGTGACTCTTTGCTTGCTTTTCAGACTCTTCTATGTGGACTATCTCTAGCTCCTTTCTAGGTCAAGTGATTTACTTGAGGAAAGGAAAAACTTCTTCTTGACAAGTGCAACTTGTTATGACGGTAGCATTTTAGGTTTAGAGGACCTTATAATGAGATTAATATTTTCATATATACTAATTAAAAACAATGAGATTTTATTTTCCTATGAAAAAAATACTTGTTTTCAAGTGGAAAGGGCAAGTAGAAATAGATTGTTGTGCACACGCTTTAAGCTAAACTTGTTGGCCTTTTAGTTTTCACATTTATTACTTGATTTCCGGAAGAGAAGTGTGAACTTGAGGTCATTGATATGCTTTTGTGAAGGCCAAATACATAAGCAGCCCCTTAAACTTGTCAAGATATTCCATTTAGACAATTAAACTGAAGACATAACCTATTGGACACTTAATGTAGGTAAGAAGTGTGTCTATTAAGTATACACTGCTGACATGGACAATGCGTGTTTGTCACCAGAACTTTGGGCGTGTGAATGATTGCAAATTTAAATATAACAACAACAACAACAACAAATCCAGTATAATCCCACATCTGGAGTCTGCGGAAGGTAGTGTGCACGCATACCTTACCCCTCAGCTCAAGAAAAGGTGGCAAGGAAGAAAAGGGAAGAAGTAGATGAAAGAGGGGAAGAAAGAAAGACGGGGAGGAGGGAGACAAAAGACAATAAGGAAAATGGGGAGAAAAAATAGCATCAAATAGTAACAACTAGGGAGCAATAATTTCCAGTAAAAGGGGAGAAAAAGTAGCATCAAATAGTAACAGTTAGGGAGCAACAATTTCCAGTAGCAGTTTTCAAACAAACAACAATGGACGTGGTAGCTAAATACCAGATGCACTAACAATCTAAAAGAAAGTATCTCTCAACCAACAATCAGGGTACTACTAGTACTACTGGTAAACCTAGGAGGAAGTCACAACTACCTGTCAACCCACCACCTTAATCCTCGACTTCCGTACCTTCCTATTTTTAGTCATGTCCTCGGTTAGGTGAAGCACCGACATGTCCTGCCTAATCACCTCTTCCCAATATTTCTTTGGCCTACCCCTGCCTTTCCTCAAGCCCGCCATGTTTAACCTTTCACACCTCCTGACCGGGGCATCTATGTCTCTCCTCCTCACATGCCCAAACCATCGCAGTCTCGATTCCCGCAACTTATCTTCCACAGATGCCACTCTCACCTTGTCCCTAATAACTTCATTCCTAATCTTGTCTTTCTTGGTATGTCCACACATCCATCTCAACATCCTCATTTCAGCTACGCTCATCTTCTGGACATGTGACTTCTTGACGGGCCAACACTCAGCCCCATACAACATAGCCGGTCTAACCACCACCCTGTAGAACTTACCCTTAAGTCTAGGCGGCGCATTCTTGTCGCATAAAACCCCCGAAGCTAGCCTCCATCTCATCCAACCCGCTCCAATGTGGTGAGTAACATCCTCGTCAATCTCCCCGTCGCCTTAGATTATAGACCCAAGATACTTGAAACTATCTCTTTTGGGAATGACTTGAGGATCAATCTTTACTAATGATTGAAAATTTAAATATCTCTGACAAATCACCCTGAACTTCCCCAGCCCCTCTTCCATCCCTTAGCGATGGTTGTATTCATTCACGCCGGAGCTTCAAACAAAAGCAAATGTTTATCTCCAAAGAAAATCTGAAAACCCTAAAGGGGAGAGCCAAAAAAAAGTAAAGAAAAAGTGGTTTTGCCTTAACCCAGTAGTGGCAAAATTCATTTTTCCCAGCAACAAAAAGGAAAGGTGCATTTTTAACCTTCACTGACTCCTCTGCATTCATATCCATTCTAAGAAGGAAAGAAGAGTACTGTTGCTACATAAATGTAAAGACACCATTAATGGGGTCATACAACATTCATGATTCATGAGGTGGAAAACAGGTGGTTAGTCACAAAAATGCTGATCTAGTCGACTAGAATTGGAGCTGAGCTTCAAAGCCAGTTGCTACAGTTGGGTTTACACTGACTTGCTAAATCTTTCTTCTTTAACCATCACAGATCAAAAACTTCCCATAAAATCAATGCTTTGAAAAACAGAGACTCAATGCAAAGAAGAGTGAAAGTTAAAGCCCCGTATTAGTTGCGATAAATATAAGGAAGAGAGGGGGATTGAAGGGCGGCGAAGATGGAGGTATTCTGGTATTGTCGGGGAATTAAGTGGTGGAGGTGAAGACTCCGCAAGAAGACTTTTTTTCTTCCGGCATGTCTCTTTTTTGCTTTTTGTGTGTGCTGATTTGTCCTATTTTCATTTGTAACATGCCATGTCAACCCCAAATGAATCTCACGCGTTTAAGTTTTTTGGTTAGCTATGAGTTTAGTGTTTAATAGACACACTTTTCACATACATTAACCTTAGTTTAGGTGTCTAAATAGAATATCTTGACAAGTTCAAGGGAGATTGCATGGTTTGTACTAAATTGTACTCCCTTTGGCCAACATTTAGTTTAACTGCATATGGAGGCTAACCAAACAAATATTAGAGTGGAGATGATAGATACAGTACAAGGATAAATATTGAATGGTGGCTGGAATCTGACAAAGATATAGATGTCTTATCAAGTGAAAAATATGTGAAAAGCTATTTGATTTTTTTGTGATATGGCAACAACAAATTCCCACAAGTGGGATCTGGGGAGGGTAAGATGTACGCAGCCTTACCCCTACTCTGGGTGGGCAGAGGGGCTATTTTTGATAGACCCTCAGCTAAAGAAAATGTGAAAAGAAGCAGTGCCAACAAGTAGTAATAACAACAAGATAATAAGAATGCCAAAGACTAGACAGCAATTAACAGTATGTAGTAATAGCAATGTAGGAATAAATGATATCATTCTAACATTAATGCTATCGAATTGAGGAAGACAAATGGAAACGCTCGACTACCTACTAACCTTCTACCGTAATCCTCGACCTCCACACTCTCCTCAGTAAGCTCCATCGGTGCTTTTTTGTGATATGGCGAGATACTATAAGTTGTTGTAACAGTAAGACTTGAGATTTACGTCTATGGTTGAGAAACTGTTTCTTTGAGTTTCTGCAAAAAAAAAAAGGTTCTTGGCGTTTGGTTGAAAAACAGTTTTTGCAAAAAACTTTCCATGTTCTAGTGTCATTTTCGTGGTAAGTCAGAGACGAGAGGTCAAGAGGGTATGATATTTTGCTGACCATCTAGTATGAAACTTTTTCTTAGCCTCTTCCACCAAAACTAAAAACTACGGAGTACTAACAAACTCCAGGGAACCACGAATAAGTTTTCGATATCTTTAATAGTTCTTATCTTATTAGAAAACAATAGATATCCTTAATAACTCCTATGTCATTTCCTGCTTTTCACCCCAATCAATGGACCAGTTGAACTCTTTTATGTAGCCTCTCTAGTCTGATCCCTTGGTTTTTTTCTCGAGTGAATCATGAAGCATCTATCTAAGCAAATAGTGTCTTCATAATCATAACTAAAACTCTTTTCATGAATCATGATCATAACTAACTAATCTGTTAAGTTTTTTATTCTTAAACAAACTTCTCATTTGTTTAATCTGTCTGATGTAAGAGATCCTTCCTATAACTCCAGTACGGTACCTGTGCATTTAGATAAAGCATGAAACTTTTGTGCTCAACCCATAATGAGAATGAAATGGAGGTAGAGTAGTCCAAAAGTTCAATTTGATGACCTGGTGTGCTCTAGAAACAAGAGCAAAAGATGATATTGTGTTTATTGAAAGGCAATCACAGAGACCTTTTGGAAGTATAGGAGGCAATGAATGTGAGGTGTGTAATTGTCCATCTCCCCTTAATGGGCAGTGTTATCCAAATACCTATACTAGTGAGAGGATGCAAGTACCCCGGGAACAGTCGATGTGTGGCCAAGTTATCCTAGACACCACCGTTACTCCAAAAAGAAATTGAATCTTCCATCTCTTAATGGCTGTATGATGTTGCTCGCATCAAGGAAATAATTGCTTGCTTGGGTAGCTTGTGTGGACAGAACCTCTTCTGCTCTCTCCTCTCTCACTTTGCTCTTCTTTGTAATCTCCTGTGATTTGTCCCTTCATGTTTTGTTGTTTCAGTTTCTTTATTTGTGAGAGCGTTGTATTTCTTTTTTCACTTCCAGTTGCAGGCGGTGGAAAATTATTGAGTTGGTTTAGTTGAAAATACTACTGCGTCATGTGCTTTCAATTTGCCTTCTTATTATTTAATTGAAGTCGCTGACATAGAAACTGAATTGCATAGCATTTGGCCTGTGTGTCTAATTGTTTGTGCCCTGGATTGCGCAGTACTTTTTTGAACCAGTGTCAGGGCGTAAATTCCGGTCAAAAGTTGAGGTGCTTTATTTCCTGGAAACAGGTGGCAAGCGCAAGAAGGGAAACACTGGCAATGAAGCTACAGTGAGTGAATCAAAACATTAATGACGTACCACTCTTCCATTTGCCAGAAAGAAACTTACATCTTCATTTGTGTTTTGATGGTACAATTTTTTTTTCCAGCCATCTGAAACCTCTAAGAGCCAAAAACAGAAGAAGGGTGGCTCAAAAACACAGAAAATTACCTCTTTTTACTTCGATTCTGGGAATCCACCACATAGTGTATGCTGGGTTCAGACGGATGGTTTTGCAGATACCTGGGCACCTTCTTGTAACGGTGGCATGATTCCTGAACGCAGAAGACAAGAATGGGATGCTGTCTTCTCAAGTGTATCCCAGCTGCGGCGAAGAAATGTGTAAATTTTTTGTTAGGGATATAGGAGGCTCTAACTTGCACTAACCAGTTCACACGCTTTCTCCATATGTCTATCGTGTGTCAAATCTCATCTGAATTGGCCTTACTTCTTGGGTTTTAGTGCAGAGACTGCATAGTTCATACCTTTTTGTTTGCCAAAGGAGTAGGCAAAAGTTGCTCACCTAAATTATGTTCAAGATGTAGTATGGTATGTTCTTGGTCCCTCGATTGCTTAGTTAAACTCTTATTTATTTTGAAATTAGTTTCAAGACCTGCTTTATGAGCCTGTAGATTTTGAGCATTTAGCTAGGACTAGGATATATATTTGAGAAAATTGTAAGGAGAGTACGAAAATACTGGCTATTGAGTACGAGAGAGGGCTAAATGCTTGTGAAGTTGCAAGTGTGGTGAGTTAAAAGGATTACAAATGACATTATCTGCATAGGTGAGCGGATTACTCACCGAGGTTGGGTTATTTATCTTTTAAATGAAATTTTCATTTAATTCAATTTCTGTTACCGCAATTAATCCTCAGCTAGGAGTAATTGATGTGTACTTTTGGTCCTGTGTTGGAGAAAAATGATGATTTTTTATCATTCATTAAACACCTTCATTATCAACTATCACCAACCATTTCAATCAACAGCTTTTATTGCACAACCATCACTATGAAACACCACCACCAATCCTCACCATGGCAAACCAACACCGTCAGCTATTATTTCTAGTTGCAATAACGCAGCACCGGACAAGCATCATTGCCAGCCACTTCTACCAATCACAACACCTAAAATAAACTTTTTCTATGATATTTTGTGATTGAAATATTTAACTATTGACTTTATATTTATTAATTTCAATAATAATAAATTATAAACTTAACTATTTAGTATTCGAATTTAAAATGATACTTTAATAATTGTATATATATTTAAAGTTAAATATTTTTATTTTAAAAAGAACAAATTAAACTTGAAGGGGATCCAACAATTATTTTCCTCAGGTGTAAAAAAGAGTGAGCATTATTATCTTTTAAAATAGGAAGAATATGGATTATAAAGCTCCAAATCAACATAAATACAGGAAAAGATGTGACACAACATCTTTTTGAATAAGATAAGAGGGGGAAAAAAAAAAAGAAAAAGGGGAAAGGTAAAAGCTTTATTAGCACACACATCTCTAGCCTCTAGCTGGTCTCTAGGTAAGATTTTTCCTGAATATCCTCCAAATTTATCTTGTTTCTTTTTTACCTTAAAAAAGAAAAAAAGTAGGCACGTGGACCCCCATGTCATCAACAAATGCAACTCTCTAAATACGTAGTTACGTACCAATATATATATCAAAGACAAGTACATGTTGAATTCCCACGTGAATCTAACGTGGCCACTACAAAAGAAAAAGCAGCTGACTCACTTCTGTTTTCTTCTTTTCCTCAAAAGTAACCGAAAGTAGAAATCTTCCCACAGGTTAAATTTTCCCATTGATTCTCTTATTCTTCTTCAAAGATCCCTCACACCCTTTTTACTATTCATACTTGTAAACCTTTTTTTAACTAGACGAGAGAAAAGGGTAAATTAAGAAGTTGGAGAAGAAGGTGGTTTGGTTATTTGTGTAATGGAAGATGGGGATGTATCAGGTTCTACAGATGAGAATAAAGCCAGAAAAATAGTACAAAGAAGTGAAAATATTAATGGCAATGACAAGAATGTGGGGATTTCAGTAGCTACAGCTTCTACTATGTTTCCAGGTTTTCGGTTTTGTCCAACGGATGAAGAGCTGATATCGTATTACCTGAAGAAGAAACTTGAAGGGTCTGATAAATGTGTTGAAGTTATTTCTGAAGTTGAGATTTGGAAACATGAACCTTGGGATCTCCCAGGTACCCCCTTTATTCTTTTTTCTTTTCTCGCACAGTGTTAATTAGTTATTTTAAAATTTAAATGGCAACTTTTTGTTCTTTATTTTTTGATTTATTGGAAGATATTTACAATTTTTACCTGGTGGTAAACTTGACACCAGAATATAGTCGTAGACTTTATCCTTACTAGAAGAGGTGATAACCACATGTAAGGACAGTCAGGGCGGATGCAGCTTGAAAGCACCGGGATCATCCGAACCCAATGCTTTCAACGCGGTGTATAAATTTAAGTATAAAAATTCACTAAAATTGCAAGAAATAGTAGATATGAACTCACAACTTTAAAAATATAATGGGTTTGAACTCATAAAACTTAAATTCTGAATCTGCCTCTTGGGACGGTAAGGTTATATTAGGAGAAGCAATAACCACCCAACATAGGTTGGTGGTCTTAAATGTAAAGCGTAAGAATAGAGTGAGAAAGGAGACAGAATTCGGTGATGGACATTAAAGGGCACTAACTAGCTTAGCTTTTCAAGAAAAAACTATGGGAGGAGGGAGTACACGAAATGTTAGGTTGCATTAGAAAAGTAGCAAGCGAAGTGTTAAGTATGACTAAAGGTTTAGGATCTCGACCGCAAGAATCTTGATTTTGGAATGAGAAGGTGCAAAGAGTTATTAGAACTAAAAGAGAGAGTTGTAGAAAATTAACAAAAACTCTGAAGCCTTTGAAGAGTACAAGAGAGCTATGAGGGAAGCTAAGAAAGCTATTAGTAAAGCTCGATAGGAAGCCCTAGATGGCTTGTAACAAAAGTTAGGGGCACGAGAAGGGGAGAAAGAAATGTTTAAACTGGTACGTCTGTGAGAGAAGTGGAGTAATTAAGGACTTAAACTCAATGAAGTATATTAAAGAAAATTTACAACAAGTGTTGACGAGAGATAATGAGATCAAGGAGAGATGAAGAGGTTATTTTGATCAATTGTTCAATTCGAACCACAAGAATAACATTTTGGATCTTCATACATTTATGCACACAAGAAACTTTGGCTATAGTCATAGAACTAGGCTGACAGCGGTAAAGGAGGCTATGAGCCAGATAGTATCTCCATAGAGGTTTAGAAGTGTCTTGGAAAAGTTGGAGTAGGATGGTTTACCAAGTTATTGAGTGCTACTGAGAAGTGGTAGGATGCCTAATAAGTGAAGAAAGAGTACCTTGAATCCATTTTATAAAAAAAAGAGGTATTCAAAGTTATGCGAACTATTGTGACATTAAACTTATGAGTCATATGATTAAACTTTGAGAAAGGGTGGCAGTGCATAGTCGTAGGGACAGTACAAGAGTGACAGAGAACCAGTTCAAATTTATGCTTGGTAGATCTAACGGGTGCTACATTCTTGCTAAGAAGTTTGATGGAAATATATCACGAGAGGGAGAAAGATCTATACATGGTGTTGATTGACCTAGAGAAACATATGATAGAGTACCAAGAAAGGTCCTTTGGTGGATGTTGGAGAAGGCAGTAATTCATGTTGAATATGTAAATTCCACAAGAACATGTATGAAAGAGCTCTCACTAGCGTGAGAACAGTAGCATCAATCTCTTTGTCCTATTTGACCTACTTTGATAAACTAAGTCAATTTGACCCCTTGTAAGAGTTAGATTGAAATCAGGTTAGTTCATCCTCTTCAAATATTGTTTAGGCATCAATCTCTTTGACCCATTTATATCAAAATTTATCATCTTGATACATCCATGATATTTGATGAAGATTCTTCAAGTATAATTGTCTATATCAACTCAGCTGATCTGAGATTCTAATAGTTTTCTTTTTGTCCATCCTGTTTTATACCTTTTCTTTTCCTAGTAAATAAAATTGCACTCTCACTATATTGTCGTAGTTCTCTTTAGATTTTCTTTATCTATCCATTGTGCTCCTTGTTTTCTCGTCTTCTGAGGTGCTTCTTTCTATTCCTAACTTTTAATACTCTTGTATTGGTGAAGTAAATGGGAAAGCGCGCGCATTAAGAAAGAATCGCGCCCTCTTCAGTTAATATGATTCTTCTGCTGTTCACGTTTCTTCAATTGGATTTTAGGGTCGATTGAGTTGCATTGCGACTAAAAGGTAATAAATCTAGCTTGTTTTGATAAAAGATCAATCCTAGGAAGAATGCTCCTGCGGGTGTCATGGCATAGGGGTAGAAATCCAAAACAATGTAGACTACTTGCTGGAACATCTGTCCATACTTGCTCTTGGCATCTCTTATACCACATCCTTGTCAATATCTCAGCTGGCTTTGGGTTTGGACATAAGGTGCACATACCTTTTCTCAAGTGATTGTGATTGAAGATCTGTAATTTGGTTTTGTGGTCGGATTAGACGAGCTCATTCCTCGTGAGAAGCTATATAATGAGAAGTAAGATGTTGCACAATACAGCTTCGCAGATTTCTAAGTGGATCAAACTACATAGGTATCATGTTAAGACAATAGAAGAGAGACGTGAAAGGCCAAATATGGATTTGGAACCGCCGGATAATAGGTGGTACTAGTTAAAATTAGGGGAAAATAATGAGTTGCAAACTGATTTCCAGAGCCCCAAAGGAACACCAGAAGCAATGAATTTTAGCTGTATGAATCATCGTCATTATGCGCGATGGTGCCCGTGTATAGCAATTTTCGTCAACTAAGCCTGCTTCCCCTATTGATGTATTGATATACGCAGAAAATAAATATCTACTAGTGCAGAGTGTTGAGTCCTCAAGAATGAGAGGAGATACAGTAAAAAAGATCTTGTCAACTCATAAGTGAGGTCATACATGCTGAATGGGATAATTGCGAGTGTGCATGTCAACGCCATTTCCAAGAGGTCTAATGGCCAAAATCAAAATAAGTCGTGTCAAAGTAGAAACTTCTGGATGACCTTCATAGCATCTTCACTAGGACTTCCATTTTTTGGTTGGCTGAGTTTTGGATTATATTGCAAACAGAGACATGCAGTGGACAAATCTTTGTTTCAGAATTGCATTTCGTCGTGTGTACTCTAAGAACGATTAATGGAATTTGTCAGACATTGAATGAAGTTGGTGACAATTTATTCCTTTGTTCTCTACTCTAGATGATAATTCAAATGCCACCAACTGCTCCTCCTCATGCTAACTTCTTTCTTTGATTATTGGTATCTATTATTTGCATATGTTTACTCCATCCAAAAGGAATGAGCTTAGCTTCTGGATATTCAGAAATTTGGTCAGTGATAAAATTCGAATGTTGTTTTCTGAATCATACAAAATCTGTATGTTTTATTTTAAAAATAGCAACAATGTCTAAAATCAGGCCATAGTCTATTGAATATGAGATGGAGGGAGAATATTTCTTGCTTTCATTTACCTTAAATGGAGCAAAATATTCACTTTTCTCTTCTCTTAGAGTCTTAGTTATATGCTTTAATGTGTTGAGAATCTTAGCGTGGCTGCAACAATGGCTAGAGATGGGTCATCATAAACTATGTAGTACCCAAATTTTGCCATTATTATCATAATTTCCCTTATATATGTTTTTTGTTTAAGTTTGATTCTATAGCTTTTTGGGCATAAAAGCCGCAAAAGGAAATATATACTGAAGAGTAGCTGGAAGTCCAGAGAAACATTGCAATTTCATGCGTCCTTTGCTTCAGTATAAATATGTAGATGACTGTTTCTAAGTAACTTTCTTGACGTCATTCTTCCCAACCTTTCTGATTCATTACTTGATCATTCTTTTATTCATGCTTTACCAGATAAATCCGCTGTTCAATCAGATAATGAATGGTTCTTCTTCTCTCCTCGTGGAAGGAAATACCCGAATGGCTCGCAGAGTAAAAGGGCAACTGAGTCTGGTTACTGGAAGGCCACAGGAAAAGAACGTAATGTGAAGTCTGGTTCTAATATGATTGGCACAAAGAGAACCCTGGTGTTCCACACGGGTAGGGCACCGAAAGGACAGAGAACACAATGGATAATGCATGAATATTGCATGACCGGGAACTCTTATTATCAGGTATAAAAACTCTATAAGGTAACTATTAAACCATCGTCTTTTTATTAGAACTGCTGAATTTTGAGTTACAACTGCAAGCTAATAAGTCAGTCACTTAAGAAATTGAAAGTCACTTAAGATATATTTTCTGTAAAATATGAAAAAGAAACTTGAGGCTGCTAGTTTTAATTATTAACCGGTCCTATTAGTTTAATCTGGAAACTGGTTTGCTTATTATTTAGAATGTGGTTGACGAAAGATTAAATTTTACTACTTGATTGTTGAGCTTTATTTCAAGCTGTTTAAGTGGTATCATAGTAGCAAGGCACCATTCGTAATTTAGGGATTACCAATGTTAAATCATTAATGGTGAAATATGGTAATTGAGATGTCTATCTGGTAAACTCTTTTTTATTGATGTTTCAATAATTCTTCCACTTACTGCAAACGTGGAAGTTGCTGCCATGTGACCAGGAGGTCACGGGTTCGAGCCGTGGAAACAGCCTCTTGCAAAAAATACAGGGTAAGGCTACGTACGATAGACCCTTGTGGTCCGGCCCTTCCCCGGACCCCGCGCATAGCGGGAGCTTAGTGCACCGGGCTGCCCTTTTTTTTACTGCAAACATGGAGATCTTGTATTCTACAGATTGTGTTACAATGTTATGCTCGATGAAACAATTCCTTTGCTGCAGTGCCCAGCTTGCTTAAAATGTCATCTTCTACATGAAGGTAGTTATTTTAATGTTCTGATTCCATGTTTTATACAGGATTCAGTGGTTGTTTGCCGCCTACGGAAGAACAATGAATTTCATTTGAATGACACCCAAGGAAATCGAAGGAATCATCTGGCTGTTGACTGCTCCACTGCTTTGTCTGGGGCAGCACAGTTGGACAGTTTGGACTTGATAAATGGAGGGGAGTGCTGTTCAAAAGAGGGTAGTAGCAGTTTTAGTTCTCATTCGGTTGAGAAGGTTGAATCTGGATCAGAATCCGATAAGCTGACTAAAGTGTTGCCTCAGCATAATTCCTCTAGTCACTGGAAGGTTTTGGTTCTGCCTCCCTTCTATGTAGCTTGCCTTTGTACTAGTGTCGGCCTATACATTTGTTGCTTTACATATTTTGAGATAATTTCTTCAGTAAGGGGGATCTTGAACTAAGAAATAGACTCTAGAAGCTAAAAAAGGCTTTAGAAGATCTTATGTTGGTATATTCCTTTTATTATTATTTAAGAATAGTATTATATTATTTAATAATACTCCTTTCCTTGTTTGGTGTACCTACTTGAGCCGGATGAAAGGAAACTTTCATGTCCGATTTTGAAGGGGTTTCAACCTGGCATAAGCTAAGGTACCCCGCTCATTAGTCACTTCCCCTGCATGGTCAACTCTTGCCGGGTTAATGTATTTGCATTAATCATATATTCATTCTTACGCGTAGAGATACCAATTTATAGAGGTTTGTTCCTGCATCAATAGTAGCTTGAAGTAAGAGAAATGACAAGATCATCAAAAAAGGAATTCACTCAAGCTTGACTATACGATTGGTAGGAAAGATTTTAGACATGAGCATACGCCTTCTTCCTCTATGGATAGGGCGACGTGACACACAATGGATCGGTTAGGAAGGAGAACAAATTGATCACATGTTCCCTTCTCAACAACCTTTCCCACATCAGTAGATAGAGTAGCTTTCCTATCCTTGGTCAATCTAAGGATTTTCTTCTTTTTTGCCCCCTTCTTTAACTATATGTTTATATATGCATCATATTGTGAAGCTGATTCTGTTAAAGTAAAACTCAATAGAATAGCCCTTCAAGATGTCATAATGCATTGCTAGCCGGGCCTCACCCAAAAATTGGTTTACCTGAAAATGATTCTATCACATATGCAGTCTCGGAGGGATGGCCATTTCCATTCTTTTTTTTATCCATCTTTAGATGTAGGATGAGGGGACTGAGCCATGGGCGGAGCCAGGTGGGTGGAAGGGGGTCCGAACCCCGTTCGCCAGAAAATTACACTATATATACTAGGTCAAAATTATTCTATGTATAGTGTAGATGTTTAATCCTTTGACTTTTTCATATGTTTACGTCTTTATATTTTGAACCCCCTCACTAAGATTCCTGGCTCCGCCACTGGAGCAGTCTTACCATTCGAGTCATCGCTAAGCCGTTCTTTCTGTTTATCTGTGTTCTCTTCCAAACCTGATGACTCGTTATGCTTGAGTGCCAACCGTGTCAAAACTTGGGGTCCTAATATCTTGGTGTTTTGAATTCCAGGATTGCGACGAAGAGGACTGTTTTGCTGATATAATGAAAGATGATATCGTTAAGCTAGATGATTCTTCATATAAGGCAAGACAGAATCTGTTGCCAATAGTCACTAGAAAGCTTGAATCATCTACAAAGTCAACACCCCAGGAATTCCAAGATCTAATGTCTCATAGGCTGCCTTTCCAGGGCACTGCAAATCGAAGACTAAGACTACAAACAGAAATAGTGCCTCGTCGAGTAGAAGCATATGAAGCTAATAAGAAGAATAGCCGTGCTGCGGACACCACTAGACGTTTGATGATTAACATAATTCCAGTAAGAAGAATAAAGCAATGGTCGATACCTCTGCTTCTGGTTTCCTTGGTCTTAGCGGTCATATTTCTTTGTTTGTTTGGAGTTCCACAGCAAGTAAAATGGCTTGGGCATCTTCTTGTTATTACTCCACCTGAAGTGAATACCAGACCTGCATAGATTTCTTTGTAGTATTTGGAGTGGCAGTTCAGAGAAAATTGGTTCAACTTTCTGGTGCACGAAATGGTAGCAGCTCAAAGAAGATTGGCTCAACTTTTGATGCATGAAAGGGAGGCAGCTTATGTCCTATGATCTGGATTTTTCCAACAAAACAAGAATGTAGAGGATGACACATTGTAAATTTGTATAGTAGTTGTATGGTAGTAACAGAACTTCAGTGTGGTGTCTAACTTAACATAGTTGTATAAGTCCTTGTAAAGATGTGTAGTTGTTTAATACTGCGCAGACAACAGTTTTTCATATTTTTCTGCATTAACAATTACCAATTTTGGGTTGATATGTAAGCCCTTGAAAGAATTCCTAATTTAGACTTGCCAAATGGAAGTTCAAGTTACATTACCATATTGTTGTAGTTATGCTTGTTTTGTGTGTCTGCCTTTGCCCTTGGGGGTGTAACTAATTTGGCATAGTAGTCCTATGTTGGAAAATCTGTTAAGAACTGGATCGGGATTTATCACTGATTATTGGCTTTTCATAGTGTTGTGTTTTAGTCTTTACTCCCCAATTTTGAAAGGATGGTAAAGGGATGGAGAAGGTTTGTAGAATTGTATAAGTACAGTTATTATGAGTTTCAGCAATGTCGGAATATCACGAGGAACCAAGAACTTATATGTAGCTTTTATATCATACCAATTAAGAATATTATCACATTAATAAGTAGTTTATATTTATTTTATCAACTTTTAATGTAGAATTTTGTTCGCACATCATAGACGTACGAAATATTCACACTTAAAATATAAAATTAGCAGGACTCTTGCATCTATGACAAGGGAGATTGTGTTGGGAAATAACAAGCACATGCAATGTGTATGACGAGGTAGCAGCGGAATAATACCCAAGTCAAACTTTCTCAATCTACTTGAACCAAGAGAAGACAATAAATTGGCACAAATGGTAATACGGGCAGCAACTATACCACAAGTAAATGAAGAATAACAAAGCAAACGTAATCAAGATACGACACACCAAATTTACGTGGAAAACCCTTTCAATGTGAAGAGGTAAAAAATTACGGGACCAAAGGCCCTCGAAGCTCCACTATATCAATCAACAATAGTTACAAAAGTTCTCTAAATTGGCCACAAAGCAAGTGTCAAACCAAGAACAACAATAAACATAAATTGCACTAAAACAATTGAAAAAAGGAGAGAAATCACCCCAAAATTGAGTTATTGTTCACGCCTCCAAAATCAAAGTTACAAGTCTCCAAATCCAATCTTCACCGTTGAACTCCAAGAACCTGATGTTGAGAGCTCCCAGTTAAAATTTGAGCACGATCCAACGGTTAACGAGTCGGAAAACGCTAATTGAAGCTAACTGCCTGAGAAATTTTCTCAAGTAAAAAAACACATTTTTTTCTCTCACAAGGCTTCAAAAACGGCGGCACCCTTATGTTTTCTCTCTTGTTACGTAAAATAGGTTATATTTATATGTTTTGATATTAGTAGGCTATAGGACAAAGTGGGCTAGGTCCAAAAGGTATTTTATTTATCCACGTAGGAAGGGAAAAAGCCCCAAAACCCAATAATTCTCCCCCTCCCGACTATGTGGAGGAGACAACCATCCCGGCGATCATGAAACACTCTTCAAAACTTTCAGCTTCTCCCCTAAAAGTCAAGAGTACATACTCAGTAGGAGTATAACGAGATGAAAGTACTTTCTCTCTAGTAGATCTTCTGAAAGAACTCTCTGGAGCATCGATAGTAGTTGGTAGCAGGTTAACCACATCGTCTTGCACTGGAGCATCAACAACATCATGTTGGTTATTTTGAACATGATCACCATCTTCATTATCAACTTGATTATCATTAGTTTGGATATTGAGAAATCTACGCGGTATGCCTACTAGAAACACCAGTTAACTCCATATACTTTTAAAATATTTATTTTACCTTGTATATCTACTTTATATAAGTTTATTTCATTTTAAAAATTTTAATATTATTATATGCCATTAAACAAATTTCACCTTTCAAGAAACTAGATTATTTCTCACTGATTCTCTCACGTATCTTCTATCTTCAGTCAAATAAAATCTTGGCATGCCGAACGCCCTTAGCTTAAAGCAAACATTCAGAATTTTAAAAACCAAAACATCATTAATCGTAGTCACATTATTTAGGGTTTTTCATTAAAGGAAAAAAAAAATATACAATTACTACACGACATCAACTTGAGTTCGTCGGTTATTTTTCCTTCTTGACTAGGTAAGACGATTGGACCATGAGTCCAGTAGTCTCTCATTGAAAGTATCGTTGATCAACCAATAGATGGAGTACTTTAGAACTGAGATTTAATTGCAGTAATGCAAATTTATTATGGACAAGATAATACTTCTTCACCATTTGTTTGTCCAATGTTTCTTCTCTTCCATCATGTAATCAAAAGAAAAACTAAAATAAAGTGAAAATATTCTAATTTGGAATACAATATCCAAATTAATATACAATATTAGAATATAGTATTCAGACCAACATATTACAATATTCTAATAAAAATACAATATTCAAATCAAATATATCACAATATTCTAATTTGGAATATAGTATTCAAACAAAACATACCACACAATTCTAATTTGAAATACAATATTCAAACAAAACAGGACTAATTGCAATATTCTAATGAAGAATATAATATTCAAACCAACGTACCATGATATTCTAATGAAGAATATAATATTCAAACTAAATATATCATAATATTCTAATTTGAAATATATTATTCAAACGAAAGATTCCATAATATTCAAATTTGGAATATCGTATTCAAACTAAACATACTTTCATTTTATTGGAATATTATTATATATATTTTATTTTGATTGGAATACTAGCATACTTTAATAGTATACAATGGCTAGTTATTGTATAAATTTGTATTGTATAGAAGAAAATAAGGACTAAGGTTCCATAATAAAAAAAATTATTTAATGAATAATCTTCTCTTATGTTCTTTAATTTTGGTCCAAGTTTAAAACGAATGGAGTACGATTAATTGTCGCTATCCCATACTCCTCCATGTTGAATCATGATTGGTATATTTTCCATTGCAACTGATGAAGTTTTATTGAATTGCATAAAACTTGAATACTGGAAAAAACAATATGGTGGAGAAGAGGAATATGTCTTGATTAGGAGAGATGTGAATCTTAATAATATTCTCTACATACATGTACAATAATCATGGCTACGTTTAAGGGATATTATCCCCTAAAATATTGATAGTTAGGATTATGTATATTAGTAAATGGGATATACGCTGTAATTATGTAAGGATTTCCTATGTAATTTTTATATTTAGGCATAAGAGTTTTTATAGATGGGTATACGATATTTTTTTCCCTTGGATATTTTCTTCAGATGGAACAGTCACAGGAACTGGATCAACATCAACTAAGCTCTCATTGCTTTGAGAATCAACCTTCTCAACCTTTTCAAAATCTTCAGTTGTCTGATCTTCAAAGAATACAACATCACGGCTTCTAACAAGTTTCTTTTCAACTGGATCGTAGAAACGATAGCCAAATTTATCTTAACCATAACCAATGAAGATACACTGCGTAGTTTTAACATCCAGCTTTGACCTCTCATCCTTATGAACATGCACAAAGGCCCTACACCCGAAGACTCTCAAATGATCATAAGAATCATTCTGACCAAACCAAACTCTGTCAGGGTCATCACCGTCCAAAGCAACAGTAGGAGACAAATTGATAACATAAGCAGCAATATTAAGTGCTTCTCCCAAAAGGAGTTTGGTAGCTTAGTATCTGAAAGCAAACATCTAACCCTCTCAACTAAAGTTCTATTCATCCTCTCTGTTAAACCATTCAACTGAGGAGTCTTTGGAGGAGTTTTCTGATGCTGAATACACTGCAATATGCAATAATTATCAAAAGGACCAATATACTCACCACCATTGTCTAATCGGATGCATTTTAATTTTTCCCCCATCTGCCTCTCAACTAAAGCCTGAAAATTCTTGAACACATCAAGTACTTAATACTTGGACTTCAAAGGAAATACCCAGAGTTTGCGAGAATGATCATCAATAAAGGTCACAAAGTAAAGTGCACTACCATGAGACCTTACTTCAAAAGGACCACATAAATCGGAATGCACCAATTCCAGCAAATCAAGCTTTCTCGAAGGCGGATGACTCTGAAAAGAAATTCTTTTCTGTTTTCCAGCTAAGCAATGAACACAACTCTGTAATTTTGCTTGATTTACTCCAGAAAGTAAATTCTTCTTAGCCAAACTATCAATCCCCTTCTCACTCATATGACTCAACCTTCTATTCCATAACTATGATGAATCATTCTCCACCAAATTAATTGAGTCAATAGAAATTGAACCATGTATTTTGTACAAGTTAGATACCTTGATACCCCAAATCACATCCATTGAGCCTCTAATAAGCTTCAACTGGCCACCACCAAGGATGTTATAATAGCCATCATCATCAAGTTTTCCTGCAGAGATTAGATTCATGCGGACTTCTGGAGCATGCTTGACATTGTTAAGAACTAACCTAGAGCTATTGTTAGTTTTCAAACAAACAGTACCAATGCCAAATACATCAACCTCACCATCATTACCCATTTTTAACTTTCTAAAGTTACCTGGAGTATAAGAAGAAAAGTACTCCTTCTTTGGCGTGACATAAGAAGTGGCACCTGAATCCACAAACCAGCTAGCCTCATCATGAAATAATTAATGGTATCTTCATTGTGGGCAAAAAGAAGATCATCATAAACAACTGTAGCAATACGATTTTCATTGTCGTCGTCTTTCTTTTGTTGTCTTATTTCTCTCTTAAACTTAAAACAGAACTTCTTCATGTGCCCCTTCTTGTTACAATAATCATATGTAACATTCCTGTACCTAGACGTTGACTTGCTTCTACTTCTGCCTCTATCATTCTGACCTCTGAAGTTACTTCTCCCCCTACCTTCAGTAACCAAAATATCGGAGTGTGAAGCTGAAGAAGATGAAGCTTGAGATCTTCTCCTCATCTCTTCATTTAAGAAACCACTCTTAGCATATTCCATAGTTACAACACCACTGGGAGCGAAATTAGTCAAAGAAACTCGAAGAGTTTTCCAAGAGTCAAGCAAAGTATTCAACAACCAGAGTCCCTGTATTTCTTCATCGAATCTTATACTCATTCCATACAGCTGGTCTAGGACACCCATAAAATCATTTATATGATCAGAAATAGGATTGCCCTTTTTGTATTGAATATTCATCAATTGGTTAAGCAAGAATAACTTATTATTGCCAGTCTTTTAAGCATAAAGTGTCTCAAGCTTTTTCCACAAAGTTCTAGCATATGTCTCATTAACAATATGATTACGAACATTATCTTCAACCCATTGTCTGATATAACCGCAAACCTGTAAGTGCTCAAATTCCAATCCTCATCAGATAGAGATTTAGGTTTGTTGGAAGCAAACATAAGTAAGTGCATTTTCTTTATAAATATAAGATCTTTTATCTTGCCTTTCCAAATGTGAAATTATTGCCATTCAAACAAACCATCTTGCTCGTATTTGCCTCCATAATTCAAATAGACAATCAACACAAATAAATATAACTGTCATGACCCAAAATCCGTTAAATGTCGTAATGGTGCCGGACACCACTGTCACGCAAGCCAACACTAAATAGTTAATTAATTTCTTATTTTAATATTTTTGAAATCCTAAATTCACTTCAATTTATCAAGTAAAAGATGTATTTACAGAATAAATAACAATGTTTTCCAATTTCAATACTGAATATCCCATAATCATCCCAGAACCCGGTGTCACAAGTACATGAGCCTTTTATAGGAATTTAAAATAAAATACAATAACTGTCCGGAATACAAATTTGGACAGGAAGGAAAGTACAATACTCTGAAGGAGACTCTGCTGGCTGCGGAGCGTCGTATAGAATGCAGCTCATCTAAGTCCCCGCCATAATCGCGCCTTTGCGCCTACAAGGCCGCTAAACATATGTGTACCTGCACAAAAATATACAGCAAGTGTAGTATGAGTACGTAAATCAATTTGTACCGAGTAAGTATTCTGCCTAACCCCGAAGAAGTAGTGACAAGGGGTCGACTTTGACACTTACTGTGGGCTATAAATAAATGGAATAATATCATTAAATTAGACATTGATTAATTAATACTGTTGCAAGCCCATTATTATGAAGTAAGTAAATAGTTCTTTCATAATTAAGGAATCTCCAAGTTTTATCTCCCATTATTTAATGATTATATCTCCGGCCAATGAGGCCATATCAAATTATCAGTTTATCTCAGACCAGGGAGGCAATATCGTTATTTATAAATTTCAAGGTAAGCAATACAAGCATGCGCAAATCATGCCGAGGTCGTACGACCCGATCCAACAATTATTTAAACTATGCACTATCAGAGGGTCGAATGGCGCGAACCATAGATGCATTTATTTACTACCGAGGCGCTCGGCCCGATCCATAAATAACAATTATTTTCAAGAAAATACAAGTTTCTCATTTATAGTCAAGTATCTCATACAAACCTTCCAGTAAGTGAATTTAACCTCATATAAACCTTCAAGTAGTGAATTTAACCTTATACAATTCTTTTTATCAATTTCTATCGTGACTAGGTGATTATATTAGCAAGTAAGGGCACAAACATTCCAAGTATAGTATGATACAGGTGCTAAACTATCCGGACAATAGCATAATAGCAGCTACGTATGGACTCTCTTCACCTCGTACGTACGTAGCCCCCACAATTAGGTACAAACATTTATTTAGTTCACCTATGAGGTTAATTCCCTCTTACAAGGTTAGAAAAGAGACTTACCTCGCTCCGAAATTCCATATCTAGCTTCAAAGCCTCCATAACACCTCAAACTGATACCAGTCGCTCCAAAACTAGTCAAATAAGTTACAACCCAATCAAAACATACTCTAATACTCATAATTAATCAATTGGTTACAATTCTAGCCCCGATCGAAAAGTCGATAAAAATCACCCTCGGACCCACGTGTCCGGATTCCAAAATTTTCGAAGATAACTTTACCCATAACCTCAAGAACTCAAATATATAGTTTATTCTCAATTCCATGCCCAATTTCGTGGTCAAAATCCAAAAATATCAAATTCTAGGTCTTCTACCAAAACCCCACAATTTATACTAATTTCCATGTTCCAATCCATGTATAATTTATGTTAACTCACAATGGGAAGAATTACTTACCTAGAATTGCTTGATGAAAATCTCCCCTTGAAGTTCTCCAAAATCGCCCAAACCAAATGAAAATGGGAGAAAAATGGCCAAAACCCTCGCTTAAAAGCATTCTGCCTAGCCCGGCCTTCACACTTGCGGTCCAATAGCCGCTCCTGCGGCTCCGCGGGTGCGGTCCAATTTTCGCTCCTGCGGTCCTCAACCCAGCCAAATCTCGCGCCTGCAGAAGTTTCTTTGCTTCTGCGAGCTTCGCAGGTGCGACCTGCTATGCGCATCTGCGCAAATATTACGCACCAGCCAAAGTCACTCAGGTGCGATTACACCAGGAGCATTAAGCTTCAGAAATTCTTAAGTCCAAAAATCGATCTGTTAACCTTCCGGAACCCACCCGAGGCCCTCGGAACCTCAACCAAATATACCAACACGTCCCAAAACACGTTACGAACTTAGTCGAGCCTTCAAATCACATCAAACAACGTCGAATTCATGAATCACACCCCATTCCAAGCTTAATGAAATTTGAAACTTCAACTTCTACAATCGATGTCGAAACCTATCAAATCACGTTCGATTGACCTCAAAATTTTCACACAAGTCACATTTGACATTACGGACCTACTCCAACTTTCGGAATCAGAATCCAACCCCGATATCAAAAACTCCGCTTCCGGTCAAACTTCTCAAAAACCTTCAAATTCTAACTTTCACCAAACTACTCCAAAATGACCTACGGACCTCCAGATCCACTTTCGGATGCGCTCCCAGTAACGGAATCACCATACAGAGCTATTTTGAGACTCGGAATTTCAAACGGACATTGATATCATTGAAATGCACTTCAACCCAAATTTATGGAATTATTCTAAAATGCTAACTTCCACAATAGGTGCCGAAATATTCCCGGGGCATCCAAAACCCGATCCGAACATACGCCCAAGTCCGAAATCATCATACGAACCTGCTGGAACCTTCAAATCTCGATTCCGAGGCCGTTTACTCTAAAATCCAATCTTAGTCAATTCTTTCAACTTATGGCTTTTGAAATGAGAATTATCTTTCCAAATCATCTCCGAACTTCCCAAAATTAAATTCCGACCACGCGTACAAGTCATAATACCTGAAGTGAAGCTGCTCATGGCCTCAAACCACCGAATGATGCGCTAGATCTCAAAACGACCGATCGGGTCGTTACATTCTCTCCCACTTAAACATATGTCCATCCTCGAACGTGCTAAGAACTGCTCTGGAGTTATCCGAAATTCCCGGTTAACACCTCGTGCACCTACCCGTGCTACCACAACTCAGTTGAGCACATTAGCTCGATCAAATCTGAAGATATTCTCTTTTATTTAGGAAAATAATCCTTAGAGCCCATTTCCAACATCTGAAATCCTCTGCCAAGCCTGCTTCCAACATACGAACACCGTATCAATCACCACACGGTGTACCAGAACACGACTGCATACCTTTTCCGAATTCATACCATATAAAGCAACATTCACATGACCATAATAACATTCTCTGATCATAATAGACGACATTCCCCGAATCGGATGCTCGCCATGCACCTCATGACATATATAAGTCTGGTTCCAACTCTTGCAATACCGCCACGACAGAAGAGACGTGTAGAAATTCATAACCGACTGCCGAGTTAACAAAGCATTGAGTCTCTCCTCCTGACTAGAATCATCACCCCATTATAACCAAATAATGGTATTTGCTCTTTACTATACTTCATATAATCTGATCGCATTGATCCCGGGTCCAATAATCTCGTCTCACCCCAGTACAAGCTGCTCAGGCAATAAGCCACCTCAGACACGATCAAAAGTCTCATGTGATGCCACAATGTGCCAACAAGCTACCAACTCGAACATGATACATAAAGAAAACGAACTCTGGAAAGGACTACTCAACCCACGTAACTGATTAAACAACCGAAAAGGCGTTATGAACCTTCCCTGGAAAATGAGAAACAAAGCACACAAGAATAGATATAGGGAATTGTACTCCACATCACACTATTGCGGCGGGCAACCCGATCAGAACATAAAATCTATATAAGGAGATACTTATCGAGCTAGAATGTTCATTATTACAAAATACCCGAATATCAGCCACGAGCACGTTAAGTGCATAATACCATCCATGGGGAGACAGATAGTGCCATACGCTACAAAAGTCAAGCACAACTAAGGTGCGATATATGATCTGAACCTCGAGAGCCATCCTGCTCACATAACATCATCGCTACGCGGAACCTCAACACATATGAAATTAATAAGCCGTTTCACAACTCACACAACACAATATAGTATTACATGAAATAGCTGACGATGAAATAACATCCAACGTCTGAATACTCCTCCATAAAGAGCGCTATGCCGAAATGAATGCATCCTGCCTGACATAGAGCCCATATTCACTTTTACATCCATCCACAGACCTTAAGACGATTCTGATCGCACCGTACTAGACTAATAACCTTTCAGGGATTCATAATAACACTTTTTCCCATAACACACAAGAACAACCATCATAACCGGAACAAACTTCCACAGTCCACAACCAAATGAACCGAGTGCTCTCTAAATATAAATTTCCAATTAGCGATATTACCAAAATCTTCATACTTGGTTTTCATTCTTCAAACAATAAAGTGACTACATGTCACACTTATACAATCTTCCCGTGGGATATGCTCCCATGACCTGCCACACCAGGTAATAAGTCTGTACATTCATACTACTGGCCACACCAATCGTGGTAAAGCAAATTCAAGAATTTGCTTTCAGTATGCCAAGCCTCTTCACACCAGGTACCGATCTCAGGCAGCGCCAAAGACCATACCAGCTTACTCTAACGATCTAAATCCTTTCCCGCTCATCCGAGCTCTTGACATTCTTGTCGACACCAAACTGTAACCTTGATCCTCAACTTTCGAATCCCATGCCGATCACTACACTTAATCCTACAAATGCGCAAGAGTACAAGAATTTCATCTTAACCTCCAAACTACTAATAGGGTAACACTTCACCATATAGAACCATTTTACTTAACTCATTCCAAGAGAACCATCTCAACACGAGACTGAATCCTCATATCTGTAGAAATACCAACCTCAAGTAGTGGTCTAAACCGCCATAACCCTTCCGGGATCCATCTGCACATAACATGCCATAATACTCGAAAGCCTCCAAATAAGATCAGTTATGGCGACCGTCAAACCTCGCACGTACGGTCATAAATCACATGAATAACCCAACACACTGAAAGAGCTGATCATTTCCATCAGTATGCTGATTCAACCATTGCTAACCAAACCCGATTTCTCCTAATTTTCTCTGGATCTTCCTTAGAACTAACAACAACCCCCTTATCAATATAACGAACTCAATTCGCACTTATCCTGAGTGACCCCATATCACGAGACCACATTGTCCCCAAAACCAACGAACCATCTCACACCTTCCTTGTGCGCACATCCGCATCTTCAACTGGTACACCCATTCTAATATTTTCTTTACGATTCCGAAGTTATTTTCTCCCATTCTTACATTGCTGCACCGCATACCGAAGATAACATAGAACACTACAAGTCACTTTTATCATAATCCGCTGCAAAAGCTCGATATTCAACCATACTATGGACTCGAAATCCTTAGACACCACATCTTAACTTTTGAATTTACTAGGACCGTTATTGGGAGTCACCCACTCTAACTTGGTCCCGAATATAATCAACTCCAAGGCTCCTCTAGCACATGAGAACCCTTTCAAAGAAGCACCTGGCCGAGTCATCTTCCTTGTAACTCGCCTCTACACGAAGCAGAAATCCTGAGTCTTCCCAAAGTCTGAGCATGAATCGGTAAGGCCAACTATAGCACACATTCCTCAAATCGCTTGCTCAAATTATCACTGATGTTCTCTTTCCTTAGTCGTAATAACCCATCAATATGATGATAACTAGAAATCTTTCAAATAGACGACCATGTAATCCAACTGTAGGCGGTGGGACTCTCCCACTTAGCTTGAAGCTACTATTGCATAAACCTGAAACCCACCAAGATTCTTCCTTCATCGACGTGATCTAGTACAATCAACCCGCTAAATTCCTCGAAATCCTTCCATTAACCTTTAATAAACACTCCGAACCACTAGCCACATTTACATATTAAATCTCTCACCGGATAGCCAGTAGAATTCTTTGCAGAAGCTTCGTCAATCACCACACGACCACTAACCTGCTCACAGGAGATAACCCACCTGTGGAGATTACATGCTGACATATTCCAATGTCGCTGCACTGGGTATAATTACTGTGAAATCAGTAGATCATCCTGAGTGTGAGTTTATTCACCAACTGCACCAGTCTGTTCACTCCTCACGGACGTCAACTAAAGGTGTGACAATACATTCCAATCCAAAGTCATGTGGTATCCTTCTTCATATCCTGCAACACCTTTCTATCACACCCAATCCTCCTCAATATAGCAGCCAATATTCCAAATTAAGTTCGTAGACCTAGTCACTGCCCACCATGAATCCCAAATCACTCTAAACTTCCTCAAGACGTGTAGCTATCCTACCCCGTAACCCATATGCTACCTTGCCACTCTCCCACTTTGGTCAAACTCTCTCCTTTAAGCAACTACTCGGCTTATGTTTCTCATACTTGGCCTTCTAGGAACTTAACCACCACAAGACACCTCCCACATGTCCTTCCTCATCCCTCGCTGCCCAGTTGTTGCCTTAAATCAAAATCTACTTCTGTAGCACTTGAACTGATGGACCGCTACCAACTTTAAACCCTTCCAGAAATTATCTTTCTCGAGCCATAAATATCGGGAATGCCGATTCGATCCTGAACCACTGCACACTGCAACCTCAGACAATCGCTTTCCCGAAAACCATTTATAATACTCTGTCCCAAGGCGAATTGATGAAGACCATAACATCGGCGAACTTAACACATTCAATCCAGGGCGATGACACCACATCACAGATAAAAATTGCACCATGCTCGAAATACCAAGTCTCGCAACTCCGTCAACCTAAACCTCAACATTCATAGTCCGATTGCCTTTCCTTCGCCGGAAATAAAATATTGGATCTCTGAATCATGCAGTGAGTAAACCTCATTCCAAGTCATTCACTGCTTCGACACATAGACAAGCATCCTACTATTACATAGACACGGTACGATAGCAACGCACGAATCGTCATAACAATCAATGCCAAACTTCAAAATCTTAGGTAACACTGATACTGAGCTGCAACGATAGAACGACCTTCCGCAAGGCGACGACAATAGCCCAATCAAATACGCAGGGAGAAACATCCTGCACCACATCTGTAGTATCATTAAAATTCCTCGATCCCCAATTTATAACAAGCGCTTCACGTCGCATAAGATTGAATAGAAAAGAAATGAAGGCATAAGCCTCAAAGGAATCAAATCACACGATGAGAAATCAAGAAGGGAAGTACTCCTAACAGCCTTGTAGCCTCTCGAAGATAAGTACAGACGTCTATGTACCGATCCGCAAGACCCTACTAGACTCGCTCATGAATCGTGAGACCTAAGTGAACCTAGTGCTCTAATACCATGTTGCCACGACCTAAAATCTATTAAAGGTCGTGATGGAGCCGGACACCACTGTCAGGCAAGCCAACACTAAATAGTTAATTAAGTTCTTATTTTAATATTTTTAAAATCGTAAATTTACTTCAATTTATCAAGTAAAAGATGTATTTACAGAATAAATAACAATGTTTTCCAATTTCAATACTGAACATTCCATAATCATCCCAGAACCCGGTGTCACAAGTGCATGAGCCTTTTCTAGGAATTTAAAATAAAATACAGTAACTGTCCGGAATACAAATTTGGACAGGAAGGAAAATACAATACTCTGAAGGAGACTCTGCTGGTTGTGGAGCGTCGTATAGAATGCATCTCATCTAAGTCCCCGCCATAATTGCGCCTTTGCGCCCACAAAGCCACTAAACGTATGTGTACCTACACAAATATGTGCAACAAGTGTAGTATGAGTACGTAAATCAACACGCACCCAGTAAGTATTCCACCTAACCCCGAAGAAGTAGTGATGAGGGGTCGACTTTGACACTTACTATGGGCTATAAGTAAATGGAATAATATCATTAAGTTATACATGGATTAATTAATGCGGTTGCAAGCCCATTATTCTGAAGTAAGTAAATAGTTCTTTCATAATTAAGGAATCTCCAAGTTTTATCTCCCATTATTTAACGATTATATCTTCGGCCAATGAGTCCATATCAAATTATCAGTTTATCTCAAACCAGGGAGGCAATATCGTTATTTATAAATTTCAATGTAAGCAATACAAGCATGCGCAAATGATGCCGAGGTCGTACGACCCGATCCAATAATTATTTAAACTATGCACTATCAGAGGGTCGAATGGCGCGAACCATAGATGCATTTATTTACTACCGAGGCGCTCGGCCCGATCCACAAATAATAATTATTTTTAAGAAAACACAAGTTTCTCATTTATAGTCAAGTATCTCATACAAATCTTTTAGTAAGTGAATTTAACCTCATACAAATCTTCAAGTAGTGAATTTAACCTTATACAATTCTTTTATCAATTTCTATCGTGACTAGGTGATTATATTAGCAAGTAAGGGCACAAACATTCTAAGTATAGCATGATACGGGTCCTAAACTACCCGAACAATAGCATAATAGCAGCTACGTACGGACTCTCATCATCTCGTACGTACGTAGCCCCCACAATTAGGTACAAATATTTATTTAGTTCACCTATGGGGTTAATTCCTTCTGACAAGGTTAGAAAGAAGACTTACCTCGCTCCGAAATTCTATAACTGGCTCCAAAGCCTCCCTAACACCTCAAATTAATGCTCGTCGCTCCAAAACTAATAAGTTGCAACCCAATCACAATATACTATAATACTCATAATTAATCAATTTATTACAATTTCTAGCCCCGATCGAAAAGTCGATAAAAATCACCCTCGGGCCCACGTGCCTGGATTCCAAATTTTTTGAAGATAACTTTACCCATAACCTCAAGAACTCAAATATATAGTTTATTCTCAATTCCATGCCCAATTTCGTAGTCAAAATCCAAAAATATCAAATTCTAGGTCTTCTACCAAAACCCCACAATTTATACTAATTTCCATGTTTCAATCCATGTATAATTCATATATTTAACTCACAATGGGAAGAAACTACTTACCTAGAATTGCTTGCTGAAAATATCCCCTTGAAGTTCTCCAAAATCGCCCAAACCAAATGAAAATGGGAGAAAAATGGCCAAAACTCTCGCTTAAAAGCATTCTGCCTAGCTAGACCTTCGCACTTGCGGTCCAATAACCGCTCCTGCGGCTCCGCAGGTGCAGTCCAATAGCCGCTCCTGCGGCTCTGCAGGTGCGGTCCAAATTCCGCTCCTGCGGTCCTCAATGCCCAGCCAAATCTCGTGCCTGCGGAAGTTTCTTCGCTTCTGTGAACTTCGCAGGTGCGACCTGCTATGCGCATGTGCGCAAATATTACGCACCAGCAGTGGCTGCCTCGCGCATGCGCACACACAGGTGCGCTTCTCTGGTACACTTCTGCGGCTCCCCCAGCTCCAGTCCCTTCTCGCTTCTGCGAGCAATTCGTCGAACCCGCGATCTCGCACCTGCAGCCAAAGTCACGCAGGTGCGATTACACCAGAAACATTAAGCTTCAGAAATTCTTAAGTCCAAAAATCAATCTGTTAACCTTCCGAAACTCACCCAAGGCCCTCGGGACCTCAACCAAATATACCAACACATCCCCAAAATACGTTACAAACTTAGTCGAGATTTAAAATCACATCAAACAACGTCAAATTCATGAATCGAACCCCATTCCAAGCTTAATAAAATTTGAAGCTTCAACTTCTACAATCGATGCTGAAACCTATCAAATCATGTCCGATTGACCTAAAATTTTGCACACAAGTCACATTTGACATTACGGACCTACTCCAACTGTCAGAATCGGAATCCGACCCCGATATTAAGAAGTCCGCTTCCGATCAAACTTCTCAAAAACCTTCAAATTCTAACTTTCGCCAAACGACTCCAAAATGACCTACAGACCTCCAGATCCACTTCCTAACGTGCTCCTAGTACCGGAATCACCATACGGAGATATTCTCAGACTTGAAATTCCAAACGGACATCGATAACATTGAAATGCACTTCAACCCAAATTTATGAAATTCTTCCAAAATGCTAACTTTCACAATAGGTGTCGAAACGTTCCCGGGCATCCAAAACCCGATCCTAACATACGCCCAAGTCCGAAATCATCATACGAACCTGTTGGGACCTTCAAATCCTGATTCTGAGGCCGTTTACTCTAAAATCCAATCTTAGTCAATTCTTTCAACTTAAGGCTTTTGAAATGAGAATTTGCTTTCCAAATCAAGTCCAAACTTCCCGAAATTAAATTTCGACCACGCGTAAAAGTCATAATACTTGAAGTGAAGCTTCTCAGGGCCTTAAACCGCCGAACGACGCGCCAGAGCTCAAAATAACAGGTCGGGTCGTTACAATAACCACAAACTATGATACCACTTGTTAGGATAAAAAAAATCAGGTGTCATGCAGAATCTAGTAAAGCAAACTTTGAACGACAATAAATCACATAACAAAAGAGAAATATACCAAAAGAGACACAAATATGTAACGTGATTTAGTCAATTGACCTACATCCACGGCGGAGATGAGCAATCTACTATATAAAAGAGAGTACAAAATATCGAAAGAACAACCTCAAGAAAAGGCAAACTCAAGTGACACACTAACACTTATCCCGTAAAGTTCTTCCCCTAAACAAGACTCTCAAACCCCTTATGGTTACAATGTGGATGCTACTTAAAAAGAAAAAATGATCCTCAATTTATAAAAGTCTAAAACCTTTTCTTATAAGAAAAGGAATTAGCCAAATATGAGAGATTTATACTTTTCTTCTACAAGAAGAAAAACTCAATTATGGTAATTATATTGCCCTTTTCCTTCAAGATATATAAAAACTAAATATGATAAGAAAACCAAGACAAACACCTAACAATTCTCCCCCTCTAGCCTGGATTTTCTGACAAAATAAATTTGATCCACATTCTTCACATAATCTTCAAGAGGTCGCATCTCCAAATCTCCACCACAAAATTTGTCTCAACGTGAGTAGTAATCGGTCAAATTTCCCATACAAAAATTACGATTACCGTCAAATAGGTTGAGACTAGAACTAAACCCACCAAGATGAACCTGTCTTAAACCTCGCTCTGATACCACTTTGTTAAAAAATAACAAGCACAAGCAATGTGCACGATGAGGTAGCAACGAAATAATCAAGTCAAACTTTCCCAATCTACTTGAACCAAGAGAAGACAATAAATTGGCACAAATGGTAATACGGGAAGCAACTATACAACAAGAAAACGAAGAATAACAAAGCAAAAGTAATCAAGATACGACACACCACATTTACGTAGAAAACCCCTTCAAGATGAAGAGGTAAAAAAACTACGGGACCAAAGGCCCTCAAAATTTTACTAAATCAATCAACAAGAGTTACAAAAGTTCTCTAAATTGGTCACAAAGCAAGTTTTAAACCAAGAGCAACAATAAAAATAAGATTGCACCGAAATAATTGAGGAAAAGAGAGAAATTACCCCAAAATCGAGCTACTATTTACGCCTCCAAAATCGCCGTTACAGGTCTCAAAATTCAATCTTTACCGTTGAACTCTAAGAGGCAGATGTTGAGAACTCCCCGTTCAAATTGGATCACGATCCAACGGTTAACGAGTCGGAAAACACTAACTGACGCAGACTAACTGAGCAGAAATTTTCTGGAGCAAAATAACACACTATTCTCTCTCACAAGGCTTCAAAAACGGTTGCACCCTTATGTTTTCTTTCTTGTTATGTGGGATATATGGCAAAGTGGGCTAGGTCCAAAAGATATTTTATTTATCCACTTAGGAAGGGAAAAAACCCAAAAATCCAACTAATTGGCCTTCCGTGCTACACAACTACATGGAAGAAATGTCCACCGAAAATAAATTTATCCGCACTTAATATATTTACTTCAACTCAATCCAATCAATACATAATACAATCTTTTAATGTATTATTCTCACTTATTATGGTTGACTAGTATTAGTACCCGTGGAGATGCACGGACATTGATCATGTCAAATTATGATCTTAGTTATTTGGCTTATGTGTAAATAATATTAAAATTTAATTCTTCTACATAATTATAGATAATCATGGGAAATTAATAAAGAAACAATAGATGCTCACCCAACTGCTTAAATTTAAAATTTAAATGATGTATAATTTATATACAATCCATGTATAATATATATAATCGTGAATAATTAGTGTATCATTTATGTATATCAGCTATAAAAGATAAATAGTAAATTTGAACGCATATTTTATATAAATATTTTCTAAGATTTCAGTGACATGATTTAATACACGATATGACTTCTCTTATAATAATTCGAAAAAATATTTACTAAAATTCATAAATGTCTTATCCTTTTATTTTTAAAATGGCACTATATTCTAAAAAATATCCCATTTCGAAATACATATTTTTATAGTTTTTAAAAAATATTTCATGTCATACCAAATATTTTTTAAATATATACTTTTTGTTAAAGTTGAAAATTTATTTAGAAAACTATCAATTAGAAACCAATATCTCTTGTTGAAATTCGGGAAGAAAAATTTTCGTATAATCTAATGACTCAAAATTAATATTCTTAAATAAAAATAAATTATATTCTTTAACAATGAATATGATTCTAATGTTATTTATACCGTACCGTTGTGGTAGATCTTAAGAAATTCCATCATCTTATTCTGAGCTAGATAGCTTTCTTAACTTTAAAAGATTTAGTTTTTAATTCAAACTTATAGCTAAAATTTAGATGATATTATTTTTAAGTCGAGATATTTTTTCACACTTAATATTTACTTCAACTCAATCAAATCAATACATAATATAATTTTTTAATATATTATTCGCACTTATTATAGTTGATTAGTACACCTTTTTGCTTTAATTTTAACACGTAGATCATAATAAATTACTGTAATTTAGTGTAAATAGTAAGAGTGGATAAAAGATATTTCCCATTACTAACCATAGTCATCCTTTAGAGGACTAGAATCACACGTGAGCTAGTATGGGCTTTATATATCTATATACATATATATTAAAAGAATAAAATTACCATATATAATTGACATTGTGATTAAGCCAAATATCAAACTATTAAAAAGTCACTTGGCATTTTTAAGTGAGTTTAGGGGGGAGATTTTCAAATAAGAAAATAGAACTTATATGAAATCCCATTTAATGGACATCTAAGTTTTTTTAAAATTTAGTTTTGACTCTTATATGGCAATCTTCAACTCAATTCTGTTATGAATCTTTAATTGTTTCATTTTCGGCTAAGTAGTTTTATTTGTCCAGACAAATATGAAAAAAAGGAAAAGTAGGAATTTATTAAGATAACTAAAAGATGTATCAATTTCCTAAAAAAATGTAGATGTCATATAGAATACTATAATTATGGAAAAAATAGAAAAGACAAATCCATCGAAACATTCATGGATATAAAAAGCAATAGGAATTACTTTAGCAAAAAGGAAGACGAAATAAATAAAGTTATTTGAACTGTTAAAAAAGAAAAGAGTAAATTGCTCTTCCACATAGTGCATTTGATATATATAATTGTTTATGTGTTTGAAATATAATAACTAAGAGAGTTTTATTTGTTTTCGTATTTTTCCTTTTATTCATAAAAAAATATATAAGTAAATTTACTATAAGAGCAAAAGGATAAACAACAAATATATTGAAAGGAAGAGAAATCTTATTAGAAGAAGAATAAAGGAAGATTGAAAGTGATGATTTCAAAAAATAATAAATATATTTATATTGAATAGTAGGTCAAAACTGATAAAAAGTCACTTAGTAAAATTAAGTAGCAAGCTAATAAAATGTCACTTGGCAAATTTAGGCCAAAACTAATAATTAAGAATTTGAGAAGGAAACATGATTAATGGGAAGCAACTGAACGAAGTTATCTAAAGTATAATTAATAAAAGTAATTAAATAAAGTTATCTAAAGCATTAAATAGTTTAAGTAATCTAACTAACGTTTTAGAAATATATAGAGAGATAAGAATATTTGAATTGAGAATTGTATTTTGAAAGATAAAAGTATATTAGTTTTAAATTTTGCCTCTAATTTCTAAGATCTAAAATAAAGACAGTTATAAAATTAATTACATGTCACGACCCAAAATCTACTCTAGGTCGTGATGGTGCCTAAAGCCGCTGTCAGGCAAACCAACGTTAATTCGTCAATTTGTTTACTCATTTTATTACTTTCGAGATCATAGTCTTCCTTACTTAAATAGTATAAAATGGAAGTTACAGGGTAAAAAGATAATAACTACGTGAACTACAATAACAAACAACCAGTAGGAACTCCCAAAATTCGGTATCACAAGTGCATGAGTATTTTTCTAAGGAGTACAATAATAATACAATATCTGTCCCGAATGTAGTAAGACGGGATAAAATAAACAGTACAATGGAGAAGAGGTGGACTACGGTGTGTAGCCTGGAATATAGCTCACATAAAGTCTCCTCAACAGGCGTGCCTACGCGCCAAGGTGATCATCAAATGAACCTGTCAGATCCTGCACATTTAGTGCATAAGCGCAGCATGAGTACGTAAATCAATGCGTACTAGTAAGTATCTAGCCTAACCCCAGAGAAATAGTGACGAGCGGTCGACATCGACACTTACTAAAAGGTAAAGGGTCAAATATGCCCCTGAACTATTGAAAATATATCAATTATGCCCTCCGTTTGCATTTGGGTATAAAATTGCCCTTGCCGTTAATAAAGTGGTTCACTTTTTCCCTTCCCCACTAACAGACTTCACATCAAGGACAATTTTGTACCCAAATACAAATGGAGGACATAATTGCTGTATTCAATAGTTCAAGGGCATATTTTACCCTTTTCTGTATAAAATAATACTTTTTTGCTGAGTTGAAAAGGTCCAAATATGCCCATAAACTATTAAAAATAGAGCAATTATACCCTCCGTTTGTATTTGGGTACCAAAGGAGGGCATAAGTTTGTACCCAAATACCCACATCAGAGAAATGTAAAAGTGGAATTTGTGATAGTAACTTATGGATGTATCGATATGCGGTTGTAAATTAAAACAAGAAGACGAAACGAAAAAACTTTCACCATTAATTACTTGATACTCTAATAATAAGATTTTGCATTAAGAATTGATATTACAATGTAAAAGGTCATTTTATTACGGATACATCAATGATGAACAATGACATTGTATCCTTTGAGCAGATCCGGATTCGAGTCCCTCTAATGGGGTATTGTTTGGTTATCTTACATGCTAGGACTTAGGAATTCAAAGAAAATAAAAAATCAAATCACACGAATTTGATCTAGTAAGAAAATAATAAGTAAAAAAGTGAAGCATGAGGTTGTGATCAGCTGGCCGGAGAGATTTTCCGGTGAGATTTCTCGTCATCGTAGTAATTACTATGTAAAAGATATGGCAAGACATTCCTTTCCCTCTTTTTTTTTTGAAGAGAAGACTTTTTCTCCAACATGGATTTTTAACTCAGCAAAAAAATATTATTTTATACGGAAAACGGTCAAATATACCCCCGAACTATTAAAAATAGAGTAATTATGCTCTTTGTTTGTATTTGGGTACAAAAGTGTCCTTGATGTAGAGTTTGTTAGTGGGGAAGGGCAAAAGTGAACCACTTTATTAACGACAAGGGAAATTTTGTACCCAAACGCAAAACGGAGGGCATAATTGCTCTATTTTCAATAGTTCAGGGACATATTTGAATATTTTTCGCTTACTAAAGGTCCAATAAAATAATGTAATACAACATGAGTAGATATGAAGCATACGACAATGATGAAGTAAATCTGTAAGTTACATAATCTTCCAATTACTTCTTTAAAAGCAAGAATTCTAAATATTGTATTCTACCTTAACAGTTCAGAAAATGGAAAATGTCATTATCAAATCAATAAGGAGTACCATATAAATGTCGGGCATGAGTGGGAAGATTAGCTCGTGAATAATCGGACTACTAGCGATATAACGTACGATTTTGCCGAAATCGTTCGGCCCGATCTAGAATAATGTGTACACTGCCGAGGGTCGAGCGACACGAATCATATATCCATCTATATACTGGCGAGGCGTTCGGCCCGTTCCTCATGAAAATGAAGGAAGTTACTGAATCACGAGACACATGTTTATAATCCAGCACATGAGCATAAAATGAATATAATCTTTACCATTTCTCAAATAACTCACCCAAAACTCAAAGTGTCAAGGCTTGACCTAATGTGCATATATCTATTTCTAAATCAATTTCAATTATAACTTCAATTAATTAAGCCAGCGGAATGAGTCCAAATAATTCAAATATTACATGATAAGGGCCTAAGTCTACCCGGACATAAACATGTCGTAGCTACGTACGGACTCTCGTCACCGCGCGCGTACATAGAAGTCACAACTAGTTGCACATAATAATAATTATCACCTAGGGGATAGTTTCCCCTTCACAAGGTTAGACATGAGACTTACCTCGCTCCGAAGTTCCATAACTGACTCCAAAAGCCACTCAAACACCTCAACCTGATGCTCGTCTCTTCAAAAATAGTAAAAAAAACGTGCAAACCAATCAAAATATACCCCAATACGTATAATTTAACAATTTATAACAATTTCCAACTTCGCTCAAAAAGCCAACTAGGACAACCCTCGGGCCCACGTGCCCAAATTCTGAAATTTTTTGAAGATAAACTTTATCCATAACACAAAGAACTAAAATATATAACTTATTCTAAATTCCATGTCCAATTTCGTGGTTACAATCTAAAAATGCCAAATTCTAGGTTTTCTACCAAAATCCCAAATTCCTACTAATTTTTATGTCTAAATCCGTATACAAACCATGTATTTAACTTGTAATAGGTGGGTATCACTTACCTTGTGTTGCTTGATGAACATCTCCCCTTGAAGCTCTCCAAAATCTCCCCAACCAAATGAAAATGGAAGAAAATGGGTCAAATCCCGTTTTTATAAAAACACCTCTGCCGAGACGACCTTCCGCTTCTGCGATCATCTTGGTCGTTTCTGCAGCGTAATCCACGCTTCTGCGAAGTCGTGTCCAACAGCCCTGCCTGCTTTTGCGCTCACATAGGTGTGGGAATTACTTCGCACCTGCGGCCTCTGCCCTGGTCACCTCTAGTCGCTTCTGCGACCCACTTCATCGCTTATGCGGGCCTCACCCCGCAGGTGCGGTTCCGCTTCTGCGGACAGTCGATCGCATTTGCGGTCTCAGCCTTCCCCCAGCACAATTCGCATTTGCGCTAGCCTAGCCACTTATGCGGAGTCGCATCTGTGGCCCTGTTTTCCGCAGGTGCTATTGCACCAGCAATTGGCCAAAACCAGCATTCCTTAACTTTAAATCTTGATCTGATTCCAATTTGAAACTCACTCGAGGCCTCCGGGACCCCGTCCAATCATACCAACCAGTCCAAATACATGACACGAACCTGCCCGAGGCCTCAAATCACATCAAACAACATCAAAACTACGAATCGACAACCAAAATCCTTCTTAAAAAATTTCAAACTTCTAAACTTCGACGAACGCGTCCGAACCATATCAAAATATCCCAGAATGCCGCCAAACTTTGCGTACAAGTCATCAATCACAATATGAACCTATTCCAAGGCTCAGAATCCCAAACATACATCGATAATACCAAAGCCTACTTCAAACCAAACTTAGGAAATTCTAAAACCTTCCAAATGCCAACTTTCCACAATAAGCTCTGAAATACTCCCGGACGACCCGATACTCAATCCGAACATACGCCCAAGTCCGAAATTATCATGCGAACCTATTGGAACCTTAAATCTTGATTTCGAGGTCATTTACTCAAAAGTCAAACCTTAGCCAATTCTTCCAACTTAAAGCATCCGAAATTAGAATTCTTTCCAAATAAATCTCACACTTTCCGAAATTCAATTCCGACCACACGTACAAGTCATAATGCTTGAAGTGAAGCTACTCAAAGCCTCAAACCGCCAAACGAAGCGCTAGAGCTCAAAACGATCGGTCGGGTCGTTACATTCTCCCCCACTTAAACATACGCTCGTCCTCGAACGTGCCAAGGACTGCTCCGGAGTTGTCCAAAATCATTGTTTAACATCTCGTGCACCTACCCCGTGCTACCACAATCTAGTTGAACACATCAGCTCGAGTCAGACTGAAGATCACTCCTTTTATTTGGTCAATAAACCTTAGGACCAAATTCCAACTTCCTAATTTCTCTATCGGTCCTGATTCTAACATACGAACACCATACCAATCACCACACACTGTACCAAAACATGATCACACACCTATGCTGAGATCACACCATGCACCACATAAGTCGGTTTCCCATAATAACATCCTCCGACCACAATATCTGAAATTTCACGAATTTGATGCCCGCAATATATCTCATGACACATATAAATCTTGTCCCAACTCTCGCAATAATGCCACGATGAAATAGATGTGTAGAAACGCATAACCACCTGCCGAGTCAATAATTAATGGAGTACCCCCTAATGACAAGAACCATTACCCTATTCTGAACTGAATAACGATATTTCTTCTTTAATGTACCTTATATAAATTTGATTGCACTAATTTCGGGTCCAATAATCTTGTCTCACCCCGTACAACTGCTCAGGAAATGAGTCACCTCAAACACTGACCAAGATCTTATGCAGCACCATCAAAGCGCCAACAAGCTACCCTTCGAATATAACTCATAAGGAAGAATGAACTCTAGAGAAGGACTACCCAGCCCGCGTAACGAATAAAATGGTCGAATAGATGCTGTGAACCTACCTCAGGGATGAAAACAAGGCACACAAAATAAGTGTAAGGAACTATGCTCAACATCTCATTGTTACGGCATGCAACTCGATCCGATATGACACTGTTGCGGCGTGCAAATCGATCCATATAACATGCCCGTGGCGGCGTGCCACCGGTTTCAGACAATATACCCGTGGCGCCGTGCCACCCCATCCGCACATAACATCAAGAAGAAAACACACACATCAAGCCGTAACGCTTATACTTACGAAATGTTCGAATATCGACCACAAGCACGCCAAGTGCATAATACAAATCTTGGGGAGATAGATAACGCCATATGCTACGAAACCCAAGCATAACTAAGGTGTAATGATGACCTGCATCTTGAGAGCCACCTGCTCACATAACACTACAAGCTACACGGGACCTCAACACGTGTGCGAATAATCAAGCCGCCTCGCAACCCACATGGTACAATAGAGATTTACATGGAATAGCTGACGACGAGAATAACATCCAATGCCCGAAGACTCCTCCGTTGGCAATGCTATGACGAACGAACACATCTGACATGACATAAAGCACACACTCGCACTAAACCCACCAACGGACCTCACACTAATTCTGATCATACCATACTTGGCCAATAACCTTCCAAAGATCCACAATGTCCTTATTCATGAAACATAAGAACAACCGTCAAATCCGAAACAAACACACACGGTCCACAACCCAAGGAACTTGACACCTCTCAAGCATAAATTCTCGCATTTGCGATATAACCATAACATCCATACTTGGTTTCAATCTTTCACGATCAAATGACTAACATGCCACACTTATACAATCTTCTCGTGGGGCACGCTCCCACGACCTTCCATACCAGGTAGCAAAATTCGTAACTCCGTACCACCAACCGTACCAATTCTGTAAGGCAAATCACAATTCGCAAATCAATACACAATGCCTCTTCCACAGAACACTATTCTCAGGCGACACTAAGATAACGCCAGTTTACTCTAAACATCTGAATTCTTCACTGCTCATTCGAGCTCGTGACATTCTTATCAACACTGTACCGCAACCTTGATCCTCAACTTCCAATTCCCATGTCGCTCATGGCACCCATCATGCTGTCATACAAGAGTACAAGAATTCATCATAAACCCTGAACTACTAGTAGAATGAACACTTCATTGGCTAGAAATCTTTCACTTAACTCATTTCAGAAGAACCAATGCAACACGCGACTGAATTTCCAAACCGCAAAAAAATACAAACCTCAAGTCGTGATCTAAACCGTCATGACTCTTTCGGAGTCCATTTACATAACAAGACCATTCGAACCCAATACTCCCCAATCAGGTTATGGCGGCTGCCAGGCCCGCGCACACAGCTACAAAGCACATGTATGACTTCACACGCTGAAGGAACTGATCATTGCCACAATCTTGCTGATTCAACAATTACTAACCGATCCAACTTCTTCCAATTTACTCTAGAATTACCTCAGAAATAATAATAGCTCCATTCAAACATACGAACCCAATCCTCACTCATACCGAGTGACCAAAATCGCGAGACCACATCGTCTCAATACTCATGAACCATCTCATACCCTCCTTATGTGCTCCATTGTATCTCCGACTAGTACACCCATTTTGCAAGCCCTTCCGCGAATCCGAAGCTAATTCTTCCTTCCCTCTAATACTGCACTGCATACCCGATGATAACATAGAATATTTTGAGTCCCGTTTGCAATCCATTGTGAAGGTTTGATCCTTAACCACACAGGGGACCCGAAAATCCTTAGGCATTTCACTTTAATTCTTAAACCACTAGAACCGTTGTTGAGAGTCACCCACTCTAACCTAATCCCGAATATCACCAAACTTCAACGCTCTGCTAGCACATGAACACACTCTCAAAGAAGAAACCAGCTGAATTCTTTTCCTTGTACATTACATCCATAAGAAGCATAAACTCGGAGTCTTCCCAAATTCTGTACCTCAATCGATAAGGCAAAGTATAACACACATTTATCAAGTTCCTTGTTCTACTTACTCCCGACATTTCCTTTCTCTTAGTCATAAATAATCCACCAATACACCAACAACCGAAAACCACACAAGCAGACATTCTCGCAATCTAATCGTAGACGGTGGGCTCCCCCACTTAGCTTTAAGCTACCACCACATAATATAAAGCCCACAATGATTCCCCCTTCTCAATTACCTTGATCTCGCACTGTTAACCCGCCAAATTTCTCGAAGTCTTTTGTTAAGCTTTTCATGAACATTCTGAATCATTAGTCACAATCATATATTTTGACTTCTTATCGGGTAGCAAGTAGTATTCTTCGCAGAAGCTTCATCAACATCACGCAACCGCTAACCTGCTCACAAGAGATAACCCACCTGTGGAATTCCTTACCGACATCTTCCAACGACGCTGTACGGGATACAACTACCAGTTAATCAGTAAATTCTCCTAAGCCTATGATCGCCCACCAGTTGTATAAGTCTATTCCTTCCCCCATTGACATCCACTGAAAGTTCGACAATACCCTCCAAACTCAAAGTCATGTTGCATCTAAAATGATAATCAAATCTTCACACCCCTCTCCATTTCAAGTAAACTCCTTTCTACCATATTCAATCTTTCTCCGTACAGTAACCACCAACCTAAATAAAATTCGCAGACCAAATCACCTTCCATCACGGTTCCCAAATCGTTTTGCGCTTCCTCAAGGCACACAGATAGTCCACCACAGAATTCATATGATAATCTGCCACTCTTACTTCAGTTAAATCATCTCCTTAAAGAAACTCCTCGACCTATGTTATTCATACTTGACCTGTTAGAAGTTCAACTACCACGAGACACCTCCCGTCCTTCCTCATACTTCGCTGCCCAAATGTTGCCTCAAATCAAATCCATACCTGTAGCACCAGAACTAATAAATTACTGCCAACTCTAAACCTTCTAGAATATCATCTTTCTCGAGCCATCAACATTAAAAATACCAATTCGATTCTGAACCGCTGCACATCTCTATCTCTAACAACCGCCCCTCAAGCACCATTTCACGACACCCTGCCCCGATGGCAAAATTAAAGAAGATCAAAACACTGATGAACCTTAATGCGTTCAAACTAGGACGACGGCACCGCATCACAATGAATATTCCAACACGCTTGAAAATACCAAGTCTCGTTACTCCATCGACCACAACCTGAACATCCATAGTCTGATTGCCTTTCCTTTGCTGGAATTAAATGCTGAACCTCTAAATCATGCACTGAGAAATCCTCCTTTCGAGTCATTCACTTCCTCGACACTAAGCACCTTACCATTACACCAACATTGTGCGATAATAACACATAGGCATCGTAGCAATCCGTGCACAGTCTCGAAACTATAGAAAATACAGATACTGAGCTGGAAAAAAAGAACAACCTTCCACAAGGCGACGATAATAGCCTGCCCGAACACGCAGGAAAAAACATCCTACACCATGTCTGCAGTACCACTACAACTCCTCGACGCCTAATTGATAACAAGCGCTTTGCGTCGCATCAAATTGAGTAAGAAGGAAATAAAGGCACCAACCTCAATGGAATCAAACCGCACAATGAGCACCAACTCCTAACAGCCTTGTAGCCTCTCGAAGATAAATACATACGTCTCTGTACCGATCCGCAAGACTCTACTAGATTTGCTCATGACTCGTGAGACCTAAGTGAACCTAACGCTCTGATACCAAGTTGTCACGACCCAAAATCCACTATAGGTCGTGATGGCGCCTGACGTCGCCGTCAGGCAAGCCAATGTTAATTCGTCAATTTGTTTACTCATTTTATTACTTTCGAGATCATAATCTTCCTTACTTAAATAGTATAAAATGGAAGTTACATGGTAAAAAGATAATAATAATAATACAACATATGTCCCAAATGTAGTAAGACATAATAAAATCAATAGTACAATGGAGACTCGGTGGACTGTGGTGCTTAGCCTGGAATGCAACTCACATAAAGTCTCCTCAATAGGTGCGCCAACGCGCCAAGGTGATCATCAAATTAACCTGTTAGATCCTGCACATTTAGTGCAAAAGTACAACATAAGTACGTAAATCAACGCGTACCTAGTAAGCATCTAGCCTTACTCCAGAGAAGTAGTGACGAGGGGTCGACATCAACACTTACTAAATTCCCAATAAAATAAAATAATATAATAAAACATGAGTAGATATGAAGCATACGACAATAATGAAGTAAATCTATAAGTTACATAATCTTCCAATTACTTCTTTTAAAGCAAGAATTCTAAATATTGTATTGTACCTTAATAGTTCAAAAAATGGCAAGTGTCATTATCAAATAAATAAGGAGTATCATATAAATGCCGGGCATCAATGAAAAGATTAGCTCGTGAATATTCGGACTACTAGCGATATAACGTACGATTTTGCCGAAGTCGTTTGGCTCGATCTAGAATAATGTGTACACTGCCGAGGGTCGAGCGACACTAACCATAGATGCATCTATATACTGGCGAGGTTTTCGGCCCACTCCACATGAAAAGGAAGGAAGTTACCGAATCACGAGAAACATGTTTACAATCCAGCACATGAACATAAAATGAATATAATCTTTACCATTTCTCAAATAACTCGCCCAAAACTCAAAGTGTTAGGGCTTGGCCTAATGTGCATATATCTATTTTTAAATCGATTTCAATTATAACTTCAATTAATTAAGCCAGCAGAATGAGTCCAAATAATTCAAATATTACATGATAAGGTCCTAAGTCTACCTGGACATAAACATGTTGTAGCTACGTACGGACTCTCGTCACCGTATGTATACGTAGCACCCACAACTAGTTGCACATAATAATAATTATCACCTAGGGGGTAGTTTCCCCTTCACAAGGTTAGACACGAGACTTACCTCGCTCCGAATTTCCATAACTGGCTCCAAAGCCACTCAAACACTTCAACCCGATGCCCATCACTTCAAAACTAGTCAAACACCGTGAAAACCAATCAAAAAATACCTCAATACATATAATTTAACAATTTATAATGATTTCCAACTCCGCTCAAAAAGCCAACAAGGACAACCCTCGGGGCCACGTGCTCGGATTTCGAAAATATTTGAAGATAAACTATACCCATAATACCACGAACTAAAATATATAACTTATTCTGAATTCCATGTCCAATTTCATGGTTAAAATCCAAAAATGTCAAATTCTAGGTTTTCTACCAAAATCCCAAATTTCTACTAATTTTCATGTTTAAATCCGTATACAAATCATGTATTTAACTTGTAATAGGTGGGAGTCACTTACCTTGTATTGCTTGATGAACATCTCTCCTTGAAGCTCTCCAAAATCGCCCCAACTAAGTGAAAATGGAAAAAAATGGGGCAAATCATGTTTCTATAAAAACACCTCTGCCCAGACGACTTTCTGCTTTTGCGATCATCTTCGCCGCTTCTGTGGCGTAATCCACGCTTCTGCGAAGTGGTGCCCAACAGCCCTGCCCGCATCTGCGCTCCAGGCACCGCATCTGCGCTCACACAAGTACGGGAATTGCTTGCACCTGCGGCCTTTACCCTGGTCACCTCCAGCCGCTTCTGCGACCCACTTCATCGCTTCTGCGACGCCTCACCTCGCAGGTGCGGTTCCGCTTCTGCGGACACTCGACCGCATCTGCGATCTCAGCCTTCCCCCAGCAAAATCAACATTTGCGCTAGCCTAGCCGCTCATGCGGAGTCGCATCTGCGGCCCCCTGTTTTACGCATGTGCGATTGCACCAGCAATTGGCCAAAACCAGCGTTCCTCAACTTCAAATCTCGATCCGATTACAATCCGAAACTCACCTGAGGCCTCCGGGACCCCGTCCAATTATACCAACCAGTCCCAATACATGACACGAATCTGTTTGAGGCCTCAAATCACATCAAACAATATCAAAACTACGAATCGACGACCAAAATCCTTCTTAAAACTTTTCAAACTTCTAAACTCCAACGAACGCGCTCAAACCGTACCAAAACATTCCGGAATAACGCCAAACTTTGCGTACAAGCCATGAATCACAATACAAATCCATTCCAAGACTCGAAATCCCAGACAGACATCGATAACACTAAAGCCTACTTCAAACCAAACTTAAAAAATTCTAAAACCTTCCAAATGCCAACTTTTCACAATAAGCTTCGAAATGGTCCCGGGTGACCCGATACTCAATCCGAACATACGCCCAACTCCAAAATCATCATGCGAACCTATTAGAATCTTCAAATCCCAATCCCGAGGTCGTTTACTCAAAAGTTAAATCTTAGCCAATTCTTCCAACTTAAAACTTCCGAAATTAGATTTTTTTGCAAATAAATCCCGAACTTTTCCAAAATTTAATTCCGACCATATGTACAAGTTATAATGCCTGAAGTGAAGCTACTCAAGGCCTCAAACTGCCGAACGACATACTAGAGCTCAAAATGACCGGTCGGGTCGTTACATTACACATATAAAAGTAAATAACGAAAATTTAAAATAAAATTAAAACTCAATATTCTATATTGAAAATAAAGGAGAACATAAATTTACGCTTGAAATAATGACATATGCATTAAGCTATATGTTTAAGATTTATGTATTTTTTTGTTATGTGTAATAATAATAATAATAGTTTATATTTTTCTATCTATTTATTTTGTTAAACAAATCAAACAAAAACTTATCCAAGCTTTTGAATTGAAAAAGAAAACTCCAAAGATGAAAAAATACCTTGAGATTTTGGTAAAGTATAAAGTATGAGCATATGCACTTCTATTTTTTTATTTTATTATTATTAAATTAAATACTAGATGAAATAATTATATCAAATTTTATAGTAAGGGAAATAATATTTAAAGAGGGGGTGGATATAATGTGAGAAAATTTATACTTTGAGTAATGTTAAAAATAAAATAAAGACAATAAATAAATAATACTCAAAATATTATTGATAAGTTATAACATTAATCTGAGCTATAGAATAAAAGAATACAAGAATAAAAGTAGATGAAAATTTTCATTACAAGAAAAAAGAAAAATCAAAGTCATTGTTATAATTAGAGTAGCGGAAGATATCAACAATTCTAAATTATGGATAACTTAATAACATGGACAAGAAACCAAAAAAGGGAAAAAGAAATATGTAAATACAAAATTTTAATGTTAAGATATATAAAAGAATAAGACTTATTTGATCTTTGAGATGAGAAAGTTTTTTGAAATAATTCATATGGTCATGCTATATAGATAAGATTGCGTAACTGAAAATATTATAATAGATAAAACTAAAACAAAACATATAGACAATTGGCATAATTCTAAGAAACAAATAAGAATATAAGGAAATAATTTAAATTTTTATGTAATACTTTTAATAATAAATTAAAAGTCAACTTTCATATTAGCTACAAAAAGGAAGGAGAATTTACTTTAATTTCTTATTGCAAGTGGTACTAAAATAATAATAATTATATTTATTAGTAGATTTATGACATATAAGAAACAAATTTTCTTATTTAAACTTTGAGCTAATTCAACACCACGCATTTAGAAAAATAATATAACAATATTCACATTATAGATAAACGCTAAATACAAAAAAGTTAAAATATTATAGAACAAAAGCTAATGTATAAAGAGAAAAATAGAGATAATATGACTTCATCCATACTTTAAATTTATTTGACAAAATTAAGTAAATAAATAATACCAAAAAATATTATTGATAAATTTGAACAACGAGAGAATTTGAGAAGTAGTCAATACAAGATAAAGTCAAGTTAAGTTTTATGAGTACTACAAGACTATATCCATTTTATTATAATAAAGTGGTAAGTTAATAAAAACTTCATGTCATAATTTGATAATACTAAATAACAGACAATACAATTAGAATAGGTAAGGAACAAAAAAAATATAAATTTTAGAAAACATATAGAATATAAGACTTATAAGTAGAACTATGATGAGAAATTTCTTACATATACTCATAATTGAATTATAATAAACAAAGAGTCATAAAGGAAAAATATTGAAAGAAGAAAGAATTCCAAGCGATAGCGTAAAATGTATATATTAATTAAAATTTTAATATAAAAAGTTTTAGTTATTAAATAGAAGAATAGAACTCATAATTCCATATTAAAAAATAATAAAAAATAAAAAAATATTAGAATATTTATACATAAGATAAGAATATTATATACATAACACAAAATAACAATTATTAAAAATATTAGTATATTTTTAAAAAAAATTAAAGGGCTTATCTTTTTATATTTTTGATAAATTCAAAATTATAATTTAACAAAAAAAAGAGATATATTACGTAATTTTAATTACAAGTAGAATGCAAAATGAGAAAACTAATTAAATATTACATAGAAAAGAATGTATAAAAATAGAGGGATAAAGCTAACATTAGAATATTTATAATTTAAATTAACTAATAAAAATAAGAGGTAAGTAAATAACACTCAAAAAATATATTGATAAATTTAGATAATTATATAATTTTAAACAGTAAAAATAATAAAAATATTTTCAGAGTAAGATTTTTTTTTTTTTTTTTTTTTGTGGCAACAACCTGTCTGACCTTCTTCTAATTTTCTATCTAACCCACTCCAACCAATATCCAAGAAAAAAAAATAAAATTATGAAGTAAATAAAATAAAAAAGAAGTTGGACCGAAATTAACTTTTATGAAACTTTTGGTTACCTTGTTGTAATTTCAAAGAATCTTTCATCTTCAACAGGACTACAGGAGAATCCATCTCTCTCAAACTTGCAATTTAAAGACTAGTCCTAAAATTCTCTGTAACCTCCCCAATCAGTCCCCAATCATTTTCCAAATTCACCATCATCATTTTTTGCTCTCAAAATCCCAATTTCCCTATTTGAATTTGTCTTAGTGTAAAGCAGTTTGCTTCTTGGAAACTGCTAGAAGTTCTAACACCAAACTCAAAAAAAGAAGCAAACAGTGAAACCCCAAAAGACCATTTTTGGTACTTCACAATTAGAGGACCTATGGTTAGTTAAACTCCACTTCAAGCTTAGATCTTGTAAGTTATCTAGTCTATCTCTAAATTCTCATTTGGGTCTTTAGGAATTTTTGTGGAATTGCAAATTAAATGTGAAAAAGATAAGTTCTTTATAGTTATAGCACTGTTGTAAGCTATTCTGTTACTTTGGGTTTTTAGATTTTTGGTCAATTTTTGTATTCTCTATTTGGGTCTCTGAATGATTTGTGGAATTTGATATTAAAAGTGAAAAAAGATCAGTTCTTTGTTGCTACAACAGGGCTACTGGCTTTTTAAAAGATTCTATCCATGTTATTTAGTGTTCTGTTACTTTGGTTTTTAGTTATGGAGTATTTTAAGTTATTTGGTCAATATCTGTACTCTCTATTAGGGTCTCTAGCAAATTTGTGAAATTTCACATTAAAAGTAAAAAAGATTAGTTCCTTGTTGCTATAACAGGGTTACTGATTTTCTTTAAATTTTATCCCTTTTTTTAACTGCTTTGCTACTTCTGTTTTCAGTATGGAGCATTGTAATTTAGGGGTTTCATTTCTTTTCTCTTTTGAGATAAATCCTGTTTTCTCTTTCGGTTGATGTTGAATTGCAAACATTAAAAAAAAAAATGCCGCTTTAATAATGTTACTTTGAAGATACTACTATAATCTATTGAATAAATGAGGGCATTACCGCTTAATGTTTGCTAGATTATAGTGAAGGTGGGTTCTGTTATGAATTCTGAGGATGTGTCTGTTTCTGAATTTGATGTGTATACTTTTTCGTTTGTTGGGGTTGTTGGCAGGTGGTGTGAGAGTAGCTCGTTATGATGTCGAGACCAATACTGCTTGTTTTTCTGTTGATTGTACTCATAATCACATCTCAATTGGAATGGAAGCAGCAGTTGGTGAGTGATGTCGAACCGAGTCCTAGTATATCTCAGAAGCAGCAACAGATTTCAAATAGAGAAGAAGCTGTTAAAGAGAAGGTAATCATGTGATCATGTTTTTGTTGCATATTGTGTGATTCTCTTGAATAAATTATGTACGTTCTTATTGCTTATGGGTAGTTGGGAGCTTGGAAGATGGGTATTTACATAAGTCATTGTATCTTACTGATGAATATTTGCATCATTAAATGCGCAACTGATATTTCACTGACAAATTCCAAGTGAAAAATGGACATAATATGCATTGGATAACTTAATTAGACTACCTAGTTACAAAATTGGAAATATCATAGTTTCATGTTACTGCACTTGTTGACCTCTTCCATCTTTTTTTTTTTAATAAAACTTTCTTTCAACTGTTTCTTATCTTGGTCGATTTTAAAGTCCGTTACATTTTGATACTTTATTTCAAGATTCTGCATTAATTAGGAGTAAAAGATTTAAAGGGATTCTGTAGTTTTCAGAGGTTTTGAACTTGGTGGTGAAAAAATCATAGCAACAATAGGAGATATGGAGTGTACAAGGGCTAGAGTTATCAACGGATCATTTGGTTTGTGTAAGATGAAATTACTGGATTATGTTTTTCATACCATCACTTCTTGTTGTCAAACCAGCTACTTTCGTATTATTCTTTCCTTCGGCTGGGCATACTATAGTCTTCCCCATGAATCCTTCTTATCCTAAGAATGGAAAGAACCAAGTTAATCTAACTGTGAGTGAGGAATAAAAACCAACATTCAACTCCCTCTTATCAATTTGCAATGCTTCAAGCACCTTAAATGCCTTAATATCTTGGGAAGATTCAACCCAAACACATAGTCGCTTTGTTTTGACCGTTTTGTTGCACTGCATAGCTTGCTTTGCACTTTAAAGCTTTTTTGTTATCTCACTTTGAAGTTTGAATGAAGTATGCCTCAGTTTTTGCGGTTATGTCATTGCATGGAGCTTGTATAGAAAATACTTTTTAACCGCGTAATATATATATTTTGAAGGCCAAGTATCTGTAAACTGCTCATTACTCATAGAGTTAGCTCCATGAAGTACCAAATCCGTCATGTTCGCTTTAAGTAGTCCATTTAACTTTGATCTTGATTAAAGAAGCATTAGTTTCTAATCTTATGAAGCTTTAGCCAAGGTTGCAACGAATCAATAAATAAATTCACAAGTATACTGACATTACAAACTTTTATGGTCTTGAAAGTGTATAATTAAAGGAAACATGAGAGTAAGGACAAAAACTAGGAAAGAACTTGCAACTACAATAGGGCTGGCGCGTGATTCCTTTTATAGCATGTATTGCATCAATTGTTTGTAGGCAAAAGGTGAATGCCTAATCCTGTGAAGCATGAGGCAAATTATGTGCAAGGCACAATGGATGCCCTGGGGCCCGCTTCAGCTTTACCTTTAGACCAACTGACATAGAGCAATGACCATCTACAATAAATCTCATGGACAAACTATCCATTGTATTATTTACCAATCAAAAACTATTTGTTGTATTGTCTTCCCAAGTCGGACGGTTTAAAGAAACTCATCTTTTAACAACTTTTGAATCCTAGACAATTCTTGTTTTAAAGTTATTATTAAAATGGTTTCCAACCAACTTGCATGCACCTTGGCTATTCTGTCGAGTACCTGCTGCCTCCCACCAGTACAAGAGGTACCGTAGAACTCTACCCCCAAAGTTTAGGTAGATGGGAAGAAGTCACTTAGTGTTTTTTGTTGGTGCTGGAATTTGAATCTTGGTCCCATGATTTTCACTCACTTCATGACATCGATTTCCCGTAAATTCTATAATGATATCCTTTATTTTCTTTATTGTTATTTTCTATAAAACAGCAACCGCTGAGTATTTAACATGAAATATGCACGATATATTTACCATTTTCAACGTATTATACCCATCTTTATTAGCCATAATCTCATATATCCTGGAGTTCATCTTATTTCAAACTGGGAGTTGCCTTCTAGAACTTGTGTCCCAGCAAAAAATATATAGGATCTAGGAAATCAAATTTTTTTGCTTCTGAAGGAGAGACAACTGCTGAATTGATAATAAGGGCTCTATATCCGCAATCCCCCAAAAGTTCACATCATCCCTAAGCCCCACTAATTAATCAAATGGCTCATACACTACAGTGTTAGTCAGACAGAAAAAAAATACCGATTAATTAAAAAGTCAAACAAAATAAAATCCACTTTACCCTTTTTACTAACTTCAAGGTGGCCATCATTTGCTTATATCTCAGAAATTTACCGACAAACTTTCAGAAGTTGAACGGGTAACAAAAGAAATAAATAAAATGGAATAGACAAAAAGTTAAGCCTTCTATATGTGCACCCAAGAGTGTGACCTAGTGGTCAATAAAGCGGGTTGAGAACCATGAGGTTTCAAGTTCAAATTTAAGCGGAGACATAAGCACTGTGTGATTTCTTCCCATTTGTCCAAGCTTTGATGGATAGAATTACCCGGTACCTGTGCTGGTGGGAGAGAGCAGGTACTCCGTGAAATAGCCGAGGTGCCAGCAGGCTGGCTCGAATACCACAATTATTAAAGAAAACCTAAAATAAATAAAGCCTTCTGGATATAGACTTAGGGGATAATGTTTTTCATCCAAGCAAAGAAATATGAAATATATTTATATAAATCTATTGTTAATGGAGGTTTGTCTTTTTTCCTCACTGCTAAACTAACTATTATGTATGTATCAAAGTATCCTCTCATTATTATGAGGTCCCACCATCACTATGTGACATGATAAAATCAACAAAGGTAGTAACAAATTAGTCTGTGCTCTTACTTTCCCCTCCCCCCTCCCCCACCCCCACACAAAAATGAATTAAAATTAGCATCTTAACAATTAAAATCTGATGAAATTAGTAATGTTATCCTCAAATGCATTGAACTCGGGATATTGTGTCTACAAGAGACTAAGTAGACTGGGAAAAAGTTGGAGAGATTGGCAATGCAAGTTATAAATTGTGGCATTGTGGGATAGATTAAATGGCAACGAGATAGTAATCGTTTTAGAACCAAGACTTATAGATAAGTTGTAGAGGTAAACTGAAGTGGTGATAGCATTATCCTGTTAGGACCTATGTTGTTCGAACTCTCCTAAAATGTCGCTGAGTGCTTGTCGGATTCTCCAAAAGCAATGTATTTTAGGAGAATCTGACACGGGTGTGGCCCTATTTTGGAAAATCCGCGCAACATAGTTAGGACTAGTGTGGTGAAAGGTGACAATTAACATCATAAGTGCATGAATATGAATAGGATTAAATAAGGAAACCAAGATTAAATTTGGGGAGACATGGATATTTTGGTCCAATAGGATTCCAAATGACCAATTGATCTTTATTGGGGCAGATTTGAATGGACTTGTGGGCAATGACAGTTTCGTTCAAGTACATGGAAGATATGGTTATAGTACAAAGAATTAAGAAGGAAAAGCTTTTCTAGAGTTCGCCTTTGTTTGTGATTTAGTTTTGGCTAACAAATACATTAAAAAAAGGGAGTCCCACTTGATAACATTTAAGAGTGAAAGTAATCACAACATAATAGACTTCATTCTTGCCGGAAAAGGTGACAGAGTTCCATGTAAAGACCTTAAGGTTATACCAGCAGAAGCGTTTTACCCAACATAATTTGTAGTTCTGGATTTGAAGCGAAAGAGTAGAGTGGAAGAGGAGAAGAGCTGCAAGCAAACGAAGTCGGCGCTGGGACTAAATGATATAAATCAAATAACTTTCAAGGACAAACTATTGAAGGAAATGACAACTTACGTTATGATAGTAGCAAATAAAGTTCTAGACGTGTCTAAACAAAGGTCTAGGACCTCATAAGAATCACGGTGGTGGAAGAAGGGGTGTAGAGAAAAGGAGAGTGGTATAAAAATGATACCAAAAGCAGAATTTGGATAAGTCTTGGAAGAGTATAAGAGAGCTAAGAGGAAAGCTAAGAAGGTTGCTATCAAAGCTTGGATAAAATTGTAGATGGCTTGTACCAAAAGTTAGGAATGCATAGTGGGGATAATAAAATGTATTAAGTACACTTTGAGTAAAAAGAGGGGTAAATTATTAACATTACTAATATTAATATTACTAATATTTATATAACTTAATAAATTATAAAAAAACCAAGTAAAGAATTATAAGATATTAAAACAAAAGACTTGTAACGAAATATGTTAGTAATTATAATAGACTTGTAATTTATTTAATATAATCTCAAACTATAAAGTAATTAAGTAAGAAAATGGCATCCCTGTGCACTAAGCTCCCGCTATGCGCAGGGTCCCGGGAAGGGTGAACCATAAGGATCTATTGTACGCAGCCTTACCCTGCATTTCAGCAAGAGGTGGTTTCTACGACTTGAACCCGTGACCTCCTAGTCACATGGCAACAACTTTACCAATTATGTCAAGGCTCCCCTTCTAACTAAGACAACTCAGAAAAAAAATTCAAGGCTAAAGCTTTTTATTTTATTAATAAAAGTTTCAAATTTCACATACAAATACAAGTCTTTTGAAGAACACCTAATCTGCGCACCCACCTCCTAGGAAGGGTTCTGTTTGAACTAGGCCTTTTATTAGCTAATTACAAATTATCATACTAATATTTGTAAGCTCCTATATAGCTTTGTTTTAACTGATCTATAGTTTCTGTGGGACATTGTTGTGGAATTGGTAATGTTGCTTGATGTTCCATTATAGTTCCATGCCGTCATTGCTCCCAGTGCGAAGTATCTTATTGTATTCTTCTTCTTCTTCTTCTTCTTCCCTAGTGCTTAATTTTTCTAAACCAAGATTTCTTCTTTCTGAATTAATCCAATCTCTGAATAAGACGGAAATCTCTAGGTTGTCCTCTGCTAATGAATGTTTATGATCTCCGATTTGAAATCTTGTCGCGCTAAAAGCACTCTCCGATGCTACTAATGATGCTCGAATAGCAGTATATCTTGGGCCATTATTGAAAGTGTTGGAAATGCCTTGCTACGCTCCCTCCACCATGTCAAAAGTTGTTCGTTGTCTTCTTCGTCTTTAATACATTCCAATCCCTGATTAAGATAAGAATCAAGTTCATCATCAATAGAGGAATCAAGACCTATTATATCTTCCATACCTTCCCATATATATTCTACTCTAGCCTTAGAAGTAGTAGGACCATTTACACCATCTGCAGTTGCTATAGATTTATAACTATCAAATATTAATCCAGCATAAAAATATATGTTAGCTTGGCAGTTTTCGAGAGATAGACTTTTCATTTTCTTGAATTTCTAAATTCTCATAAATTTTACGAACAAGTCCCTTTGCACCTCTTAATTTTAAAGATGGGTTAAGTGGAGTAGAAATTAAATAAACTTGGGGAATAGGGAAAAAATACTTTTTAAATTTTGCAATCATTTCATTTACGGCTTGTACATAGTCTGCATTTGTTTTATACTTACCAAATACAATAGAAATTTCACAAATATACCATAATATTTGTGTAACAGTAGGATAATGTATACCAAAAAATTATTTTGTAGCATAATAAAATTTTTCTAATAACTTAGTAAGCTCTTTGATCTCACACCAATCAGACTAAACAATTTGATCAGCATGTTTAGCATTATGCATATTAAATACCATTTATATAGGTAACTGATAATCATAAGCGACTTTAAGCATTCCATAAGTAGAATTCCACCTAGTACAAACATCTTTTGGAATTTTTCTATATGGAAGGTTAGCGCATGCACATCGTTTCGTCCTTTAAACTCACGAATTCTACTCGCTTTATTAGCACGAAAAATAAAGCGAGTAGAATTCGTGAGTTTAAAGAACGAAGCGATGTGCATTTGCTAACCTTCCATATAGAAAAATTCCAAAAGATGTTTGTACTAGGTGGAATTCTACTTATGAAATGCTTGAAGTTGCTTATGATCATCGGTTGTATATACAAATGGTATTTAATATGCATAATGCTAACCCTGTTGATCAAATTGTTGAGTCTGATTGGTGTGAGATCGAAGAACTTACTAAATTTGTAGAAATATTTTATTTATGTTACAAAATAATTTTCTGGTGTATACTATCCTACTGTTACACAAATATTATGGTATATTTGTGAAATTTCTGTTGTATTTGGTAAGTATAAACAAATGCAGACTATGCATCGGCCGTTAATGAAATAATTGCAAAACTTAAAATGTATTTTTTCCCTATTCCCCAAGTTTATTTAATTTCTACTCTACTTAACCCATTTTTAAAATTAAGAGGTGCGGGACTTGTTCGTAAAATTTATGAGAATTTAGAAATTCAAGAAAATGAAAAGCCATCTCTCGAAAACTGCCAAGGTAGCATATATTTTTATGCTAGATTAATGTTTGATAGTTATAAATTTATGGCAACTGCAGATAGTATAAATGCCCCTACTACTTCTAAGGCTAGAGTAGAATATGCATGGGAAGGTATGGAGGATATAATAGGTCTTGATGATAAGCTTAATTCTTATCTTAATCAGGGATTGAAATGTATTAAAGACGAAGAAGGCAACAAACAACTTTTGGCATGGTGGAGGGAGCGTGGCAAGGCATCTCCAACACTTTAAATAATGGCTCGAGATATACTGGCTATTCAAGTATCATCAGTAGCATCGAAAAGTGCTTTTAGTGCGACAAGATTTCAAATCGGAGATCATAGACATTCATAGCGGAGGACAACCTAGAGATTTCCGTCTTATTCAGAGATTGGATTAATTCAGAAAGAAGAAATATTGGTTTTGAAAAATTAAGCACTAGGGAAGAAGAATACAATGAGATACTTTGCACTGGGAGCGATGACGGCATGGAACATCAAGCAACAATGTCCCACAAAAATTATAGATCAGTTAAAACAAAGCTATATAGGAGCTTACAAATATTAGTATGATAGCCCTAGTTCAAACAGAACCCTTCCTAGAAGGTGGCTGCGTAGATTAGATGCTCTTCAAAAGACTTGTATTTGTATGTGAAATTGAAACTTATATTAATAAAATAATAGGCTTTATCCTTGAATTTTTTTTTTATGAATTGTCTTGCCTAGTTACTTTATAGCTTGAGATTGTATATAAATTACTAAAATATTTCATTACAAGTCTTTTGTTTTATAATTCTTTACTTAGTATTTTTATATAATTAAAAAAGTCAAATAACTAGCCGTTGCGAACTGTCAACTTTAAAAAAATAACCGTTGCTATCTATAAAAAAAAAATAGCGGGTGCCAACTTTAATGTTTAATATTTAAATGATTTTTTTAAAAAAAGGCCCGCTTAGGGCCCACGTCCCATCCCGTTTGGTAGTGGGATGGGACGGTTCATCCCGGTCAAATTTCGTCCCGTCCCGATAATTTCCTCCCCCTGCTGGACAGCCATATTGCCGACATATAAGAACAAATGAGATATTCAAAGTTGTGCAAATCATCATAGTACCATTAATCGTCCGATGAGATATTGGTAAAAAGTGATCAAATGTAAACTTAGGGGCATTATAAAAGTGAACCTGCTTAGGTTATGCTCGCTAGATCTACAACAAATACTATATTTTGTTACAAGATTGAAGAAAATTATAGGAAGAAAGAGGATCACATTATTTTATTGTCATGGAGAAAGTGTGTTATAGAGTGCCAAGAAAGGTATTTTGGTGGGTGTTGGAGAAGAAAAGAATTCTATTAGATACATAAATACCATAAAAAGATTTGTAGGAAGGAGATATCGCAAGTGAGAGAATAGAGAGTTGTGTTGGAGTTTCCCTTAATCGTGGGTCAGGGATCTGCTTTGAATTATGGATGGGTTACCACTTACCAATATAGTACAAGATACGATTTCGTGGTGTATGCTATTTGTGGACGATATCGTGTTAATTGGTGTAACTAGTGAATGAGCTAACCAGAAGCTTGAGTTTTGTAGAAACACTCTAGAGATTTATGGCTGTAGAATAAAAGTGAGACTAACTATCAATTTTAGCAGCATCAGAAAAATGAAGTAATACACTTAACTAAAAAAAAAAGCATTAGAAAAATGAATTCGATGTCAGACTAGACAGAACTGAGGTGCTTATATGCAGACAAGTTAAAGTCCTTCAATATTGACATATGTGTCGATAAATAAATTGGAAAAGAAACCTCCAAATTTAACAAAAAGCAACAAAAGTACAGTAGGTGTTGCACCAAATATACCTGTTTGACTTGGCATAAAAAATTTGATTTCTTAGGTGGTTGTGTTCATAGTGCAATTTTTCTAATTTTAGCTGGTTTATCATTTGACATGCTTAGTTAGAATAGATGCTATTGTGATTGTGCTCAGTTTTCCTATGGCATAAGTTTTGCACTAATATATTTGAATTTTAAAATCTGAAAGAAAAGAACAAAACACGCATGATTGTGAAATTAGTAAGGTTAAGCAAAATCTCCATTTTACAAATATTTGATTGTTGTGGCCATAGTTCTTCCTCCCAATTTTTTCTCTGTGGGAAGTCACTGTTCTGTTAAGAATGGAATGTAGTAATTGTGTGGGGAGCAAAGAGATGTAGTTGTGGGTAGTGGGATTACGACCAGTTTATTTGATGCAACCGAGTTGGCCCGGTATAGGCCAGAATTTTTCTGGTGCTACAGCTGAACTTGGTGCTTTTAATGATAGTGCAGTGTCCTCGACCACTTGCTACTATCTTGTTTCTCTTTCATCATACATTACTTTTCAAAATTAAATTTCTGACTTTTCTTCTCTTCCCTACACCTAATCTTACAGAATTACCAGTTCGCTCTTCTTTGTTACTGTTAATTGATAAAAAAACGAACCTTCTGGTTATGTTACAAGTTTATTGGACTTGTTTCTTCCCTGTTTTCCTTTTTCTTACTGCTGCTAATTAGTTCCATTTTGGCCTATCAAAAGTGGTCATATTAATTTTGTTATTATGAAATCTTCATCTTGAAAGGGAGCCTTGGAGCAACGGTCAAGTTATCTCCCTATGACCTATAGGTTACGGGTTCGAACTGTGGAATCAGCCACTACTGATGTTTGCATTAGGGTAGGCTGCATACATCACACCCCCTTGGGGTGCAGCCCTTTCTCGGACCCTGCGTGAATGCATGATGCTTTTGTGCATCAGACTGCCCCTTTTTCATGAAATCTTCATCTTAATATTTTTGGTCGCGGTAGAGCATTTGTTTTATTGCAGTAAGTCTTATATACAGATACACTGGGGACTGCTTATTTTAACCGGAATAGTCAATGAAGACTTGTTATAGCCTTGCTCTAACTAGTGTTTTCAAAATTTGCAGATTATTTTATCACAGGAGAAGAACATCCAGAGACTTAACGAGCTAGTGCGGAGTCTCAGGGAACAGTTACTTCAGTGCAGAAGTAGCAGCAATGAAACAATAAATAGCAGTCTTAGCTCACTGGCTGAAATTGCCGAATTTGAAAAACAGCAAATTCTTGAGGATTAGACTGTGACATCAATAACTTTGTCATGGTCACATTACTAAATTCTATTTGCTATCTGTAACTTGTTTTTTCTTTCTTTCTGCTTATTTTGTGTGTTAAATCTTGTAAGTTGCTGATGAAATGTGCAATTTTTTGGGTTAATCTGCCCGACTAATCCATATGTCAATGCTAGTTGTGTAAAAAGGTTCTGAAATTAGATTTCTGGCACAAGGATATGAGGGTCAGTTACTAAGTGCCCTGCAACTTGATATACTTGAGGTGTTTCAGATGACTAATTAAGGGGTCTTTTGGTTTTGAAGACACTTTATGCTGAGATTAGTTATGTTGAAATTAATTATCCTGGTTAAAATTATTTTTTATTGACTGTTTGGTATGTCGTAATCTTGGGTTATTCTTTCTTTTTTGTAAAGATTTTAATTTTTGGAGTCTTAAATTTTTGGGACCTAAAATAAGGTTATCAGCCGTCACCTAATTGTAAGTTAGACATCAATGCATATACGCAAATTATTAGGTGTAGTGACCAAAAACCTGCAAACTTGTAGTAATTGTTTGTGGCTCCCTTTTGGAAAATTAAGTATTCTTTTCTTGTTTGTAAAAAAGAAATGGGTCCAATTAATGATTGAAATAGCATTTTTCTTCTAAATATTTTTTTTTAATTTACTATTTTTTAATGAAAACTATATTAAAATAGTGCTATCATGTACAATTATTACTCCATCCGTCTCATTTCATATGATATATTTTTTTAGTCTATTAGTTTTAGCACCTTCATTTTACCTTTAATGACATGATTGGTTCGGACTCACACCATATACAAGTTCATCCTCTTATAAAAAGAGTGAAAATAGAAAGTTATATAGAACTCTCATTACCACTTATTTAAAATAATAATTTTATATTTCGAATATTTAGCATATATATCAAAAATCTTCTTTAATTTCTTAAACATGTATAGAATTACGTACCTTCACATAAAACTGCACATAAGGAAACTAGCGTTGTCCCTTTCATTGAAGGTACACTCAATAACTTCAAATTTATCAGCATTGTCAGCTGGTTGGTACAATTATTTTGCGAAAGACAAAAAAAATATTGTTTGTCATTTATAGAGTAACATATTTTCATGTTGGGAGTTCTATAGTGGCCGACAATAAATTGCTCACATACATTATATTTTTATTGTTGGAGTTGCAGCTGCGATGGATGCTACTATTAACTCGCAGGCGGCTCTAAGAATTTGGGTAGTGAGGCCATTGACTTAGGCCCCAAAGTTTGAAGGCCCCCAAATTTATTTTAAATTTTATTGTTATTGTTATTATTATATATTATATAATTTATATAAATAATTAGAATAAAAAAAGTGTTACAGTATATTTTTTGTTATTTGATTAAGGTTATTTTATGCAATAAATTTATAAATTATGATAATTTTTTCCCCTCATTAATTAGTATATTTGACAAGAGTGGGTTGCTCTAGTGGTGAGCACCTTCACTTCCAACCAAGAGGTTGTGAGTTCGAGTCACCCCAAGAGCAAGGTGGGAAGTTCTTGGAGGGAGGGAGCCGATGGTCTATCGGAAACAGCCTATCTACTCCAGGGTAGGAGTAAGGGTTGCGTACAAACTACCCTTCCCAAATCCCACTAATAGGATTATACTGGGATTAAGGGCCTACGAATATAGTTTTGTCTTAGGTCCCGAGATCTATTGAGCCGCCCCTGTTAATTAACTATATAGGTTCAACATTTTAGTTAAATTAGATCACCTGTCAATACTCTTGCAATAATGAATTCATAAGCAGTGATAAATGATTGGTTATAAATATTTACGGAAATTAATTAGAGAAATTGTTTCGTAAGCAACTTCCTTTTAATTATTGATTACCTTTATTTTAATGCTCTTTTAGTGTTTGGTTTACATATATACAGCAAACAATTTACATTTCGAGTTGATTGTAGAGCAAATTTGTTGCTTGAAATAAAACAAGTACGTAGCTACTAGTTAAGAGTGTCACGAGGTAGAACTACACGGCCGCAGTCAACACGTAATGACCCGACCCACAAGACGAATCAAGTACGGTCAGATTTCTCTATAATATTCATCATTTATAACAAACTTCACTATAACGCCAAGTTTTCTTTGGAACTAATTTTTCATGTTATGTTATAATATATATTTTCTATAACAACATTTTACTGAAGCACAAAAAAATATCGAAATAAACGAGACTGAAAAGTTTAACCGTATCTTATACTAGTAAGACAACTAAAAACTGCATGCTCTTATCAGATCATGAAGTTTAATCATGTCATACTCTATTCAACTTCTTCAATTTTTAAACATTGAAAAAGGTAAACAAAATAAAAAAAAAGTGAAAGAGATTGCGGAACAGAAAAAGAATTATTTTCTTATTTCTTTTGTAGTTTTTCATTTTTCTAGTAAACCTTATTTTCTTCATCATTTGTTTATGTAGTATATAATATGAACTGAACAATAACTAGCAAACATTCAAGAAAACCTTATTAATTAATACCATAAACATTTAATGATGTTGTGTAGTAAATTAAAAGACCTCATCAACTTAATTACCAACCAGCATGCATACAGTGCAGAGAATGTTGGTTTACTAGGTAGTAGCAGGGGCGGATATAGCTATAGGTTACTAGGTTCATTTAAACTTAGAGCATAAATTTATATGTAAAAATTTATTACAATTACAATAATATAATTTTAAAAATATAATGTATTCAATGTTAATAACCTTAAAGTTTGAATCCATAGACCTTCTTAAATCCTAGATCTACCTCCGGGTATTAGGTAAAAGTTTTCAAAGTTTATGTGAACATGTATGGCAATGTTAGGAGATGGAACTGAGAATTAACCATTATAGATTAGGTAAATATTTTCTCTTGTGACATTAAAGTTATGTAAACATTAAGGGTGTGTTTGGTACGAAGAAAAATATTTTCCATGAAAAATGAGTGGTTTTATCACTTATTTTCTCTTGTTTGGTTGGTGAGTGGAAAACTTTTTCCGAAAATATTTTCTAGTGTTTGGTTAGATAGTAGAAAATATTAATAATATTTTTTTAGGGTGGGGTTGGGGGTGGGGGGGTGGGGGGTGGGCGGGGGTTGGTGGGGATAGGGAAGGTTGAGAAGGAGTTTTGAAAAATATTTTCTCTTCTCTTGATAGGGAAAATATTTTTCTCCAATTGGAGGAAAATGAATTTACGAGAAAAAATTTTTTCAAAATATTTAAGCCAACCAAATATAAAAAAATTAAAAAATATTTTTCGAAAAATATTTTCCTTCGTACCAAACACACCCTAAATAATGAGAGTACTCGGACATGTGCTCCATTAATGTAATGCTTTAACTAGGTTAGGTTACATAACGAGAATATAGCACGGTGATGGCCCCGGGCCAAGGGGTAGGTATTTCTTTTTATTTTATTTTTTAAAATTTTTAGGGGTAGGCATTCAAGCCATAACCGACTAATTTTTTTATTTTTATTTTTTGATTTTTTTTTTTGAGTTTAAGTTTATCCAGTAATAGTGTAAAAATTATTTTACAAAATCACGTCACCTCCTGATAAGTATAAATTAGTGTAACTTGATAAATATGACAATTAGATTGGTAGAACACGTTAAATTATAATAATAGCATATATAAATATTAATATTATCTGTGTATGTAATTTGAATCCTATTTTTGTTTTACAGTCTGGAGGAGTCCTTCTAGCATGAATTAGTCCTTTTTTTGGGGTAATGAATTAGTTCGGTCATTTATATCAATCACGTTGCATACTGTGCTAATTTTTGTTGATGTTGAGTAGAGTTATCAAAACGTATCGTATAATATCCCCAAATATACACGACCTTTTTTTCTGAAAATTTTGTATTAATAAAGTAAATATATAGATAAACCGTTGATATTAATGTTTTGCAGTTGCTATGTTGCTGATGAGAAAGGGAAAATCGTAGAGTGAAGCGCTTTCAGGTTATTTGTTTAATTAATCAAACATTTGTCACAAATAGAGAAATATTTGGGAAATAATGACTATACACAAAAGGGTAGTAATACCAACTAATCAAAAGTTAGAAAAGAAACGACCTTCAATAAATCATGTTAAATTGAGGTCAAAAGTTAGAAAAGAAATGTCGATGAATCATGCTCTCATTTGATTAACTAAACATTTTCAAATTCGTGTGATTATATGGTTGGATGCCCAAAAAACTCTTCTTTAAAACCTATAATAAAGGTGGCATGTGAGAAATTAAAATGTATAGTTAGCCTTTAAATAACATCATAATGATATTTCCATTGTAGTGATAAGTTTTTAATCCTGAGAAAGCGATATTTTCCAAGATTTTAATGAAATCGTCCCTCAGCTTTATTAAAATGATCACATGACTTTATATAAAGTTGCAAAAATTTACTATCTCAAGAATCTACACGAACCTAATAAATAGTTCAAACCGCTATTTATCTGCCATACGAAATTTACACTTTTTAACTGCTTTACCGAATTCTTCTTCATTACGTTGTTACCTCTAAGTTAAAGCCTTCTCAAAAATATTCCTCGTTGTCCTATTGTATCCAAGTCGCAGTCATAATTAATTCTGCACTAAATAAACCTCATAATTAACTTCTCTTTCTTCTAACTTACTATATAAATCTTGGCCAACTTAGGCTCTTTCCTCCCACTCCAAGCTTACTTTCTTCCTTTCAATTCTCACAAAATAATCTTGATCTACTAGTAGGTAAATTGTCAACTCTTCTCATCGAGGTAATTTTATCTTCTTGACATGGTCACACCTCTTTTTATAGTGAAATATAATATAACATGAAAGATTGGTTCCCAAAGAAAATTTGACAGACTGCCATGAATTATACATATATTTTACACTTATATGCTATTCTTAATTTAAGCTACTAGTATTATTTATTTCTGAATTATATATATGAATATAGGATTTCGTGATCAAGAAAACAAAATGAAGTATAGCAACGAGAGGCATGCAAAACTTGAGTTGAAGCTAAACTTATCACCACCAAGGGCAATTTTTCCAAGAGTAGTTTCACCTTCACCAAGCAGATCATCATCATCATCTTCTTCTTCTTCAATGGAGAGATCATCACCAGCAGTCAGCTCCTGTGTTTCTCGAGAACCGAGCCCCGACGATCAATTTATCGGTTACCCTAGCAGCCCAGAAATAACTTCAATGATGCTTGTGGGATGCCCTAGATGTTTAATGTATGTTATGTTATCAGTGCATGAGCCAAAATGCCCTAAATGCAAGAGTACTGTTTTGCTTGATTTTTTCCATGAGGAAAGAATCAAGAACTCAAAGTGATGAACTCAAGAAACAATCATATTTTCTTTGCTTTAAGTCTTAATTTAGGTTTTAGTTTTGATATTCTTGATATCAATTTTTTTTTTTTTGTTGGGTGGCCTGTTTTCGAAAGATGCTTTTGTAATTTCATATTACTTTTTGCAGCCAATTGAGACCTAGTACTATATATGGTTGGTCCTTCATATTAAAATTTTGATGTTAGCAGCTCGTATATATAGTTGCTATCTTTACTGAATGCATCCATTTTTGTTGAGACAACCCTCGTTATTACCTTCACTAATTAATTACACAAACTTCAAACGTACTCTCCACTTTCAAAAATACTAAAAGTACTACCTAATTATTAAAGGTCCATATTTTAAGGTTTTTAGTAAGATTTTTGTATACACATTAAAATATTAAAGATATTTAATAGGCTTAATTAATTATAATGAGTTGTATATGTCTAAATATCTCTTTATGTCTCCAACATTTCATTAATTAATGCTTCACTAATTAGAACAATAAAAATAGATTTGAGTCATTTGACCCAAAAGAGAAAAAAACAGAAGCAATATGTGACTTCTTTTTTTTTTTCTAAAACATCATATCTTTCGAAAAATATTACTCCCTCCGGTCCACAATAAGTGACCATTTTACCTTTTTATTTTGGTTCAAAATAAGTGTCAATTTACATAATCAAGAAGGAATTAATTTTATTTTTCCAAACTTTTCCCTTATTTACATATTCCAATGTGTTAAGGTAACAATTAATTAAGGTTAATTTAGTGAATACTTCTGTAGGAGTTTGTATTTTCTTAATGGATATGCCAAAACTAAAATTATCGCTTATTGTGAAACGGATAGAGTAGCATATTAAAATGACTAATATTTGAAACCTGAGGGACGTAATTACATGGGACTAACGGTGGCAAGTGGGCCGGTCCAAACGATTCCGGTCCCGGTCCCAAACGGTCCCGGGCCAAACAGTCTTTTTGTAGGGACCGGCCCGGGACCGGGACCGTTTGATCCAAAGCTAAACGGTCCCGTTGCGGGCTAAATGGGCTAAGTGGGTCCAACAATTTTTTTTTAAAAATTAAAGACAAAAGAATATTAAAATTATATATACTTCTATAAAATGTAATGCTATATTAATACAACAACATTAACACATACATATTAATGCTAAATATTCTGTTGGTGGACAGAAGATATTTATAGAATAATTAACAATAATCTTGAGAATCTTATCGAGGAATCAAGAAAATTCTTGTGCCTTGCAAATTATTTTATAATAATATTTAGAGCCTGTGCTTTAATTAACACATGCTAAGGATGAGACAAGGTAATGGTTGCAATTGTTCACACTTCTGAAAAACATTAGACAACAATCAAGTAAGTACGTTTTCCTTATTTTTACTATTTTTTAACAGTCTGTGGCATGTGGGCAGTAGTAGTACAAAATGACTACTAGAAGGGACTCGTGCAAATTAATGAGATTGACTGCTTCCCTTTTATAGTAAGATAAGCACTAAAACAGGTGTACAATGTTTCTGATAATATTTAGTACGTAGAATAATATTTTCGCCGACAATGCCATTATCTATTAGTACTTAATGAAATCGTACTTCTCGAAAGTAATATAGTACCTCATTTGTTCCCCTTTTACTTGTCCCTTAAACAAAATATTATTAATTAATTAAATATTTATTTACTAAATTATCCTTACTAATGGCACTTTAAAATTTTAAATTTGACCACTAGTACTCCAATTAGTTTGAAAACTAATAATTTAATGATAAGGATAAAAATATAAAATAATAATTAATTGTCATTTGATTTATTAAAGTGAAGAAGTAAAAGAGGCAAAGGGAACATAAAGAGTATCAAAGAGTCTCCTTTATATCATAGTCAAATTGCAGCTGTTAGTTAATAAATGGGCAAATTTCAAAGTCCAACATGAATTACCAGATTGTCAAAATAGCGGCCATTGAATAAGCTGTTTTACATCTTTAACAATGGAGGTTAAATAACAAATGTAGGTCAGCTAATTAGTTGGTTTATTTATGATCTTTTTGTGAGCTGCTAACGGTGGCGGATCCAGAATTTTCATCGAGAGTTGTCAAAATATAAATAATTAGATACATCGAAAACTCAAGGATAGTCAACGTATAGTAAATATACATAAAATTAAAAAATTTATCTAGCAAAATAATATAATTTTTCGGCGAAAGGGGTATCGCTTGACACCCCTTGCTTCAATGTGGCTCCGCCACCGACTGCTAATAGGTGCAAACACACTATTGAATTCTTTACAACCTGTTCACGAAGTTAATGTTGTGAAAAATATCATGTTTAGAAGCCATAGAATTTTCTTCCTGATAATTCACAAGTTTGCACGTACCTTGGCGAATTAAATAGGGTATTTATCACCTTCCACCAACATAGGTGACGAGTGACTCTATCCATTAATAGCATGTTTGGCTAAACTTATAAAATCAGCTAATTTTGAAAAATTTTTTTTTCAAAAGTGTTTTTAAGAAAAATACTTTTGGCGAGAAGCAATTTGTGTTTGACTAATTAATTTGAAAAGTACTTTTGAGCAACAATTAGTATTTGAAAAAATTCTTAAAAATTGTTTCTAAATATATTTTTAAAAGTGCTTTTCAAAAAAGTATGTTTGGGAATAAGCTATTTTTTTCTGCTTTTGCTCAAAATTACTCCCTCATGTCCACAATAAATAATTTTTTGACCTTTTTTTTTAATATATGATTTTTTCAGATTTGAAGAATGAATTAATTATCTTTTCTCTACATTGCCCTTGGAGTAAATAGTGTTGGAGTATGTGTTAGGAATGTTTATGTGAAGAGATAGTAAAGATTAATATGGTCAATTTCATAACTAATTAATATTAAAATATAAATTTTTTATTCTGTGTGAAAACAGCCAAAAAGTCACTTATTGTGGACCGAATAAAGTATTTTTTTCCTTTTAAAAGTTCGTTCAATCACATTAACTTTAGAAAAAGAACTTTTGGCCAAAAAGTATCTTGGTCAAACATACTATAAAAGTTGAACATATGGGAAGAAATAATCTCCTAGTGTATTTTTGCATACGCTGAGATTTGAACTTAAAACCACTTGGAGTTTATTTTTGACGACTTAGAAACATTGACGCGAAGGTAATTTCTTCTTATTTTCTTGTGCTTTTCTTCCTTTACTGTTTTCTTTGTAGGTCAAACAAGAAAGATATATGTTCTTGTCTAACAAGATGATCCACACATGAAGAAGGATGTTTTAGGGTGTGAAGGGATGAGTACTTATTTTGGCCCGAATATCGGAGAGATTACTCTCAAGATGACTCGACTATCGGAGAGATTACTCTCATTGTGGCTTAACTATCGGAGAGTTTACTCTCAAAATGACCCGACTATCGGAAAGATAATTCTCAATGTGACTCGACTATCAGAGAGATTACTCTCAAAATGACCTGACTATATCATCATTCAATGAATTGTACTACTTCTGCCAATTATTCACATTAACCAATAGAAGCTCCCACATTTGGGTGTTTCCTAATTCAAGAACTCATTGAATATGTTCATCTCTATTTATTCTTGGTTAGGTCATGGAGTTTCTCGAAGCTATAAACTGTTACCTATATATATATTGTTTTGTGTCAGGTATGTGCCCATAGAGATTATATTATTAGACGTATTGTGTACCTGTGGCGGCTTATATACGGGGCACGTAAGCTAATGATCTTTTCGTCAAATTAGGTATTTTATGTACATATTTTCTCTGCTAGCACTCATGCTTCAAAGAGGCTAAATAGTGCACTTAGTTGGATGCTGAGTTATTTACTTAAAGGAGTAAGGATCAATTCTCACTTAATACTTTCTTTTTACTCCTTCTTTAGTGATGTACCATCTTATAAAAATTCTAGATCAACCTCTGATCCTGTCCACTAATTTTACTAATAGTGTTATCTTTTTTCGTTAACTTTTTACTTATATACAACGGTAATATAATTTTTATATTGTCAGATTATTTTTATCTATTTGTAATAAATAATTTGTCTTATTTTTAAAATTACGAAATCACCTTTTATGGATAATTACTTGTATATATTTTTTGAGTGACCTTATAATGTATTTTTTTTCTTTTTCAGTGTATTTATTTATATATGTTGATCTTATGAAACTCTTTGCACCTTTTCTCTTTTCAACGATTTGCCCGATAAGCACTACTTTTTTCTAAAAGGTAATTTCCACTCCCACCTTCATTGGTTTATGATTTGCCTCCTTATGTGTGCATCAGATTTGATTTGTGCTTTCTCCTAGAATAATCATAAAGTATTTGATCTGTGAAGATAGAAGTGATATTATTTAAAGGCACTATAACAAATATTGGATGATAGCCGTAAGAAAACTGGACTTACATTATTAAATATTTTATTTATATTTAAATATTCGGGTTTGATAATAGTCATAAACGTGAGCTCAATTATAAATGTGATAATTAGTTATTGGGCCGTGCACTTTATGTGCCTGGTGGATCGGATCTAGTACGACGGTGAGTGTAGGCTCAACCCAATGAGGCCCGTAATGGGAGGGCTCTTCAAGATTTTATTAATTACAGCTAGGTTCTCTCTCTAGCCCTTATATAAACACATAGTCAGAGTTCTTTCATAAAATTTATTGTGTGTGGTAGATGTCTCATTGACGCCGTCATATTGGAGAAAGGGTAATAGAGAGGAAGACCTAGTTCTTCGTCAATCTACGATATGGTTCAAACAGGTACGCAACCGTTCTTGCAAATTTTGTGAAACTAGGGTTTTAAAAACAAAACGAATTGAGTTTCAATTTTGATCCATTAAATTGTTGTTTTGATTAGATTAAAAGGTTCTATTAAGTTCCTTAGATGTTTCTACACTGGTTTATAACGTTTAATTGATTTTTTACGTGGTAAAGAGTGAATTTTTAAAGTTAGGGTTTACTATTTTAGAAGCCTTCAAATCCAAATTTAAAACTACAATTTTTGATAGATTTCTTGAGTTTTGAAGATATTAAATCATACAAATATATTTAGAAATACTTTTAGCATGATTTTCGTGGATTAAATCGAATCAAAACTAAGGAATATAAAAGATTTGAAAACGGGTCAAAATACTCACATTTATGCAATTTTACCCATTTGAGTTGGAGAAGACAAATCCAGCTGTCTTAGCAAATCCCACTCTAGGCAAGATGAGAGTAAGGGCGCGTGGGGCCCTTCCACAGCTCCAATTTAGCTGAAATGTTTACCGTAGATTTAATATATTATTCATGATTTGCTGATACGTTTTCATAATTTTTGGAGTTTGGGAAGTATTTGTCTTAAATTCATTACTTATGAGACTTTAAAAAAATTCAGTAAATAATTCTGGCCGCAAAAATTCTGAAATTTTACTGAAATTTATTGATCATTATTCTGAAGATATTAGTATTCTTCACTCTCCTTGTATATCATTAGATTAATTATTCTCTTATTTTTGAGTATATTAAGCTCACTTTATATTGCAATAAAAGAGAATATAATTTCACAAAATTGAATTGTTGTTCAATGTAGCAACTCAGTATGGCATACCCAATTTTTACATAAAAGCAATAATATTTTACACATATAATCCTATTAATTTATAAAATTATCAGCCTAATTTTAGGAATTAAATTTTTTGTTCATGGAGTATTTGGAATTGAGACTTGATTGAGAAAATATTTCTCTCAAAGGAGATTATTTTTAAAGTCATTATGTCTCGTGGGAGATGTGTGACTTGAAAAGTTTGTCTACTTAAAGGGGATAAATTGTTTTTTTTTAAAAAAATCATTGTATCTCATTATATATTTTGAACTTCATGAAGTGGTGCGCTGTTGTATGTTTTTTTCTCTGCTCAAAGGAGAGTAAATAATCATACAATTAATTTCACAATTTTTGGTGGATTATATACTAATGTGTGTAGTGCCATAACTAATAAAATTTGTATTTCTTACATTATTGTTACAATCTCCTTTACAAAGAACAATAATGTTGCTGAAATTGAAATTCTGATTGGGTCAAATTATAAGAAGTGAAAACGTACTGTGGAGTTTGCTTTTGAATTGGTTGAAATGGATATGGCTATCCTAAAGGATGCACCGCAGTGTTTTAAAAAGGTGTAGGCATAAGGCGTGGCGTTTTACATATGTCTCAGCGGGGTGTAAGCCTCGAGGCGCGGGGCGTAAGCCCCATAGGTATTTAATTTTTAAAATTTTATAAAATAATATAATGACAGTTAATATTTATAAACAGGTAAAATTGCATAAAAATTGAAGAAAACTATATATATGTGTGCTCCATTCCCACAAAAAACTAATCAAACAATCTATTATACGTCACTTACAAGTACAAGTAATTTGAATCTAAAAGAATAAAGTTTTCTATATGGAGGAACAATAAAGATATTAACCTGCAATTTGAACTTTGGATTTGCTGCTATGAAGAAAAATATAGTTCTCTTTGTATTTGTAAAAAAAATTAAATATTTATTGCTTTTGGAAGATATTTGCAGACTAGCGGACAAGATAAAAAATTGGAAAAATCATGAATTAGAGCTTAAATCAATAAAAATAGTCTTTACTTTTAAATTTAATACTTTATAGTTTCTTTTTAAACCTTTTGAGTAATTACCAAACTGACTTTTGAGAATTTGGGTATTATATGAAGGACTAATTCAACAAATTTTGTTTTAATTTTAAAAAGTCTCTAGGGCTTACTCCTTACTAAAAAGATCCGCTCCGAATGCCACACCCGGGTGTACGCCCCAAATTGCGGGGCATACGCCTCTTGAGACTTTCGCTCCACACCATCGCGCTGGGGTATTTTTGGTACGCCTCGCCCCAGAAACGTCTTTTAAAACAGAGGCACCGCCAAAACCAACTGAGAAAAGGAGTAAGAAAGAGATAAACCTATCTGCTAAATGGGAAAGATGTTATATGTTGTGCTTAAAGGCCTTGAAAAGGTCAATTGCTGAGCATTTATTGGGGTCTCTACCGAAAACAGACAGTGCCAGAGAATATTTCAAAGCTGTAGGTGAGCGTTTTCAAGTTTCTGATAATGCTGAAGCCTCAAGGTTGATGGGTGAGCTATGGAACTTAAAGTATGATGAAACAATTAGAGTTCGCCAATTTATGTTGAGCATGGTTTCTATCCAAAGTAAGGTGAAGAACTTAGATGTGACCCTTCCGGATAGTTTCATCATTCATGAAGCTCTTTTATAGCTTCCATCCCAATTTAGTCAGATGATGACTGCTTATAATACTAGCAGTCAGCCATGGACTGCTAATGAGTTAATAACTAAATGTGATGCTGAGGAATCAAAAGTGAAAAGAGAAAAAGTGGAGTCTACTATTGAAAAGGTAGAATCTGCTAACATGGTTACTCAAGCTAAATCTTCCGCTCATAAATTTAAAGGGAAGAAAAAGTGGCAAGCTTCGAAAAAGACTTAGAGTTTCAATAGAAATGGTAAAAGTGCAAATCAATGGCAATGCCAATAAGAATCAAAGAGGTACTGATATGAAATGTCATTTTTGTGATAAGAAGGGTCACAAGATCGTAAACTGCTTCAAGTTTAAGGCTTTTAAAGAGAAGCAAAAGGGTGATCAAGGTGAGTATGCTTATATTTATATAGAAGCTAATTTTGTTGATGCAACAAAAGATACTTGATGGTTAGATAGTGGTGCTACTATTCATATAAGCACTATTTTGTAGGAGGTAAGAAGTCAGAGGAAGCCAAGTCCAAAGGAAGAAAATGTTAGAGTCGATGGTAGCACTCTTCTTGATGTTGTTGCTATTGGGACGATCCATTTGGAGTTAGATACTGATTTTCAGCTTATTTTAGATAATGTGTTTTGTGTTTCAAATTTTGGACGAAATTTAATTTCGATTCAGTTATTAGACAAAAATGGTTATCTTGTTACTTTTAGGAATAATAAAGCTTAAATTTTTTATGACTCTAAATGTGTTGGGGTTTGTCCTTTAGTTGTTGATTTGTACAAATTAACTTTGGCTCTTAACTCCCCATTTCATGTTGAGACGACGAATGCTAATTGATCTTTGACTAGTGAGAAGTGTCGAACACTTTGGCATAGACAATTGTGTCACATTTCGAAAGAACGAATTGATAGACTGGTGAAGACAGATATTTTCTCTCCCCTTAATAATGATGATTCAGAAATATGTGTTGAATGTATTCGTGGTAACTTGACCAACATAAAAAAGAAGGGTTCCACTTGAAGACAAGATCTCTTAGAAATTATTCATATTGATATAAGTGGACCATATTCTACCACTTTGTGCGGCAACAAGTACTTCATCACCTTTATTGATGATTATTCCCGCTATTGCTACATTTATGTAATTAAAGAAAAATCTCATTCTCTTGATGTTTTTAAAAATTTTCGGGCTGAAGTTGAGAAGAAATTAGAAAAAGCTATCAAGGTTGTGAGGTCTGATCGTGGTGGGTAGTATTATGGAAGATACATAGAAACTGATCAACACCTGGGACCAATTTCTGAATATCTTCAAGACAATGAAATCATTGGCCAAGTAACCATGTCTGTAGACCCTGAGCAAAATGGTGTGACAGAAAGGCGTAATCGTACATTGATGGAAATGAAAAGAAGCACGATGAGTCAGACTAATATGCCAGAATTCCTTTGGGTGAAGCTATTAAGGAAACTACTTATATCCTGAATCGAGTTCCGAGTAAAGTTGTCCCCAAGACTCCTTTTGAGTTATGGACAGGCAGGAAACCAAGTTTGAATCATTTTCGAGTTTGGGGATGTCCTGCAGAAGTTAAGATATTTGGTCCGCTGCAAAATAAAACTGATTCTAGGATTGTTCGGTGTTATTTCATGGGATACACTGATCATTCAAAAGGTTACAAGTTTTATTGTCCTTCTCGTGGCACAAGAATTGTTGAATCACGGACATCTAAATTTTTGGAGACTGATTTTGCTGATTGGAGTAACTGCCAGTCTAATGAGCCTAAGGGGAGCAATTAACATGATATTGACCCTATGGTTATAGAAGATGAGAATATTCAAGCTAATGAATCATTTTCTGAAGCACAAGATAATTCGCTTCGTAGATCACAAAGAGAGAGAAGATTAGCTATTGCTACTGATTATCAAGTATATTTGGGTGAGGCTGATTATGATATTGGCCAAAGTGAAGATCCTGTGACATATAATCAAGCTATTAATAGTTTTGAATCAGAAAAATGGCCTAATGCTATGAAAGATGAGATAAAGTCCATGTATGACAATGATGTCTGGGATATTGTTGAGTTACCGAGTGGGAACAAACCAATAAGTTGCAAATGGAGTTTACAAGATCAAGAAAGATAGTCATGGAAATATTGATCAATTTAAGGCTCATTTGGTTGCAAAGGGTTTTACTCAGAAAGAGGGAACTGATTATAATTAGACTTTTTCTCTTGTATCCACTAAAGATAGTTTCAGAATTATCATGGCATTGGTGGCTCATTTTAACCTCGAGCTACACCAGATTGATGTTAAGACATTGTTTCTAAATGTAGAGTTGTCTGAGAAAATTTATATGAAACAACCTGAAGGTTTCATCGAAAGTTGAAAGGAACACCAAGTGTGTAAGTTGAAGAAGTCTATATATAGCCTGAAGCAAGCTTCTCGCCAATGGTATTTGAAATTTGACAGTGTTGTGACACCATTTAGTTTTGTAGAGAACAAGTTTGATGAATGCATCTATTTGAAGATTAGTGGGAGCAGATTCATTTTTCTTGTCCTCTATGTTGATGATATTCTACTGGCCAACAATGATCGTGGATTACTTTTTGAAACCAAACAATTCTTGTCAAGACACTTTGAGATGAAAGATCTTGGAGATGCTTCTTTTGTTCTGGGCATCAAGATTCTCCGTAATAGATCTCATAATGTCCTTGGGTTGTCTCAGAGGTCCTATGTGGATCATATTCTTTCCAGATTTAATATGCAATCTTTCAAGCCTGGGGATATGATGTCGCCCAAACTCACACCACTAATTGGGATTGTGAGGCGGTCGATGCAATTATAAATACCCAACGCGAGTTAGGGTCGATTCCACAGAGAGCTTTATGTTGGATTAGGTATATACCTAGTCTAAGTATATGACGTGCCCAAGATTGCACTTTCACATATTCAGTTGTTTCTTTTTTACTTCTAATTTTTATGCTAATGCTTGTAATTGTAAAGCTAAGGGACAATATTTTTGGTATTGTTATTTTTCAGGTTATAAAATATCTAGGGTTGTAACTTCCGCCTAGTTGGTTACCTACCGGATTGAAAGCTTTAGGGTATGTTTGGTTGGATGGGATGCAATATAGCAATTACACACGATTACTCACTCTATACCTCTCGATAGTTTGTGTGATTTTGCCCAATTTGGCTTTCTCAAGTCCAAATGGGTATCTCACGAAACAAGTGATAGATGCTCAAGTCGGGTCTTACTATCTCTAGGTTCGACCCTTTAATTGGGGCTATCAATTTCTCGAGTTTACCCCAATTTCTTGTTAACCAAGTTTTCCTAGACTTAGTCTCTCTTTCTCAAGTAGAGACTTAGTCAATTAGGCATGAATCAATGTTTGCAACCATCAATTCTTAAATTCAAGCAAGAACTAGGCTAAATATCATATACCCAATCATAAAAATGCCCTAAATCAATCACCCATTAGATACCTATACTAGGGTTGGGTGACAATCCTAGTTAAGGGTTTAGCTACTCATAGAAAATAAAGAAATTAAATAAGAAACTAAGATAAAACTCATAATAGATGATTAAGGGAAGAAAATCTAATGTTCAAATGATAAACTATTACAAAGTTACCCAAAACAATAAAGAAAAATGACTATCTATTCTCAGGTGTTCAAACTTAACCTAAAAATGATAAAAAGATCTATTTATACCAAGCTAAAATTATCGGACAAAATTGCCCCTGCGGAGGTTATGCGGTCGTACAATTCTGTGTGCGGTCTGCACTTTGAAGCTGACTTGACAGGGTGGTCTTCTGCGGCCGCATAAATCTGGGGTGCGACTGCACTTCCTCTGATTGTGCGGACTGCACATTTCTGAGTGCAGTCGCACTCTTGATCTTGGGTTGGACATGGGAAATTTCTGCGGACCGCACATTTATGAGTGCGACCGCACTTTTGCATTCTGCGGCCGCACAATAATAGTGCGGTCCGCACATATTCAGGTCCCCAAAACACATCTCTCTGAATCTTGTCTTCTGCGAAAGCACAATAATTGCGCGGTTCGCACCTTGTGAAGGAATTCTGACAGTGGCTCTTCAGAGTCTGCAGCCGCACACAGTACTTTGGTCCTTTTCGCCTTGTTTTGGTTCTTGTCCAATTTTTACTCCTTCTTAGTTGATTTTTATTTCTTTGGCTCCTTTCCCAATATTCCTGCAAGAAAGCACATTTCATTAGTTCTCGGGAATACTTTTAAGCATTTTTGAGCTAAAACGTAAGTAAAAGAGAGAAAATAAGCAGTCAAAATCCCTACTTATCAACTCCCCCAAACTTAAGCTTTTGCTTGTCCTCAAGCAATTAAGGCAATTCCCACCTCCACTAGAAAATGACTATTTCAGCCGGCCTAAGTTGAATCAAATACACATCAATTGGAACCAATAATTACCCACATATTTATAAATCATTAACAAGCCTATGATTTGAATGTTAAAGCACAAATAGCTCTAATGTGACACTTGAGCATCAAGAGTTGACTTAATTCTCCAAGGAAGTTCGCACTTTCATATAGGTCATTGTGGATCCCAAACTACTCCTCCTATACTCTTCTGAAGCTCATCTCACTTAAGAATATTACACTCAATGTAATGAATCGAGAAAGGTTCACTCATCACTTTCAAAAGAATGTCACAACTCGGCTCTAAGTACTATATGCTTTCCCCTCATATAGATCACCACTAATGTAAGTTTACTCGGCTTGAAATCACGTAGGGCTTTTTCGGCATGTAATGAAGGCTTTTGGACTAAGGTAGGAAATGTTAGAGTAGAACAGGTTCATCTTTCCTTAAGCACTCCATTTTCTCTTTGTGGCTCATGCTTTGCCGAATCTTTGAGTCATTTTCTTTTTTCTTAGGGGAACTAGAGAGACTTGACATCACTCTTTCTTGGTCATGCTATTCATATTCTCCTTCTTTGTTTTCTCCATGCTTTGCACTTTTGCTTTCTTTTGAATCTTTTCAACCCTTTCACATTATTCACTTTCTTTTTGTGTTTTTTCTTTTGTTCTTCCTTTCTTTTTCTTTGCCTTTCCTCTTCTTCATTTTTTTTCTCCTTTTGTGCCTTGATACCATCTTTAAACTCCTCGTCTCCCCCCCCCCAAAAAAAAATTATGTTTTCGCCATTTGTTTCTCATGAGTGCTAAAGAAAGCTTGGGTGCCAAGAGAGGGTCACTATAAAACGGGTAAAGACTTATAACGTAGTTATCGAATAAAAAAGGCTTTAGGCTTAAAAGGGTTGACTAAGGATGATATCATTGGTGGGCCATTGAAGGTTTCAAAACGAGTCAAGGAGAGCCTACAATCACTTCTCAAGCCAAGCTAACTTAGAATTTTGCCTAGAAACACATTTGGGGCAAGTTCTAGACCATTCGCACGGGTACTTGGACTTGTAACAAATTACCTCACTTCTCACACAACCGAATTGTTAAAGAGAATAGAGACGAGGGCCCACAACAACCGCATTCAGGATTGAAAATCACTAATGATTCAACTAAACCACCCGATGATTGCCTAAGTCAACACAAGTGTCACAAAGTCACTAACTAGAGCCATTTCTTTCCAAAAACTTGTTTTTAACCATAAGAGTATAGTTAAGTGTGTTGATACCAAGTGAAGCATGTTTGACCCTTATTTATTCAGTACTACTATTGTTTCTACCTAAACATCAAGAACAGACTCGATCATTTAAGAAGGTTATCACGCCATCTATCGTTGGGAAGAGCCACCCAGTTCACACAAAACCCACATTTAGAAAGAACCGTGGCATAAAGAAAACCAAAGGCTTATTGTTCACTTAAACGTAAAAAGAAGCTAACAAATAAAAAAGGAGCTAACAAATCAAAAAGAAGCTATTAAAGTAACTAAGAAGCTATACTATTAAGAAAACAAAATGAAGAAGTTATGAAATAAACTACTGAAAGTAAGGCAAATGAATATACAGACCGAGAGAAATAGAATATATATAAATGAATATACAGACCGAGAGAAATAGAATATATACAAGAGGGATGAATATATACATAATGAGGGAGAAAATAAAGATGAAAGAAAAAGAGTATTAAAGTTATTACAGGCCAATGTCATCAAATGTCATCAAATCAAACCAAAATAGACCACCCCCTTGAATAAGAACAAGCATTGTCCTCAATGCTTAGCAAAATCAAAATAAGGGAGGGTAGAGAGTAGAGAAAACTCCCTATGTGGTCTCAGGGTGACTGTCAGCATCACCACACTCGAGCTCCTCCAACTGTATCTCATCATCATCTGGCTAGGAACAATAGGGTTGGCGAGCATCTGAAGCATCTCTTCAGCAGTGTGGGCAGCATGATCTAGCTCGTCACACTGGCCATCTGGTGCCTTTGCTGATGGTGTTGTTGGGTCTACTGGTACTGATGGATCTGTCTCCAACAGTAGGTCAAATGGAAAATCACTCGCGGCTGCGATCTTCGTTACCTCCTTCCTCAATCTCTCTACTGATTTCTTTGAAGCCTGGGATTTCATCATCTTCTTTGCCTGCTTGCCCAACTTCTCAATAGCTCCCCCATGAGCCACCAGTGTATCCATAATGGTCTTCTGGTTCTCCAGAATCTTCTTCAATGTTTCCTCCACTGACGGAGGGACCTGTGGTGCTGCTGCGGTAGAAGACTGTGCTGCAACAGTGCTGGATATGTCAGACAACTTAGAAGTGGTTGTCTGCATCCAGTTGTTGAGACTCGCCAATGTCTGGTAGACAGGCAGCCCAATGAGTGGATAAGTGGATGAAGCTGGCACTGGTACTGAGACTGATGGTCTAGAAGATGGAGGTGGTGGCATGTCAGTTGTCCCTGTGGAAAGCCTGGCTGCCATGGGAGGTATGGGAGTTGTAGATGGCTCAACAACAGACTTTGTACCCACCACCGTTGGCTCATCAGACTGACCAACGATGGTAGTGGCCTTACCCTTGAACTTTGGGTTGTCCTCACCCTGCAGGTGGTACCATGAAAAGGGTTTTTTGGCCCTCACTTTCGTATCAAATATCCTTGGCTCCACCTTTGCATCGTTGAAATATTCTGTGAGGGTGTTGGTATATGGGTAGGAGCTTTCACCTTTTCAGACATCTATTGTCATGTTGGCCAGCATGATGGCACCCACATTGATTGGGTACCCGGCCATAATCGAAGCCAATAAAACTGCTCGGGGAAGAGGAAGATTGTTCTCATTTCTGTTGGGGTCGTTACGGCTGCACACAAAGGTCTACCACCCTTTTGCTTCAAAATTTGGGGTGTCCCGGAGGATAGGAACCTCTGCTGTGATCCACGGTGGTGGTGGTCCTGGTGCTGCCAACATCTCTTCTAGCAAGGGCGAGCTGCATCACCCATATCATGCTTCTCCAAGTATTGGATTGCCTCTACCTCTTCGAGTCCCAGGTAAGTGTTCAGAGTGATGGGTCGAATCTGACTTTCAAATTTCTCACTTTGGTCACTTTGGTACCCTTTTTGATGTGTGCCACATTGGTATAAAACTCCCGTACCAAGTGCTCATTTGCATCAATGAACTTTGGGTGAACCCCATCCACCCCTTTCGCTCCCGGAACTGTCGAAGGACATTTGGATTATATTTATCCAAATCCTTCATTAAGAACTATCGTTCAAGTGTGAGCGATCTTTGGGGCCACCACTCTCTGAACCTTGTGAAGGTTGTCAAACTCACAAATCGATCCTCCCGTGCTTCCTTCTTCTTCGACCTCTCTAGGCCGCCCACTCGAGTGTCACATCCTCTACCATCATCATCATCATCTATTGCTATTGGTGCCGGAGGAGTAGGTGTAGAGAAGGGCTCTGAACCCTGGATAACGGCATCAGAACCCTCAGAAGAACTTGTTGTAATGGAGGGTTCATCGCGGAATTGATATCTCCCAGTGGGTTGTGGTGGTTGGGACTGGGCCTCAGGTTGTACCTCCATTGACTGACCCTCGGAGGCTTCCCTAGACGGGGCATCCGCTCCCTTTGGATGTATCGTCTCTATCTCGTGAATGAACCATTGGCTGTAATACAAGGCACATAAGTCAGTTGGAGTTCAAAACATGTTAAACACTTGCGGTACAATTGCAGGACAACATGTTACAGAAGAGACAGTGCAGACCACACAATTTTGAGTGTGGCAGCAGACTGTCATGTGCGGACTGCACAATTTTAAAGTGCGGTACCCTGAAGTGCGAACCGCATAGTTTTGAGTGCGTCCGCACATGCTGAAGTGTGGACCACATAATTTTGAGTGCGTCCGCACAATTCCAAGTTGAGACATTGGTTCTCTGAAGTTCCAATGTGCGGACGCACACGTTTTTCTGCGGCAGCACAATTTTTAGTGCGGTCCACACTTTTCAAGCACATGTTTGCCCTAATCGACAAATCTGCGGACCACAAAATTTTATGTGCGGCCGCACAATTTGAAAACATATGGCAGTGACTTTAGGTTTCTTGCAATATTTTCACAAATTAGACATGGTATTTGAAAATAAACATGATCAATGGTCTACCCAGTCCCCAATGAACATACATGAAATTACCCACATGGTTTTAAGCACATATGAAGAACATTTGACATTCTTAGGCCTAAAAATAACTAAACTAATCAAGAACAAAAATTAAGAAAAATGGAAAAAGTGTAACATGGATTGAACATACCAGTGATGAAGGAATGCAAGTGAGAATCTAGATTTGATGAATTGATTATGAAGTGTGAACTATTTTGTGATGCACAGTGTTTGCTTAGGGCTCAAGAGTTCAGAGTGTGTAAAGTGTGAATAGTGTTCAAAAGCCTTTTTATAGTTTGACCAAGTCGGTCACCAAGTGAGCTGAGTGCGGCCGCACAATTTTGAGTGTGGTCCGCATTCTTTACCTGGACTTGTGCTGAGATTCTGTGGTCCTCACAAAAGTGAGTGCGGACGTAGAAATTTGTGCGGTCTACACATTTTTGTGTGCGGCCGCAGATTGGCCTATTCTCTGCAACTCAAAACTTCAGAGAGTTCACATATTTGGGTCTCCAGTTGTGCGGCCGCAGAGTCTTCTCTGCGGTTTCAATAATAATTGTGCGGTCCTCACAATAAATGTGCGGTCTGTACTTTTTCAACACTTGGCCAATTTTTCAATCACAGTACCTGCAATGCACACTCATTCCTGCAAATCACTTCAAAACCAGTTAGCTCAATACAAAACCTATCTAAAAAGGAAGAAAATAAAAAATAAAAAGAAACATGGGTTGCCTCCCAAGAAGCGCCTGATTTAACGTCGCGGCACGACGCAGGTTACCATCAATCACTTGAAATGGATTAATGCCACAACGTGGACATCATCAACTTTGCCAAGGTAATGTTTCACCTGGTCACCATTGACTCTAAACACTTCATCATTATTGTTCTTCAAGTCTAGTGCACCAAAGGGTGTTACATGCACAACCTCAAATTGAGCACTCCACTTGGACTTCAACTTTCCCGGAAACATCCACAACCGAGAATTGAACAATAACACATGTTCACCTTCTTTGAACTCCTTGTTCCGGATGTACTTGTCATGGAGGCACTTCATCTTGTCCTTGTATAAGGACGAACTTGAATATGCATGATACCGGAATTCATCAAGCTCACTTAATTGTGCCACCCTTAAGTTGGCAGCGACATCCCATTCACGATTAAGCTTCTTCAATGCGCACCAAGCCTTATGCTTAAGTTCCACCGGTAGGTGACAAGCTTTCCCGAACACTAACCGATACAGAGACATACCAATCGGTGTTTTGTAAGCCGTCCTATAATCCCAAAGAGCATTATCAATTTTCTTCGACCAATCCGTCCGGATGGCATTCACAGTCTTTGACAAAATTCTCTTGATCTCCCGGTTGAAGACTTCGACTTGCCCACTTGCTTGAGGATGATAGGGAGTTGACACTTTGTGAGTGACACCATACTTTGTGAGTAAGGTATCAAAAGCTTTGTTACAAAAGTGTGATCCCCCATCACTAATAATGGCCCTTGGAGTTCCAAATATCGTGAAGATGTTCTTTTTCAAAAATGCCACCACACTTCGAGTTTCATTGTTGGGTAAAGCCACGACTTCAACCCACTTGACACATAATCCACAACTACCAATATGTAAGTGTTCCCACAAGAGCTCACGAACGGACCCATGAAATCAATGCCCCACACATCAAAAATATCAATCTCCAAGATGGTGGTGATGGGCATCTCATTTTTCTTAGAAATCCCACCGGCCCTTTGATATTCATCACAATGCTTGACAAGATCGCTAGCGTCCTTGTAAAGAGTAAGGCCAATAAAATTCACAGCTCAACACTTTTGTTTCCGTTCTAGCTCCACCATGGTGATCACCATATAGTGAAGAGTGGCAAGCCTCAAGAATTTTTATTTGTTCCTCCTCCGTTATACATCGTCGAATCACACCATCGGTACAAATCCGGAAGAGATACTGCTCATCCCAATAATAGTCAAGGCAATCCCGTTTGAGCTTCTTCCTTTGGTTTGAAGAGAACTCATTCGGTACAATACCGCTCACAGGATAATTGGCTAAATCGGTGAACCATGGCATCCCATTCATTGAAATGGCTAGAAGCTGCTCGTCGGGGAAGGAATCATTTATCTCAAGGCCGTCATGTGGCCTCCCTTCCTCCTCCAAACGAGATAAGTGGTCCGCCACTTGGTTTTCACTACCCTTGCGGTCTTAAATCTCTAGATGAAACTCTTGTAATAGAAGCACACACCGCATTAACCTTTCCTTTGAATCTTTTTTGCTCATTAAGTACCGAAGAGCTGCATGATCGGTGTGGACAATCACCTTTGTACCCATCAAGTACGGGCAAAACTTCTCCATAGCAAAGACAATAACAAAGAGCTCTTTTTCGGTCACTGTGTAATTGACTTGGGCATCATTCATGGTCTTACTATCATAGTAGACCGGATGGAAAATTTCGTTGATACGTTGCCCCAAAACTGCTCCGACCTCCACATCACTTGCATCACACATGAGCTCGAAAGGCAAGCTCCAATTCGGTGCGGTGATAATAAGAGTAGTAGTCAACTTGAACTTGAGCAATTCGAATGCCTTCATACAATCCTCGTTGAAATGAAACTTGGCATCCTTTTCCAAAAGTTTACACAAGGGTTTACCACCTTAGAAAAGTCCTTAATGAATCGGCGATAGAACCCCGCATGACCCAAGAAGCTACTCACTCCCTTCACAGATGTAGGGGGAGGGAGTTTGGAGATCACCTCAATTTTGGCCTTGTCGACCTCAATACCATGCTTTGAAATTTTGTGGCTGAGGACTATGCCTTCCTCGACCATGAAGTGACATTTCTCCCAGTTCAAAACCAAGTTTGTTTCCTCACATCTTGCCAAAACCTTGTCCAAGTTGTCCAAGCACTCATCAAAAGAATTCCCCACCACGGAAAAGTCATCCATGAAGACCTCAAGAAAATCCTCCACCAAGTCACTGAAGATGGCCATCATACACCGTTGAAAAGCGCTAGTGCATTGGATAACCCAAATGGCTTCCGTGAGAATGCGAAAGTACCATAGGGACAAGTGAAAGTAGTTTTCTCTTGGTCCTCAAGAGCAATAAAAATTTGATTGTAGCCGGAATATCCATCAAGGAAACAATAAAAAGCTCGTCCGGCCAACCTATCAAGCATTTGATCAAGAAATGGAAGCGAAAAATGATCTTTCCGAGTGACTTTGTTGAGCTTCCTATAGTCCATGCAAACTCTCCACCCGGTGACCGTTCTTGTGGAGATCAACTTGTTCTTGTCATTTGTTACACAGTCATGCCCCCTTTATTTGGGACACATTGCACCAGAAAGATCCACGAGCTATCGAAAATGGGGTAAACAACCCCGACATCCAAGCATTTTATGATCTCCTTCTTCACTACCTCTTGCATTGCTTCATTTAATCTTCTTTGATGTTCAATGGAAGGTTTGACATCCTCCTCCAAAATAATTTTGTGCATACAAAAGGAGAGGCTTATACCCCGATAACCTCCAGTGTCCATCCTATAGCTTTCTCTTTTTTTGAAGCACCGCCAAAGTAGAATCTACCTGCACGTTAGTCAAGCAAGAGGAAAGAATAACACGTAAAGTAGAACATGGGCCAAGAAACTCATACCTGAGATGTGAAGGCAATGGTTTTAACTCCAAAGTGGGAGGCTCCTTGATTAAGGGCTTTGTTGGAAGAGTCTTCTGGTTCCCAAGATCTAAGGACAATTTTCGGGGTTCATAAGTATACGACCCCATTCCTTGTAATGCATTTACACATTCCACAAAGCCTTCCTTCTCATAATCATCATGATTATTCAATACGGCCTCCAAAGTATCATCAACATTCATCATGGCATCATCATCAACAATCACCTCGGTCACTAAGTCTACAAACGAACAAACTTCATTGCTATTCGGTTGCCTTATAGATTTGCATACATGGAAAACCACATTTTCATCGCCCACCCGAAAGGTGAGCTCACCGACTTCCACATCAATAAGAGCCTTCCCCATAGCAAGGAAAGGTCTACCTAAAATAATAGGCACCTCATAGTCCACCTCGCAATCAAGAATCACAAAGTCTGCCGAAAGGATGAACTTATCAACATGAACAAACACATTATCAATAATACCCAATGGTCTCTTCATAGTACGATCCACCATTTGTAACCTCATAGATGTGGGTCTTGGTTGCCCAATTTCCAAAGTTTTGAACACCAAGTAGGGCATCAAGTTGATACTCGCCCATAGATCGCATAGAGCTTTGGAAAAATCGGCGCTCCCAATAGTGCAAGGGATTGTGAAAGCGGCGGGAGCTTCCAATTTCGGAGCCATTGAGTGCACAATAGTACTCACTTGATGTGTCATCTTGATAGTCTCACAATTCATTGATCTTTTCTTTGTCACCAAATCTTTCATGAACTTTGCATAACCGGGTATTTGTTCTAACGCCTCAACCAATGACACATTAATGGATAAGCTTTTCATCATGTCAATAAACTTCTTGAATTGGTTCTCACTATTTTGTTTGGCGACCCTTTGAGGGTATGGAGAAGGAGGCTTTGGCATTGGTGCCTTGACCTTTGGAACTACCAGTTCCGGTATGTCAATCACGTGTTCCCTAGATGAGTTCACTTCTTCTTGGGTCTCCTCCACACTTTCATCAATATCAATTCTCACCTTTTCATTAACTTGAACCACATTGCTTGGAATCTCATCTTCTTTGATTTGAGGTGGTTGCATCTCCACCTCTCCCAATATCATCTTGCACAAATTGTTTCACACAATTTTGCACTTGTTGACCCTTTGGCCTTCGCTTGTTCACCATCATATTGACACCTTCCATTGCATTTACTTGCTTAGGACCTTGAACCTGTTGAAGTTGAGCTTTGGCCAATTGATTCATTGTAATGGTCAACTCGGCAATTGCTTTCCCATGATCATGCAATTCTTTGTGTAGGTGAATCATATTTGGATCACCTTAAGGAAGATTTGCTCTACTTTGCCATGCTGATGAAGTATCTACCATTTCATCTAAGATTTCACAAGCTTCGGCATATGGTGTTGTCATGCAATTTCCACCAGCAAGTTGGTTGACCACACATTGATTGGTAGTATTGATCCCCCTGTAGAAGGTTTGTTGAATCATAGCCTCAGTCATGTCATTATTCGGGCACTCTTTCACCATAATGTGGTACCTCTCCCATATCTCGTGCAAAGGCTCATTGGATTCTTGTTTGAATACTAGAATCTCGTTTCTAAGAGTATCCATATACCCGGAAGAAAAGAACTTGGCAATGAATTTTTCCGCCAATTCATCCCATATATGGATAGAATGATTTGACAATCTTTCTAACCAGTCCAAGGCTTTCCCCCATAGAGAGAAGGGAAATAGCCTCAACCTTAGAGCATCCTCGGAGACGTTGGTCTGTTTACTCCCCCAGCAAGTATCCACAAATCCTTTCAAATGTTTGTACGCATTTTGATTCGGAGCCCCAGTGAAGAATCCCCGTTGCTCAAGCAATGTGAGCATAGCATTTTTGATTTGAAAGTTGCCCTCCCTAATGCGGGGCAGAACTATGGCACTTGCGTACCCTTCATTCGGAAACACCCGGTGTGGAGCCGCTCTTGGTGGATTTGGGAGTGGAACAAGAATGTTGTCTTGAGGCAGTCGACCTCGTCTATTTGCTTGAGGCTCATCCTCAACTGGGTCATCTTCCACGTCCACATCCCCCAAAGGCATGTTCCCGAGAGGATCATTGTTGAGAGCCATTTTTGTACCTACAATCGATTCACAAAAAAGTTAGTAACCCGGAAGGAAAAGAGGACAAATCACACACAAAACCAAATATATAGCTAAATCCGTTTTTATCTCCCCGGCAACGGCGCCAAAAATTGATGTCGCCCAAACTCACACCACTAATTGGGATTGTGAGATGGTCGATGCAATTATAAATACCCAACGCGAGTCAGGATCGATTCCACAGAGAGCTTTATGTTGGATTAGGTATATACCTAGTCTAAGTATATGACGTGCTCAAGATTGCACTTCCACATATTCGGTTATTTATTTTCTACTTCTAATTTTTATGCTAATGCTTGTAATTGTAAAGCTAAGGGACAGTGTTTTTGGTATTGTTATTTTTCAGGTTATAAAAGATCTAGGGTTATAACTTTCGCCTAGTTGGTTACCTACCGGATTGAGAGATTTAGTGCATGTTTGGTTGGTCGGGATACAATATAGCAATCACACGTGATTACTCACTCTATACCTCTCGATAGTTTGAGTGATTTTACCCAATTTGGCTTTCTCAAGTCCAAATGGGTATCTCATGATACAAGTAATAGATGGTCAATTCGGGTCTTACTATCTCTAGATTCGACCCTTTAATTGGGGCTATCAATTTCTAGAGTTCACCTTAATTTCTTGTTAGCCAAGTTTTTCTAGACTTAATCTCTCTTTCTGAAGTAGAGACTTAGTCAATTAGGCATAAGTCAATGTTTGCAACCATAAATTCTTAAATTCAAGAAAGAACTAGGCTAAATATCATATACCCAATCATAAAAATGCCCTAAATCAATCACCCATTAGATACCCATACTAAGGTTGGGTCACAACCCTAGCTAAGGCTTTAGCTACTCATAGGAAATGAAGAAATTAAAGAAGAAACTAAGATAAAACTCATAATAGATGATTAAGGAAAGAAAATCTAATGTTAAGATGATAAACTATTACAAAGTTACTCAAAATAGTAAAGAAAAACGGCTATCTATTCTGAGGTTCAAACTTAACCTAAAAATGACAAAAAGATCTATTTATACCCATCTAAAATTATCGTACAAAATTACCCCAGCGGAGGTTATGCGGTCCACACTTTGAAGCTGACTTGACAGGGTGGTCTTCTGCGGCCGCATAAATCTGAGTTGCGGCCATACTTCCTCTGATTGTGCGGACCGCACATTTCTGAGTGCGGTCGCACTCTTGATCTTGGATTGGATATGAAAAATTTCTGCGGACCACACATTTATGAGTACGACCGCACTTTTGCATTCTGCGGCCGCACAATAATAGTGCAGTCCGCACATCTCCAGGTCCCCAAAACATATCTCTCTGAATCTTGTCTTCTGCGGCCGCACAATAATTGTGCGGTCCTCACTTTGTGAAGAAATTCTGACAGTGGCTTTTCAGAGTCTGCGGCCGCACACAGTATTGTACGGTCCCTTTTGCCTTGTTTTGGTTCTTGTCTAATTTTTACTCCTTCTTAGTTGATTTTCATTTCTTTGGCTCGTTTCCTAATATTCTTGCAAGAAAGCATATTTCATTAGTTCTCGGGAATACCTTTAAGCATTTTTGAGCTAAAATATAAGTAAAAGAGAGCAAATAAGCAGTCAAAATCCCTACTTATCAGGATATACCAGTGGTCAAAGGGGACAAATTGAGTAAGAAGCGATGTCCTAAAAATGATATTGAAAGGGAAGCCATAAAAAATATTCCTTATGCTAGTGCAGTTGGCAGTTTGATGTATGCACGTATTTGCACTAGACCTAATATAGCTTTTGTTGTAAACGTCCTTGGCAGATACTTGTCTGATCCTGGTCATGATTATTGGGTTGCAGCCAAGAAGGTCATGAGATATCTTCAGAAGACCAAAGACTATATATTAATCTACAAAAGAGTTGATAGTCTTGAAATAATTGGTTTTTCAGATGTTGGCTTTGGCGGGTGCATAAATGATTATAAGTCCATATCTGATTATGTTTTCACTCTTGCTGGTGGTGCCATTTCTTGGAAGAGCGTTAAACAGACGTTAGTTACACCATCGACAATGTATGCTGAGTTTGTGGCTTGTTATAGTGCATCCGCTCAAGCTGTTTGGCTCGGGAATTTTATTTCAGAACTCATAATTGTTGACTCAATTCAAAGACCCATTATAATCTATTGTGATAACAGTGCAACTGTGTTCTTTTCTAAGAATAATAAGCTGCGTAGTGGCACCAAAAACATGCAAATCAAATTTTTGACAGTGAGAGAGTTGGTAAAGCAAGGAGATATTATTATTCAGAATATTCGTACAGATGAAATGCTAGCTGATCCACTAGCTAAAGGTCTCAGGCCCATTGATTTTAAAAGTCATGTTATAAATATGGGTGTTGTAGAGTCTTTTGATTCTTTAGTTTAGTGAGAGTTTTAATACTCTGTGGTTGTGAACATTTATTATATGGAATAAATTACGCATTTAATTTTATATATATCATTTTATGATGATCATCATTTCTATTTACATTATTTGTAAGTCACATCATGGTATCTTGAGGTGAAAATAGGTTCGCCCAAGAGTTTTCAGATGTGCAGTTATATGCAACTTTAGTTGCTATATATATTGGATGGATTTCGGTAATACGGTATCTTGAGATGAAAACTGGTTCGTCCAAGATGGCATATATGATGCAATTCAGTAATACGGTATCTTGAGGTAAAAATTGGTTTTCCCAAGATGTGCATATGTTATATGTCTTTATGACATATAAAGGACCGATAAGATAATAGTGCATGAGTACATACTATTCCTTACTACACTACTAGACCATGATCTTGTTTACTTAATTGAGATTGTTGTGATTATGGAAAATCATATGTTGACAATAATACATAGATCGCCAAAGTCCGATATTCAAGGTTGAGTTAATATAGGTCGATTACAGTTTATGGACTTGTTTTAAAATTAAATAAAATTGCGGCCACAAATGTTTTTCTTTCGTCATCCCGGAATTTTCTTTGGTTGCTTTTGTTTTGTTTTAAATAAATTTTTTGCTAATGTAGCCCAAGTGGGAGAATGTAACAAAAATGGACTTATATTATTATTTATTTTATTTATATTTAAATATCGGAGTTTGATAATAGTCCATAAACGTGAGCCCAAGTGTGATAATTGATTATTGGACGTGCACTTTATGTGCTAGATGAGTCTAGTACGGCGGTTGGTGTAGGCTCAACCCGACGAGGTACTTAATGGGAGGGCCCGTCATGATTTCATTAATTATAGCTAGGTCCCCTTTCTAGTCCTTATATAAACACATAGTCAGAGTTATTTTATAACATCTGTTGTGTGTGGTAATTATCCCATTGACGCCGCCATATTGGAGAAAGGGTAATAGAGAGGAATACCTAGTCCTTCGTCAATCTGCGATATGGCTCAAACAGGTACGCAACCATTCTTGCTAATCTTGATTTATTTTGTGTCTTAATATCATATTTGATCTTGGGTTTATTATGTCAATATTCACACAATAGCAACATATTGTATCCCTCTATTTGTCAGCTCTTAATTTCCATCAAATTCATACTCAAAAATGACATGTGATTTCTCAAACCTTCAAGAAATTCCACACCTCATATGAAATTCGTCAAAATCATTTTAGTTAGGGGTATTTTTGTTTTCGCCACTAAAGTTTTGAGAAACTGTTATAAAACAATTTCTTGAAAAGACTGTGGAATTAAGATACTATAAAGAGAAAATAGAGCGATAAGCAATCTGTTATTGACATAAGAGTATAATCAGAGCTCGCGAATCCAAAATTTAATTTTGATTGATTGAATCTTAAGGTTCTTATAACCGAATCTATTACAATAACAACAACAACAACAACAAATTCAATGTAGTCCCAGAAGTAAAGTATGGGGAGGATAGTGTGTACGTAAATCTTACCCCTATCTTGAAGATAGAGAAACTATTTTCGATATACCCTCTACTCACGAATTCTAAATTCATAATTTGTTGAAGTTTTAATAATTTTTTGCTTGGAGCGCCTTTAGCATAATTTTTTACTTGGATATCTTCCCTCTCAGGTCTCTCTCTCATCCCAAAACCATTATCGTCCATGTCAGTTTATTAAGTTCTCATCTCTCTTTTCTACCAAAAGAAAATACTAAATCTCAAGGAATAAATTGAATAATAATAAATTTATCTAAAAAAATTGTTGGCAGTCCTAGACATGTTTATTATCCTAATGTGATAAAACAAATCAAGATATTTATACGATTATTATCTTTAGATCTTAATATTCAGCCCTAGAGATTATAGATAAATCAAAGCTAAATGAATGTAGGTGTACTTTTCAAATGAAAGTTTTACCCGCAAAAAGGTACAGTTCAATTTGTAAATGTATAGACACATGGATTAAGTTGATTTGACTAGTAAAATAGCAAAGAAAAAAGAAAAAAATAAAGATAATTAAAGAAAGAATAAGTATGCATTTTAGATTGATCCACGGCAACCAAGAGTAAGTGAAAATTTTGGATAACAATCTTATAAATCTTAAGTAAATGAGAGAAAGAATAATAGCTTTGTGATTTTGGTATTTCGTGTCCTTACAAATGAGTGCTAATGTTGTTATTTATAGTTAAATCAAAGGAGACAAGATCCCAAAATTACGCCCTTTTAAAGATAAATAAAAATCTATGTTGATGGTTGCATAACGTTAGGAGTAAATGCTGTGATTTTTTGTAACAACTGTTCCTTTAATGCTGCTCTTTCCTTCCGGTACTTACTTTCAAATTCTCTTCCCCGATCTTTATGTCCTCGCAATCAACTCAATACCGTTCATATGACTATATCCGACATTAACTATTTGCTGACTCATCTCTACCCTATCATCACTGCTAGGGGAGTCAATGTTTCGGTTCGACCGATTATTTCATAAAATTCGTATTGTATCATTTTTCGGTTACTTCATTTTGTATAACCAAAATTATACTTTTTGAAACCGTCTCAATCATCTCGATTTCTCTTCGGTATCGATGCGGTTCGGTTAGTTTTTTGGTATTTTTTAAAAAACGCCATGCAAGAATCACTAGTCGAAGTTAAAATGCGATAAATGTGTACTTGCATATGACTTTGAAAAACTCTCTAGACATTTTTACTATTTTAAAAGTGATAATTAAAGGAACATGAAAGATGTCTAGAATACTCACTATCGTATGGTAGCGTAAAACAAATTAAGTAAAGATAAGAGAAATATAAATCATATGAGTAGAAAGATACTAATCAATTTGGGATGCAAAAATAGAGCTTGTTAGAAAATTAATATCCAACAAGAGAAATCTAAATCTTATGAGAGGAAAGATATCAAATACCCCGTGGCTTGCTACTGAAGATCACTGGAATACCTAGTGACTTGCTACTCAAGATATTAGAGCTAATTTAGTTTTGATATGAGTAGTAGAATAGGTATGGAAGTTGGGACTTTGGATATTAATTATTTGGTCACTTGTAACCATTTCTATAATCCCAAGACCTAGGGAAAAAAATTTAATGCTTTATTAGTTTTAAACTTAGTATATAAAATATATTTGTATTTTTTAGTTTATTTTTATAAAATTAACGAACCTACTCTATTATTCGGTATGGTTATAAATTTATATAAAAATTTACGATTTTATTAAAAAAAACCTAATAATTTGTTCGACACGATTTAGTACGGTTGATTTAGTCCATCTGCCACATATCTCCTCGAGAGACAACTATCTATAAACTACAAATCTTACCCAATACAAAAAGATCTACATCAATAGATTCAGTACAACATTCTCCCTCGATATTATCATTTTTCTTATTCTTTTTTGTTCTTTTTTTTTTTTTTTTTTTTTTGCATCATCCTTTCCACCATTGAAACTAGACACAATCAAAGGCGGATTTAGTCTTAAACTTATGGGTTCTTGTAAACCCAATAGTTTTTCGCCAAACCTTAAAATTGTTTTAAGAAATTCATCAAATATCTATAAATATTTAATTATAAATGCAATTATTATTGTATAGATAATTAGAGGCTGTCATAGAAACCCATAAAATTCAAATCTTAAATCCGCCTCTTCCTACAACACAATGCATTCATTTTTTTCTCCCTCTTCTTATATAGTGATGCTCTCCACGTGTTTGTTTATTTGCTCAATTTGGTTCTTTGTTTATTTGTAATATCTGGGTTTTTTTCTAGTTTTGTTTGATGCGTTTGTTTTAGATCTTTGAAAAGGAAACTTTATATGTTTGTGGGTGTCCTTAATTTATATGGATAATGTAAGAATATTGCTATAAGTTTAATTTTTTAGTTGGAAATGGCTCTAGTTGAATTTTGTTCATCATTGAGCGGGATGAATTAAATAGAGAATCGACATTAACAAATCTTTTCTTTAAGTGGAATCAAAGTTGAATGATAATATCATAATGATGTGCATAACTAACTAACTGTAGTGGTAGAGGTGAATGTGGTGGTGGTCGGAGGCGGTGTGAGCAGTGAGTGTTTAATAGGTATAAACCTTATTTGATGTATCAAAGTAAAAATTATATGGCAAAATACAAAACTGGCCGTTTAGCCAAAATTAATTGTATTCGCTAACCAAATATTTTATAAAATATGTATAGTATATGCATAATACATATATATATAATATATATTTTTTTGATTATTATTTTTGGGACCGGCTAAAAATATACATTTCTCAAAATTATAGCCAAGTTAATAGGGTTCTCTATGTATTAGGCTTATTAAAATACAAGTGACAATTTCACTTTTGGGCTCAAATAAACAATTTTAGAAATAATAATAATAATAATTTGCAAAGTATGACCTTTTTTTGGCCATTCTTTAAATTTTATCTCCTTATGAAATAGTTTACGACTACAACACCCTGCTGTAAAAATAGCACGGGCTAGCCAGTTTTCGGACTGGTAATTCAAAAATAGCCACCGTTTGCAAAGTCATTGAAAAATAGCTACTATTTTACTGCAACACGGACCGGTCCAGCATAATATACTGGAGATTGGAGCACCTGTGTATGAACTTCCAGCATATTATGCTGGACTGGTATATTATACTGGAACTCCAGTATATTATGCTGGAATATTTTTCGAATTCTGAATAGTGTTTTCGTTCAGATTTATCTTTACATGAAAAGTGACTAAATTTTGATTACTTTTGAAAATGTTGCTATTTTTCAATTACTACTTATAAATCTGGCTATTTTTGAATTTCTCCCCACCCTGCTTGCATATTTAAATCTAACCCAAGGCCGGAGACAAGCAAAGTTGGCCGGAAATGACGCTGGATGGACTTTTTTTAAATATTGTTTATATTTTGATCCCATTAAGAAAAGTTTTGAAAAAATAATTTCGTGTTAAAATTTTAAGTATGCTGGTCAGAATTTTAAAGCACCAAAATCCTGACAATCAACAAAATTTTCAGCCAATGCAAAAAATTATGTTGATCAGTTAGAATCTTTTGGTCAATTGCATAAAGATATGGCAACCATTAGAATTTTGTGGATGATCACTATAACTTACAAAATTATGGCAACCGTCAAAATTGTGATGAATCACCATAAGACCAGTCCAAAAATTTCTTATCTGCGTACTTTAAAATTTTAATCGGAGACTAATTTCTTAAAACTTTTCTTAGCAAGATCAAAATTTAAATAGTGACACCAAATAATCCTATATGCGTCATTCTCCTATAGTTGGAGCGTTGTTATTCAGATGTCAAAATCGTTATAGCCTCTGCATAATCGCAGGGCGGAGCTACAGTAGTGGGAGCGTTGTTTACGGAACTCTATATTTGTATTGAAATATTTACTAAATCTATATAAATATATACTGCCGAACCCAGTAACAAAAGGGGTCTTAGTTCAATGGTAAGGGTTGTGAGTTTGTTGGGAAAGATAGAGGGTTCAATTCCCGCTGAAAGTAGTGTTTTATTTTAAGATTTAAAACCCACACACTTCAAATCTTAGCTCCGCCTCTACATAATTGGACCTCTTTTGTACCATTTTTCTTTTGGAGAGTAAGAATTTTTTATCTCAGTAGGAACTAAAGTTACATTTTAAGAATAAAAACATTTCTGATCAACTTCTATTAACGCGGTTTTCTTTAAATTGTTTGAAACTTCATATACAGTATCGAGAATATAAAGTTTGACCACTGAACAAGTCTGAGGCTGGTAATTAAATTACTCCAACAGAGAATTAAGGGATTCTCTAACTCGTCAGTAAGGGTAAGGATCTATCGGTTCGATTTGGCTGTGAATATTATCGGTTCGACATATCAATTATCAGTTTATAAATATTCTAAACGGATAACCGAACCGATAAGATATCGTATCGGTTAATCAGTTATCGATCGTTATCGATTCAGTTATCGGTTTACTCAATAAAATAACTCAATATGGATGGATGAAACGTAGTATGTAATGCTAATTGATATTATAACCTTGACCCCTTTTAATTATATTCTAAAGAGTGAACAAAAGTTTCATTAACATATGTCTACCTAGATCAAAAAGTTTGTTCAATTTTAAACAACAGTAAAATTTGCTCTAGCGTACTTCATATATTCACTCATAGATGAACATCAATGAGATTATGAAATAAAAGAGGATGACATCACCATATTAACTACCATTTTTGCAAGAACTCTTTATTAATTTTTTTTAATCAAACGTAACAATGTTTGATCGGAGAGAAACGGTAAATATATTGATACCATAAAATGCATTGATCTAACAATTATAGCAAGAGCAACACCATATTCGGCATAACTTTAATAAGGTAAGTATCTTGCCTAACCTCGAGTGGGGGAATTACCCCTTAGACATTGAGTCTTATGTGAAAATTGTGTAATTGAAAACCATGTACGCGAGGTGACGAGTACATACTTGGTTTATATGTGCAAATTATATCGGTTGAAATTCGTAGACACCCTTAAGTATTAAGTTGAAAAATTATTGTAACTTATTAAATCCCTTATTGTCATGCCTCGTTCCTTGTTTGCCGAGGTTGTTTTTATATGATAATTTGGTGTGATTTTCACTTGACTTTTATGTGAACTCTGAGTTTGTTTGAGTTGCCATTTTTATGAAAAATACTTTCATTATTAATTTTACCTACACATAATTTAAATGGAAAATGTAGTTAATAAGATGAATAAATCTATTTATTTTTTGAAGTTGTGATTTAAAAGATGTGTTGTTCCTTGATGAATTACTTTTCAGTTCACGTTGTTAAAAAATTTGGTATTGAATTATAAAGGCTCTGAATCATATTGAGGCAAAGTGCCAAATTGTGAAATGTTATTCGGTTGAGTTGTTCCCTCCCGAATATTTTGTTAAGATGTTGTGCACATTATGATCGAGTCGTGGGTACTTATTGTGGAAAAATAATGTGTTGTTGATTTCTGTGGCAAGTTGTAATATTTGAGCACTTGATGTGTAATTTGTGATATGTTGTAAGATTTGAGCACTTGATGTGCAATTTGTGATATGTTGTAAGATTTGAGCACTTGATGTGCAATTTGTGATATGTTGTGATATGTGAGCACTTGGGGTGCAGGTTGTATTATGTTGTGATATTTGGGCGCTTGAGGTGCGATTTGTAAAATATTATGATATTGATACGCATGCGATGAGATAAGGGTGGCTTGAAACGCGTGGCTAGTAGGGGAACTACTAGAAGTCATGCGGTGATATAAGGTCAGGGTGTTGAAACGCATGCGGTGAGATAAGGGTGGCTTGAAACGCGTGACTAGTAGAGGAACTACTAGAAATCATGTGGTGTGATAAGAGTGGCTAAAACGCGAGATGCTATTTCGGGAAAAATAATTTTTAAAGAATAATATGTGAAGGCTCCCACGGTGATATAAGAAAAAATTGTGAATTTATTTATGATTTGGGACTACGAGGCGGTACCTCGGGGAGTGCCCTTTTTGATATTTCTCTATGGCTGCACTTGCATTTGGATATTTTATTTTTCCGTAATTTATAAATTCTTGTGTTTTCCGTGATGTATTATTTGACTTAATATTAAGTGTTTTGTATTTCTTGATGTATTGTGTTGACCTTGACTTTTTTGTACGAGACTTTGAGGATTTGTATTTTTGGGTTGTACTTGTTTTTTATTATTGAGTTATTTTAAATAAAAAAAATTTCTAGTATGTTTAATTTAATAAATTTTATATCCAAATCACTAGTTTATCCGATGCTTTATTTTAATAAAAATGACATTTTTCCTCACTCAAACGATTTCTAAAATAAACTTATCTTTTTGTTGATTTCTTACTTGATTTAAAGATTTTAACGTTACTTTATTGAAAATAAATTGATCCTGTGGATCTTATATACATTGATATTTTGGTACGTGAGTTGTCCGTGCAGTTATAAAAATAATATGGGTATGAGGTGCCGGGGAAAAATATGATGATTTTATTATTGACACGTGAGTTGTGTGTGTGATGGTGATAGAAATATGGGCACGAGGTGCCGTAAAAAATATGAAAGTGGGCTGAGACCCGTAATTTTTATGATTGTGAAATGAGGTGTCACATGGTGACTTTTACTTGAAAATATATTTATTTGAAAGAAGTATATTCGAAAGATAATTATTCAAAAGAAGTATATTCGAAAGATATTTATCTTAAAGAATAATATGTGAAGGATTTATATTTGAAGGACTTGACTTATTGATTGTACTTGTGTTCCTTATTCACCTGAGCAATAATTATGACGTTCTTGTTGCCTTGTTGTTATATCACTGGCTGAGTTTGTTGTTATCATTGCTAGTTGTTTTCCAGTACTATTGTATACTGCTATATTGCACAGGTTATTTGACTAGTGAGTATCTTGACTGTACCTCGTCTCTACTCCACTGAAGTTAGTCTTGATACTTACTGGGTACCGACCGTGGTGTACTCATACTACACTTCTACATATTTTTGTGCAGAGCCAGGTATTGGAGATATCGGATTCGAACAGAGTTAGAGTATGATCGCAAGGATTCAAGGTAGAGTTGCTTGGTCGTCGTAGTCCCTTGGAGTCTTTTCATTTTATTGTACTGTTAATTATTAATCAAACAATATTGAGTATTCGATCCTTGAGATCATTTCATGCATTCAGTTAGAGTTCGTGACTCAGTACTACCACTCTTGGGAGGTTGTTATATTCATATTTGTTCCGCTGTTGGTTTTTGTTATCTATTTAATTTAGATTCAAAAAAACAAATGGCTTCGAAATGTAATGAAAATCGGCTTACCTAGTCTTAGAGATTAGGTGCCATCACAACGCCTGTGGTAGAATTTTGGGTCGTGACAAGTTGGTATCAGAGCTCTAGGTTCATAGGTTCTACGAGTCACGAATAAGTCTAGTAGAGTCTTGCGGATCGGTACGTAGACGTCTATACTTATCGTCGAGATGCTACAAAACTGTTAGGAAATTTCCACTTCTTTCATTCCTGTCATGCGTAACTTGTTGAATTTGGAATTTGAGCCTTTGTATCTCTATTCTCTCATAGATGGTGAGAACACGTGCTACCGGGTTAGCTGAGAAGGCATCCGCACATACTGCTAAGGCTGCAAGAGGCCGGGGCCGAGGTAGAGGCCGAGGTAGAGGTCGAGGAAGGGCACATGTTGCGACTGGAGCACCTGTCAGAGCAGCAGTTGAGGAGCCGCCAGTAGCTCTAGTTGGGGGAAAGGTACCATAAGCACATGTTGTTACCCCCGGACTTCAGGAGACTTTAGCATAGTTCTTGAGTATGTTTGGTACATTAACTCAGGCGGGAATAATCTCTGTTGCACCAAATATTTCGCAGATTGGGGGAGTAGCTCAGACTCTTACCACGACTTCAAAGGATTAGGTTCACATTGGTCAGGTTCCGGGTGTAGTACCGCTACAACCTGTTATTCCGGTTCATCCTGAGGTCAAGCCATAGGCATCAGAAGAAGAACAAAAGAGACTTGAAAGGTTTAAGAGGTATAGTCCACCTACTTTCAGTGGCACATCTACAGAGGATGCCCAAGGATTTTTAGAAAATTATCACTGTATTCTCCGCACTATGGGTATTGTGGAAATGAACGGAGTTGCCTTTACTACATTTCAACTGTTAGGCGCAGCATATCAGTGGTGGCAAATCTATGAAAAAGGTAGACCGGTCGAAGCAACACCACCAACTTGGGCTCAATTTTCGGAAATGTTCTTGAAAAAGTTTGTTCCCCAGACTCTCCGAGATACGTGGCGCACAGAGTTTGAACGGTTGTATCAGGGCACTGTGACAGTGTCAGAATATGCTATCAGGTTCAGTGAGTTAGCCTGTCATGCACCTATCTTGGTTCCTACAGTTAGAGAACGGGTCCGCAGATTCATTGAGGGGATCCATTATGATATTAAAATATGCATGCCTCGAGAGTTGCAAACTGATATACCATTTCAACAAGTAGTAGAGATTGCAAGGAAGATTGAGGGTGTTTTAGGCGAGGAAATGGAGTCTAAAGAGGCCAAAAGGTCTCGAAGATCTGGAGGGTTTAGTGAATTTTTCTCTTCAGCTAGGACCCATTATAGCGGAGGCTCGAGCAGTCGGCCAGCTCAGTCCGCGCATCAGATTACTCGGAGTACTCCGGTAAGTTCTTACAATGCATCATCGGCACGAGATTCCTATAATGATTATTCCAGTTATCCGGCACAGACTCAGTATGAGCAACCGCTACCTCAGAGGGACTGTTATGAGTGTGGTGACACTAGGCACATTATGAGAGATTGTGCCAGACTTGAGAGGGGTGAATTTTATCAGAACACTCAGGCTATGGGCCCCAATGCAGTTACTACTCCACGTACACTACCAGTTAGAGGTGGAGGACGCCTAAGAGGTGAAGTCCCGACCCGTTGTTATAAACGCTATGATTTGGCTGAGGCCGATACACCAAATTGTGTCGTTACAAGTATGATCCTGATTTGTTATAAAAATGATATTTTCCCCTTAATTTGATTCGGATCTGAATATAGAGGTGAGTCCTCCTATTATGCTCCACTTTTGGGTAAGCTTCATAATTTTGTGAACCACTTACATGTGTATCCCTGTTGGGAGGTTTGATGATGTTAGCCCGTATCTATTATTTTTATTTTTGTACACCATTGAGGGCTATAAGTCCAAACATGACTTTTTATTACTCACTACAGTGGGTTTTGATGTGATTTCAGAATAATTGATTTCAATTTTATGAATTATATGCCCTACCGGTATGAGAGTTCATTATGTATTATGAAAAATGTTTACAAAATTATTAGAAAGAAGAAAGAATGGAAATTGAAATTTCAGTTGGCACAATGTGCAAAATACTTGTAATTCGGAGTTGAGGACGAGATCCTCGCATTTTTATATGATGTGAAATATTTAAACCGGGCTACAAGCCGCAGTGGAAGTTATATAAGGACAAGGTCCTTGTGGTGAAATATTTATGAGTTTAAATTTTTCCTTTGTGAAATTAAATTGTACTATAGTACTTATAGGGAGTCATGCCTATTAAGATTATTTGAAAATTCTTGTATGAATTTTTGTGTGCATAATTTGCCAAATTCGTGTTATAATTATTGAGTTTTATCCTACGAGGTGAGTGCCCAAGTGGTATGTGGTCTTCATGCCTCGTGTCTCGTTGTTAGTAAAGTGGAGGTTTGAAACGAGATTTTTGTTAACATGAGGTTAATTAGCGATGCTGGAATTAATTATGAAAAACTTTTAAGACCAGAGATGTGGTGATGAGCATACACATGATGTGATTCATGTCTTGATATCATTATGATAATGCAATGCTTGTAATGCTGAGATTTGTGTTATTGATATATACCTTGTGGTGTTTTGTTGGGTTGTGAATGTGTTGTTAGGAATTGTTTTGGTATTACTCTGGTAGGTGGATAGGCCCAATTACAAGGAAGGCTCTGCCGAAATTTTGAAAAATTTGGGAGTTAGTAAAAAATTTGGGGGATTGAGGCGTGCAAAAGAAGAAATAAATTATGTTATGTATTTGAGGGTGAATGATCCAAAGCGAGGAAGAATGTAACACCACAGAAAAAAAAAATTGAAGTACTTCAACACTATCAAGAAAGTTGATGTGTGTGTAGGTACAAGTGGCTATAGCCAGTTGAGACTAATACCGTGCGTTGATGTAAAAAATCAAGCCTTTTGAAAATGTTTGGAGTGTAATAAATATGTTTTAAAGTTTATAAGTATGATTAAAAGAAATAATCTCAATAATCAACCGTGAGTATATGTGTAGAAGTAAAATCATTGATTTGGTAACCTCAGAATAATTTTTAGCACGTTCGAGGACGAACGTTTGTTTAAGAGGTGGAGAATGTAACGACCCGACTTGTCGTTTTAAGAAATAATACCTCGTTCAGTGACTTAAGGTCTCAAACAGCTTTGTAATATGTATTATGACCCACGGGTGTGGTCGAGTTTGATTTTCGGAAGATTCAAAAATAAATTGAAAGAACAATTCTTATTTAGAAGCTCAAATGGAAAGAGTTGACCAGATAGTTGACTTTTGAGCAAACGACCCCGAAATAGAATTTTGATGGTGTCAATAGCTTCGTATGGTGATTTAGGACTTAGGCGTATGTCCGAATTTAGATTTGGAAGTCCGTAGGTCAATTCGACGCATTTTGGCGAAAGTTGGAAAATAGACGATTTTCGAAAAGTTCGATCAAAGGTTGAATTTTCGATAACGAGAACGGAATCCGATTCTGAAAATTTGAATAGGTCTGTTATGTTATTTATGACTTGTGTGCAAAATTTGAGGTCAATCGGACTTGATTCGATAGGTTTCGACATCGAATGTAGAAGTTAGAACTTTTATAATAGACTAAAGTTTCAAGTGAGTTCGCACAAGACCTAACTACAAATGATCATAACTCTCATTATACGAAGTGTTATGTGGTGTATTACCTATAAAATTAAATATCTTTGAGTCTAGTTTCTAGCGCTTCAAACCGTTCATCATTTGGACATCCCTACAAGAAGTTATGACCAAATTACCAAATGCTGTCAGAATGTAATTCTGCGACTATTATGCGATCACATAAGTGGATATGCGATCGCAAACTGGTCGCAGAATGGACCAGAACAGCCCAGTTCTGGGCACCGAATTTTGATACCATTGTGCGGCCAGCATACCCATTCTGCGGTCCATTATGCGATCGCAAACCTGCTTTCAGAGGGTTAATTGTTCTATTTTCATAACCCGACCCCATTTTGATAAATAGGCTTTGAGGCTTATTTTGAGGTGTTTTTCTGAGGGTTTTAGAGAGAGGTAAGAGCATTTTAGAGAGATAAGGAGGGAACCTAACATTCTAATCATCCAATCTTCAAGAATCAAGGAATCTAATCACAAGATCTTCGTCAAAGAGGTAAGATTCAACCCCTAGTCTTCAATTTCGAGTTTGGGGTAAAAGATTGGTGATTGGGAGTATGATTCTTGGGTGTAAGAGTATTATGTATATATGCTTGTTCCAATAAGGTTTGTGAAAAGATTGTTGAGATCAAATAAGTAAAGATTGGGTTGTGGAATGAAGAAAATCTTGTAGAAGAACCTTGTAACCAAATTTGCACACCTAGTATTTGATAAAATGCTCAAATGAGCTGAAACCATGAAAATCTTCCTAATTATGGTTCACTTTTGTTATGTTTCTATATATATATTGAAGTTTCTAGGATTTTTGAAAACTCGTAGTAATGTAAGGAAGGCTCAAGAAAGATTGGAGCCGTCCGGAGATCAATTCACATGAGAAAGCTATTTTGAAATATCGGCATAACTTCAATAAGGTAAGTATCTTGCCTAACCTCGAGTGGGGAAATTACTCCTTAGGCATTGAGTCTTATGTCGAAATTGTGTAATTGAAAACCATGTACGTGAGGTGACGAGTACGTACTTGGTTTATATGTGCAAATTATATTGGCTGAAATTCGTAGACGCCCTTAAGTATTAAGTTAGAAAATTGTTGTAACTTATTAAATCCCTTATTGTCATGCCTCGTTCCTTGTTTGCCGAGGTTGTTTTTATATGATATTTTGTTGTTATTTCCACTTGACTTTTATGTGAACTCTGAGTTTGTTTGAGTTGCCATTTTTATGGAAAATACTTTCATTATTGATTTTACCTACAGAAAATTTAAATGAAAAATTTAGTTAATAAGATGAATAAATCTATTTATTTCCTGAAGTTGTGATTTAAAATAGGTGTTGTTCCTTGATGAATTACTTTTCAGTTCACGTTGTTGAAAAATTTGGTATTGAATTATAAAGGTCGTGAATCATATTGAGGCAAAGTGTCAAATTGTGAAATATTATTCAGTTGAGTTGTTCACTCCCGAATATTTTGTTAAGATATTGTGCACATTATGATCGAGACGTGGCTCCTTATTGTGGAAAAATAATGTGTTGTTGATTTCTGTGGTAAGTTGTAATATTTGAGCATTTGATGTGCAATTTGTGATATGTTGTAAGATTTGAGCACTTGATGTGCAATTTGTGATATGTTATAAGATTTGAGCACTTGATGTGCAATTTATGATATGTTGTGATATGTGAGCACTTGAGGTGCAAGTTGTATTATGTTGTGATATTTGGGCGCTTGAGGTGCGATTTGTGAAATATTGTGATATTGATACGCATGCGGTGAGATAAGGGTGGCTTGAAACGCGTGGCTAGTAGGGAAACTACTAGAAGTTATGCGGTGATATAAGGTCAGGGTGTTGAAACGCATGCTGTGAGATAAGGGTGGCTTGAAACGCGTGGCTAGTAGAGGAACTACTAGAAGTCATGTGGTGTGATAAGGGTGGCTAAAACGCGGGATGCTATTTCGGGAAAAATAATTTTTAAAGAATAATATGTGAAGGCTCCCACGGTGATATAAGGAAAGATTGTGAATTTATTTATGATTTGAAACTACGATGCGGTACCTCTAGAGTGCCCTTTTTGATATTTCTCTATGGCTGCACTTTCATTTGGTTATTTTGTTTTTCCGTAATTTGTAAATTCTTGTATTTCCTGTGATGTATTATTTGACTTAATATTAAGTGTTTTGTATTTCTTGATGTATTGTGTTGACCTTGACTTTTTTCGTACGATACTTTGAGGATTTGTGTTTTTGGGTTGTACTAGTTTTTGATGATTGAGTTATTTTAAATAAAAGAAAATTTCTAGTATGTTTAATTTAATAAATTTTATATCCAAATCAGTAGTTTATCTGATGCTTTATTTTAATAGAAATGACATTTTTACTCACTCAAATGATTTCTAAAATAAACTTATCTTTTTGTTGATTTCTTATTTGATTTAAAGATTTTAACGTTACTTTATTGAAAATAAATTGATCTTGCAGATCTTATATACATTGATATTTTGGTACGCGAGTTGTCCGTGCAGTTATGAAAATAATATGGGCATGAGGTGCCGGGGAAAAATATGATGATTTTATTATTGACACGTGAGTTGTCTGTGTGATGGTGATAGAAATATGGGAACGAGGTGCCGTGGAAAATATGAAAGTGGGCTGAGACCCGTAATTTTTATGATTGTGAAATAAGGTGTCACATGGTGACTTTTACTTGAAAATATATTTATTTGAAAGAAGTATATTCAAAAGATAATTATTCAAAAGAAGTATATTCGAAAGATATTTATCTTAAAGAATAATATGTGAAGGATTTATATTTGAAGGACTTGACTTATTGAATGTACTTGTGTTCCTTATTCGCCTGAGCAATAATTATGACGTTCTTGTTGCCTTGTTGTTATATCACTGGCTGAGTTTGTTATTATCATTGCTAGTTGTTTTTCAGTACTATTGTATACTGCTATATTGCACATGTTATTTGACTAGTGAGTGTCTTGACTGTACCTCGTCTCTACTCCACTGAGGTTAGTCTTGATACTTACTGGGTACCGACCGTGGTGTACTCATACTACACTTCTGCATATTTTTGTGTAGAGCCAGGTATTGGAAATATCGGATTCGGACAGAGTTAGAGTGTGATCGAAAGGATTCAAGGTAGAGCTGCTTGGTCGTCGCAGTCCCTTGGAGCCTTTTCTTTTTATTGTACTGTTAATTATTAATCAAACAATATTGAGTATTCGATCTTTGAGATCATTTCATGTATTCAGTTAGAGTTCATGACTCAGTACTACCACTCTTGGGAGGTTGTTATATTTATATTTGTTCTCCTGTTGGTTTTTGTTATCTATTTAATTCAGATTAAAAAAAAATGGCTTCGAAATGTAATGGAAATCGGCTTACCTAGTCTTAGAGACTAGGTTCCATCACGACGCTTGTGGTGAAATTTTGGGTCGTGACAGATATAAACTCAAAGACCGATGTAGCAAATATTTAATTCAAAAACAATATCACGGAGTGAGTGTGTCATGTCATAAAAATTTAGCAATATTTCTCGAAAAAAATACTCTTAAGGGAATATTACATAAATGTCCCCAAAAAGTCCCAACTTACCAATGACACATGTATCATGCATGTATCTCACACGCAGGTATACATAGATATACATGTGATACACATTTGATACATATGTGATACATAAGTGATACACAGTGTGATACACGTATTATTTTTTTCATGTTCATCTTCTACTTCTAATTTTCAATTCAAACCACTTCAAAACTCCACCAAATTATCCCAAAATTGAAATGCAAGCTCCTTAAGATGTACCAAATCTATTCTGATAATACCCACTCAAAAGAAAATAAAAGTTTGATCTTTTTGGCTACAAATAGCTAATTGGCTAATATTAGTAATATTTTATGAATTGATCAATTTTTGCAATAAGTTACTTATAAATGAATATAGCTGGTATTTTTCCAAAATAAGGGAATCAAAAGAGAGGATCACTAAGACGGAATATTGCATCAATTGGTAAGCTGCTTTGGCAAATAGTCACTAAGAAGGATGTGTTGTGAGTTAAATGGGTACATGTGGTTTATATAAAGAACTGTAGAGACATCTAGGAACATAAACCACTTCAAGAGTGTAGCTGGTACTGGAAGAAGTTGAATTCATTGAAAGAAATGATGTCACAATGGTATAACAGAAACACATATAAGCTAACTCCAAATGGCACATATTCAGTAACATGTAGTTATAATGCAATACTTGGGGATATGACAAGGATGAGAGAAGCTGACTTGGTTTGGAGTGCTGTAATGTTGCCTAGACAAAGAATAATCTTATGGCTTGCTTATCAGGATAAATTGCTAACAAAGGAAAGGTTACTGAGACTAAATATACTCACTGATGGGAACATGAATTGCTGCTTATGGGAGCTTGGAGTTCCTAAAACTCAACTAAATCTTTTTGCTGAATGTGAATGGATCACTAAAGTAAGAGAAAAACTGGCTACATAGACTGGTATCTCTCTCCCACAGAAGCCTGCTAGAAGCACCCTGCAATGGATCAGAAACAGACAATGGAGGCAATTCAGAAAAGAAGTTGGTGTTGCTGTTTGTGGAGCCATGATTTACTATACATGGCAAGCTAGGAATTAGAGGATATTCAGGAAATTAAATATAAATAGTGAGTTTATAGTTTTACAAATTCAAAAAGAACTTAGGGAGAGAATTAGCAATTGTACAGGTTCTAGAAGAGCTAGGAACTATCAAGTTTTGATTACTAGGCTCTGTAATTAGAAAACATAGATGGCGGATTTGTCTTTCTGAGATCTTAGTATTCTGAGCACCCTTCCTAGAAGGTGGCTTGGAAACTAGATTCTCTTAGTTTGTAAAACTTTTGGTTGTTATGGTAATATTCACAGTTTATTACCAAAAAAAAAAAGAGGATCACCCTCAGAAGATTTTTTAAAATATTTGCACAAGAAAACTATATTAAATATGTGAGCTCTGTGTAAATATTGGTGACTGAAAAAAGAACTAAGAGAAACAATCAATAACACATCAATTCTAAATTAGTTGGAGTATACGAAATACAATCATTCCAATACAAAATTAAGATTTCTCTAATTTATATTTATCCTTACACTAACTCTCTCTCTCTCACTCTCTCACACACACACATACATACATACATATATATACATACATACATACATATATATATATATATATAGTACTACAAAATGGCTAAATTCTGATTGCCAAAACGGTCGAAAATCACGAATTTCTGACTACTTTCCAACCAAATTGATCGATCAGAAAACAGTTGGTCGGAAAACAAATTTCGACCGAATTCGTCGGTGATTTCCGACCAAAGTAGTCGGAACGTTCAAAAGGTCGGACCACCAAATTATTTTCAAATTTCCGACCGAATCAGTCGTAATAAGATAAATAAAAATAAATATTTATTTAAAATTAAATAATAAAAAATATAATTTCCGACGGAATCCGTCGAAAACTGTTAAAAATTAATTATTTTTTTTGTCATTTCCAACCGATTCGGTCGAAAATCTGGGTATTTTTGAAAAAAAAACTGGACAGCTGTCCTACCGTTTCCGTCGAAATTTTCTGTAAAACTGGGTAGAATTCTGCTCAATTTTGAGCTACACCACCTGTCAAACAATTACAATACAATCGCGCGAACAACCAATCAACAAATATAACATCTAAACCGACAAATCCAACAATTAATACAATCTAAACCAACAAATTCATTAAACCTAATAATTTTAGGCATAAAAACATCCAAATAGTAGCCTACATTCAAGTTTAAAAATAAAATATAAACTTGTCTCTCACAATCAAGTTTACCAATCAACCGAAACCATACACCTAAACTACTACAAATCAGATTCAGTTTTGTTCATCCTCATCGTCAGATAGATCATGCCCATGCTTTCTCATGAATTTCTGTATTTTAACAAATATTTCGAATTGTGAGTCCAACTGTTGCTTCAAATCATAATTTTCTCTCTCTCATATCTTCCATCTGTTCTTGATTTTGAGAATAAAAAGAATTGGGTAAGAGTGAGTTTGGATGACTTGTAGGTCGACTGTTTACTCCACGCGCTGTCTCTGTCCACAATGAAGCCATATCATCAGGTGTTGGTTGAGTTGAAGGAGGCTGAGTTTGTTGCCATTCTTTCACCTTTTTATGATAATCTTCCTGAAATAAAAACATAACTATTATGTAAACAAACTAATATTAATAAACCATAGATAATTATGAAGTTAGTATTTTACATATGTGTCTGACGCACGCGTCTCCATCCAGTGTTCTCTTGTACCGTCTTTCTTCTTTTTCTTATGCGTCTCCTCGAAGACCTAGTACAACAAGCTTTATACCAAAGTTTTAAACTATATTAATAACCCACGATTTTGAATTGCAGTCTTTGAATTCTTCAAATTCTTAACAATCTTCTTTCTTCTATTCGAGTATACTCATATATAGTCCTCCATCCCTTTGGCTTAATTACCGTTGGAAGTGAAAGTGAAATTTTATTTTCCTTCTTTCCTATCGTTGTTTTCTCAATTGCTTTATGCCAACATGTCACCTTTTTTATTTCGAAAATAAATTAATCAATCGCTAAAATTAGATTTAGGATTTCTTAACATATTCTTGTTTAACCCAAAATTGAGTGACTATTTATGACATTAGTTTTTTGGACAAATTAGACAATCTAATTTACATAATAACGGTAACAAAAGAATTTCGCAAAACAAAATCCCTATAGGAACAACCGATATCCTTCTCTTTTTTGTTTTATATTAAGTATCATTCAAAAACTAAAATCCCTAAAATTTCAACCATACCTAATTCAACTAGCTAGGATGTTCATATATAGAAAATCTAATACAATAACTAAAATTACTACAAATATAACAATAAAAACAAGATATATATATCAACGAAGTACTTACCTCGACAAAAAAAATGCCGGAGAAGAAATGTCTCGATGCCGCTGCGGAACCACTGCTAAAAACGAAAAAAAAAGTTAGAAAATTAAGGGGAAAAGGGAGGAGGAAGGAGAGGGAGAAGGGAGGAGGAAACGAGAGAGAGAGCGAAAATACATTACCTATAATGAGGTGTATGGTGAAGAAGGATGAGAGGGAGAGAGGAGGAGGATGAGAGGAGGAAGAAAAGAAATATTTCTGTTTTTGGGGAACGGGGGTCGGGTAGGATTTTAAAAAAAATCCGATCGATTCGGTCGGAATTGTCATTTTAAATATATATATTTTTTAAAACCGCTGCCGCCGCCGAACCACTGCTAAAAACGAAAAAAAAAGTTAAAAAATTAAGGGAAATATGGAGGAGGAAGGAGAGGGAGAAGGGAGGAGGAAGGAGAGGGAGAAGGGACGAGGAAACGAGAGAGAGAGAGAGAGCGAAAATACATTACCTATAATGAGGAGTATGGTAAAGAAGGACAAGAGGGAGAGAGGAGGAGGACGAGAGAAGAAGGAGGAAGAAAAGAAATGTTTTTGTTTTTGGGGAACGGGGGTCGGGTAGGGCGTTAAAAAAAAAATCCGACCGATTCTGTCGGAATTGTCATTTTAAATATATATATATATATATATATATATATATATATATATTTTAAAAAACTACCGACCGAATCGGTCGGAATTGTCAAACTGGTTTTTGCGCCAAAAATTGCGACCGATTTGGTCGGAAATATGGTCGAAATTTAAAAAAAAAATATAATTGATATTTTTTTGAAATTCCGTCAGAAATTTCCGACAATTTGTTTCCGTCGAAAATTTCAGTCGGAATTTTACGATTTTCTAGTAGTATATATATCAGGGGCGGACCCACATGGAGTCAAGAGGGTTCATATGAACCCACTTCGTCGAAAAATAATACTGTGTATGTAGGTATATATTTTCTGTCTTCAAAAACGTAATGGTATAAAACTTATTTTGAACCCACTTTAAACAAGTAAATCGCCTAGCCTGCTAGTAAAGAGGGTTCAAATGTGTTTAAATTTTTCACATGGTCCTGAGTTCGAAACCAGTTAGTTGCATATATTCCTCTATTTTTGATTTTTTTAAATATATGTCTCTTTTCCCATATAAACGACATCGTTTATGTCTTTTTAAAATATCCCCCAATTCTCCAAATCAGAAAATGATCAGAATCTCTAATCCCAAGCCCTTCAGTGCCTCTCTCTCTCTCTCTCTCAATTTCAAAGAGAATCACTTCTATAGTCACCACTAACCTCCTCTGTTAGCCCCTGCCGAGGTCATCTCCCTCAAAGACAAAGGGCTTCATCTTGGTATCTAACTAAAAGTTCAGGTGATCAATAACAATAAGAACCAATTCTAGTTTTTTAATTTTTAGTATTTATTCCTCTTTTGCATAAAGATTTAATACCAATAAATTTCCTTCACCTCTATGTGCTTTATTAATGGAGACCTTTTTGCATTGCTAGTTGATGAATCATGTGATGTATCACGCAAAGAGCAATTAGCTATTGTCTTGCGATATGTTAATAGATGTGGATCTGTGGTGGAGCATTTTATTGGGATCGTTCATGTTCGTAATACTAGTGCTTTATGTTTAAAGAAAGCAATTGTTGATTACCTTACTCAACATTCTTTGAGTTTTTCTTATATGCATGGACAGTGCTATGATGGAGCAAGCAACATGCAAGGGGATTTACGTGGCCTTAAAACTTTGATTCAACAAGAAAGTAAATCTGCTTATTTCATTCATTGTTTTGCACACCAACTTCAATTGACTCTTGTTGTGGTATCCAAAAAGTGTCTTGAAGTGGGAGAACTTGTATTGTTGGTTTCTAATATATTGAATATAGTGGGATGTTCTTTTAAACGTATGGATGATCTTCAAGAATATCCAGCCGAAAAAGTTCAAGAGGCATTAGACATGGGTGAACTTGAAACTGGTAGGGGTTTGAATCAAGAACTTGGTCTTGCCAGAGCTGCCGATACTCGTTGGGGTTCGCACTACAAATCTTTTAAGAACTTTATTTCTATGTTTGGCTCAATTATTGATGTTCTTGATACTATCGTTGTTGATGCCCGAACTTTAGAAGAAAGAGCTAATGCAAAGGGATATCTTAGCACTTGTCAAACATTTGAGGTTGCTTTCATGTTTCACGTAATGAGAGATATTTTGGGGATCACAAATGAGCTTAATACATCCTTACAAAAAAAGGAGCAAGATATTGCAAATGCTATTCTACTTGTTGAAGTGGCAAAGAAACAGTTGCAAAAGCTAAGAGAAGAAGAATGTGATTCACTTATTGATAAGGTGTCTGTATTTTGTGTCAAGTATAATATTTTGATACCAAACTTTGATGACTTCTATATTAACTCTGAAAGATCTCGACGTAAAGTTGCTGATTATACTATTTTACATCACTATCGTGCTGATATATTTTTTAAGATTATTGATTGGCAAGTTCAAGAACTCAATGCTCGTTTTAATGAGGTGACAATGAACTTGCTTGTTGGAGTAGCTTGCTTAAATCCAATTGATTCATTTTTTAGTTTTGACATAAACAAGATATTGATGATGGCTTAATTGTATCCTGACGATTTTAATGAGAATATAATGGTTACGCTCAAGAATCAACTTGAAACTTATATTGTTGATATTCGTGATGTTGATGAAAGGTTCTCAAATCTACAAGGACTTGTTGATCTTTCTGAAACACTAGTTAAGACAAAGAAGCATTTGAATTATCCATTTGTGTTTCGCCTTGTGAAATTTGCTTTGCTTCTACCAGTTGCCACTGCTACAGTTGAAAGAACTTTCTTGGCGATGAAGTTGATCAAGAATGAATTGCGAAATCGAATGGATGACGAATTCATGAGCGGTTGTTTGGTACCTTATGTAGAAAGAAAAATATTTAACACAATTTCTGATGATACTATTATGAATACATTTCAGGAAATGAAAACTCGTAGAGGACAGTTGTAATAATATATTTTATTAATATATAGTTTTTGTTGACCTCTTTGTATATTTGCTTCTTTGCATTTTGAACCCGCTTGATAAAAATAGATGAAGAAACACGACGTTCCGATTCGAAGCTCATTCAAACATCTGACTTGTTAGGACTTATATTCAAATAACTCATGAATATTAGTGGACAAACAAATATTAAATGGAAAAAAATCTGATCAAGTAAAGCAAGAAAATACTGAAAAGATTTACTTGGTCTCCGTGTACAGAATTGACCAGAAGTCGACCAGTGCAAATGTCAGCTTATCCAATAACCAATTGGGTCAAATTAGAAGGATGATATAGTAATCAGACCTAACTAATAAACTAACCACTATTATTAGAAAGGTCAAAGGATAAGAAAGAACGTGTCTTCTAAGCCAACAGTAGTTGACTAGGCCAAATTACTGACTTTTCTTTCTTCCTCACTTACTTTAGCTTTTAGTCACGTTTCCAATAAGATTAATGAATGATTAAAATTCAAAGCCGTCATGATATTTGTTAATTAATTATTGATTCCCAAAATAAAATCCATTTCCAATCCAGCACGTAGCTCCACGCGTAAATGTCAAATATAAAAGCTTTCTAATTGCTTTTGTTAAATATTTTCTGCCCTATATCCCCAATTATCTGTTCTGAATTTGTAGTTCTTAAAATGTTCTTCTTTTCTTTTAGGGTTACTTTTCCTAATTTACATCCTTGACATTGGAAAGTCTTATTTTTATTTTTTCTTGTGAGTTCTCTTGCCTTTTCTAAGGCTAAGTCTATTTCAAAATCATTTGTGTTATTTTTACTATATATATTGTAGGAGATTTTTATTTTAGTTTCTTAGACTACATGCCTTGGTACGATTATTGGAAGATAATTTTTATAATATTATGAATTCCTACAAGGTAGATTTCAACACGAGGAAAGCAATCAATGCTCGTAGTCACTTTTCGTCAACTGGGCGACTGCTAGGCGGCACTAAGGACATATTCTTTTGTATTTAATGAGGACCTGAATTTGAATGATTCATATCTCAACTCACTAAATACATTTATTTTTTTAATTTTAAAATATCTAAATGGGTCTAAATCGGTGAGACCTGTGTCCAAGGCTAAAGTATTGGTTTCAAGAGAATTAACATAGTGTCAAGAGACCAATATAAAGACTTGTTTGCCTCTTGAAAACTTCGACTACTTGACCCCCTTTTATGTGTCTTAAAAAATTAACCTAATTACATTACTAGACATAAAGAGTCTAGAAAAGCACAATAGAAAGATACAATTATAAAGCTAAGCTATTTATTTATAATAGAAATAAACATATGGCCTATACAAAAACTTCAAACAATTTGTAGAACATCGTGATAAGGTGGAGTCACAAAGGCCGGCTGGTTAGTTTTTGTTAGAGAAATATATTTGCCTCTTTTCGATTTTGTAAGGATTTTCAAAAGAGTTATAATGTCCTTGCCTACTTGGCCCGTCACCTTAAGAATTTTGGTTGGATGTTCGAATTCTTTCGCATAATATTAGAGTCAACTTTGGTGAGTTCGTTTGTACAATCTATTTCTCTCAACATGTTCTATCGCTCTGGTTCCTCTCTCAAATAACCCCATGAAGCCGCTCTGGGTTTCTTCTCTCTCAATTCAGCTCATTGCGCCACAAACTACGCTCTAGGCCTACTCTTTAGCTTGTTGAGTTTGCTCTTTTCTCAGCTTCAGGCCTACTTTTCAGTCTATTAAGCCTAATCTTTCTCTTAAGTCTTCGCAAAAGAAAAAAGATAAAAAGACCCAAAAAGAAATCAGCCCACATATAAAATTAAGTTACACGTGCGAGAGCTTGCCTCATTTGTTTTTTTTAAGATTAAGACGTCTGAATCTGAATACACGTCTAAATATCAAGATGTGTATTAAGATTAAGACATCTGAATCTGAATACACATCTGAATGTTAAGATGTGTATTGAGATCTGAATACTAAATGATTAAGACTATTTGATTTTTAACATCTGAATATATAAAATTTACGTTTATTTAAAAATTAATAAACATAAAGTTCAAATAAAATACTAATTAATCTAATATTCCATTACTAAAATATATAGCTTTTTAAAATATGATAGTCGCTAGTGGTGATGGCTAACGGTAGTGCTTGTGAATGCCGACTAAAAGCGGTGGTTGATGATATATTTGGTTGATGGTGGTGGTTTAGGGTAATAGCTAGTGGTGATTGGTAGTGGTAGCTATTATGATTGAGGATGGTGATTGTGGGTGGTGATAGTTAATAATGAAATAAGTCTTTTTCTTGATCGCCCGGGTCCATCCAAATTTGATTGTACCCGGAATAAGCGTCGAGAAAACTCAGTATCTCGTGTCCGGCCGTCATGTCGATTATTCGATCGATGTTAGGCAAAGGGAAAGAATCCATCAGACATGCCATGTTTAGATCATTATAATCTATTTACATCCTACGTTTGTTTCCTTTTTTAGGTACGACTACTACGTTAGCTAACCAATCCGGGTATTTAACTTTCTGGATGTAACCTATTTTCAAAAGTATCAATACCTCATTTTTTATGAATGCGTGTTTGATCTCGGACTGTGGCCTTCTCTTCTGTTTGACCGGATGAAAATTTTGATCCAAGCTCAGTTTGTGAGTTGTTATCTCCGGTGGGATCCCTATCATGTCTAGATGGGACCAGGCGAAACAATCGATATTAGCTTTAAGAAAATAAGTTTTTTCTTAAGCTCGGGAGTTAGTACCGTGCCCAGGTATACCTTTTGTCACGACCCAAACCGATGGGCCGCGACAGGCACCCGGTACTTTACTCAACTGAGTACCAACATAACGTATCTTTCTTATTACATCATCATAGGTAAGTGGGCTAGAAGGGGCGTCATGAGATAAACAAAGTAAACATGAGAGAATTACCCGACATAGAACGACCCAACCTGATATAAAAGCCCATACACGTGATATACGGGCTTATAAGACCAACATGATCATTTATAAACTCAAAACATAGGCCGACAAGGCCATACAAATACCCGTACACATGACATCTGTCTACAAGCCTCTAAGAATACATAATTGTCATAAAGGTCGGGATAGAGCCCCGCCATACAAATCAATACATGTCCTAATGATACTGACCAAATAGCAACTCCGGAGCAAATGGAGCGCACCAACATCTTCCGCTGAGCTGATAGCTTACTTGGAGGGCTCTCAACTTGTCTATCGGGACCTGCGGGCATGAAACGCAGCGTCCCCAGGCAAAAGGGACGTCAGTACAAATAATGTACCGAGTATGTAAGGAATGTACATAAGTAAATAATAGACATGAGAAACATAGAGTAAAAGACTCAACATGTAAGTCTGAATAACTCTGTGAATCAATAATATTTACAATGCCATGCATATGCGTACAAATGCCATACCATGCATTGGTATATGCGTACATAACATCATCAAGTCTCTGAGGGCATCCCATTATATCATCTCGGCCACTGTGGGTAAATCATCAACGTATACCAGCTGATCAGGTGGTGGTGCATATATAACATTGTAACCTTTTCCCATATCCCATATACATATATATGCGTATATAACACCATCGGATCATGGGTCAATTTACATGTATAAATGCATGAAATGCATAAGAAATACGTTAATAAGATTTCTCGGAATGTCATAAAAATAAATATGCCTTTCGGATAAACTTTATCAAATACGTATTTTTTTGAGACCCATGAACAGATGATATAGTAATAATTCATATGGGGAATCAAGAATATAGACACTCCTAGTATTTCTATGAATGGAGTTATTTATGAAAGTTGCGTATTTTGCTCGTTTCATTTATATTATTTAGAGCATGCCAAAAAGAAAGAAGTGATAGCCTTAACATACCTGAACCGATTCTCTTGACAATCCATCTAACACACGTCTTTTGCGAAGAACACGTAACGGCGGATTGAATTAGGGAAAAATCCGTATGATATTCTTGAGAAAGATTGCATCGTACTCCCTTAAAATTCTAAAATCTCACGTTGCTAAGGTGCTAAGAGATGCTATTTGAATTTTGTTTTCAAGAAAATCACGTTACTAAGACGAAAATTTTGTTGACGATAATCTCCTTGATTTGAGATTTCATCCGTAACTTGTTGAAGCTCCCTTTCATATCATTGTTGAGATGCAAGAATCTCTCTTAAGTGATTTTAGAGAGGCTTTTAATCTTGGTTGGTGTGGGCCCCACTAGATAAGAATGGCTTGGCCACAAAGTCCTCAAAATGAGCCACCTATTTTAATGACTAAGAGTCATTACTTGGTCTTTAAATCAAGACCCCTTGGCTGCCACGTTGGGAGCATTTAACTTTATCCAAATTATGCTTAATTCATTAGGTAATATACCATTACTCAATAATTAATCAATTACCCACATAATTAAAAATTATCTCAAATTACTTAAAATACTACTCACTTTTAACACACTTTATACAATTTACTATCATGGTCATATGGTACCTTGTATGGTACTAGTCCATAAATACGGGTATTGTAGCTTGGACCGTATTTTATCCCAAAATATCAAACTTCGCCGAAACTCATTTTCTTCGGTTCGCTTACCCTTTCACCTTCACGAATTTACTTATCACTTGCTTGAAATAGCATGACACTAATAATCTCATTTCCGAGCTTTCATCAATTTACTTATGGCGTACATTTACGTACGAAAAATATGGGGTGTAACACCTTTCGATCTGGTAGGTGCTCGATCAGTATAACATGCTCCAATTCCTCGATTATCAACTTAGTGGAATCAATGCCATCGGGTGCTAAAAGAGTTCTCGAGATGCCGTAATAATCGTTTTTGTCTGCAACGTGCTCATCCTATTTTTCCGGCCCGGTTGAGGTCGGGATCATTGATTCCTATTTGGTTTCCTTTTCTTCGGCCAGTTCCCAGCTTTTTGATGTCGAAACTGCAGGCATCAGGATTACTTCATTGGCATCGAATATTTCTTTTGCGGCCGGCTATTCCCCATAGACTATTTTAACTCCTTCCGGAGTGCGAAATTTCAGCGCCTGATATAAGGTTGAAGGCACCACTCTCATGTTGTGAGCCCATGGTTTCCGAACAAGGTGTTACACCTCATATACCCCTCGATCACGTAGAAGTTTATTTCCTGGGTGGTACCGGCAGCATTTACTGGTAAAGTTATCTCACCCTTCATTGTCTCGCATGCCATATTAATTTGTTCAATACCACCGGTACAATTTGGTTCAACAATCCCAGTTATTCTACGACCCTCCATCAGATAATGTTGGCCAAGCTACCTGGATCAATCACCACATGTTTAATCCGAGATTTATTGATAAGTACGGATATTACCAGTGCATCATTGTGGGCTGGATGATGCCCTTGGCGTCTTCGTCGCCGAACGAGATGCCTCTTTTCGGGACATAATCCCAGGTGTATTTTTTCCTCGTGAAAGAAAATTTGGTGCGTTTTATCATTGGCCCTTTGGGGACATCCACTCCCCTAATGATCATATTGATCACGTGTTGGGGCTCCTCTTGTCCAACTTGTTTGTTGGTGTCCCTGTTTCTGAAGTGATTTTTGGCTTGTTCGATTAAGAATTCTCAAATGTGTCCATTGTTGAATAATCGAGCTACTTCTTATTTTAACTGTCGCTAATCTTCGATTCTACGACTGTGAGTATCGTGGTATTTACATACCAAGATATGATCCCTCTAGGCGGGATATGACTGCAGTGGTCTAGGTCATTTGGTCTTTTTGTTAAGCCCTATAGCCGATACTTACTCGCAACATCCACGTTGAAATTGTATTCCGATAATCTCGATGCTTCCCTACCCCCGAACGACATGTCGAAACTGCTTTGCTTATTATACCTCAGCTACTTGATTATTGATCATTTCTCTTATTATTCCTTATCGGATGGTGCCCGAATCCGTTTCCCCTACGATCCGCATCGTATGGAAGGTATCGATCCCGGACCGGACTTGGCTCTTGATTAATGATTCTCTCAGACCTGTCATTTTCTCTGTTGGGGTAAACAGAACCCGGAGGCCCCCTAGTTGGTCGTCCTTGACTCTGATCTTCGATTAATATCTATTATGGACGTTAGCCCAGGTGACCGTCGTGTACTCCACCAAGTTTTTCTTTAATTGTTGAGAAGCAACGGAACTTCAGAGGTTGAGCACTTGAGTAAATGTCTGAACGGACCAATCATCCTTGACCGAGGGCAGGTCCATCCGTTCCATCTGGAACCTCAATATGAACTCCCTAAGCATCTCGTTATCCATGGACTTTGAAAAGGTCTGGCTTCCTTGTCTCGACCTTGATGGCATCGGCATAGGCCTTTACGAAATTATCTGCAAGCATAGCAAATGAGTCAATAGAATTTGGAGGCAAGTTGGATACCATAACCATATCATTGCTCCCTTGGACAAGGTTTCTCCAAATTATTTCAACAACACCGACTCGATCTCATCGTCTTCCAGGTCATTTCCCTTGATTGATCATGTATAAGAGGTCGCATGCTCGTTTGGAACTATGGTCCCATTATACTTTGGAATGTCGGGCATTCGAAACATCTTCGGGATCGGCTTCGGTGCCGTGCTCTGGGGGGAGGGCTTCTGAATGAACATTTTGGAATCCTGCCCCTTCAATATTAAGGGTGCTCCAAGGATCTGATCGACCATGGAGTTATAAGTTTCCACCTTCTTGTCGTTGGCCTCTATCATTTCTCTCCAGACTCCACCCACTTTTCAATGCTTCGAGCATCTTATCACCTCAAAAGTTTCCCCGGGGCCGGATTCATCCGGTTCCACAACAATTTGTTCATCCCTTCGAGTATTTTCCCTTATCCGCTCGAGCTCGATCCTGTTAGGGACATGACTCTAGGTCTGCAAAGTTACATCTCATATTTTTGTATATGTTCTGCATATGTTCACAAAGTGAAGCTTAAAGATTAGCTAAAAGATGGAGGAATATGAGAGAAGAGTCGCATAGGCGCACATACAAGGACAAAGTCGTACAGACTGCATGATAGAAGGTAGAAATAGTTATGAGATTGGAAGAATTCTGACCAAGAATCGTGGCGTGATAAAAAGGCCTAAAGGGGGGAATGTCGTGGCCTTTGGATTTATTCATAGAACAGTTGCACAGATGGCAAAGGACAATATTAAAGTATTCATAAGAGCCATAGGTTATGAGAATGATAAGCGCATCAGTCAACATTCGAGGACGAATGTTCCAAAGGAGGGAATGATGTTACACCCCATGTTTTTGTATGTGAAAGTACGTCGTAAGTCAATTGATGTAAGCTTGAAAATAAGATCATCTTTAAAAGTATATAAAGTAATTTAATGATGTTACGTCCCATTTTCGCAAGCCTTTAAGAGTTATTACTCGGGGACAAATATTTCTAAGGGGACATGTTGTTGCACCCCGTACTTCAGACGTCACTGTCATTATAGGATTATCAAATGTAAGCTCAAAAAGGACGAAATCCTTATACAAGGATAAGAAAGGTTTATCGAAGTCTTAAGTAAGTAAGTTAAGATGAATACAGGACTTGTTAATCATGATTTAAATGGGTTTAAAGTCATGATATAACTATATATGATGTTTGTATATGAAATATGAAATTTGAAAAAAATCGGATTTAAGTTGCGGAAACATCGAGCTAAGATTTACCTTGTAACGAGCCATTTTGAGAAATTAATTCGTAAGCTTTATGATATCATTTTGGGACATATATCATATCAAAATGAAGGTATTTGAACCTAGTTTCCAACGGTCTAAACCATTTATTCATACGATATCGGAGTAGAGAAATATGGATTTTTAATATAGGGTCTCCAAGTCACGTCGCCGCACTTCGGAGAAACTGGTAGGTTTATAGGCCGGTTGCGAGGCCATTTTCTTCCACTATATTGAGACTTACAGGGAGATATTTATATTGAATTAAATCCCCATGTTTCTAGTTTCTAACTATGCAAATCTTTCATCGATACGATATTGGAGTAGAGAGATATCCGCATTTTTTCGAGACTGCGCAAGCAGCTCGGTTGGGACTCACTTGAGACGACCTCCGACCTTACATTTTTTTAAAGGTGTTTCAGACTCATTTCGGGTCATTTCTCACTCAAATTTCATCTAACAGCTCTCCAAAACCCTCCCTAACATATCCCAAGATCCCAATAACCAAACTCAAGGGAAATCAACTCAAATCATCATCAAAAGTTAGCCTAAGTGAAGAAGATAGTCTCTATGGTGTCGTGATGTGATTAATGGTGGTTGTAAGATAAGGAAAGCTTTGGTTCGAGTTTTTCTAGATTCTTTGAGGTACGTATAATACCTTATTTCTTGGGATTAATATTATCTATGTGTTAGTTAAGTTATTGGATGAAGATTACAAGATAACACTTGAAAGGGGAAGAATTGTTGTTATCTTTTGTTGGGTTGTTTTAACGCTATATATATATATATATATATATATATATATATATATATATATATATATACGCTATATTGTTATGGCTGAAATTTCAAGTTGTATCTACTTCCTAAGGTATGTAAATCATGTTCTTCGTTGTGCTTAAGGTTATCATCTGTTGTTTGAGTTAAAATCTTCAAGATAGTAATTGATATGGCATAAGGAATCATTATCTTTTTTTGTGGGCTGTGTTGAGGCTATATATATGGTTGGTTGTGGTGGAAAATTGTTATAAATAGTTTTATTATGTTGTGTCTGCTGTTGTTAAGTTTATCTATGTGCTAATTCAGTGGATTGGAGAAGAAAACATGAAAAACAAGAGGTTGACGATAAAAGTTAAGGTGCTAGGCGTATGGTTTGTTTTTGAAGATTATTCTTATGATGTTTTGGGATGAAAATGATATGGTAAGCATAAGTATGATGTTATATAAGTTGTAGGTAGATTCATGGAAAAGGAATTGGATTAAATTATATTTTGTTAATTGTAAATCGAGCTTGCCGCTCAAAATGGTTGTTGAAGTAATCAGAGAGCTTATTGTGAGTTATATTGTTGTTGTTTGGGCTGTTTGGTGACTTTTAGTAACTTATGGGATGTAGTAAAAATAAAGGAGGTGCTGTCCGTTTTCTTGTAGAATATTAGTTTTGAAATATGAGAGTTACAATGCTTATATGATGACGATAAAGTCGGGTTACTCATTGTAGACGTAAGAAGATCATATTAAGCTTGGTTGACGATTGGAGAGAAGATTGCAAAGATATGTTAAGGTTATCCATTATTTCCTTTTTGACATGATCCATATGATGCAAGAAATGAGTGAGTATGCAACTTTCACAAATAATTCTATTCCTAGAAGTATTAGGGTTGCCTATATTTTTGATTCCCCATATGTCCTACTATCATATCGTCAGTTCATAGGTCTTATGATATTCCGAGAGATCTTATAGATTTACTTCCTTATGCATTGCATTCATTTATACATGTACATTGACCCATGGCCAAATGGCATTATATATGTGTATATTATATGTATATGGGATATGAAAAAGATTATGGCGTTATATACGCACCACCACCTGATCAGCTAGTATACGTTGATGATTTCGCCACAGTGGATGAGATAATATGATAGGATGCCCTCAGAGGCTTGATGATATTATGTACGCATATACTTATGCATAGTATGGCATTTATACGAACATGCATGACATTATAAATATTTTCATAATTCACAGAGCTATTCAGACTTACAAGTTGAGTTCCTTACTCCATGTTTCTTTCATGCCTTACATACTTGGTACTTTATTTGTACTGGCGTTCCTTTTGCATGGGGACACTGCGTTTCATGCCCGCAGGTCCCGATAGAAGGTTGAGAGTTCGGAGTTGCCTATTTGGCCAGTATGATTTGAATATGTATTGATTGGTATGGTGGGGCCCTATCCCGACCTTTATGACATTTATGTACTCTTAGATGCTTGTAGACAGATGACATGTATATGGATACTTGTATGGCCTTATCGGCCTATGTCTTGAGTATACAAATGATCATGTCGGCCTTATAGGCCCGTATGTCATATGTATAAGTTTCTATATCATGTTGGGTCGTCGTATGTCTAGTATTCCCTTTTGTTTTATTCCCGTTGTCTCATGACGGCCCTTCTGGGCCACTTACCCATGACAGTATGATAAGAAAGATATTTTATATTGGTACTCGGCTGTGTAAGGCACCGGGTGCCCATCGCGGCCCTATGGTTTGGGTCGTGACAAGCAACTACGCTATTGTCGCTTGATGTGCTTGCAACATTTCGAAAATAAACTGCAAGCTAACCCCATCACCTTCCCCTTCGGGTGTTTCTTGAGCCAATAGCCGAGGTGCCCGCAGATGCTGTTTTCGGTGTCGGTTGGCAGAGTGATGTTGATGGCAACCTATGAGTTAGCATCGACCGGGTTGGCGACTAGGATACCATTAGGATTAACGGGGGGACCATCATTTCTTGGTACCACGTTATGGTGTTCATCGTGGTGGCTTGACTCGCCATCAATGTTCAAGTGAGTAGACTGAGAATTTGACAACCTTAGGTTAACCTGAAACCAAAACTTCAAAGAACAAGTATAAAATAAGGTGTATTATGGAGATTCGTATCAAATCACCACTATTATCCTTTGCCCCACGGTGTGTGCAAAAATGTTTACCCTTAAAAATGAGTAACAATTAAATTTGTATATGGTTTAAAAGATACATGATTTAATTCAATACGAATAATCTGAGAACAATAAATAATTAAATTAAAGAGAGAATGAACGATCAAACCAATCGTAATGCAACAATTAAGCCTGATCTTAAGTTGAACACTGAAATCCGGCCCCGATCGAACCTTCGATATGGGCTTGGTTGTAATTAAAGAAGAGAGTAATTGAAGAACACTTTGAATAATAGTTAGAAAATAAAAATAAACTTTTATTATTTTGATATGCATGTCAACAGTGTGTTTTAATGAATAAATTCTCCCGTTTATATAGTAGGGGAATTTCAATCCTAGTACAAGTCTAAATAGGGTAAAAATCTTCTTTTTTCAGTAAATGTCGATCGCAATTGATATCAGACGGAATTTGCGCAGTAATACGGGTTGAGGGCGGATATTACGGCTCCCCGCTCGTCGTGCTCAACAGGATCTCTTTTTCCTAGGTGTCAAAACTTCACTTGGTCTGGATCCGTCGCTTAGCCGTGCCGATCCTAGATTCACCGTTTGTCCCCCCGAGCTCCGGAACGAGGGACCCTTCAGCTTCGCTCGAGGTTGCACCAAATCGTGCTTCCCTCCCGTTCCTCTATTGGAGAATCAGGGTAACATAATCCCCGATTTTATCCGTACACAATAGTTCTTCTATTGGTAAAAGAATTTCCAAAAAAGTCATAGTCAAAGTATATCAATATCATGTCTAATTTTGAAAGATTCATACCAGTATAGGACATCCCAATGAGGAAAGAGTGTCAAAAGTAAGAAAATAACAATTACGTACTAAAATTTACTATTTAGCTTTATGACATGGCCTAAGGTTGCCGATGCCGAACCTACTTCATATATATTTGTTTTTCACGCTCAGTCCAAAGTCACGACTTAGGGCGACAGGCTCAAATTTGTTGGTTAAAGGTCATTATTTTAGTCATAATTTAACGTGTTCAGTAATTTTTACAACTTAAATAAATTCAATATATCATATAGTTTCTTGATCGTCATCATATAACGCCTATCATGGGCTGTTTTCTAATAATGCCCACGACACATTGGTAAAACGCCTGATGGTGCCTTGGGCCTCATTTGTTTGTACTTAATAGAAGTTTGAATCTTAATCATCAGATCTTGGACATTAAGTGTGTTTATTTCTAATGTTCGAATCTTAATTATTCAGATCATAATCGTTAAGTCTGTTTGTTTTTTTACTTCACAATCACTTAATGAGTCTGAATAGGTCTGTATCATTAAGATCTATAACAGAGACTTAATTTCATTAAGATGCTATCATCCATATCATTATTAACTACGCCACCACCTACCATTATCAACTACCACCATGCCACCTACCACCACCATACTCAACCGCCACCACCATTATCCTCAACTATAGCCGTCACCATTGTCGACTACCACCACCCACCATCCCCACCACTACGACTACCATCATTCTCAACGACAACCAACACTCATCCACCTCAACTAATACAACTAACCACCTCATCACCATCAACAACCATAGATGGCACTGCCCATCATTATAAATTACCACCACCCACCACCATCTTTCTCAATCACAACTACCACTACCAGCACCCGCCATAACCAAATTTGGCACCTACTGTTATAATATAATGCCGTTTGGGCTAAAGAATGCCAGTGCCACATACCAACTCCTGGTTAACCGGATGTTCGAAGAATAAATAGGAAAATCAATGGAGGTTTATATTGACGATATGTTGGTTAAGTCCCTGCGTGCAGAGAACCATTTGAAACATTTGCAGGAAACCTTCGACATATTGAGCAAGTACAACATGAATCTAAACCCGGAGAAGTGTTCCTTCGAGGTTAACTTAGACAAGTTCCTAGGGTTTATGGTATCTTACCGGGGAATAGAAATCAACCCAGACAAAATAAAAGCTATAGAAGATATCACCGTAGTTGACAAAGTTAACGCAATACAAATACTGATCGGATGATAGCCGCGTTGGGCCGGTTTATTTTGAGTTCGTCACATAAGAGACATCGGTTTTTCTCATTATTGAAAAAGAAGAATGACTTCTCTTGGACCCCAAAGTGGCAGCAAGATTTAGAAGAACTCAAGCGATACCTGCCGAGTCCCCTTGTTGCACACTCCGAAGGCGGACGACCATCTATGCCTCTACTTGGCGGTTTCTGAGGTGGCGGTAAGTGGTGTCCTGTTCCGGGAAGAAGAAGGTACGCAATTTCCTATCTATTATGTTAGTATGACCCTAGGTGATGCCGAGACAAGGTATCCACACTTAGAAAAATTAGCGCGCGCCTTGTTAAGCGCTTCCAGGAAATTAAAACCATACTTTCAATGCCACCCCATATGCGTCGTGACCTCGTACCTGCTGAGAAATGTCATGCATAAGCCTGAGCTCTTGGTTCAGTTAGCCAAATGGGCTGTAGAAATTAGCGGGTACATTATCGAGTACAAATCCCGACCCACCATAAAATCTCAAATTTTGGCGGACTTTGTGGCCGACTTTACGCCGACCTTGGTCCCCGAGGTCGAGAAGGAATTACAGCTCACTTCGTGGATTAGCTCGGGGATATGGACCCTATTCACGGATGGTGCTTCCAACGCGAAGAGGTCCGGGAGGGGCATCGTATTAAAACCACCTACGGGTAACGTAATTAGGCAATCTATTAGAACTGTAAAGTTGACTAACAATGAACCTGAATATGAGGCTATGATTGATGATCTAGAACTGGATAAGATCCTGGGGGCCCGAAGTGATCGAGGCTATATGTGAGACTCTTCTTGTCGTGGACCAAATCAATGGGATGTTTGAAGTAAAAGAGTAATGGATGCGGAGATACTTGAATAAGTTGCAGGTGACCTTACACCAATTCAAGGAGTGGACTCTACAACACGTACCTCGGGATCAAAATAACGAGGCTGATGCATTGGCCAATTTGGGGTCGTCGGTCGAATCTGATGAAATCGACTCCGGAGCACTAGTACAGTTAATGAACCCTTTGGTAGAAGAAGCCACGCATAGGTGAACTCGACAATCTTGAATTGGGCCTCGAGAAACAAATACATAGACTACCTGGAGAAAGAAAAATTGCCACCTGATCCCAAGGAGTCAAGAGCCCTACGTGCTAAAGCTGTAAGGTTTTGCTTGGTCGAGGGGAAATTGTTCAGAAGATAATTTTTTGGGCCACTAGCTAGGTGCTTGGGTCCGGGGGAGACCGACTACGCCAAGAGAGAAGTACATGAAGGCACTTGTGGAAACCACTCGAGAGCAGAATCCCTGGTTCGGAAATTGATCAGAGCCGGTTACTACTGGAACGAGATGGAGAAGGATGCGAAAGACTTCATACGAAAATGTAATGAGTGCCAAAGACACGCCCCGATGATTTATCAACTCGGGGAAATACTTCACCTGGTCCTATCACCGTGGTCGTTTATGAAATGGGGGATGGACATCGTCGATCCCCTTCCATGGGCGGCGGTAAAGCCCAATACATACTACTTATGACCGATTATTTCTCCAAGTGGGTCAAAGCTCAAGCATTCGAGAAGGTTCGGGAGAAAAAGGTCATCGATTTCATTTGGGATCATATAATATTCCGATTCGGGATCCCGGTTGAGATCGTTTGCCACAACGGGAGGCGGTTCATCCAACAAGGTAAGTAAGTTTCTCGAAGACCACAAAATCAAAAAGATCTTATCAACACCTTACCACCATAGTGGGAACGGACAAGCAGAGTCAACAAAAAAAACTATACTCGAAAACTTGAATTAGAGATTGACCGATTCAAAGGGAAAATGGAAAGAAATCTTGCCCGAAATATTGTGGGCATATCGAACGACTTCGAAATCAAGTACCGGTGCGACCCCATTCTCTTTAGTCTACGGCGCGGAAGTTCTAATCCTGGTCGAGGTGGCAAAACCGAGCCTAAGGTTCCAGTATGCTATTGAGACGTCAAACTGTGAGGTCATGGCCATGAGTTTGGAATTATTGGATAAAAGGCGAGAAGCCGCCTTGGTCCGATTAGCTGCCCAAAAGCAATGAATGGTGAGGTACTATAACCGAAGGACTAACCTTCGATATTTCCAAGTCGGGGACTTGGTATTAAGGAAAGTTACGCTATGCACAAAGAACCCAAACGACGGGAAACTAGGCCCGAACTGGGAAGGTCCGTATAGAGCTGCCGGAATAACCGGGAAAGGTTCGTATAAGCTTGAGTCAGGTAGCGGTGTATAGCTACCAAACAACTGGAATGTAGCACACTTAAAGCGGTACTACTGCTAATGTACGAACGCAATTTCCTTTGAAATCTGTTATGCATTGGACTAACTTATACAGGTATTCGGTCGAGGATAAATATGACAATTAGGTGTGAGAGCACATGTTGTACTCTTTTTCCCTTGGATCAGTTTTTTCCGAAGTGGGTTTTATGACAATGTTTTTAATAAGGCAACAGTAAAACGTGCTACCTTAGTTTTGAAGACCGGCCCGAGGCTAGAACTGTTGACCTCCCATACTAGACTGATGGTATTCGAGCCCTCGTAAGCTCAGTCTCAAATATTGGGGGAGCCATTACACCCTAAGTTAGGATCCTTAGAAGGCATTCTTATTTGATATTAAAATCCAAGGCTCGAGTATTAGAATTCGTTGTAAGGATCAAATGGTAAAACGAACCATAACCGTGTAGCTCACTCTTGCCATGACAGAAAGCTTATGCACCTCCGATTATATACTCTACATGAAAAGTAATGGAAGAAATTTGCCCTCTATATTTTATCACTTCGCATTTGCACCATTGATATATTCGTTGAGTTATTTAGAACAAATAATGGATCCTAAATCCTAGGGTCTATGGGCCTCCATGAGTTGGGGACTGTTGTCCGATAATAAGATCGAATAGCTCGGGCTATCAAATCCTGGAGGCACGAGCCTTTTAGGCAGGTCCCGAAGATGAAAGGCTACGACCAACTCAAAACATCTCGAAGACGTTCAAGTCCGTACTTAGAAAGTAAGGTCCTTACATATAATTAAAACCTATTAAAAGGTCGCTCTCGGCAAAACATCATCGTGTATGATTGTAATATTCAAGTATCTTAAAGTCTTCATTTTTGTTGGGTATTTTGAAGCCTAAGAAACTCAGAGTTGTTATCGAAACTAGGCCTAATTTGGGCTTCGGGGGAACGAGCATTCTAGATTATGTCCAATTTTATGTTAAGGAATTATTGACATTTTTAAAATAAAGAGTTGTGAATGGATACTGAAAAGTAAAAGACACATTATGGCTGAAGGGAAAATTTTATATATTCCAAAAATATTTACAAAGGCACGGTTAAACGACCTCAAAATAGACCAAAACAATGTACAAAAAAATGAAAAATGAACTAAGGTATCTCCGCCTAATCTTCAGTAGAGCCCGATTCAGTACTGGAACCCTCAGGCTCATATATCTCTTTAGCCTCGGCCTCGATCCTCTTGGCCTCTTCAATCTCGGCCGATATATCGAATCCCCGGGCATGAATCTCATTGAAGGTCTCCCCCCGGGATAACCGCTTTATGTACTCGACCTTTATTATCAAGCGGGCCTCTGTTATTTCCTCGTCATTTTTATATTGGGCAAAAATCTCCTCGTCCTCGGAGGAATCGATCAAAGCTACCTCTAACTTGGACTTTAACGCGGTATATTCCCGACCGAGGTCATCCCGTTGTGAAATGGCCGAACCCAGTTGTGCTCGGAGCTCATCGTTTAGCTGAGACAACTTGTCGGTCTTATCCTTCATCACCCTGAGTTGGTCCTTAACTGATTCCAACTCCTCTTTGGTAGCCTCCTTTTATGAGGCCAGTGGATCCATCCTACTCCTCAACGTTTCGGCCGAATCTTTGAGCTCATTCATCTCGGTTCGGAGCTGGTCTATTAGGTATATCATTTCTTGGACCTGTGAGTTTGCGTCGTTAGCTACTACGCTTAGCCTCACATTTTTAATCTCAAAAATCCATACCTTCTCAACTAGTACGGCATGCTCTTGTTTCACGGACGAAGACTGCTTTTGAGCTTTTTCCAGCTCAACTTGGAGAATGGGAAGGTCCTTGAGGGCCTCACCTCTTTGCTTGCTGATAGCCTTGTACACGTCCTTTTGCCGGACTTGATCCTTAAGCTCGAACTCGAGTTTGTTTACTTCCATCTAAGATCGAATGAAGCTTTCATAATGAAGCACCGAGGCTTGAAAAACAAAGTGTTGAGATCATGAAGAAACACTAAGGTTAAATGAGCGACACGAAGGTCACAAAGAAAGAGAAGTATACCCGGTTCAACGCCTGTTATGCCTCGTTAATGATAACAACAAGGTCAGGAATCCAAACTAGAGTAAGAATTTGAGAAGTAAATGCAGAAGCAATAACAATAAGGAATTGAACAACTAGAATTAAAGTGCAGCAAATAAAAGATATGGGAAAATTCAAGAAAAGAATTCCAAAACTTTCCAAGAACGCAAGTTCTATAGCCTTGACAACATCCAAGCAATAACGTTTTGATTTATTGACGAAATCAAACGCCTTTACTTAAAAATAAATTAAAACAATAGATTCGGATCTTGACCACTTTACGAGTAACTTGAGACAATAATTAATAACTCGTATTAATCACCTTCTAAGAATACCACAAAGTAATCAATGATATAACAATAAAGAAGTTATCTTACTACCTTGAACTATGAACTAGTAAAGGTTGAAAGATAAATCTCAAAGCACAAGTAACAAAGGTTCAAAAGAACTCTCAAAGTATAATATTCTTAATCAATAATGAATTCCCTAAATGAATAAGAAGAACTCCTTATTTATAGGAGTAAAAGTCCTTAAAATTAGGTAGGGTGGCTGCTAAGGTATAAGAAATCATTAAAGGGTGGTTGCTAAGGAATAAGAAAAGTCAGTAAAATTAGGTAGGGTGGGCGGAAAAATCCCTTTGGGGCAGATTTAGACCTTAAAACTACTAGTTTGGGCCATTGGTTTGGACTCAAATTGGGCTCCTTTGCAAAACCCCTTTTGGACCTCTTTTAAGCTCATTGTGAGCTCTTCTGGGTGCCCTTTTGCTGGATTTCAAGGGCCAAGTTCGGGACCTAATCTTCCTCCTCTTGGACTTTAATTTGGGCCACCAAATAATTGTAAAACTTGTACAATTCATCTCCGTTGGGCTTGATATCGTCCTCTACAATTAAAAGCTTCTTTATTTTCCATTAAAGTCCAGTAACCTTAGTCTGCAGCTCTTTAACTTGAGATCTTGTAAATGGCCTTCTTGGATCTTCCAAAACTCTATCCTTGTCCTTGATGCTATCATTCCCCTCTTCTTGAAAAGAATTCGTGGCTGAATTCGATCCTACATCAAACAAAGACAAGTCAGCAACATTGAATGTAGCACTTACTTGAAACTCACCAGGAAGGTCCAACTTGTAACGATTGTCTCCAATCCTTTCAAGGACTTGAAATGGGCCATCTCCTCTAAGATGCAACTTTGACTTCCTTCTGGAAGAAACTCTCTCCTTTCTAAAGTGAACTCAAACTAAATCTCCAGGTTGAAAAATAACTTGTTTTCGACCCTCAAGATTAGCAATATCATTAGTAGGTAATGGTTATAAATCAAGGGGGTAAAGGGGTTAAAACCATAAACAACCTCAAAAGGAGACATACTTGTAGAAGAATGGATTGTTCTATTGTAAGCAAATTCAATCATAGGTAAGTGATCTTTCCAAGAAGTTAATTTACCTTTCAAAACAACCCTCAACATGTTTCCCAAGGTTCTATTAACTACTTCAGTTTGTCCATTAGTTTGTGGGTGACAAGAGGTAGAAAACAATAATTTAGTGCCTAACTTCCCCCAAAATACATGCCAAAAGTGGCTCAAAACTTAGAATCCCTATCACTAACAATAGTTCTAGGTATACCATGCAATTTAACAAATTCTTTTACAAAAAAGATCTGCAACATGTGAAGCATTATTAGTCTTTAAACAAGGAATAAAATGAGTCATTTTGGAGAACCTATCTACCACAACAAATATACTGTCCTTACCATACCTTGTTCTAGGCAAACCTAACACAAAATTCATAGAAATATCAATCCAAGGTGAAGTAGGAACATGTAATGGCGTGTAAAGACCATGTGGTAACACTTTAGATTTAGCTTGTTTACATTCCAAACACTATGCACACATTCTTTAAACATCTTTTCTCATTCGAGGCCAAAAGAAATTTTCAGCAAGTATGTCTAGTGTCTTTGGGACTCCAAAGTGACCCATAAGCCCTCCACAATGTGCTTCCCTTACAAATACTTCACGTAAAGAGCAATTAGGGATACACAACTTATTTTTCTTAAAGAAAAACCCATCTTGGAGATTAAACCTCTCAAACGGACCCAACTTACAATCTGCAAAAATCTTGCCAAAATCAACATCATTAGCATAAAGTCCCTTGATTTGATCAAAACCCATCAACTTAGAAGTCAGAGTAGAAATTAAGACATACCTTCTTGAAAGTGCATCAACAACAACATTCTCTTTTCCTTGTTTGTAAGAAATTATATAAGTAAATGTTTCAATGAATTCAACCCACTTAGTATGCCTCCTACTAAGCTTACCTTGACTCATCAAGTATTTCAAGGATTCATGGTCAGTTTTAATGACAAACTCTCTTGGCCACAAGTAATGTTGCCATGTGACTAAAGCCCTTACCAAAACATATAGATCCTTGTCATAAGTGGAATAGTTCAATGCGGCTCTACTCAACTTGTCACGCCCCGAACCAGGGGGCGAGACCGGCACTCGGTGCCTCACCTATCCTTGCGTACCAACTTGCGACTAAGGGACTCTGAACATATGATGTCATACTTTGTCCATGGGCCACATTGCAAGACAACTGCGAATGCTGAATAAATATCAATATAAATATGGGCCGACAAGGTCGTCATAATTACTACAGCTGACAAACCAACCAAATATACATACAAGGCCTACAAGCCTAACATGCTGCACTAACTGACAGGATATGTCTACAAGCCTCTACTGGTAGATATACTGTGATCAGAACAGCTTCCCGATCTACTCATAACATATATACATTTATACACAATATGTACATAAAGCTCTAGACCCGGCAACTCCGAAAGGCATGGAGCTTACCGATCAAGCTGAACTCGGGCAACACTTAATGAGGAGGTATACCCGTCTGTCTGTCTGAACCTGCACGCATGAAATGCAGCACCCCCAGAAAAGGGACGTCAGTATGAAATAATGTACCGAGTATATAAGGCACTATACTGAAAGCTGAAACTGAACTGATAATATAATAACTGAAAGCAACTGGAAGTTAATGATAATCTGAAGATATGCTTACCTGCTGATAGTGACTCAACTCTCTCAATATAGTAAGTAAAATAGTTGTCCGGCCTTATAAGACTCGGTATATATATAACTGCTCTGCCGTAGTAGGCTCGCTCATAGGCGCTCGGCCATACTAGACTCTGTATCTCGGCTAACTGGGCTCGCTCATAGGCGCTCGGCCACAGTAGGCTCGGTATATAACTTACCATCTGATCAGAGGTTTCCCAATAGGGGCCTGCCCATCGATTATAGCTCGATGGTAATGAAAATATTATAATACTGCATATATAGGCTCTCTGCTCTCTTGACTAGAATAAGACAATACTCAATTGAATATGAAGTCCCGATAAGGAGAATATTGTAACTTACGAGACTAGAAAAATATACATAAATTCCGAAATATGAATTTCTATTTATGTCTCGTCATCAACTAATGTAATGGATTTCCTTATTATTTAATCATTCATTTTCTTAAGTAATGACATATGGTGTTTGTAAGCTTATGCTTGTTGACTAAACCAGGACTATTTTACATTTTGGTATAACTTATGCAAATCGTAAAAGTATCAGTGTGTTAATAATAAAGGTATCTCAACACCTTCAATTAGGAAATCCTTACATAATAATCCATATATTATTGTTCCCTCATTATGTTCCATTGCATAAACAATTTCTGCATTATTACAATTCGGCATAATTTCCCAGATTTTTGGTATTACAGGGTCATGCCAAAATGAAGGAAGGGCTTAGTCTTAACATACCTGGAGTAGAGAAAAATCCGTATGATGTTCTTGGAAAAGGTTGCACCGTACTCCTTTAGAATCGCAAAATCCCGTTGCTATTACGCAGTATAATTTCGTATGAAATTGTTTGACGAGCAAAATCACGTCAATCTATCTCACTTTGTAGAAGAGTCATATGTAAGTGTCTTACTTACAAAATATATAATCCCTTGCAACAAATGAATTTGATAACCTTGATGATAAGTTAGAGATAGACCAAAATCATTTCACTTTTCACGTGTAATTGTCTTAAGTTTGATATCCAGTTGCCTACTAATTGATTTGTCTAAAGGTAAGAGTCACCTATGTCTTACTCCACTTGCTGCCACATGGGGGTGGGGTGGGAATTTTAATCTTATCCTATAATCAATTAATTAATTAGGTAATATCCCGGTATTCGATAATTAACCAATTACCCGCACAATTAAAAATTATCTCAAATTACTTAAAATTCTATTTATTTTTTTTTGTACTTTTTACACCATACTATCATGGTCATATGGTACCATATAAAGTAAATACATACACTATTATTTTTACTAAAACATCCATGTAAAAATACATATATTTTTCAACTTATAATTTTTCTAATCTCATATAAAGAGTAAAAATTCGCGTACGCTTAATTCTTAAAATGATAAAAAGATAACCTTCTTTTCTTGTGAAAAAAATAATTTATATCTTTACAATAAAGAAAATCTCATAAACTTTCTCATATTAGGTGTATAATTTATCATATCCGATAATAGTAATAATGGTAACTATTCAAAATTATACTTATAAAACTTTTACTAAAATACTTCACTTAAAAGAAAATATCACATTAACATAATATCTAACGGTATCAATGTTGATAAACTTACGGAGTCTTACGGTCACAAATCCTCTGTAGAAAAGTAGGGATGTAACACAACTTCTCACTAAAGTAGGCAATAGGTTTAAAAACTTGCATCAAAACAACACCTATTCCTTTGCCAGAAGCATCACATTCAATTTCAAAAGATTTAGAAAAATTAGGTAATTGTAACAATGGAGTAGAACATAACTTTTCTTTCAACAAGTTAAAAGCATCATCTTGTTCTTTTCCCCATGTAAAAATCTTATCCTTTTTAATAACTTCAGTTAAAGGAGAAGCAATGGTACTAAAATCTCTCACAAGCCTCCTATAAAAACTAGCAAGTCCATGAAAACTCCTAACTTCAGTTACACTCTTAGGTTTAGGCCATTATTTTATTGCTTTGATTTTCTCTTCAACAATCTCAACTCCTTTAGAACTAACCACAAAACCCAAGAAAATCACATGATCCACATAAAAAGTACATTTTTTAAGATTAGCAAATAAAAGTTACTTTCTAAGAACTTCAAAAACTTATTTTAGATGTTCTACATGTTCTTCTAAAGTCTTAGAAAAGATCAAGATATCATCGAAGTACACCACAATAAATCTTTCATGAAAATACTTAAAGATATGATTCATTAATCTCATGAAAGTACTAAGTGCATTAGTCAAGCCAAAAGGCATAACTAACCACTCATAAAGCCCATATTTGGTCTTAAAAGCAGTTTTTCATTCATCTCCAGGATTCATTCAAATTTGATAGTAACCACTTTTTAGATCAATTTTAGAAAAGATTTTGGATCCATGTAATTGATCCAACATGTCATCAAGACGAGGAATAGGATGACGATACTTTACCGTTATCTTGTTGATTGCTCTACAATCCGCACACATCCTTCAAGTTCCATCATTTTTGGGTACCAATAGGATTGGAACAGAGCAATGACTCATGCTCTCTCTCACAAAGCCTTTCTCAAGGAACTCCTCAACTTGCCTTTGAAGCTCTTTTGTCTCTTCTGGATTATTCCTATAAGCAGGCCTATTTAGAAGTTGTGATCCATGCACAAAATCAATTTGATGCTCAATTCCATGCAAAGGTGGCAATCCATTAGGAATATCTTCAGGAAAGACATCTTCAAAATCCTGCAAAAGATAAGAAGTACTACTTGGCAAAGAAGAAGTTAGTAACTCAGAATTAATCAAAGCTTCTTTGTAAGTAAGTAGTAATATGGGCAACCCCTCTTTTTTTTTTTTTGCATTTAAACACTCTTTGGCTTTTATATAGAAACTCTCTTTTTTACTTTCCTTAGCCTATTTCCTCTCACCAAGACTTTCTATTTTTTTTATTCAAACCCCTTTTTATCCCTTCTCTCAAATTGCTGTCCTCTCTCTCTTTCTCTCGGCCAACTCTCTTTTTTTCTAACTCTTGGCCTCCTTTCTTTTCTTTTTGATCAAGCTCACTTTTTATCCCTCCCCTTGGTTTTTCCATTGTTTCCCTTAATCTCCTTTGATCTCCAAACACTTGAGAAGGAGATAAAGGTGCAAGAGTAAATTGCCTGCCATTTAGCTCAAGAGAATATCTATTCTTCCTTCCATCATGAAAAACATTCCTATCATACTGCCAAGGATGACCCAGTAAGATATGGAAAGCTTGAATATGTATTATGTCACAAAGAATATCATCTTAATATCTACCAAACATTAAATGAAATCATGCATTGTTTGCTTACCTTTAGTTCACCACTATCATTTAACGATTGGAGTCTATAGGGAGTGGGGTGTTTCATGCGTGCAAGTTCTAGTTTTTCCACAAAGTATGAACTCACCACATTAGCACAATTACCATTATCAATGAACATAGAACAAGTTTTCCCCTTTATCCCACACCTAGTATGGAATATATTCTCCCATTGTTATTCACTATTGCTTTCCAAATTTATAGTCATAATCCTCCTAACTACCCCAATCATACCATCATTAGGTAGTTCTATTTCATCTTTATCACTCACATCTCCCTCTTCTTCTCCCTCACTTTTTCACTCTTATATCCTCTATCTTCTCTAAGAAAGATATTTCTTCTACTTGGGCATTCATGCATCATATGTCCCCGTCCATACATCTATGACATTAAATAAAACTAGAATGGGTAAACAGTTTAGGGTTAAAGGTTTTACCTCCCTCTTTGTTCTCAAATTTACCTTTATCCTTGTCTTCTTGAGGTCTAGAATAACTCTTCATCTCTTGATTCAGCCATGGCTTCTTGGAGATGGTGTTTGACCGACCTTTCCACGAGCTAGTTTGCTTTCTTTTATTTTGATTTTCTACCTTTATAGATAAATCATCTAACTCATATATTGTTACATATTGTTGTAATTCTACTATATCAGTTATTTTCTTATTTAAACCATTTAAAAATCTAGTCATTGTAGTCTCTTCTTCCTCCATACAATTAGCTTGCATCATAGCTATATCCATAGCCTTAAAGTACTCATCCACATATATAGACCCTTGCTTCAATGTTTGAAGACGTTGTTGTAGCTCCCTTTGAAAGTGTGATGGTACGAATCTCTTCCTTATCACCCTCTTCATCTCAGCCCAAGTAACAATCGGTGCTTGTCCTTCTTGAAATTTGTCCCTAGTAAGCTTTTCCACCAAATAGCAGCATAGTCAGAAAATTCAACAACAACAAGTTTAACCTTCTTACCCTCAGAGATGGCTTCAACCTTTCTCTCCCAATCAAGGTACAAGTCTAGATCCCTTGTTCCCTTGAAAGATGGCATCTTCATCTTTATACTACTTATATTATCATCTTCTACTCTACCTCTTTGTCCCCTTATATATCTACCCACCCTATCAAAATCAATATATTAAAATCATCTATATGGTTTTTTTGATTTACAATGGGAGCAAGGGATACATTTCTCCTAGCTTGGGGCCTAACATTATTTTCCCTTCTAACTTCAGCTGTTGTATCATTTTGCTTAGCAATGGTGTCCCTCATCTCTTGGAGTTGTAAATTCCACATTTCGAATTGTTGATGCATAGCTTGCAAGGTAAAATCATTTCTTGCTTTGATATCGACTTCTTGAAGAACCCTTCGTTCATCATCACTATTTGTACGTGACATCTTAAAAAATTAAACTGTATCAAACAAATTGACTTTTCTCTCAATTGTTCTCACACACACTTTGCCTTTTTTCTTCTCGAAATAACCTTTGAACAAAATACTTTGTAGATTTATAGTTAAATCCAACTTGTATAACGTTCTTAGTAGTAAAATATAGATTTTTGGGGAACAAATGAAAGAAGAACTAAATCTAGAACTATTAGGCTCGGTTGAAACAAGATACGAATAAAAAGGAAAGGATTATATATTTAGATTAGAAAGAGTATGAAAAATTAAATTTTTTTCTTATCTTTGAAATATGGGATCCCCTCTTCTTGTTTTCTTTGATAGTTTTTGGAAACAAATTAGATACAAAAAAAGTTCATGGAGAGCAAGCAATTAATTTTTTTTAAACTGATTTTTTTTTTGCTCTTAGTATTCAACAAATCCCAAGAATTATCAAGAACGAAATCTTGATAGAACCGCTCTAATACCACATGATAACAACAAGGCCAGGAATTCAAACTAGAGTAAGAATTTGAGAAGTAATTGCAGAAGCAATAACAATAAGGAATTGAACAACTAGAATTAAAGTGCAGAAAATAAAAGATATGAGAAAATTCAAGAAAAGAATTCCAAGACTTTTCAAGAACGCAAGTTCTATAGCCTTGACAAGATCCAAGCAATAACGTTTCAATTTATTGACGAAATCAAACGCCTTTACTTAAAAATAAATCAAAAAAATAGATTCGAATCTTGACTGCTTTACGAGTAACTTGAGACAACAATTAATAACTCGTATTAATCGCCTTCTAAGAATACCACAAAGTAATAAATGATATCACAATAAAAGAAGTTATCTTACTACCTTGAACTATGAACTAGTAAAGGTTGAAAGATAAATCACAAAGCATAAGTAACAAAGGTTCAAAAGAACTCTCAAAGTATAATATTCTTAATCAATAATGAAGTCCCTAAATGAATAAGAAGAGCTCCTTATTTATAGGAGTAAAAGTTCTTAAAATTAGGTATGGTGGCTGCTGAGGCATAAAAAGGCATTAAAACTAGCTAGGGTGGTTGCTAAGGAATAAAACAGTCAGTAAAATTAGGTAGGGTGGGCGGCCAAATCCCTTTGGGGCAGATTTAGACCTTAAAACTACTAGTTTGGGCCATTGGTTTGGACTCCAATTGGGATCCTTTTCAAACAGCCCTTTTTGGACCTCTTTTAAGCTCATTATGAGCTCTTCTGGGTGCCCTTTTGCTAGATTTCAACAGCCGAGTTCGGGACCTAATCTTCCTCCTCTTGGACTTCAATTTGGGCCACCAAATAATTGTAAAACTTGACCAATTCACCTCCTTTGGGCTTGAGCTCGTCCTCTACAATTCAAAGCTTCTTTAATTGCCATTGAAGTCCATCAACCTTAGTCTGCAACTCTTTAACTTGAGATCTTGCAAAAGGCCTTCTTGGAGCTTCCAAAACTCTATCCTTGTCCTTGATGCTATCAGTTAAAAGGGTCGGTGCGCTCACCTCATACATCTTCACCTGGTCCTCCTCGGTCACCAAGCAGTGAAGATAATTGGTCATGCCAACCGGTCCGGACAACACCCGAGTATCTACCAAGATCGTAAACATGATCGTTCTTTTGCGATCGGGGTCCAGGATCAGAGCATGAAAGTGGTTCACCAGCTTCCGGATCGAGCTAGGACCGCCTGCTTCCGACAACATATCTTTTTTTGGGATCTCCAGGTGATCAAACTCGTAGTAACCCTCTAATGCGCCGATGTGCATGCCCTCAAAGAACATGTTGAGGGCCTCGTCTGTAGCCCGCAAAGTCTCATTTGGTTTCTATTTGATGGATTGAGCCTCATCAAATAGAGACTTTGTGTGAGACGGCAACTCTGTGATGTCAATGACACCGACGGCTTCTCTCAGAGTAGGAGAAGTCTCTTGGGAGACCGGGGCCATTGGCCTTCTTTCGGGCTTCCGAGCCAGAGAGTGTTCAACCTCCTTGTCACTTCCCCCTGATGCTACCCGCTCTTCATCAATGGCCGGCCCATGGGTGACGAACTCCAAGTCGTCATCCTCAGGGTAGTCCCTAAACCGGTAAAGGGAGTCGGGATCCGGTACCCTGGCCCAGGTGATCTTCTTGTTACACTTACAGACCCAGACCACTACCCATTTCTTTTTGGCCTAGGAGTCCGCGTTCGAGAAACTCGAACTCTTCCTCTTTCTCCTCTTTTTCTCCTCCTTCTTATCGGGTGAGAATGAAGCCTCGTCCTCATCCACTGCTAGGAGCTCAGTGGTCTTGGGCGAACCTATGGATGGAAAAGAAGGACTTAATAAAAATGGAAGTTGAATATGAAGGGAAATTTGATAGAGGAGAGGGCACTCATCATGGGAACGAGCCTCCCACTTGCCCTTCGAGAGTTTGCGCTATTCGCACTCAAAGTACGATAGCTGTTTGCAGATCCCCTCGCCCACTCGCTGAAGCGGGGGATTCCATTGGGGACTTGGGCAACCGCTGCACAATGGTAGTATCGGGCAATAAGGAAGAAAAACTAAAGTCCAAAAGAAATTCTAAATACTCAAAAAGGAGAGAAACTTACGGGCTAAGTTCCACTTTTCAGGGGACGACCGAATTTCTTCACCCAAAAAAATCTCCCCTCCCAGCATAGATCCCTATCTTCGTCAATGCTCGAGAAGGGAGCTTTCTTTTCCCGTCGAGCGAGCTTGATTAATCCCCCTCGGAAGATTCGGAGACTATAGTGACGAAGCAGATGGTCGATGGTAAATCGGGTTGTCTTAGTTTTATTGACAAAATGGTGAAGGAGGATCACGATCCTCCCAAAGGACTGATGGATATGCCCGAGGCAGACCTCGTACCTTTTGCAAAAGACGAGGATTATGATATCCACTAGGCCAAGTGTGAAGGGAGTATGTGTAAACACTTAGATACTCTGCCATATGTGCTGTGATGCCCTCATCAGGACCAGGGATGACCACATCTTTGCCCTTCCACTTGTAGTCCTCCAAATCATAGGGAGCGTGTCCTCGGTAGTGGAGCATATGTACCTCCACACCTCCTTTCCTGGAAGCCTTTTCGACCTTAAAGTTATTTTCTATGGAGCAGCCTCCAGGGATGAGATTTTTTAGAGGAGGCTCCGGGGCCACCTCCAGTACGGCCACCTCAACATCTGTGGCCGGGTTGGAAGTTGAAGGGACGGTCTGCTGGGGCACCGATTTCGAAGTTTTCGCCATCAAGTTCTAGGAAATATGAATACATGAAGGCAGGTATGAAGATTTGAAGATGAGGATAAAGATTTGAAGGACAAACTTGAAGGTTAAAGGATTTAAGTATGAAGATTTGAAGATGGGAGGATTAAGATATGAAGATATGAAGAACAATGTATGGAGATTTGAAGGGGTTAAAAGCAAGTAAAAAGTTCGGGGGTAAATCAAGAAGTTCTGAAATCGGAAAGTAAAAAAGTGAAAAAAGGATCGAAGCTTTATAGAGAAGAAGTAATTATTGTGTGACGTTTCACATTCAAGGGCGGTCAACCGGCGGCTGACACGTGTCCGAAGTCAGAACGTCGTGACTAATGGAGCGTTTCACTAACTCGTCGACCAGATTGTAGTGTACGGGAGAAGGAATCGGGGTCAATTAATATTTTCTCGTCGTTTCGATAAATCTTCTCTCCGAAAAGTGAGGGAAATATCTATGTGCGGGTAAAATCGGGGATCATGTTACCCCTGATTCCCCAATAGAGGAACATGAGGGAAGCATAATCTGAAGCAACCTTGAGCGAAGCCGAAGAGTCCCTCATTCTGGAGCTCGGGGGATGAACGGTGTATCTGGGATCGGGCACGCCTAAACAACGGATCTAGATCAACTGAAGTTTCGAGACCGAGGAAAAAGAGAAACGGCTGAGCACGACGAGCGGGGAGCCGTAATATCCGCCCTCAACCGGATATAATGGCATAAATTTTGTCTTATATCAATTGCGGATCGGTATTTACCGAAAAAGAAAACTTTTACCTTATTTAGACTTGTACTAGGATTGAAAATCCTCTACTATATAAAGGGAAGAATTTATTCATTAGAACACACTGTTGACACACATATCAAAATAATAAAAGTTCATTTCTATCTTCTAGGTATTATTCAAAGTGTTCTTTAGTTACTCTCTTCTTATAATGCAACCAAGCCCATATCTCAGGTTCGATCGGGGCCGGATTTCAGTGTTCAACTTAAGACCATGCTTGATTGTTCCATTACGATTGGTTTGACCGTTCATTCTCTCTTTTGTTTAATTATTTGATGTTCTCAGATCATTCGTATTGAATTAAATCGCGTATCTTTTAAACTTTGTACAAATTTAAGTGTTGCTCATTTTTAAGGGCAAACAACTATATCGGGCAAAAACATTAAAAAAATATTCCTAATTTGTGTAGAAGAATAAAGGTAAACACTAATATGATATCACGTAACTAATTTAGCTCCTAAAACATTCTCAATTTATTTATGCAGAAAACCTCTTTTCTACAACGTCCAACAAATAAAATCTTTTCCGCACCGCATATTTAACCAAACAAATATATGCATAACATATGTTAGCATATAAACAATTTTTTACCCTTAGCCATGATTAGTTAATATATATATTTACTTCATTAATCACTTAACAGAAGTCATGTCCAGTCAAATGGTCAACGATCAATGTAAAGGTATTGGACTTGATAGGTTTTAGATTTGAATCTCATCAACAGTGACGGATCCACATTGACACTCCTTTGTAAAAAACTACAATGTTTAGTTAGCAAAATTTCTTTATATATATATATATATATATATATATATATATATATATATATATATATATATATATATATATATATACTATATAATTGACACACCTTAACCTTAACCCATTTTAATAAAAATCTTGGCTCCGCCACTGCTCGCCAAAGTACATATCTATCGTATGTGTTAATGTAATGTAAAATAGTGTCAATGTACATTGATTGGTGGTGTGAACATATTACTCCCTCTGTTTTAATTTAGATGACACATTTTCCTTATTAGTTCGTTCAAAAAAGAATGACATATTTCTATAATTAGAAATAATTCAATTTTAAACTCTTCATTTTACACATTTTACCCTTAATTAAAAATTTTTATAACCACACAAATGTCATGGCCGTACAAAGCTTTTACCCCTTAAACTTTTAAGGCCACAAGTTTCAAAAATTTTCTTTTTTTTCCCCTTAAATTCCATACCGAGTCAAACTATCTCGTCTAAAACGGATGAAATATAACATATACGCTCTTATACAACCTAAAATTGAAAAAAAAAAAACCCCAACTTTTACACACATGATGTCGATTTTCCACTTGACCGGCATGCAACAGATTCAGCTCACTCCCAATCTGTAAAACACTAAAATCAGACGCAACAAATTGCAACATAAAAAATAAAAATTTATAGCGTAACTCACAAATAAAGCCGCCTTTTGTAGACCAATTCCCTTTTCCACTGTGTGAATAAGCATTCTATTCTACCAATAAATGCATTATTATACCAACTTGATTTATAAACTGTCCAGACGCGTTGAACTTATACCCAAAAAAACAAGAACCTTGCCTTTTTCTTTCTCTTTTTCCTTGTCTGAACCGCAGTTTTTTGGAAACAATGAACTAATCCCTCCCTTGTCCCACTTGGTAATCTTTTTCTCCTATTTTAATTCCAACATTCTTTATTTATTTAAATCCCCTTATCGCTCTCTTTCGAAGCAACACTCGTAGATTCTTTTTTCTGTTCTCCTCAAAAACCTTTTTCTTTGTATAAAAATCAGTTCTTTCGCCACCCCCTCATCACCAAATCAAAGCTTTTTGCTTTCAGATTTCAATTTCACGGCAAACCCATTATTTATTTTCGATTTTACGACGACCCATCTAAGAATCTTGGAAAATTGTGACTCATGGCTGTTGAAAAAGCTGCTTCGGATCCGAACTCGATTAAGATCCGAGAAGTTTGGTCCGATAATTTGGATTCTGAATTTGAACTTATACGAAAAGCTATTGATCAGTACCCTTTCATCTCAATGGATACTGAATTCCCGGGCGTTATTTTCAAGCCGGAGGTTGGTTCTTTCCAGCAAAATCGCCGGCGACACGGGCAACATTATAAGTTGTTGAAGTCAAACGTAGACGCTTTGAACCTTATTCAGCTAGGACTCACGTTGTCGGACGCCGACGGGAATTTGCCGGATTTGGGTTCTGGCGGGGTGCACCGGTACATATGGCAGTTCAATTTTTCCGACTTCGACGTGGCGCGTGATCGTCACGCGCCGGACTCCATCGAGCTTTTGCGTCGCTACGGGATTGACTTCGAGAAGAACAAGGAATTCGGTGTTGACTCGGCTCGTTTTGCTGAGTTAATGATGTCTTCTGGGTTGGTTTGTAATGACTCAGTGAATTGGGTCACGTTTCACAGCGCGTACGATTTCGCTTACCTGGTGAAAGTCCTCACGCGCCGGGAACTTCCTGGGGAGTTACAGGACTTTTTGGGAATTCTCAGGGTGTTTTTTGGAAATAATGTTTATGATGTAAAGTACTTGATGAGGTTTTGCGAACTTTATGGTGGGTTGGACCGGGTTGCGAAGGCTCTAGAGGTGAACCGGGCGGTTGGGAAGTGCCACCAAGCCGGTTCAGATAGCCTGCTGACGTGGCATGCATTCCAAAAAATTAGGGACGTGTACTTTGTAAAAGACGGACCGGGAAAATATGCCGGCGTTTTGTATGGATTAGAAGTGTATTAGGAATTAGTACTAATTTTTTAATTTGTTAGTAGTAAATAATATCTTTATTAAATAAATATTTTTTGTGGTAAATTGTGGTCTCTAATTTCGCTAATTTTAAAGTTTAACAAGGCATACATATTTGGCTTTTGAGTTGTATTTTGAATAATTTTATTTGTCTAATTGGAGAGTCTACAACGACTATATGAAGAAGGTAAGAGCATACAAAGTCAAATAATATCAAGAAGATAAAAACCAAAGTTCAGCATCTAATATGTTAAATCGTATTTGACACATGATTGCATATCAAAAAGTTTTGTACTTTTAAAGTTTGCGAATTTTAAACATTGTATGACGTTTATGGTGGTATAAGATTATGCTATTATAGATTAAAATGAATAGTTTAAAATTAAAAACTTTTAAATATAAATAGTTCTGTTTATGAAATTGAACAGAGAGAATCACAAGTTTTAATTTACACTGTAATTATTTAGTTGACAAATTGTGTTGGAGGTCGAAGGTTGGAAGAGTCGCATACATGTTAAATGTGACTCTTTTAATTGTCTACTCTTTCATGTGGTTTGATGTATTTTATGTGAAGAAGGGCACCGCCACGGGCATATTCAGTGTAGATTCAGATTCATCCGAATACATAGCTTTCGCTCTATTCTATATTCTTGTCCAATAAAAATCATTAAATATTTATAAATCATAAACTTTAAACACATTATATTAGATAGGATGTGGTAGAATTGTGAATCTGAACTTATAAAGTTCAAATTCTGGATCCGCCTATATGTATTGTTGTTTCATTAGCAAGGAGAAAGAAAGAAAAACTCCTTGGTAGTAGCTAATTTTTGGAGTGCACATTGATGGATAGACACATTGTTTTCTTGAAACTTAAGGTCGTCTTTGAGGTGAAGTTGAAATTTATAGGAGGTTGGACAATATTTAAGTTGAGATTGAAAATAAGTACTTAAAAACTAAAGTTAATAATGTTTATTAAAGTTCAAGTTGTGCTTGACTATTAGTACCAGTTGAGAAATAAGTCCGTTAAAGTAGAAATATTTACGAATATATATATATATATATATATATATATATATATATATATATATATATATATATATATATATATATATATATATATAATTTTCGAACATGTGCGTTGCACGTGTATTCCTATGGTGATTTTCTGTGTTATTAACGTATAAATGAAAGAAATAATTTAAAAAAAAGTTTTTTACACCGATGGTCTCTTTATAAAAATTATTTTCATAACTAATAGTACTTTTCGTTTATTCCAGATATAGCATATTTTGATATAGCATTTATAATAAAACTCATTAATTATAATCCCTTAAATACCGCTATAAGGGGCACCCTATTTAATAGCCAAAATGCAAGCACCCAATGTTTAATGAAAAAGTTGCAATCTTCACTAATATCACGTGTAGACACTAAAATTTTAGCAGATCAAGATAAATCCTAAATTCAAGACGACTCTTGAAATATTAGGACTCTATTAGAGTTACTTGGTGGCTACTCCACACAAACTTCAATTCATGCCTATAAATAAAGCTACATATGTCCTTCAAAGAGGATCTCAACAATCCCATAGCGCACAAAGAGATCACATATACGATCTCAAAATTTTACTAAAATTCATGAAATATTCATTAGAGATCAAAGACATGTCAAATATGTCTTGCTCAAAGTTCTAGCAACATTCAAGATCCAAATAGAGTGTTGCTATATGCTTCTTGATCATCAAATACATCAAGGAGATGCATATCATCCTATGTTCGAGAAATACGCCGCTAAGGCCCTCGAATTACGGATAACAAATCGGAGGGAAGAATCAAGGGATAAACAGAGTTGTAACCTGCAATGTTTATCAATAAAATCTTTTTCTTTATAACTGTTTGTGATTCTAGTTTTATTTTTCTGCACAAATTTATTAAAAACAAATTGGCACGCCCGGTGGGACCAGTTCTGCCCTTCATCTCTTCCTCCTGCAAAGCGAAAACTATAAGTTTCAAGATTATCTGTTGTGATGGTCAGGTACTTCAAGTCCCGTCTTCAAGTTTCAGCAAGCCTACACCTCGACAAACCTTGAAGTATGGAGCATTTGTAGACATTGAAATTTTAGCAGATCAAGATAAATACTAAATTCAAGACGACTCTTGAAATATTAGGAGTCTATTAGGGTTACTTGGTGGCTACTCTACCCAAACCCTAATTTATACCTATAAATAAGGCGACATATGTCCTTCAAAGAGGGTCTCAAAAATTCCATAAATTCTTGGGATATTCACAAAGGGATCAAGACATAAAATAATATCGTGATCAATAGATATTCTTCTGGATAATCAAATACTTCAATAATAATATCCATACAATGATCGACTTTTATGGAGATCAAATAATCTAGAGAGGTCTGCATCATCCTACGTTCGAGAAATACGACGGTTAAGCTCTCGAATAATGGAGAACGATCTAGAGAGAAGAATAAAGGGAACAAACAGAATTGTATCCACATCATTTTATTAATAAAATTATGTTTCTTCATATTTATATTGTGGTTATAATTTATTTTTGTATCACAAATAATTTATTGCAAACAAATTGGCACGCCCAGTGGGACCAAATCTCCCTCCTTCATCTCCTCTCACGGTGAAAAGAATGTGGTGTCTTCTTTACTAGTACTTCAAGTCTTGTCTACGATGATCTTGTAAATATACGCCCCGGCAAGCCTTGAAGTAGGGGGCATTTGTAGACTTCATAATTTTATCGGATCAAATCCATATGAAATTTGGTCAAAATCCTAAATTTAAGATACTACAAATAGAGTCCGTCAAGGTTTTGGAGGCTACTCTATCTGAAACCCTAACTTGGAGGCTACTCTACCTGAAACCATAGCTTAGAGGGTACTCTACCCCAAACTCTAACTACACCTATAAAAGAGGGCCACATATTCCCTTTGAAAGCATCTCAAAATTCCATAAAAATACATGGAATATTCACAAAGAGATCAAAGATATCAAATATTATCTTTCTCAAAGTCGCCGAGAAATACGTTGGTTAAGCCCTCGAATTACGGAGAAAGATCTAGAGAGAAGAATCAAGGAAACAAATAGAATTGTATACGCATCATTTTGTAATATAATTATATTTCTTCATATTTATATTGTGGTTACAATTTATTTTGTATAACAAATAATTTGTTGCAAACAAATATGCACGCCCAGTGGGACCAGTTCTGCTCTTCATCTCTTCCTCCTGCATATCAAAAACTTCAAGTTTCAAGATTATCTGTTATGATGGTCGGGTACTTCAAGTCTCATCTTCATGTTTCAGCAAGCCTACACCTCGACAAACCTTGAAGTAGGGGGCATTTATAGATACTGAAATTTTAACAAATCAAGATAAATCCTAAATTCAAGCCGACTCTTGAAATATTAGGACTCTATTAGGGTTACTTGATAGCTACTCTATACACACTCTAATTCATGCATATAAATAAGGCTACATATGTCCTTCAAATAGGATCTCAACAATCCCATAGTGCACAAAGAGATCACATATACGATCTCAAAATTCCATAAAAATCCATGCAATATTCATTAGAGATCAAAGACATGTCAAATATGTCTTGCTCAAAGTTCTAGCAACATTCAAGATCCAAATGGAGTGTTGCTATATGCTTCTTGATCATCAAATACATTAAGGAGATTCATATCATCCTATATTCTAGAAATACGCCGCTAAGGCCCTCGAATTACGGATAACAAATCGGAGAGAAGAATCATGGGATAAACAGAGTTGTAACCTGCAATGTTTATCAATAAAATCTTTTTCTTTATAGTTGTTTGTGATTGCAATTTTAATTTTCTGCACAAAGTTATTGCAAACTCCATGTAAACATATTGCATATTTTCTTTCTTTAAATAAAGAAAAAAATACGAAAACATCTAAAAGAATTTTCTATTTGGTTGATTTATGTCATCTTCTTCAAATAGGATTATTGTATTTGTCGAAGATACCTTTGTTCTTCAATATTATTATGCTAATACATAATAGAATATTATTGTAATTCTATAAACTATTAAATACCATCATTATATTGTATATATACATATTTATACATAATTATATACTATTATAATATTGTGTATAGATGTATCCCTTGTATATATTGTCACGACCCAAAATCCTAACATGTCATGATGGTGCCTATCGTGGTATTAGGCAAGCCGACATTTACGAAATAATTCCAACACTTTTAAGCAGAAAATGGATTTAAGCAGTTTAAACAATAAAGATTTCATAAACGGGATAGATACTCAAAATACAACGCGAAGATTCCCAATATTGGGGTGTCACTGAGTACATGAGCATCTATACATTACAGGTCCGAAAAATACTGTCTAATATAGTTTGAAACTAAATACAATAAGCGGAATTGTAGGAAAGGAGAGACAAGGTCTGTGAAATGCCGACAACTACCTCGAAATCTCTAGAAGATCAACTGTGCACGGAATCAACACCCACTATGTGCGGAAATACCTAGATTTGCACACGAAGTGCAGGGTGTAGTATGAGTATAACCAAATCAGCAAGTAACAATACTAAATAAAGAATTGAAGGCAGTGACGAGTTTTACAGTTATAGTTCAATTACAACAATTTTTTTAACATGGAAGGTAGGCATGCTTTCAAGTTCGACAATTAAGGCCAAATCAGTAATTTCATATCAAGTTCAATTGAAACGGAGTGTAATATCTTTCAGAAAATATAAAGACAGTGATACATGGCAGCTAAGTGCAACAAATATGAAATCAAATGCATCCTCTCAGGGCCCCAGTCACTCAGCCCTCCCATTCACTCAACACTCGTCACTCGCACTCAGTAGGTACCTACGCTCACTGGGGGTGTGTGCAGACTCCGGAGGGGCTCCTTCAGCCCAAGCGCTATAATTTGCACAGACAACTCACATGCTATAATATAATAGCTGGATCCGCACGGACAACTCACGTGTTGCATGGACAAATCACGTTCTGTAGTATGATATCTGGATTCGCACGGACAACTCACGTACTGCTCGGACAAATCACGTGCCATAGTATAAATATGTCACAATTAGGGCCTCAACCTCACTCTATCATCAATCTCTCCAGTCTCTCGGGCTCTCAGAAATCATGAACATCAACCAAAACAGAAATGATGCAATGTATCAACAAGGAACAATAGAGATTGAGATATGATATGCAAATAAACTGTGACCGAGTACAACGGCAATTTAGCAGATAATTCAACATCTGCACGACCTCTGTGGGTCCCTACAGTGTTAACACATGGTTTAACATGATTTATAGTTTGATTTCTTTAATATGTGGAAAAATATACTGATAACAACAAATTATTCAACTACACAGATCCATGGAATTGATCAAGTAACAATTCCGACGGCGCACACCCACACGTCCGTCACCTAAAAACCAAATATGTGACACGTAATATGGGGTTTTGTACCCTCAGAACCAAATTTAGAACTGTTACTTACCTCAATACGAGCAAATCTCTACTCTAACACAACCTTGCCTCACGAAACGGTCTTTGAATGCCTCAAATCTAGCCATAAACAGAGCGATAAAATCAATACGGGCTAAAGGAATCAACTCCGTAAGAAAATGCTAAGTTATTAATCAAAATCAAAAATCGGCTAAAAAGCCAGCCCCTGAGCCCACGTCTCGAAATTCGATAAAAGTCACAAAACCTGAAAGCCCACTCAACCACGAGTCCAACCCCACCAAATTTATCAAAATTCGACACCAAATCGTCACCCAAATCCCCAAATCAAACTCTCCAAATCTCTAGCCTCAAACTCCCAATATACACCTTAAATACACACCAACCGGGTGGGAAAATCAATGGGAAAGCAATATTATTGATTAAAAATAGGCACAAGGGACTTACCTCAAGAATCCCCTCGAAAACCCTCTCACAAATCGCCTAAACCATGCTTGAAATGTTAAAAGTGAAGCGAAAATCGCGAACCCTTGCTTTTAAACATTCTGTCCAGCACTTCCGCTTCTGCGGCATCGCAGAAGCGACAAAAATTCCTCTTCTGCGGTGAACCACTAGAGCTGGGCCTACGCTTCTGTGGTCCTTTCCCCCGTATCTGCGCCATCACCGGTGCAAAATTGCCCATCACACCTGCGCAAACTTCCGCTTCTACGCCCATCACTCCGCTCCTGCGACAACGCAGGTGCGGAAAAATATTTGCACATGCGACCACGGTCCTCCCAACATCTGGCTGCATCTGCGCTCCTCAGCTCGCACCTGCGATCAAAGCTCCGCAGGTGCGATTACACCAACAAACTTCAGCAGACCTCCAACTCAAACGTTGATCCAAAAACCTTTCAAAATCACCCCGAGGCCCCTGGGACCTCAACCAAACATACCAACAAGTCTTAACACCTGATACAAACTTAGTCGAGCCTTCAAACCACCTCAAATAACATCAAAAATACGAATCGCACATAGATTCGAGCCTAATGAACTTTAAGCTCCTAATTTCTACAAATAATACCGAAACATATCAAATCACATCCGATTGACCCCAAAATTTATACACAAGTCACAAATGACATTACTGACCTACTCCACTTTCGGAATCAGAATTCGACCACGATATCAAAAAGTCCACTCCCAGTCAAACTCTCCAAAAAATCTAACTTTCGCCATTTCAAGCCTGATTCCACTACGGACCTTCAAATCACAATCGACACGCTCCTAAGTCCAAAATCACTTAACGGAGCTAACCGAACAATCAAAAATCCGTTCCGGAGTAGTTTACTCAAAGATCAATATCCGGTCAATCATTTCAACTTAAGCTATCAACCTTGAGACTAAGTATCTCATTTCATTCTGAAATCACACCGGACCCGAACCGACTACTCCGGCAAGTCACATAACAGATATAAGGCACAAATGAGAAGTAAATGGGGGAACGGGACTACAAATCTCAAAACGACTGGCCGTTTCATTACGTCCTCCCCCTCTTAAACAAACATTCGTCCTCGAACGGGTCTAGAAACATACCTGGAGTCTCAAATATGTGTGGATATCTGCTACGCATCTCTCGCTTGGTCTCCCATGTAGCCTCCCCAACTGGCTAACCTCTCCACTACACCTTTACTGAAGCTATGTCCTTTGACCTCAACTTTCAAATCTGCTGATCCAAAATAGCCACCGGCTCCACATCATAAGTCAGATCACCATCCAAATGAACTCTGCTGAAATCCAAAACATGAGGCAGATCGTCGACATACTTCCGGAGCATAGAAACATGTAATACTAGATGCACACTCGACAAATTAGGTGGCAAGGCAAGCTTGTAAGCCATCTCCCCAATCCTCTGAAGTACCTCAAATGGCCCAATATACCGACGGCTCAACTTGTGCTTCTTCCCGAATCTCATAACACCCTTCATGGGTGAAACCTTTAGCAGTACCTTCTTCCCAACTATGTAAGAAACATCACGTACCTTCCTGTCGGCATAACCCTTCTGTCTAGACTGTGCCGTACGAAGTCGCTCCTGAATCAACTTAACCTTGTCCAAAGCATCCTGGACCAAGTCAGTACCCAATAGCCTAGCCTCCCCAGGCTCAAACCAACCCACCGGAGATCTACTTCGTCTCCCATACAAAGCCTCTTACGGAGCCATATGAATGCTTGACTGGTAGCTGTTGTTATAGGAAAACTCCGCGAGTGGCAGAAATCGATCCCAAGAACCCCCAAAATCAATGACACAAGAGCGTAGCATGTCCTCCAATATTTGAATGGTTCGCTCGGGCTGTCCATCCGTCTGAGGGTGAAATATTGTGCTCAACTCACCTTGAGTACCCAACTCTCACTGCACGACTCTCCAAAACTGCGATATGAACTGCGTGCCCCAATATAAACTGATGGACACTGGCACACCGTGGAGGCGAACAATCTCTCGGATGTAAATCTTTGCCAACTACTCTAAAGTATAAGTAGTCCCAACTGGAATGAAGTGCGCGGACTTGGTCAGCCGATCCACAATCACCCAAATAGCATCAAACTTCCTCGAAGTCCGTGGGAGCCAGACTACAAAATCCATGGTGATCCGCTCCCATTTCCACTCTGGAATCTCTAACCTCTGAAGCAATCCGCCTGGTCTCTGATGCTCATACTTTACCTGATGACAGTTGAGGCACCGAGCTACAAATCCCACTATATCCTTCTTCATTATTCTCCACCAATAATGGTGCCTCAAGTTCTGGTACATCTTCGCGGCACCCGGATGAATAGAATACCGCAAACTATGGGCCTCCTAGAGAATCAACTCACGTAGCCCATCCACATTAGGCACACAAATCCGACCCTGCATCTTCAATACCACATCATACCCAATAGTAATATCTTTGGCATTACCATGTTGAACCGTGTCCTTAAGGACAAGAAAATGAGGGTCGTCATACTGGAGCTCTCTGATGCGATCATATAAAGAAGACCGAGAAACCACACAAGCCAAAACTCTGCTCGGCTCGAAAATATCCAATCTGACAAATTGGTTGGCCAAGGCCTGAACATCCAAGGCTAAAGGCCTCTCTGCTACTGGTAGATATGCTAAACTCCCCAAACTCTCCGCCTTGCGACTCAAGGCATCAGCCACCACATTGGCCTTTCTGGGATGATAGAGGATGGTGATGTCATAATCCTTAGGCAGCTCCAACCATCTCCGCTGCCGCAAGTTAAGATCCTTCTATTTAAACAGATGTTGTAGACTCCGATGATCGGTGAAAACCTCACAAGGGACACCGTACAAATAGTGCCGCCGAATCTTCAAGGCATGAACAATAGTTGCTAACTTGAAGTCGTGGACATGATAGTTCTTCTCATTTACCTTCAGCTGCCTAAACGTGTAGGCAATCACCCTACTGTCCTGCATCAACACCGCGCCGAGACCAATGCGCGACGCATCACAATATACCTTATAGGACCCCGAATTAGTAGGCAACACCAACACTGAGGCTGTAGTCAAAGAAGTATTGAGCTTTTGAAATCTCTCCTCACAATCCTCGATCCACCTGAACGGAGCACCCTTCTGGGTCAATCTGGTCATAGGTGCTGCAACAGACGAGAAACCCTCTACAACTCGACGATAATACCCCGCTAAGCCATGAAAACTCCGGATCTCCATAGCTGAGGATGGTCTGGGCCAACTCTGCACTGCTTCAATCTTCTTCGGATCTACCTTGATCCCCTCACTCGATACCACATGGCCCAAAAATGCCACTGAATCTAGCCAGAAATCACACTTCAAAAATTTTGCGTACAACTTCTCTTCTCTCAAGGTCTGGAGCACAGTCCTCGGGTGCTTCTCATGATCCTCCCGACTCCGGGAGTACACCAGAATGTCGTCAATAAACACAATGACAAAGAAGTAAAGATAGGGCTGAAATACATTGTTCATCAAGTGCATGAATGCTACTGGGGCATTGGTCAGCCCAAAAGACATCACAAGGAACTCGTAATGACCATATAGAGTCCTGAAAGCAGTCTTCGAGATATCTGGCTCCCGAATCTTCAATTGATGATAGCCTGAACGCAAGTCGATCTTGCATAACACCCTGGCACCCTGAAGCTGATCCAATAGGTCATCAATGTATGGCAATGGATACATGTTCTTCACTGTAACCTTGTTCAACTGGCAATAATTAATACACATTCGCATAAAACCATCATTCTTCTTTACAAATAAGACAAGAGCACCCCAAGGCGACACACTAGGCCTAATAAACCCCTAATCAAGGAGTTCCTAAAGCTGCTCCTTCAATTCCTTCAACTCAGTCGGTGCCATACTATACGGTGGAATAGAAATGGGTTGAGTGCCCGACGCCAAGTTAATACCAAAATCAATATCCCTGTCGGGCGGCAAGCCCGGCAGGTCTGCAGGAAACACTTCCGAAAAATCTCGCACCACCAGGACATAATCAATAGCATGAGTATCATATCCAACATCCCTCACAAAGTCCAAATAAGATAAACAACCCTTCCCAACCATCCGCTGGGCCTTTAAATATGAAATCACTCTGCTAGGAACATAGTCTAGAAAACCTCTCCACTCGATCCTTGGCAACCCCGGCATCGCCAATGTCACGGTCTTAGCGTGACAATCCAGAACAGCATGACATGGAGACCACTAATCCATACCCAAGATCACATCGAAGTCCACCATACTAAGCAATAAAATATCAGCTCTAGTCTCAAATACCCCAATAGTCACTACACACGACTGATATACACGGTCCACAATAATATACTCGCCCACTGGCATAGATACACGAACAGATGAAACTAAGGACTCACGGGGCATATCCAGATAATGAGAAAAATATGATGATACATATGAATAAGTGGAACTAAGGTCAAATAATGCAGAGGCATCCCTGTGGCATACTGAGACAATACCTGTGATCACTGCATCGGAGGCAACAACATATGGTCTGGCATGGATAACATAGAATCAGGCCTGACTGCCCCCTACTCGGTCTCCTCCTCTAGGGCCACTTCTAGTTGTATGGGCCCCACTCCGAGCTGGCTGAGTGGGTGGCATAGCTGCTGGTGCTGGTGCCATCGGCCGAGGACTCTGCTATAGAGCCTCTCTCAACAACATAGGGCAATCTCTCTTGATATGACCAAATTCTCTGCACTCGGAACAACCTCTACTGTGACGGAACTGCTGCTCCCGATAACCCGAGAAACTACCTGTAGAAGCCTGAGCGGACGAGGCATGGTGAGAACTCTGCACTGGTAGTGCACTGAATGAAGACTGGCCTGAATGAGCACTGTAAGAACCGTGGCTAGCTGATGCGCCACGATGAGCTTGACGAGTTGTCTAAACGGGCTTATAAGGACGACCCCTGGTGTGGTAGGACTGCCCCCAGAAGGTCCACCACCGAAGCTTCCCGAACCTCGAGGCCTCTTGGCCTCCCTCTCACCCTGCTCCTGGCTACGAACCATCTCTAATCTGCCGAGCAATGTCAAGCACCTCGTCAAAAGTGGCACCAGATACACTCTCCCTAGTCATAATCAACTGCAGCTGATACATGGGGCCATCTATGAACCTCATGATCTTTTCCCTATCAGTAGGAACCAGCCAAACTGTGTGGCGAGCTAACTCAGAAAACCTCATCTCGTATTGGGTCACAGACATGCCATTCTGTTGAAGCTGCTCAAACTGTCTGCGCAGCTCCTCCCTGCGAGATTGCGGCACAAACTTCTCCAAGAAAAGAATAGAGAACTCCTGCCATGTAAGTGGTGCTGCACCAACCGGCTTGCGCCTCTCATAAGCCTTCCACCATCTGAAGGCAGCCCCAAAAAATTGAAAAGTAGTGAACGAGACCCCACCGGTCTCCAAAATACCTGTTGTGCGAAGCATCCGTTGGCACTTGTCCAAGAAGCCCTAGGCATCCTCCATCTTAGATCCGCTAAATGATGGAGGCCGAAGCCTCTCAAAATCTCTTAAGCCTCCTCTGCTCATCATCAGTCATAACAGGGACCACTGGGGCCTAAGCAGCCGCAACCGGCTGGGCTGGTAGCACCTCAGGTGTCTGAGAAGTAGCTGGAGCGGCCTGAGCCAATACCACTTGAGCTTGGCATGTACAAACCGTCAATATCTTAGCTAACGCCTCCTGAAGGCCTGGAATCACAATGGGCACAGCTAGTGCCTGAGCTGGCCCCACTGGCTCAACTACATCTGGAACCTGCTCCTGAGTTAAAGCAACTGGTGGATCTGCAGGTGCTGCTCTAGCTGTTGTATGAGCTGCACCTCTACCCCTACCGAGGTTGCGGTAACTCGTGGCCCTAGCTGGTGGTAGTGGTGGCTATCCATCCTATCCGATAGCACGTGTCCTTACCATATGTGAGAGAATAGGATACAGAAGTTTAGTTACCGCAACAACAAATCCGCACAACAAGAATACAAGAAAGTGAAATTTCCTAAGGGTTCGGCATCCTCTCGAAGATAAGTACAGACGTCTCCGTACCGATCCGCAAGACTCTACTAAACCTGCTCATGACTCGTGAGACCTATGTAACCTAGGCTCTAATACCAATTTGTCATGACCAAAAATCCTAACCTGTCATGATGGCGCCTATCGTGGTACTAGGCAAGCCGACATTTATGAAATAACTCCAACACTTTTAACAGAAAATGGAGTTAAGCAGTTTAAACAATAAAGATTTCATAAACGGGATAGAAACCCAAACTACAACGCGAAGAATCCTAATATCGGGGTGTCACTAAGTACATAAGCATCTATACATCACAAGTCCTGAAAATACTGTCTAATATAGTCTAAAACTAAATACAATAAGCAAAAATGTAGGAAAGGAGAGACAAGGTCTGTGAAACGCCGATAGCTACCTCGAAATCTCTAGAAGATCAACTGTGCACTGAAATCAACACCCACTATGTTCGGGAACACCTAGATCTGTTCACGAAGTGCATGGTGTAGTATGAGTACAACCAACTCAGTAAGTAACAATACTAAATAAAAAACTGAAGGTAATGATGAGCTTTACAGTTATAGTTCAATTACAATGATTTTTTTAACATAGAAGGTAGGCATGCTTTCAAGTTCGACAATTAAGGCCAAAACAGTAACTTCATGTCAAGTTCAATTGAAACAGAGTGTAATATCTTTCAGAAATTATAAAGACAGTGATACATAGTAGCTAAGTGCAACAAATATGAAATCAAATGCATCCTCTCAGGGCCCTAGTCACTCATCCCTCCCATTCACTCAACACTCGGCATTTGGCACTCGCACTCAGTAGGTACCTGCGCTCACTAGGGGTGCATGCAGACTCCGGAGGGGCTCCTTTAGCCCAAACGTTATAATCTACACGGATAACTCATGTGCTGTATGGACAACTCATGTGCAATAATATAAGATCTTGATCCGCACGGACAACTCACGCGTTGCACGAATAACTCACGTGCTGCACGGACATCTCATGTTCCATTGTATAAATATCTCACAATTAGGCCCTCCGCCTCACTCACTCATCAATCTCTCCAGTTTCTCAGACTCTCAGAAATCATGAAAATCAGCCTAAACAGAAATGATGCAATGTATCAACAAGGAACAATAGAGACTGAGATATGATATACAAATAAACTGTGAATGAGTACAACATCAATTTAGCAGATAATTCAACATGTGCACGACCTCTGTGGGTCCCTATAGTGTTAACAGATGGTTTAAACATGATTTATAGTTTGATTTCTCTAATACGTGGAAAAATATACTAAGAACAACAAATTATTCAACTACACAAATCCATGGAATTGATCAAGTCACAATTCCTACGGTGCACGCCCACACGCCCATCACCTAGCGTGTGCGTCACCTCAAAATAAAATACATGACACGTAAATTCAGAACTGTTACTTACCTCAAAACGAGTAAATCTCAACTCCAACACAACCTTGCCTCACGAAACGGTCTCTGAATACATCGAATCTAGCCATAAACAATGCAATAAAATCAATACAGGCTAAAGGAATCAACTCCATAAGAAAATGCTAAATTATTAATCAAAATAAAAAATCGGCTCAAAAGCCGACCCCCGGGCACACGTCACGAAATTCGATAAAAGTCACAAAACCTGAAAGCCCACTCAACCACGAGTCTAACCATACCAAATTTATCAAAATCCGACACCAAATCGTCACCCAAATCCCCAAATCAAACTCTTCAAATCCCTAGCCTAAAATTCCCAATCTACACCTCAAATACACACCAACTAGGTGGAAGCAATATTATTGATAAAAAAATAGGCACAAGAGACTTACCTCAAGAATCTCCTCGAAAACCCTCTCACAAATCGCCTAAATCGTGCTTGAAATGTTAAAAGTTAAGCTAAAATCGCGAACCCTTTCATTTAAACATTTTGTCCAGCACTTCCGCTTCAGCGGACACTTAACATCATCTGTAGCGTCGCAGAAGCGACCAAAATTCCGCTTTTAAGGTGAACCACTGGAGCTGGGCTGCCGCTTCTTCGGTCCTTTCCCCTGCATCTGCGCCATCGCAGGTGCGGAATTGCCCATCGCACCTGCACAAACTTCCGCTTTTGCGCCCATCACTTCGCTCCCGCGACCACGCAGGTGCGGAAAACTCTTCGCGCATGCATCCATTGTCCTCCCCACGTCTGGCCGTATCTGCGTTCCTCAGCTCGCACCTGCGATCAAAGCTCCGCAGGTGCGATTACACCAGTAGACTTGAGCAGTCCTCCAACCCAAACTTTGGTCCGAAAACCTTCCGAAATCACCCCGAGTCCCCCAGGACCTCAACTAAATATACCAACAAGTCTTAACACCTCATACGAACTTAGTAGAGCCTTCAAACCACCTCGAACAACATTAAAAATACGAATCGCAAAATTCAAGCCTAATGAACTTTAAACTCCCAATTTCTACAAACGATTCCGAAACCTATCAAATCAGATACGATTGACCCCAAATTTTGCACACAAGTCACAAATGATATTACTGACCTACTCCAACTTTCAGAATATGAATCTGACCCTGATATAAAAAAAGTCCACTCCCGGTTAAACTTTTCAAAAATTCCAACTTTCGCCATTTCAAGCCTGATTCCACTACGGACCTCCAAATCACAATCCGGACACGCTCCTAAGTTCAAAATCACCTGACGAAGCTAACCGAACCATCAAAACTCCGTTCCGGAGTCGTTTACTCAAAGATCAACATCCGATCAATCATTTCAACTTAAGCTTTCAACCTTGAGACTAAGTATATCATTTCTTTCTGAAATCACACTGGACCCGAATTGACTACCCCGACAAGTCACATAACAGATATAAGGTATACAAATGAGCAGTAAATGGGAGAATTGAGCTACAACTCTCAAAACGACCGGCCGGGTCGTTACATATATTTATTATCTACTATTATTAACATTAATAATACACAATCAATATACACAATAGCTGAAAACTTTATGATAAAATATAACATTAATCTATACATGGTTTTTACTTATTATATTATCTAGTATAATTTATACATGATTTACATTGTGTATAATTTATATATTATAATTTATACATAGTATATTAAAATTTATACATGATTTACATTGTGTATAATTTATATATTATAATTTATACATAGTATATTAAAATTTATACATGATTTATACAATATGTATTATTGCAATTATGAGGTTATATTCCAAGCTTTTGTATGCATATTATTATACATCTTATATTCCAAATTTATTAATTTTATTTTTGTAAATGAGAACAAATGAGTTATGTAAAGTGAGCAATAAGCATAAGTAATTTTTTTGTGTGGATAGTATAACTTGATTATCATTTAATTTTTGTATATAAAAATGGTAATGACTATTGTATAAAAAATATTCCCTAGCAAAGAAACGGGAGACAAATATTTGAAAACATGTGCAGTATATATGGAAATGAAGGGATTCAACCGTTATGAAGCTAATGTCGGGCGCTAAATTAGGCCATTTTAAATGATAAATGTCTTGTAAACCTGATTATCGAACCAAATTGATAGCTTTCTGTCGGGGGATGTATTTATCTTGTTGATACCTATTGCTGCTAGGATTATGAAAAAGTTTCTTAAATTTTTTATGTTTATGTTTTCTTCTCATAAAGAAATTAGATAAATATGAAAATGGCAAGAAGTACGTGGAAGAGATGCAACTTCATTAATATGAGTTATTTATTATGGAATGTTTTCCGTTTCTCTAAATTAGTATAATAAAGTTTTGGTCTAAATTTGATGAAGGAAGAACTTATTTATTTTTTAAGGGTAATAATGTCACTTAACTTTATAGGGATATTTTAGTCTTTCAACTTCACACTAAGGCCTTCACACTTATAATATAGTATTATTGTAACGATCCGACCGGTCGTTTTGAGAGTAATAGCCCCGATCTCCTAAAACGGAAGCTTAAGTTCTAGGATTTTGACCGTAGTTAGAATTGTGTGAAGACGATTTCAGAATGGAGTTTCGTCGGTTTCGTTAGCTCTGTTAGATGATTTTGTACTTAGGGGCGTATTCGAATTGTGAATTGGAGGTCTGTAGCTGAATTAGGCTTGAAATGGCGAAAGTTGAATTTTTGGGAAGTTTGATCGGAAGTGGACTTTTGATATCGGAGTCGGAGTCCGATTCCGGAAGTTGGAGTAGGTCCGTCATGTCAAATATGATTTGTGTACAAAAATTGAGGTCAATCAGACTTGATTTTATAGGTTTCGGCGTCGAGTGTAAAAGTTTGAAGTTTCAAAGTTTATTAAGCTTGAATTGGGGTGCGATTCATGTTTTTATTATTGTTTGATGTGATTTGAGAGCTCGACCAAGTTTGTATAGTATTTTAGGACTTGTCGATCTGTTTGGTTGAGGTCCCGGGGGCATCGGGTTGATTTCGGGTAGTTAACGGATCATTTGGAGTTGTGTTGAAATTGCTGAAGCTTTCCAGCTTCTGGTGTCATCGCACCTGCAGTGAGGTTGGCCGCAGGTGCGGACACGCACGTGCGAGAGGAAGGTCACAGATGCGGACCTGGTCTAGGTAGTTAGTGGTCGCAGGTGCGACATAAGGACCGCAGAAGCGGAGCCACTCTTGGAGAGGGGTGATCGCAAAAGCGAAGAACGAGTTGGGTGAGGAGTCTGCAGAAGCGGGATAGTTTCGCAGACGCGCACTCCTAGGTGCAGCCATTTGATCGCAGAAGCAGACCCAGGTGTTTTAAGTCAAGTCCGCACATGCGATGGAATTTCCGCAGGTGCAGCGTCGCAGGTGCGACTATGGGTCCGCATGTGCGGGATCACTGGGGAGAAAATGGAAAATTACGAGGGTTTGATCTTATTTTTACTTTGGGACTTTGAGAGCTCGGATTTAGGCGATAATTTGAGGAATTTTCAGAGGAAGCTATTGGGTAATGATTCTTAACTCATTTATGGTTATATTCCACTAATCTATCGTTAATTTCATCTTTTAATTAAGGATTTGGGTTGAGAAATTGGGAAAAATATTGGAAAGTTCTTCAACCGAATTTTTGGGTTTTGATTGAGATTTTGGTATCGGATTTGAGTAATTTTGGTATGGGTGGACTCGTGGTTGAATGGGTGTTCATATTTTATGATTTTTACCCGATTTCGATACGTGGGCCCATGTCGACCTTTTGGGGCGATTTTCGAAATTCTTGTTAAAGTCTTGATTTCATTAATTCGATTAGTTTATTATAGTTGTATTTATAGTATGTGATTGTTTTTTTCTAGATTTGGGCCATTCGGAGTCGGAAAGTCAAGGAAAAGCGTTCTTGTTGATTGATTGAACTTGGTTCAAGGTAAGTGGCTTTGCCTAACCTTGTGTGGGGGAAATCCCCTTAGGATTTGGGACTGTTGTGATACTTCTGTGATATGTGAGCGCCGTGTATGCAAGGTGACAGGTGCGTACATGGGCTAATTATTGAAAAATCCGGTTTATACTGAGCAGTAACCTGTTACATCATAATTGAGTTATACCAGCATATGTAGTTATCCTGTTTAGCCTAATATCGCATGTTTACGTGTCTTAATTGCTTAGTTGAAACTTGTTTAACATGTTTAGTTGATTTCATGTTTTTCCTTGACTTGTATTTAGACATAAACTGTAGGATTTCTTGCTGTAATTGTTGTTTTCATCGATTTAGAGCTGTGTGTTTACTTTTGGGACTACGAGGCGGTACCTCGGGAGATCCCCTGTCGCATATTTACTTTTGGGACTATGAGGTGGTACCTCGGGAGATTCCCCTGCATATTCACTTTTGGGACTACGAGGCGGTACCTCGGGAGATCCTATGTTGAGCATTTACTTTTGGGACTACAAGACGGTATCTCGCGAGTGCCCCCATTGTAATGATCCGACCGGTCATTTTGAGTCCTAGCGCGTCGTTCGGAGGTTTGAGGCCATGAGCAGCTTCACTTCAGGTATTATGACTTATACGTGTGGTCGCTATTGAATTTCGGGAAGTTCAGAGTTGATTTAGAAAGAAAATTCATATTTCGAAAGCTTTAAGTTGGAAGAATTGACCAAGATTTTACTTTTGAGTAAACAACCTCGGAATCGGGATTTGAAAGTTCCAATTGATTCGTATGATGATTTCGGACTTGGACGTATGTCCGGATCGGATTTTGGGTGAACCGGGAGCATTTAGGTGATTATTACGGAAGGTTGGTATTTTGGAAGAATTTCATAAATTTGGGTTGAAGTGAATTTTAATGCTATCGAAGTCCATTTGGGATTTTAAGTCTGGGAATAGCTCCGTATCGTGATTCTGGTATTGGGAGCGCGACCGAAAGTGGATTTGGAGGCCCGTAGGTCATTTTGTTGTCATTTGGCAAAAATTAGAAATTTGAAGATTTTTGAGATGTTTTACAGGAAGTGAACTTTTTGATATCGGGGTCGGATTACAATTCTAAAAGTTGGAATAGGCCTGTGATGTCGAATGTGACTTGTGTGCAAAATTTGAGGTCAATCGGACGTGATTTGATAGGTTCCGACATTGAATGTAGAAGTTTGAAGTTCTAAAGTTCATTAAGCTTGGAATGGAATGCGATTCATGAATTCGACGTTGTTTGTGATTTGAGGCCTCGAACAAGTTTATGTTATATTTTTCGACTTGTGTGGGTGTTTGGTTTGGAGCCCCGGGGGCTCGGGTGAGTTTCGGAGTGGCTTCAGAGTGTTTTTTTAAGAAGTTGGATTGTTGGTTCTGGTATGATCGCAATTGCGATATTTTTGTCGCAAATGTGACCATCGCCTTTGCGAGGCAGTGGTCGCATTTGCGACAATATGGTCGCTTTTGCGAAGCCTGAAGTGTTCGCATTTGCGAAGTCTGTATCGCATTTGCGATGAAGGCCAGCTCTGTCAGGGGTCGCATTTGCGAACCCCTTGTCGCAAATGCGACAGGAGCCAAGGGCTTTTTATTCCGAGACTTAGCTCATTTCCCTCATTTCCCACTTGGACATAGGCGATTTTTGAGAGCATTTTGAGAGGGGGTTCAAGCATCATCAAGAGGTAAGTGATTTCTTCTAGTTGTAAGTTAAATACAACGTTTATATATGGATTTGGATAGAAAAATGTGTAGAAATTTGGAATTTTGAAGAAAAACCTAGAAATTCGTATTGTTGGATTTTAATCACGAATTTGGGCATGAAATTGAGAATAAATTATATATTTGAGTTCATAGTGCTATGGGTAGTGTTTGTCTTCAAAAATTTTCGGAATCCGGGCACGTGTGCCCGAGGGTTGCTTTATCGATTTTTCGAGCGGAGTTGGAAATTGTTATAAATTGATTAATTATGAGTAATAGAGTACATTTTGATTGGGTTGCATCTTAATTGACTAGTTTGAGGCGACGGACATCGGTTTGAGGTGTTAGAGAGGCTTTGGAGTCAGTTATGGAATTTCAGAGCGAGGTAAGTCTCCTGTCTAACTCTGTGAGGGAGAAATTGCCCCTAGGTGTTGTATATTGATGTGTGCTACTTGTTGTGGGGGATACGTATGCGCAAGGTGACGAGAGCTCGTACGTAGCTACAATCATGTTATTGTCCGTGTAGGTTTAGGTTCACATCATGCTATAGTTGTACTATCTTAGAAGTCTCTCGCCTATTAAATTCCTCTGTTTTACATTACTACTTGAGATTAGACTTGCTATTTTAGAGACTTCACGAGTTCATGATTAGTCGCCGAATAATTTTACTCCTCTTACGTCATGTTTCTGTGGTATATATGTTTCATTGAAAGGTTTTTGTTAAAGAAATTACAACTTACACGCTTATTCATGAGTGGGGTCAAGGACCCGCCAAAGCTTCTTACTCTTATGGGATTGGGCCGTTCGCCTCGGCAGGATTTATGTACCACACTCTTATAGGATCGGGCCATTCACCTCAGTAGGATTTATGCACCACCCTCTCATGGGAGAGGGCTATTCGCCTCGGCAGTTTAATAGATGCATCTATGGTTCATGCCATTTGACCCTCGGCAGTGCACAGTTTAAATATTTATGTTGGATCGGGTCGTACGCCTCGGCATTTCCTATATCATATTCTCATGGAATCGTGCGTAATATTTAGCAAGAAGCCAGTGATTCTGCGAGTTTTCCCGATTTGAGTTATGCCAATCCATCTGATGAGATCCACTATATCTATAGATATGCTCCGGTTAAGGAGGGAATTTCTAATGGAGAGCCTGCGTTCCTCGTAAAAAGGGGGATCTGTACCACGTGATTTATACTTGTTTATCTCATTATTTACTCTGCCTCATATTTACTTACCTCTTTAATGTACCTGATGTTATTGGACCACTAGTGAGTGTCGATGTCAACCCCTCGTCACTACTCCTCCAGGGTTAGGCTTGATACTTACTGGGTACACATTGATTACGTACCCTACTACACTTGCTGTACATTTTTGTGCAGGTACATATGTGGCTAGTGGCCTTGTGAGAGCAGAGGCATGTATGCATGCGGGGATTTACGTGATCTGCATTCCATATTACGACCCACAGTCGGCAGAGTCTCCTTCAAAGTATTTATATTTCTCTTGTCCAAATTTATATTCCGGACAGATGCTATATTTTATTTTACATTCCTAGTTGATGCTCATGCACTTATGACACCGGGTTTTGGGGTGATTATGGGTTGTTCTGTATTGAAATTGTTAAAAATATTATTATGTACACTGTGAATTCCATATTTTTACTATTTAATTGAAGGAAAAATATGACTTCAAAAATACTAAAATGAGATCCAAATTAAGTATTTATTTTTGGCTTGCCTGACAGCGGTGTCCGGTGCCATCACGGCCTTTAATAGATTTTGGGTCGTGACAACATGGTATCATAGCACTAGGTTCACTTAGGTCTTATGGGTCATGAGCTAGTCTAGTAGAGTCTTGAGGATCAGTATGGAGACGTCTGTACTTATCTTCGAGAGGCTACAGAGCTGTTAGGAGCACTTCCCTTCTTGATTCCTCATCGTGCAATTTGATTCCTTTGAGGCTTATGCCTTTGTCACTTTCCTATACAATCTTATATGACGTGAAGCGCTTATTATAATCGGGAAATTGAGGAATTATAATGGTACTACATATGTGGTGAATGATGTTTCTCCCTGCGTATTTGATTGGGCTATTGTCATCGTCTTGCGGAAGGTCGTTCTATCGTTTTAGCTTAGTATCAGTACTACCTAAGATTTTGAGATTTGGCATTGATTATTATGACAATTCGTGCGTTGTTGTCGCAACAGTGTTTGTGTAATGGTAGGATGCTTGTCTATGCGTCGGGGCAGTGAATGACTTGATATGAGGTTTTACTCAGTGCATGAATCGGTGTTTTGGGTGTTGAGGGCTCAAGGAATATGATCTTCAGGGAGGTTTAAAGTTGGTGGCGATCTATTAGTTCAAGTGTTACAGAGATAGATATTGATTTAAGGCAACAATTGGGCAGTGAAGGACGAGGATGTAGATGTGGGAGGTGTCTTGCGGTGGTTGAATTGTTAGGAGGTCAAGTGTGAATAGTAGGAGTCTAGGAGTTGCTTAAAGGAAAGGGTTTGACCATAGTGGGAGAGTGGCAGAGTAGCATATGGGTTCCGTGGTAGGATAGCCACACGCCTTGAGGGAAGCTTAGAGGAATTTGGGAATCGTGATGAGCAGTGACTAGGACCATGGATTTTATTTGGATGCAACATGACTTCGAGTCTGGAATGCCTTGTTGGACTTTTAACTGATGTCAATGGAGAAGAAGGAACCTCGGTGGGTCCTAGGGTTATGTAATTGTAGCTTCAAGCTAAGTGGGAGATCTCCACCGTCTATGATTGGATTGCGTAGATGTCAACTTGTGCGGTTTCTGGTTATCGGGGTATTGATGGGATATTACGACTAAGGAATGAAAACATCAGTGGTAACTTGAGCAAAGGATTTGAGGAATGCGTGCTATCTTTGGCCTTATCGGTTCATGTTCAAGTCTTGGGTAGACTCAGAGTCTGCTTCATGTGGATGTGATGTATAAGGAAAGGAATTCAGCCGGTTGTTTCTTCGAGAGGGTGTTCATGTGCTAGTAGGGCCTTGGAGTTTGATTATATTCGGGGACAAGTCAGAGTGGGTGACTCTCAACAATGGTCATAGTAGGTTCAAAATTTAAGGTGCGGTGCCTAAGGATTTCGAGTATGTGGTATGCTTAAGTATCGAGTTTTGGCAATGGATTATGAAAATGGGGACTTGGAATGTTCTATATTGTCTACAGTTTGTGGTGCATCATCGGATGAACGGTAGAAAATAACTTCGGATTCATGGAAGAATTATCAGAATGGGTGTACCAGTTGAAGATACGAATATGCGCACAAGGAAAATATGTAATGATTCATGGGTTTTGAGACAACATGGTCTCGTGAAATAAGGTCATTTCGGATAAGTGTGGATTTGGGTTCGTTATGTTTTAAATAGAGCTATTATTATTCCTAAGGCAAGTCCGGAGTAAATTAAAGGAAGTCGGATTGGTTAGCAATGGTTGAATTAGCATGATGATGGCAATGATCAGTTCCTTCAGCGTGTTGAGTTATACATGTGATTTGTGGCAGTACGTGAGAGGTTTGACGGCCGCCGTAATTGATTTTATTCGGGGTCATTCGAGTATTATGGCCTGTTATGTGTAGATGGATCCCGGAAGAGTTATGGTGGTTTAGACCACTACTTGAGGTTGTATTTTCTGCAGTTATGTGAATTCAGTCACGTGTTGCAATGGTTCTCCTAAAATGAGTTAAGTAAAAGGTTTCTATATGATGAAGTGTTTATCCTATTAGTGGGTCAGGGGTTATTATGGAATTCTGGTACTCTCACGTATTGGCATGTTAGGTGCAGTGAGTGGCAGAAGAAATTGGAAGTTAAGGATCAAGGTTGCGGTTCGGTGACAAGAATGTCACAAGCTCGGTTGAGCAGGAAGAGAATTCAGATGTTTAGAGCAAGGTGGTATTATCTTTAGCATCATCTGAGATTGGTGGCATGTGTAAGAGGTCTTGTGTACTGATTTACGGATTCCCAATTTGCTTTACAACATTAGTATGGCCAGTGGTATGGATGTGCGGACTTTTACTTGGTGCGGAAGGTCGTGGGGGCGTATCCCACGGGAAGATGATATAAGTGTGACATATAGTTACTTGATTGGTTGAAGATTGAAACCAAGTATGGAGATTATGGTACTATCGCTAATGTGAGAGTTTAGGTCAGGGAGGCGCTCTATTCATTTGGTTGCAAACTGTGGATGTTTGTTCCGGATTATCGGTTGTTCTTGTGTGTCATGGGAAAAAGAGTTAGTAGGGATCCTTGAAAGGTTATTAGCCCATTGCAGTATGGTCAGAATCGGCTTGAGGTCTGTGGATGGATCTAAATGTGAATGTTGGCTCTATATCAAGCCGGATGTGTTCATTTCGGCTTAGCTTTGTTTAAGGAGTCTTCGGGCCTTGGATGTTATTTTTGTCGTCAGCTATTCCGTGTAATCTATATTATACCAGGTGGGTTGTGAGGTGGTTTGATTATTCATACTCGTATTGAGATCCCGTATAGTTTGTGGTATTATGTGAGAAGGAAGGATCTCGAGATGCAGATCATATATCGCACCTTAGTTGTGCTTGATTTTTATAGCGTATGACGTTACCCGTCTCCCTAGGATTTGTATTATGCACTTGATGTGCTTATGGTTGATATTCGGGCATTTCGTGAGTATAAGCGTTACGACTCGATGTGTGTTTCTTTAGATTATTATGTGTGGATCGGGTGGCACACCGCCACGGGTATATGGTTGGATCGGGTGGCACGCTGCCACAGATATGTTGTTTGGATCGTGTGGCACGCCGCCACGGGTATCATGGTTGGATCGGGTTGCATGCCGCAACGGTATCATGTGTGGATCAAGTTCCATGCCGCAACAGTGTGATATTGAGTACAGTTTCCCATATCTATTATTGTGTGTGTTGCTTCTCATTTTTCGAGGAAGGTTAATGATATTTTTTCGGTTGTTTAAAATTAGCTACGTGGGTTGAGTAGTTCTTTCCACAGTTCATTTACTTATGTATCACATTCGAGGTTGTAGATTATTGGTACATTGTGGCATCATATGAGACTTTTGGCAGTGTCTGAGGTGGCTTATTGCCTGAGCAGCTTGTACTGGGTGAGACGAGATTATTGGACCTAGGATCAGATTTATATGAGGCACATTAAAGAGTAAATATCGATACTCAGTCCAGAACGAGGTAATGGTTCTTGTCGGGAGGAGAGACTCCATAAATTGTGATTCGGCAGGTGGCTATGAGTTCTACACATCTTCTCTGTCGTGGCAGTGTCGCGAGAGTTAAATCAAGACTTAATTGGTCATGAGGTACACTACGGGCTTTGGTTAGTGGAAATTTTAGCTGTTATGCTTTGGAAAGATTTGCCTTGGGCAAATGAGTTATGCGGTGCATGGTAATAAATCAAAAAGGGTATACAATCGTATTTGGTGCAGTGTGTAGTGATTGATACGGTGCTCGTATGTTGGAAACAAGCCTGGTGGAGGATTCCGGATGTTGGAATTTGGCACTAAGGCTTATTTGACTAAATAAAGGGGAGAATCTTCAGATTGGCTCGAGCTATTGTGCCCAACTGGGTTGTGGTGGCACAGATAGGTGCACGAGTTGTTGAACAGTGATTTTGGACAACCCCAGAGCAGTTCTTAGCACGTTCGAGGACGAACGAATGTTTAAGTAGGAGAGATTGTAACGACCCGACCACTCATTTTGAGCCCTAGCACGTCTTTCGGCAGTTTGAGGCCATGAGCAGCTTCACTTCAGGTATTATGACTTGTACACGTGGTCGGAATTAATTTTCGGGAAGTTCGGAGTTGATTTGGAAATAAATTTCTCGTTTCGAAAGCTTTAAGTTGGAAGAATTGATCAAGGTTTGACTTTTGTGTAAACGACCTCAGAATCAGGATTTGAAAGTTCCAATAGGTTCGTATGATGATTTCGTACTTAGACGTATGTACGGATAAGATTTTGGGTGACCAGAGAGCATTTCGGTGCTTATTATGGAAGGTTGGTATTTTGAAAGAATTTCATAAATTTGGTTGAAGTGAATTTTAATGCTATCGATGTTCGTTTGGGATTCTGAGTCTGGGAATAGATCCTTGTCGTGATTCTAGTTTTGGGAGCGCGTCCGAAAGTGGATTTAGAGGTCCGTAGGTCATTTTGTTGTCATTTGGCGAAAATTAAAAATTTGAAGGTTTTTGAGATGTTTGTCCGAAAGTGGACTTTTTGATATCGGGGTCGGATTCCGATTTCGAAAGTTAGAATAGGTCTGTGATGTCGAATGTGACTTGTGTGCAAAATTTGAAGTCAGACGTGATTTGATAGGTTTCGGCATCGTATGTAGAAGTTTGAAGTTCTAAAGTTCATTAAGCTTGGAATGGAGTGAGATTCATGAATTCGACGTTGTTTGATATGATTTGAGGCCTCGAATAAGTTCGTGTTATGTTTTTAGACTTGTGTGGGTGTTTGGTTTGGAGCCCCGGGGGCTCGGGTGAGTTTCAGAGTGGCTTCATAGTGGCTTCAAAGTGTTTTGTTAAGAAGTTGGATTGTTGGTTCTGGTATGATCACAATTGCGATGTTTTTGTCGCAAATGCGACCATCGCATTTGCGAGGCAGTGTTCACATTACTACTCCTCCGGAGTTAGGCTAGATACTTACTGGGTACACATTAATTACATACTCATACTACACTTGCTGCATATTTTTGTGCAGGTACATATGTGGTTAGTGGTCTTGTGAGAGAAGAGGCGTGTATGCATGCGGGGACTTACGTGAGATGTATATCATATTACGACCCGCAGCCGGCAGAGTCTCCTTCAGAGCATTTATATTTCTCCTGTCCAAATTTGTATTCCGGACAGATGCTGTATTTTGTTTTACATTCCTAGTTGATGCTCATGCACTTGTGACACCGGATTTTGGGGTCATTATGTGTTGTTCTGTATTGAAATTGTTAAAAATATTATTATTTACACTGTGAATTCCATATTTTACTATTTAATTGAAGGAAAAATATGACTTCAAAAATATTAAAATGAGAACCAAATTAAGTATTTAATTTTGGCTTGCCTGGCAGCTGTGTCCAGCGCCATCGCGACCTTTAATGAATTTTGGGTCGTGACACCTGTTGTTTATCCCTATGTGTTGTGTTGTTATCTTTCTGTAGTTTCTCCTCGTTAAATTTCCAGTCTCTTATTACATTGCTATATTTGTTTGCCTTTACTTATTATATACCAGTAGGGCCCTGACCTGACCTCATCACTACTCTACCAAGGTTAGGCTTGGCACTTACTGGGTACCATTGTGGTATACTCATGTTACTCTTTCGTACATGTTTTGTGTGCAGATTCAGGTACCTCCTACCAACCCCATTATTAGTTGCGTACTTGCTGCTGCTCCGGAGATTTCAAGGTATATCTGCCATCGTCCGCAGATCTCGGAGTCCCCCTCTATTCCTTTCATGTTGTTCCTCATTTATTTCTTCTAGTTATTGATGTATAGAAACATTTAGACAAATTCTTAGAACTTATGACTTGTGATTACCGGGTTTTGGAAATATTGTTATACTTGAGCTGTTGGTTACTTGTACATGCTGAGCGGTATTTTTCTGTTATATAGTTATCTGATGAAAAATTAATTGTTGATTCTGTCTTTATTTTTGATTTTTTTCGCAATTGTTAGGCTTACCTAGTCGTAGAGAATATGTGTCATCACGACGTCTTACAGAGGGAGAAATGGGTCGTGACAATGATATATGTATATATATATATATATGGCGTAAGGGATGCACGCATTCGCCTTCTTCAACCAAATCATTAAGTCCAAAAATTGAATATTTTACTGACTCTTAAATTCACCGTAGGTTGATTTGTTTAGACAACAAAAAATCGGCCAGGAGGAGACTTAGTCCCCATTTGGCCATAGATTTTGCCAAGTTCTTTCCAAATTCTTTTGGCAAAATATGTTTGTTTATAGATTTTATCCATGTTTTGACATATTTTGAAAATAAAATTTTCAAATTCCCAAACTAGCTCTAGACCTGTTTTTGCCCCAAAATATTACTGTTTGATTTAATAATTTTAAAATTGCCCCAAACTTTTATATTTTATAAAAAACTCACCATCTATGTCACGACCCAAAATCCATTAAAGGTCGTGATGGTGCCTAACACCACTGTCAGGCAAGCCTACAATAAATGTTTAACTCGATTATTCATTTAGTATTTTGAAATCAAAATTTTTCTTCAATTAAATAATCAGAAATAAAATTTACAGAGTAAATGATAATATTTTTCCAACTACAATACTGAACAACTCATAAGTACCCCCAAATTCCGGTATCACAAGTGCATGAGCGTCAACTAGGAAGTAAAATAAAATACAGCATCTATCCGGATTACAAAATTAGACAGAAAAAATACAAATAACCCCGGAGGAGACTCTGCCGGCTGCAGATCGTAACCTGAAATGCAGCTCGCGGCAAGTCCTCGCATCATCCGTGCCTCCGTGCCCAAAGGACCACTAAACATAAAAGTACCTGCACAAAAATGTGCAGCAAGTGTAGTATGAGTACGTAAATTCACGTGTACCCAGTAAGTATCTAGCATAACCCCGAAGGAGTAGTGACGAGGGGTCGACATCGACACTCACTAGTGGTCCAATAATATCAAGTATAATAAGGAGGTAAATAAATATGAGGCAGAGTAAATAAATAAAATAAACAAGCATAAAATACGTGGTACAAATTCCCCTCAGTACAATGAACTCAAGCTCTCCATTAGAAATCTCCTCCTTAACCGGAGCATATATATATATATATATATATAGATGTAGTGGGACTCATCAAATAGATTGTCATAATTCTAATCAGGAAAACTCATGGATACACTGGCTTCTTGCCAAATATTACGCACGATTCCATGAGGATATGTTATAGGAAATGCCGAGGCGTACGACCCGATCCAACATAAATATTTAAACTGTGCACTGCCGAGGGTCGAACGACACAAACCATAGATGCATCCATTAACCTGCCGAGGTGAACGGCCCGCTCCCATGAGAGTGTGGTACATAAATCCTGCCGAGGTGATCGACCCGATCCCATTAGAATAAGAAGTTTAAACGGGTCCTTGACCCTCACTCACGAATGAACATGTGAGTTATAATTATCTTTAAGGAAAATTATTCGATGACAACGCATAACGCGCGAGAAATCCGTAAGAGGAACACCATTATTCCGTGGAAAATCATAAAACTCGCGAAAACTCTACAATAACAAGCCCATCACTCTACGCATGTCTAGTCTCAAGTCATAATGCGAAATAAAAAAATTAGACGAGCAAGGATAATCCCTATAGTACAAGTACAGCATGATGTAAACCTAAGTCTACCCAGACAATAACATGAATCTAACTACGTACGGACTCTCGTCACCTCGTGCGTATATAATCCCTACAAATAGTCACACATATTAAATATATCACCTAGGGGTAGTTTTTCCCTCACAAAGTTAGACATGAGACTTACCTCGCTGCGAAGTTCTGTAACCGGCTCCAACGCCGTTCTAACACCTCAAACTGGTGCATGTCGCTCCAAAACAAGGCAAACAATGTACAAACCCATAAAAATACACTCTAATACTCATAGAAAATCAATTTAAACAAGTTCCCAACTCCGCCCGAAAAGTCGATAAAGCAACCCTCGGGCCCACGTGCCCGGATTCCAAAAGTTTTCGAAAATAAACTTTACCCATAATACCCCGAACTCAAATATATAATTTATTCCAAATTTCATATCCAATGTCGTGGTCAAAATCCAAAAATACCAATTTCTAGATTTTTCTTCAAAACCCCAAATTTCTACAAATTTCCATGCTTAAATCCAAATATAAACCAAGTATTTAACTTGCAATAGCGGAGAATCACTTGTGCGGCTTTCCATTGCAAGTATTTAACTTGCAAGTATTTCCATTCTTCAAAACCCCTGGCTACTTTTGCGGCTCCGCACCTGCGTCTAAAACCTCACAGGTGCGGTTACACCAGATGACAGCAGCTCCAGTATTCTTCCAAACCCAAACTCGATCCGTTAACCATCCGGAATCCACCTGAGCCCTCGGGACCTCAACCAAATATACCAACACATCCCAAAATACATTACGAACTTAGTCGAGGCCTCAAATCACGCCAAATAACATCGAAACTATGAATCGCCCTCTTATTCAAAGAAAATGAACTTTGAAGCTTCAAACTTCTACTATCGATGTCGGAACCTATCAAATCACGTCCGATTGACCTCAAATTTTACAGACAAGTCATAATTAACATTATGGACCTACTCCTACTTCCGAAACAGAAATACGACCCCGATACCAAAAAGTCCACTCCCGGTCAAACTTTTCAAAATTATCCAAATTTTCAACTTTCGCCAAATGACCCCGAAATGACCTATGGACCTCCAAATCCACATCCGGACGCGCTCCTAATACTAGAATCACCATACATAGCTATTCTCGGGCTCAGAATCCCAAACGGACATTAATAACATTGAAATACGCTTCAACCCAAATTTATGAAATTCTTCCAAAATGCCAACGCCGAAACGCTCCCGGGTCATCCAAAACCCGATCCGGACATACGCCCAAGTCCAAAATCATAATACAAACCTGTTGGAATCTTCCAGTCCCGATTCCGAGGTCGTTTACTCGAAAATTAAACCTTAGTCAATTCTTCCAATTTAAGGCTTTCGAAATGAGAGCTTTCTTTCCAAATCAACTCCGAACTTTCCGAAATTCAATTTCGACCACGCGCACAAGTCATAATACCTGAAGTGAAACTACTCAAGGTCTCAAATCGCCGAACGACGTGCTAGAGCTCAAAACGACCGATCGGGTCGTTACAATCTATTATGACCCAACCAATCCACCAGCTAATTACTATCATTTTATTTTGGACTGATGAATCTTGTAATATTATTGTAATTTGATAAATTATAGTGTCTAGTAATTGTATTATTAGCAGATGATATTAAAATATCAGGTTATGATTTTAAGATAATGTATTATGTAGTTCATTATAAAAATAATAATTTTGTGCCAGACTTACCTATGTTCACGACTATGATTTGTGATGATGATAATGAATGACATCCATGAAGGTTCTACTTGCACAAGATTAGAAAGTTTGTTTGTTTACTATTATCTGGTAATTTTGATTGATTTTAGAACTTATGTGTATAAGTCACATTTCATATTTTTTCAAAAAAAGAAAGTGAAATATATTTTGAAAAACTAGTATCTATGAACGTGCGTTGCACGTTAATAATGGTACATGATGGTTTAAACATTTATTTATATGACGGAATAACAAAATTTAATTAATGAGAAAAAATCGATGAAGGTTCTGCATGTACAAGATTAGCAAGTTTGTTTGTTTGCTATTGTCTGGTATTTTTGATAGTTTTTAGAACTTATGGATATAAGTCACATTTCAATTTTTTCAGAAAAAAGAAAGTCAAATATGTTTTGAAAAACTAGTATCTATGAACGTGCGTTGCATGTTCATAATGGTACGTGATGGTTTAAACATTTATTTATATGACGGAACAATAAAATTTAATTAATGAGAAAATTTTTATGTATTGCAACAATCATCTAAATACCGAAAAATATTACTGATTACATTAGTATAATACGTGAATTCAAAATGATAGGACATCATCAGAACTTACACAAATGATCAATTTACTCACGTTAGTTAGATAATTATGTATTAAAGTTTAAAAGTATTTAATGTGATGGTATCTTACCGAATAATTCTTTGTAGACGATATTATTATTGTGTATGTTTTCTTCTAATGCTTTGGCTGCTCTTCCATAACCAGAATGTTTGTTGTCGATATTGATATCCCTCTTGAAAGTGTAACATATAGTTGTTTGTGCAAGAAAATTTATTGCGGTAAATATAGTCCAATATTTAGGATGTTTGTCCATGTGTTTTATTAATTATAATAGCAAAACATAAACATACTGAAAATTATTTGCACGCAAATTTAAAAGGATATTCTTTACTTTCGGAAAGACGAAAGTTGAATTCGGGGATAAAAATATACTTAGAAGCACATTGACCAGTATCATTATTTTGCACGTATGACGTTATTGTCAAAACTTCTATATAACATATGTGTGATATTACATTAGCTATTCGACGGATCTAAGTTTTTCAGTAGCGTGAGGAGCATATTTTTCTTCAAAATCAACTTATATATAATGGAATATCAATTTAACTTAGTATATAATATATATGGTGAACTAACATACGTAAGTAATAATAATGTCACGACCCCAAATCCACTAGTCGTGATGGCACCTAACCCAACCCGCTAGGTTAGCCAAATAGTAACTATCCAATTCCAATGATGATAATTAAACGACAGTAATTTACTAAATCTTATACATTTTCCAAGGACTGGTAGTACAAATCATGAGCTTCTAAGAATAGAATTCACAAAGCTGAAATGAAATAAATACATCGTCTGTTTTAAAAGTACATAAATAGAGTTTTATATATCTAAGGCTACCACGAACAAGAGGAAGCTACAATCGGGACGCATGTACATCTTCAATCCAGCTCCCATCGATCACAGCAACATCAACAGCCAACATCTGCACGCAAGGTGCAGAGTGTAGTATGAGTACAACCGACCCCATGTACTCCGTAAGTAACAAACCTAACCTTAGGTTGAAAGTAGTGACGAGCTAACGCAAAGGTCGGGTCCAACACCAATATTCCACAACAGTTCATAACATCATAGTACAAGTAATAAATGAGGTGTCTCATAAATAAAATGCTCAGTTCATTCACTGTTCAAAAATAAATAGGCATGCTTTTCAAGTATCTCAGTAAAACCCAAATCATTTACCGAATATGCCAAAATACGAGTAAGTTAAAAACTGTAATTTTTCCCAAAAATTCTTTCAACAATAAGTAAGATGTTTCATTTTCAGATAGCATGAGGAAAGTACGTATCTATGCCTACATGTCAAGATACAGGTAAAATCATAAATGTCCCCAAAAACTGGGTAGCAGAAGAAAATGCATCTCTATGCATGTATCTCAAGTACGCATGACAAATGCAATGCATCTCGATGATGAACTCATGTACTCACACTCCTAGAGTACTCAATCTCACTGTCTCACATTCTCTCTCACCATGCTCAATGCTCAACACACTCAATCACTCAACGTTGTACAATACGTGTTGCGGCGTGCAGCCCGATTCACATATATATAGTCGACTGCGCTCTCTGGGGGTGTGCAGACTCCGAAGGGGCTCCTATAGTCCAAGCGCTATAATCTGCACGGACAACTCATGTACCATAATATTAATATCTGGATCCGCACGGACAACTCACGTGCTGCACGGACAACTCACGTGCTGCACGGATAACTCACGTACTGTAGTATCAATATCTAGATCCGCACGAACAACTCACGTTCTGCACGAACAACTCACGTGCTATAGTATCAAGATCCTCACAAACAGGCCCCCGGCCTCACTCAGTCATCAATCTCTCCAGTCTCACTCATGGGCTCACAATGTCATGAAACTAGCCCGACAACAATGGTATGATGTATCAATAAATAACAACTGAGACTGAGATATGATATGAATGCATGAATATGTCTGAGTACGAAATATCAATGAAATCAGTGAAATGACAGCAAGAAACGACCACTATGGGTCCTAACAGTATCGTCATAAAGCCTAAACATGATGTCTAGCATGATTGACAGCTTAACTACTTTATCACATGGTGAAAACTCGGATATCAACAAAGTAGGACCACTATACAGTGCCATAGAAGCAATAGAGTCCCAATTCACATGGTGCACGCCCACACGCCCGTCACCTAGCATGTGCGTCACCTCAATACCGATCATATAACACGTATTACGAGGTTTTATACTATCAGCACTAAGTTTAGAAGAGTTACTTACCTCGAACAAGCCAATACTAAAGCCGAGCAAGCCAAGCGATGCTCCAAAGATGCCATCACATGCGTAGAGACTTCCGAACGACTCAAAACTAGCCAAAAGCAACTCAAATACATTAAATAAAGCCCAAGTAAACAATTCCAAATGATAAAGATCGAATCCTTAATCAAAATCCAAAATCGGCCAAAAATCTCACCCGGGCCCGCGCCTCAGAACCTGGCAAAACTCATAAAATCTGACAACCCATTCAATTACGAGTCCAACCATACTAGTTTCACTCAAATCCGACTTCGAATCGATGTTCAAAACTCAAAAATTCACATTATGAAGCTTTAGGCCAAAACCCCCAATTTCATCTTTAAAATTCACAATCTATTTACCAAAAGCGAAGATGGATTCATGAAATATAACCAAAACCGAGTAGAGAACATTTACCCCAATTCATATGGTGAAAATTGCTTCAAGAATCGCCTCAATCCGAGCTCCATAACTACCAAAATGAAGAAAGAACCAAAACCCTTGATAATATAGCTTCTGCCTAGCGATTCCACATTTGCGGACAATTCGTCGCATCTGTGACCAAATCTTTTGCGGTAAAACTTCGTTTCCGCGAAAACAACTGACCTAGCGATCCTTTGCACCTGCGGTATTTAAGCTGCTTCTGCGATTGCGCTTCTGCGCACTTGAACCGCATCTGCGTTTGTGCAGGTGCGTCCAAGCACCCGCACATGCGATCCTCAGGCCCAGCTACCCTTCACGCTTCTGTGACTCGTTTGTCACCTCTGCGACCATCGCACCTGCACAAACCAGCCGCAGGTGTGATCACACCAAAACCAGCAGCTTAGTAAAAATCCAAAAATGCAAATCCGAACCTCGTCTATAACTTACCCGAGCCCCTCGAGACCCCGTCCGAACATGACAACAAGATCCATAACACAATACGGACCTACTCGAGGCCTCAAAACACACATAACAACATCAAAAAGACGAATCACACCTCAACTTGAAATCAATGAACGTTGAAACTTTAAACTTCCACAATCGATGCCGAAAACTATCAAATCACATCCAATTGACATGAAATTTTGCACACAAGTCACATTCGACATTACGGACCTGCTCCAACTTCCAGGATCGGATTCCGACCCCGATATCGAAAAGTCCACTCCCGGTCAAACTTTCTATAATTTCAACTTTCACCATTTCGAGCCAAATTCAACCACGGACCTCCAAATCACAATCTGGACACGCTCCTAAGTCCAAAATCACCCAACGGAGCTAACAAAACCATCAAAATACATCATACGGAGCTACTCACGCCCGTAAACTATCGAGTGAAGTGAAAATGCTCAAAACGACCGATTGAGTCGTTACATCCTCCCCCACTTAAACATGCTTTCGTCCTCGAGCGTGCCAAGAGTTGTTCCCAAAACCATCAAACCTCTATATAACCTTACCATGCACATACCCGGGGGTGATCCCATGTCACCCTATCCCATATAGACATGACAACATAATATAATTGAAGATCATTACTCCAACCTTAGCCCATAAGCCTTAGAATCCAATTTTGAACTTCCGAAATTTCTATAAGGTCAGAATCTTGCATCTACACACTGTATAAGTCTCAACAAGCTGTAACCAAAATCCAAGATGAAATCACATGATATACCGCATAGCTCAAATACTCATAGAAATAATTTCTAATCACAATAGTTTCTAAAAACCACCCAATATCGGTAATCGACCTCATCCCAAACAAAACCTCGTTCTAAAACCTTCGTACACTGCGGATGATGAAAGAAACAAGCAAAACTCATAACTATTCATCAGATCCACCAGTCATGGAACTCCCTCTCATTCGACAAGAACTATAGCCAATTCTAAGCCGACTTTCGATATTATCCTTCCAAACATGCTATAATCAATTCCGATAGTATCCATCCTAGGTCCAATGACCTCATCTCATCCAACACGACCACTCTAGTGACATGACACACCTATACAATCTAAAGACATAACCCGTGCAATCCGTGTACCAATAAGCAACATTCCAAATGTACTCAATCATAAAAAAATGACTCAGACGAGAGAACTGTCCCGCAAGCTCAACAAGTACCACCACAACACAATGCTAAGAACCTATCATACCTAGTAGAACCAAGACACACAAATCTAACATAAAGGATCAGATCTTAACATAACTTTGCCGCAATACATGACCCCATCCAAATACTGGTCCATATGAAACACTGCATCCGCCATGCTCAAAATCAATAACCACGCGAAATTCGACATCAAGTACCCAAAGTGCATTACCATAACCACGAAGAGCAAATAACACAATACCACAATCCGGAAAGAACATAGCTAATGCGCAATCCCTCACGCAATACCCAAATACTCATATCGCTCAAATTATGCTATAAAGCCCAAATAGAACCGCACCATGTGTGCCTAAAACCAACAAATCACAACTCCTCCTAGCATAGAAGAGGAACTCACAGAAAATTCCAGAACACGAATAAGCTCAGCAACAACCAAATGACACATCCCTCAACAATTGCATTATGGAGCCAACCAATCCAACTTAGTGTAGAATACACATCCTAATTGGGACTACCAATGGACCCCCAAATCAACTCCGGGCACCCACAAATAGATAAATAAACCTCTGAAAGCCTACAATTGACTGAATCATAACACATACTATCATCTGGCTAGCTTCGGCCATGACTTCATAGTCCACACCCATGAAACAATCCGCTCCTGAGAACTCCCAGTCTCCAAATCCATAGTACACACGAATCACCATATCTTATCCTAACTCCACCGCTAGAATGTCTAACACATCTCTCATACACGATTATCCCATAGGAATACTTCCAAGATTCTTTCGTGCCACATAGCAAATTTGAATATCAGCAGTCGATCAACCAAAAGAGTGTCGCAGTACCAATGAAGTATCCATACATCAAAACATATTGCCCCTTCTAAAATGTATACTCTCATCAAGCCATATCAAATATTAATATCATTTACCTAGTCATCTGAAACCGTCCATGTTGCCTACCAATTTTATGACCTTCCCTTCCAAAACAGAACTGTGATCTCGCTCACGTAAATCTCAATCCCACGCAACACCGCATATACCATGCCATCATATGAAAAATACGAGAACTTCATAGTCCACTCCGAGTCAAAAGCAACTACATACTCAATTAGCCAAGGACCTTCCATTTGATTTCATCTAGGAGAAATTCACTATACACCACATTCTCCTCACGCCAGTAGGAAATATACTCCTCGAACCGTGGTAAAAACCATTGAGAACTCTTCGAAGCCCATTTGCACATAACCAAGCTATTAGAACCGAAACACTCTAACTCAACCCAGCTACGCAGGTCGCCAAAACCAAAGAGCATTGCCACGAAACACCTGGAGAGACTAGCCACGTCATAAGTACCCAAAGAACTAATTATATCCATTATTGTGTTGATCCAACCTACTACCAAGCTGTCCTATTTCTCCAAGTCCTTTCCAAATTGCCTTCAAATTGATACTTCTCCTTGCTAGAACACCACGATCCTTAACCAAAATTCTCCACACAAGATACCCTAGTATAAAACCACAATGCCCTAAGGCTCATAAGTCGCTGACTTCCCTCTTAAGCACCCCCAAAGAACCACAACCGAGACACCTACTCTAAAGAGACCTTATGTGAACCTAAAACTGTTCCCTTCACCTCCTTGATACTAAAATGCATAATCCACAATGATATAAAAATGCCACAAGTCTCGACACCATCCAATGCAAATACCAGATCCTTGCCATATACCAATCCGAAATTTTCAATTGCTACATATAATTCTTGAATCCATTAGAACCATTCTTGAGAGTCATCCACTCTACTCAAATCTCAATTAAACCGACCAAATGGACTGAACGACCTGTGCCCCATTAGCACACCAACACCTAAGGGAGTAACCCACACTCCTAAGCAACCGAGAAAATTCCTAATCCATGTACACTACAACCTCCGCAAATAAAAACTCAATTATTTTATGATTTGCATATACCCATAGAGTGTAATACAACCTGTATCCAGAAATTCCTTTACCCGAGTCATTCTTGAACTCAACCTCTGCAAGTCAAAACTGATTCACTAGTATACCTCAAACTGAAATCAATACAACACATATTCGTGCAATCAACCCGTCGATAGCAGACTCTCCCACTTAGCTCAAAGCCAAGGAATAAGCATCTGATAACTTACAATATCCATACTATGTTGCTGCCAAAATCCCGCACTAAAATTCAACTAAATGTTTCATAAGCTTGAGTAATACAAACCATATAATACCTCAAATCACACAAATATAAACCACTGGTAGAGAAGAAATCCTCTACATAACATCGTAAAATCACACATCTGAAGATTACCTCGCGGGTTATAACTCACCTGCTTCTCCTCAAACTGACATATCTCTATACCCTTCCACAGTTACAACTACTACGCAATCACGTAGTCTTCCTGATTCTGAACCCATCAACAAGACATGAGAATCTACTTCACTCCACAACTAAACAACATGAGAGATCCCTCAACACACCTATAGCTGGAGACCATACACCATATCAAGACAGAAATCAAACACCCAATAGTCCTTTCTACCTCTCAAGTAAACTCTTCTCGTCACATTCGAACAATCTGAACATATCTTGCAGTCACATCATACTCACCACGTAGTCATCCAATCACAAATTACACTAATAGGGACACCAACGTACATATAAGTCCCAAAAGCACGTGCTCACTCAATCGAAATCTCTGTGCTCAGGCTACTGTCAAAACCCGGCCTCATGTCCTCCAGACTGGCCCATCATAAGCACGCCAAAACCACATCTTGCACCTCAAGCATAGAATCACAAGCCACCGGCGCACAGCCGATACCGAGCGCTCACATGCACATACGAATGCATGGAAGGAATTTAAAAAGTTATGCTTCAAGCTGAATTAATGATGCATGATAAGGAAAGAAAGATGAGAAGTATATCCTAAATGTCCTGTAGCCTCTCAAAGAAAGGTATGGATGTCATCATACCGATCCGCAAAACTCTACTAGATACTTGCTCATGACTTGTAGAATCTATGAACCTAGAGCTCAGATACCAACTTCTCATGAACCAAAATCCACTAGTTGTGATGGCACCTAACCCAACCTGCTAGGTAAGCCAACTAGTAATTATCCAATTCCAATTATATGAACAAGATAATTAAACGACAGTAATTTACTGAATCTTATACATTTCCCAAGGACTGGTAGTACAAATCATGAGCTTCTAAGAATAAAATTCACAAAGATGGAATGAAATAAATACATTGTCTGTTTGATAAGTACATAAACAGAGTTTTATAGATCTAAGGCTACCATGAACAAGAGGAAGCTACAACCGGGACGCATGTACATCTTCAATCCAGCTCACATCGATCACAGCAACATCAACAGCCAACATCTGCTTGCAAGGTGCAGAAGTGTAGTATGAGTACAACCGACCCCATGTACTCAGTAAGTAAAAAACCTAACCTTAGGTTGAAAGTAGTGACGAGCTAACGCAAAGGTCGGGTCCAACACCAATATTCCATAACAGTTCATAACTGCATAGTACAAGTAATAAACGATGTATCTCATCTCAGAAATAAAATGCTCAGTTCGTTCACAGTTCCCAAAAAAATAGCATGCTTTTCAAGTATCTGAGTAAAACCCGAATCATTTACCGAAAATGCCAAAATACGAGTAAGTTGAAAATTGCGATTTTCCCAAAAATTCTTTCAACAATAAGTAAGATGTTTCATTTTCAGATAGCATGAGGAAAGTACATCTCTATGGCTACATGTCAAGATACAGGTAAAATCATAAATGTCCCCAAAAATTAGGTAGCAGAAGGAAATGCATCTCTATGCATGTATCTCAAGTATGCATGACAAATGCAATGCATCTCGATGATGAGCTCATGTACTCACACTCCCAGAGTACTCAATCTCACTGTCTCGCATTCTCTTTCACGATGCTCAATGCTCAGTGCACTCAATCAATCAGCGTTGTACAATACCTACTGCGGCGTGCAGCCCGATTCACATATATATAGTCGACTATGCTCACTGGGGGTGTGCAAACTCCGGAGGGGCTCCTATAGCCCAAGCGCTATAATCCGCACGGACAACTCACGTGCTGCACGGACAACTCACGTGCCATAATATTAATATCTGGATCCGCACAGACAACTCACGTGCTGCACGGATAACTCACATGCTATAGTATCAACATCTAGATCTGCACGAACAACTCACGTGCTGCACGAACAACTCACGTGCTATAGTATTAATATCCTCACAAACAGGCCCCCCGCCTCACTCAACCATCAATATCTCCAGTCTCACTCATGGGCTCACAATGTCATGAAACTAGCCCGACAACAATAATATGATGTATCAATAAATAACAAGTGAGACTGAGATATGATATGAATGCATGAATATGACTGAGTATGAAATATCAATGAAATCAGTGAAATGATAGTAAGAAACGACCACTATGGGTCCTAGCAATATCGTCATAAAGCCTAAACATGATGTCTAGCATGATTGACAGCTTAACTACTTTATCACATGGTGGAAACACGGATATTAACAAAGTAGGACCACTATACAGTGCCATAGAAGCAACAGAGTCCCAATTCACATGGTGCACGCCCACACGCCCGTCACCTAGCATGTGCGTTACCTCAATACTAATCACATAACACATATTACGTTGTTTCATACCCTCAGCACTAAGTTTAGAAGAGTTACTTAAATCGAACAAGCCAATACCTATGACGAGCAAACCAAGTGATGCTCCAAAGATGACATCACACACGTAGCGACCTTTGAACGGCTCAAACCTAGCCAAAAGAAACTCAAATACATTAAATAAAGCCCAAGGAAACAATTCCAAATAATAAAGATCGAATCCTTAATCAAAACTCAAAATCGGCCAAAAGTCACAGCCAGGCCCGCACCTTGAAACCCTACAAAACTCACAAAAGCTGACAACCCATTCAATTACGAGTCCAACCATACTAGTGTCACTCAAATCCGACTTCGAATCGATGTTCAAAACTCAAAAATTCTCATTATGAAACTTTAAGCCAAAACACCAATTTCCTCTTTTAAATGCACAATCCAATTATCAAAAATGAAGATAGATTCATGAAATATAACCAAAACCGAGTAGAGAACACTTAACCCAATTTATATGGTGAAAATTGCTTCAAGAATCGCCTAAATCCGAGCTCCATAGCTCCCAAAATGAAGAAAGAACCAAAACCCTCGATAATATGGCTTCTGCCTAGTGATTCTGCATTTGCGGACAATTCGTCACATCTGCGACCACCGCTTTTTCGGTAAAACTTCACTTCTGCAAAAACAATTGACCCATCGATCCCTCGCACATGCGGTCTTTAAGCCGCTTCTGCGATCGCGCTTCTGTGCACTTGAACCGCATATACGGTTGCGCAGGTGCGTACAAGGACCCGCACCTGCGATCCTCAAGCCCAGATTCCCTTCACGATTTTGCGACACCTCGTTCTCTTCTGCGACCATCGCACCTGCACAAACCAGCCGCAGGTGCGATCACACCAGAACCAGCAGCTTAACAAAAATCCAAAAATGCAATGAAATGATCCGAACCTCGTCTGAAACTCACCAAAGCCCCTCGGGACCCCGTCCGAACATACCAACAAGTTTCATAACACAACACTGACCTACTTGAGGCCTCAAAACACACATAACAACATCAAAATGACGAATCACACCTCAACTCGAAATCAATGAACTTTGAAACTTCAAACTTCCACAATCGATGCCGAAACCTATAAAATCACGTCCGATTGACCTCAAATTTTGCACACAAGTCACATTAGACATTATTTACCTGCTCCAACTTTCGAAATCGGAATTCGACCCAGATATCAAAAAGTCCACTCCCGGTCAAACTTTCCAAAATTTCAACTTTCGCCATTTCGAGCCGAATTCAACCACGAACCTCCAAATCACAATCCGTACGCGCTACTAAGTCCAAAATGATCCAACGGAGCTAACAGAACCATCAAAATTCCAATCCGAGGTCAAATGCTAAAAAGTCAAACTTGGTCAATTCTTTCAAATTTAAAGCTCCATATTTGAGAATCATCCTTCCAAATCAGTCCTGAATAACCTGAAAGCCAAAACCGATGATTCACACAAGTCAAAATACATCATACGCATCTACTCACGCCCGTAAACTACCGAGCGAAGTGCAAAGGTTCAAAACGACCGGTCGGGTCGTTACAAATAAACTTGACAACAAACATGTATGGTAGAAGGTCATTTGGTATTAAAGTATTTAAGTATTTTTGTTTTCATAGTAACTATTGGTATCATCTTCGGCTGAGTCAAAAACGGAATTTTTTTTTTGTTTATACCATAAAATTTGTTATCAATATTTTATTTAGTTGATCAACATATTTATTTCTGGTAGCTAAGATAGCTTTTTAATTTCTATCACGCAATTTGCAAATTGCGTTTTAATCTAATGATAAAAATATTTTCCTTATTAAATGCACTACTATTACCATTGAAGTTGATAACCAAGTGTTCTGGAAGAACCAATTCATCTTTATTGGATGCTCTTTTTTGTTTCTGACATGAAGAAAGAAGTTACCGAATATTGGATATGTTCTTACTCTATATTTCTTAGCATATGAATCTTTTTCATTTGAGGCCATAATTATAATTTTGGCAAGCTAGCTTTTACAGTCTCTACTTTCATCGATTTTGGAACTACCAGTAGTACTTGACAGAAATCACCTCCCAAACTATTAATTTTCCATCAAACGGTTTATTGATATTCAATATATCTCCAGAACTCTGGGCAATTGTTTCGATCATCTGATACTTAGCCATAAACGCTTCATCCCATATTATCAATTTTGCTTTCGTTATAAATTTAGTATTATTGCTCTGCTTTGATAAATTTGTGATGGTTATTTCAGTTGTTTGAAGAGGAATATCAGGTCTAAAGTGAGTGACCTCATAATAAAATTATTGCCGGTACACCACTTGTTATTATTGCTAACAATATCATGTAGGGCTGTGCATTTGGACCGGATATCCGAAATCTAAACTGATCCGCTCAATTTCGGATTTCGGATATTTGGATTGGATTTCAGATTATGTTTATTAAAATTTTGGATATATGAATCAGATTCGGATTGGTATAATTTTAACCTAATCTGATTCGAAATTATTAAGGCATGTATAAATACTAAACTTTAGTTTCGGATAGCCAGTACTTCCTTCACTTCTTCCTCCAAGTTATTACCTTTACAATTGCTGGATTTAGCTATAATGGCACCATAGTACCCTCATAATTGCATAAACATAATTTTTTCTTGCTGTATTGCTTCTTCTACAAAAAAAATATAAATATGAGTTTTGTAACTTAGAGGCATAACACTCGAACCTCCAGAGAAATATTTTCTTAGAGATGCAATGCTGATAAAAGGGATAAAAAGCAAAGAGGTATTTGTATTAGCACAGAACACGGAAGAAGAAGATAATGCAGATGCATTAGCTGATTAGATTAGCAATAGCCTTAATAATACGTATAATCCGATCCGAAAATCCGAAATATTTATCCGATCCAAATTTTAAAATCTGATTCGATCCGATATTAATTCGGGTTGCATTTTGTAGAATCAAAAATCTAAAATTTCAATATGAAATGTTTTAAATTTAATCCAATCCGATCCATGCACAACCCTAGTATCATGCCCCTTGATATGACATTTGCAAGTAACACATGACATAAAAATATTATTTCGATTACATCGGAGACATCTACAAAGGATAATCCTGCTATACCAGAGTTGACTCTTTATAATATAGTCTTGAAAGCTTATTATTGTTCAGGATTTAGCTTTGATTGTGCTTACTCAAACACTTATATGGCATTTTGATTCTTAATACTATACTAACATTTTTTACTTTGTGTTCTAATTTTTTTTAATCTCTAACGCTCTTTTTATGGAATAAATTTATGTACCCTAAGATTTTTTTAACTTGAAAAATAATTTTACTCATATGATGATAAAAAAATAATTGTGATGACCCAAAATATCATCTTTAAATTTAATAAGTAATTCTGTATTTTAAAACCTCGAAAAGCACTTATTTTATTATTCATCAACTTGCGTGTGCAGTCCGTAAAATTTTTCGGAAAGTTTTTATGTGAAAAATAGATTAAAATGTAAAATAGAGCCTTAAAAGTCAACTGAGTTAACTTTGATCAACATTTTGAGCAAACAGACTCGTATTAGTGTTTTGACAGTTCTGGTAGCTCCGTATCGTGATTTGGGACTTGAGCGTACGCCCGAAATTTAATTTGGAGGTCCCTAACTTATGTTATGACCATTTAACGGAAACTAATAATTTAAAGGCTAAAGATTTCCAAGTTTGACCACGGGGTTGACTTTTTGATATCGGAGCCAGAATCCGATTCTGAAAATTTAAATAACTCCGTTATGTCATTTATGACTTCTGTGCAAAATTTGAAGTCATTCCGGATTCATTTAATATGTTTTGGCACGAGATTTTCAAATTGAAAAGTTTAAAACTCAAAGTTTGAATCGAGGTGTAAATTGCAATTTCGATGTTATTTGACGTGATTTTAGACCCCGAGTAAGTCCGTATTATGTTACAGGACTTGTTGGTATATTCGTACTGGGTCCCGAGCACCCCGAGTGTGATTCGAATCGAAATCGGAACAAGAATTGGACTTAAGCAAAAATCTGAAATTTGGCCTTCTGGTGTTAATCGCACCTGCGGCTTTTTGACCGCAGGTGCGAGCATGCAGAACCGAGCCTTCAATCGCAGATGCGCCTGGGCGTGGCTGGGCAAAAGTCCGCAGGTGCGGAAATCTGCACGCACCCACGCGTCCGCAGAAGCGGTCACAATAATCGCAGAAGCGGAGGTCAGCGCAAGTGCGCATTTTTCCTCCGCAGATGTAAGGCCTCGCCTGGCAGTCCCTTTTCGCATATGCGAGATTTTCTCGCAAATGCGAGCCCAGGAAGCGCAGGTGCGGAAACGCCTGGGCAGTGTATAAATCGAAGAGTCCGATATTATTTTCATATTTTGGTCGTTTTGAGCTCGGTTAAGGCGAAGTTTTGGGCGATTTTTACGGGAAATATTGGGGTAAGTATTCCTTATCCTATATTGATTATATTTCATGATTCCATACTCGTTTATATCATGAATCCGTGAATTTATTTTAGAAAAATCAGATTTTTCTAAAATCTTTCAAAAATGAAAAGTTTAGATTTGAAGGTTCATTTGACATCGGAATTGGATAATTTTTGTATGGTTGAACTCGTAGCAGAACGGGTGTTCGGATTTTGCGAGTTTTTCCGAGATTTGAGACGTGAGTCCCACTATGGAATATTTTAATGAATTTTGAATTTTTATCCGAAAAATTAGTAAATTCATATGGAATTAATTTTTATGATTCGTATTGAGTATATTGAATTGTTTATGAATAAATTTGAAGCTTTTGGAGATAAATTTAAAAGGAAACGATGTGGTCGAGTAATTGATTGGAATTTGAAAGCGAGATAAGTATCGTAGTTAACCTTGACTTGAGGGAATAGAACCCTTAAACTTTTTATTATGTGAAATGCATGTGAACGACGTATAGGTGAGGTGACGAGTGCCTATACGTCGTCAAATTAATTTTTTGCATATTACTTGAAAAATCATAAATCGTTTTAAATCATGAATTAATTATTATAATAATTATTTCTCTTCTATTCTTTGTCAAATATTAATTCTTCAATTCCTGCATTAATTGTTACATGTTGTTTGAATTATGTGCCTTAATTGTTATTTGACATTTAGCATATTAAATATTAAACTGCCTATTTTCTCTCTAATTTCTATAATAATTTGCTATTTGCCTTTGTTTGTTTCATAATTAAATCATAATTATTGTATGCTTGTTGTCTTATAATTTTATATTAATTATTGTATTTATTGGAGAAATTTCTTCTATAAGAATTAGTAAATAAATATATTGGAGGAGCGGGTTGCACGCCGAAACAGAATTGATTATAATGAATATATTGGAGGATTGGGTTGCACGTCGCAACAGACTTATTAAAAGTCCATATTGGAGGATCGGGTTGCACGACGCAATAGACTTATTAAAAAGTCCATATTGGAGGATCGGGTTGCACGCCGCAACAGACTTATTAAAAGTCCATATTGGAGGATCGGGTTGCAAGCCGCAACAGACTTATTTAAAAGTCGATATATATATATATCGGGTTGCACGCTGCAACAGACTTGATTAAAATGAATATATTGTAGGAGCGGGTTGCACGCCGCAACAGAATTGAACATGAATATATTGTGAGATCGGGTTGCACGCTGCAACGGAAATTGATGGAAATGATAATTGGTTATAACTGCTGGGTTGGCTTCAATTATTATAAATGAGCTATTTGATTTATTTTTATTATTTATTGTTGTTACTAATATTGCGTACAGGTTAATGTAAGTGACCCGCCTTAGCCTCGTCACTACTTCGTCGAGGTTAGGCTCAACACTTACCAGTACATGGGGTCGGTTGTACTGATACTATACTCTGCACTTCTTGTGCAGATTTCGGAGTTGGTCCCAGCGACGTACCATAAACTTGCTCGGATTTCAGCTACTAGAGGAGACTTGAGGTATAATTGCACGGCGTTCGCAGTTTCTGAAGTCCCCATCTACTTTACTTTAGCTGTGTGTTTATTTCGAGACAGCTTTAGTTTATTCAGACCCTTATTTGTATTATTCTAGAAGTTTGTGCACTTGTGACACCAAATTCTGGGATGGTATTTAGACAACGTTATTTATTTTTTATGGATTGTTCACTATATTTTAGACTTTGCTTTCGCATTTATTTTTTTGATAATTAATAATTTAAAAATTATTTTAAAAATAGATAATACTATTCTAATATTGGCTTGCCAAGCAAGTGAAATATTAGGCGCCATCACGGTCCGAAGGTGGGAATTTCGGGTTGTGACAATAATTGAATTAGATTCTCTTGCTAAATAATTAATTGAAAGGGTTAATTATTTGGTCTTAACATCAAAAATAATTTATTTTGATCTAGATCTTAATATTAGTTCATATCTTGTTTTGAATATTTAATCTTAATTATAATTTTATTCACCATAAATTTTATTTTCAAAGAGTAAAAAGATCGATCTATCATTTCAGTTTTAGATTTTTATGTTTGTAGAATCATTACTGGTATTGACTCTTACCAACCATATTTCTTTCTCTTTCTCACATATTTTTATTTTCTTAGTTGTTGTTTAATAATTGGGTATGTTTTTCAATATTACACGAAAAAATGGATAAATTTTTTTTTATTTGAGTAGGAAAACGGTTTAAATATAAATATAAAAATATATTATCGTGAGGATATTTTATTTTATCAATTTCAACACTTTATGCATTCTATTTAATATTACTTTTATTGTTTCTTGGTATTGGACATTATGGAGTGGTAACATATTGCTAATACGGAGAATCTTTATGAAATTGATTTTATTAAACCTTCATACATATTTTTAATAAGAATTTAATAGATAATGTTTTATAATGTTAAAATCTTAAATATTAATAAAATTAACATACAAGGTATTGCAGTCCAAAAAATAGGTTATTATATTTATGTCATTTTCCTATGAGTTCTTCTAATTAATATTTGAGGACTATTTTGGTCTATCAATATTGTATTCGTACTTTTATAATAATATATATAGACTCTCCTTTTTCTAAATGGATTTGAACAATATAATTCTCAAATTAAATTAGTAATAGGATATTTTAATACGTTTTCAAATTAAATTAGTAATAGAATTTTTTAAGAAATACCTAACATGTTCCTAAATGTATTAGATTTACATGCTAACATGTAATATTATATGTTTTTGCCCGATAAAAATTATAATAATAGAATTCCTAAAGGTAATCATATAGGATTCCTAACGTGTAGTATTTGTCCTAAAACTAATAGGATTATAAGGCTAATGTCTAGAATTTCGATTATGTACTTTTATTGTGATTTATTATGCTTAATATTATAAGGTTATTTTTTAATCCGATATTATATTTATGCTTTTATAATAATACTAGTATCTATGTTCGCGTGTTGCACGAGTAATGTATACTCACAGTAATAAAATTTCAATTGCATAAACTATTAAATCTGTACACAGTACATAATTAGTTTCTTAAAATAAATAAATAAAATGCAATATATCATACAAATCAAGTTATGAATAATATTTTGACATAATATATGAGGACAAATTGAAACTAAATATTCCGGAATCATATATTTATGTGACTAAAGTTGTAAAATAACTTAAAGAATATACTCTTATTTATTATGTTATCTGAAGTTATGATTAATTTTAGTTAAGCCCTAAGGTATATTAAGTCTAATATATATCTTAAGATAAATATATATTGATAATGGAGAAAATAAAGCTTAAAAGTCATTTAGTCAATAATGTCTTTTATCGAACATTTTTTAGTTGGACATTATTCTATTTCAAGTATTACACATTCTTATGTCTAAACATTTTAATTTCTTAGCCACACATTAAAAACACATTTGTTTGATTATACGGAAGAAATCATATTATACAAAACTTATCGCTAGGAAATTATTCAACTCAAATTCTTATTAATCCATCTCTTAGAAAGCACAAGAGTCATCATGTGTCTATACAATAATATACTTGCTCATATCAAAATTGTTTAGTATGTCCAAATCAATTGTCACAGAGAACATTGCGATGTAATTTAGTATACATATGTTTGAAAGTAATTAATTTATTATGTGTACTCTTCAATTGAGATTTAGCGTTTCGAGTTGCAAATTAGTGTATATATTAAAACATCTTTGAAAGTAATTAATTTATTATGAGCAGTCATCAATTGAGATTTAGCGTTCTGAGTTGCAAATTAGTGTATACATTAAAAGATCGTCATACCTACCAAATCAAATGTTATATCCCAAAATATATATATATATATATATATATATATATATATATATATATATATATATATATATATATATATATAAAATAATTCAATTTTGAAGGGTATACAAAATTGGTCAATATTTGAATTAGAAGGACCCGTCTTTGGGTAAAAAGAAAATAATTTCCTAATCATAACAATTTACCCTTATTTATTTACTCCTACATAAATTTATAGATTATTTTGGTATAATAAAAAATCAAATTCTATTTAAAAACTACCTCTAATTTTGAAGCTAAAACAAGATAGGCTGCTAATTATATGGTTTACACGTTTAAGCTTACTCTAACTTTTTGTTTCTTTTAGGTATTCTTTCATATGTTTAAACAAGGACTTAGAGACTTAGAATGACATTGGAATATTACGTTATGTTGTGGCTTAAGAAATTTTTCTTCGTGTTTTCCAATGACAAGTGGCTTTAAGAATTTCTATTATTAGTTAGTAACTAATTCCTTTATTTTAGGCTCTATAACTTGATTCACGTTATTTTATGATTTTAATATTTTCTAGTATTAGTTGGTTTCAAACTCCTATATTTTAGGTAATAAATGTTACAATTTTATCAAATATTCTATTATTTGTTTGGAGAAATAATTCATTTTTACGGGTATAAAAGTCGGTCAATATTTCAGGAATATTTTTGTCGTTCAATATTTACCAATCCAACATTCGTGATTTTATAATAATATAGAAGATAGATATAGATATAGATAAATAGATGTATAATAATATAGATATATAAATAAAAATAGATAGTTGTAGATATAAATATATACGTTCTCAATTGGGGAAGATATAGGAAAAAATAAGTACCATTAGTAAGTGTTATACTTTTTCTTTTAAGCTTTATAAATCGGTAAATCATTTAAAATTTGATCATAAGTTAAAATTCAATCTACAACATATGTTGTAGTAAATTACGTAAGACACTTTAATTTTTAAAAGAAAAATTATTAATGTGCTTTTTTAATTCAAGGAGGATCAACTTTATAGGCTCAATGTATGTGTAGATAAAGGGCAAAAAAGTCGGTCAATATTTTAGGGATATTTTAATCGTTCAATATTTAGTATAAAATATTCATGCTTTTATAATAATATAGATAGATTATGTCCAAATCTGATTTTTTAAAACAAATTTGGGAATGGCCAAACGCTAGCCTAGTAGTTTATAATTGTGTTGACCTAAAAGGCTATCTTATGTTTTAGAACTCGAATCTGTACTCTTAGGCCTTAAAAATCCCATTTATATCCTTCTCGATTTTCGTGCACAGTCCGGGCAGGTTTCCGGAAAGCTTTTATGTTGAAAACTAATGAAAATAAGAATTTTTACCTTAAAAGTTGATTTTAGTTTACTTCGGTCAACATTTTCTGTAAATGGGCCCTGATCTGTGTTTTAACCGGTCTGGTAGGTCCGTATTGAATTATGGGACCTGGTCGTATGCCCGTAATCGAATTCGGAGGTCCCTAACTCAAGTTATGAATTTTTGATGAAAATTAAAAGTCTGAAAATTAATTATTTTTAAGAAATGATCGATGTTTGGCATTATTAGTATCGGGTCCGTATCTTGGTTCCGGACTCCGGTACAGTTTTATTATGATATTTAAGACTTGTCTGTGAAATTTGGTGAGAAACAGAGTTGATTTGATGTGATTCGGACGTCCAGTTGAGAGGATATGGATTTTAAAGTGTTCTTGAGAATTTTATTTGATTTGGTGATAAATTCGTAGTTCTAGGTGTTATTTTGGTGATTTGATTGCGTGAGCAAGTTCGTATGATATTTTTAGACTGGTGTGCATGTTTGGTTTGGAGCCCCGAGGGCTCGGGTGAGTTTCGGATAGGCCACGGGATGTTTTGGACTTGGGAAACATCTAGTTTTCTGCAGATTCTGGTGTCTGGCATATCCTTCTTCGCGTTCGCGAAGGTCCTCTAGCGAACACGAAGAATAAACTGGTGAGGCTGAGACTTCTTCTTCGCGAACGCGAAGGCCTGGTCGTGAACTTGAAGTGATGAGGGATTTACCCTTCGCGAACGCGAACCTGACCATCACGAACGCGAAGCACTTGGGGACCTGGGGGAGGGTTGGTCATGTTCTTCTACGCGAACGCGTCCACTGGGTCGTGAACACGAAGGCTAGGGGAGAGTTGCCTTACACGAACGCATAGGAAGACTCGCGAACGCGAAGGCCTCTCGCGAACGCGATGAAGTCTGTCTAGTGACTTAAAACAAACTCCAAACACGGGTTTGAGCCATTTTTTCAATATTTTCAAGAACCAAACGGGTAGAGGCAATTTTCAAGAGTCATTTTCTTCCCCAAAGTGTTGGTAAGTCATTCTAAACCATTTTCTTTCAATTACCCATTACATTTCTTGAATTTTCAACCTAAAATTTAGAGTTTTCATGGTAGAATTAGGGGTTAGGGTAGAAACTAGGGATTTCGGAAATTTGGTGATTTAGATCTCAATTTGAGCTCGGATTCCATGACTAATTATATATTCGGGCTCGGAAATTTATGGGTAAAAAGATTTTGGTCCGAACCTTGTATTTTGACCAAGCGGGCCCGGGGTCGATTTTTTGATTTTTTGGAGGAAAAATTTGGAAAATTTAATTTATGAAATATAATTGATTCCTTTAGCAATATTTGATATTATTGAGTCATTTTTTAATAGATACGAGTGGTTTGGAGGTGAGTTCCAAAGAAAAAGTTGTGATTGAGAATTAAGTGGCCTTCGGAGTGAGGTAAGTGTTGTGTCTAACTTTCTAGAGGGAATATGTATTGTGTGAGTATTTGCTACGTGTTTTGTTGTTGAATACGATGTATAGTTGAGGTGACGAGCATCTATACGTTGTGGTCGAGTCATAGTACGCGAGTGAAATTCCATTATTGTAAATTTGTAGTCTTAAATCTTGTTATCCATGCTTATTGTTGTTGTTTAAATGTTGGGAAACTTGTATCCGGTTTCACCAAGGTCGATAAAATTGTGAATATTGATTCGAGATTGAGATGTTAAATTGTGAAAGTAATCATTTATGAAATATTGATTTTCTTGTGAAACTCCTCTCTATCCGTTGTTATTGATTTTGTGAATTGTGAGGAAGAGTATAAAACACAAAGGGTGATGCCGTGCATAATTTAATTATATTGTGAGGAAGAGTGTAAAGCACGAAGGGTGATGCCGTGCATAATTTATTTATATTGTGAGGAAGAGATTAAAAGCACGAAGGGTGATGTCGTGCAGTCTTATTTGTTATTTGGTGAGGTTGAGAGTAAAAGCACGAAGGGTGATGCCGTGCAATTTTCCTTGTTGTCTTAATTGCTCAATTCGTTTAAGGATTTCCGATTTAATTATGTCTTTTCATTATTCTCACTCCTTATGTTGTATTTTCCCCTCCCATTATTTCTGCGTTATTTCTTATTTACTGTTGTTGCCACTAGCATGACTATATTGTTCAGGTTATATGTGGGTGTCTTGTCCTAGCCTCATCACTACTTCGCCAAGGTTAGGCTCGATACTTACCAGTATATAGGGTCGGTTGTACTGATACTGCACTCTGTACTTTCTGTGCAGATTTTGATACCGGCTCAGGTTGATCGAGATTTTCTACTGGTTTGCTGTCCGGAGACTCAAGATAGATCTGTCGATGTTCACAGACCTTGAAGTCTCCGTCTATCCTTTATGTCTTACTATTTTCTTTCATTCAGATAGTTGTATTTCTTTCAGACTATTACTTGTTGTAAATTCTAGAATGCTCGTGAATTGTGACTCCAGATCCGGGTGGTAGTAGTTAATACAGATTTATGATATTCCGCACTGGTTATATTTTATTGTAGTTAATTATTGGTAATTACCGAATGGAAATAAGGAATTGAAAAATGATTCTCTAAAGTTGACTTGCCTAGCAAGTGAAATGTTAGGCGCCATCACGATCCCGTCGATGGAAAATTTCGGATCGTGACAATAAATTAAGAGGCATGACTAGTAAAATGTTCTTCTATCTCTAGTCATTTTAAATCTCACCTAAAATATTATTTTTCACGTTTGCAATTATCATATATATACTAGCCAGTCAATGTTAGCCGACATTTGGAAGAAGAATCGTAAAGTGACTTGCTAATTGCCATCACACTGGTCTAGCAGACCGATTATTTCAATTATTAATTATTACTCCAGCAGTCAAATGAAGGAGAGCCTTAGCAATAGTACAATTGTCTTCATATGACTTATATGATCACGAGTTTAAGTTATAGAAACAGTCATTAATACTTGTATTAGATCAAACTATATGCATCACACATTTTGTGATACGGCCTTTCCCTGAATCTTTGGTGAACGCAGAATGCCTTATACACAGGATTACCTTATCTTTTACTCCATCAGTCAACTTGCACTAAGAACAAAGGTCAACCCATTAAAACTATTGTTAAAAGACTGGTTTGGGAGGCATCAACTTTCTTTAGTAGTTGAGCTAATTATAAGTAGTTGTTGGCGGCCTTCCCTTTTCACACCAGGAATGGCAGGCGGTGCGGGTGCGGGGCGAGTTTTGTTTAAACCCGCATAATTTCAACCCGCTTTGTCCCGCTCCATACTCCACCCGCGTTCACCCGCCTCGCAAATTCTTTAAAAAGAAAATCTCCCTGTTTTGTTTTTGTTTTTTTGCCAGTAGTTGCATCATATAAAGATACCACAAACATCTGCATAACATCTTAATTTTGCATAACCGAGAGACTTTCAACATAAAGGATAATTAATAACAAATCATCTACTAATCCATGATCTAGAATAAAACATTAAAACTTTATTTTTATTCATCTTCGTCTTCGTCTTCCTCTTCCTTGGACAACTTAGTCACCTGAAATTAATTAACACAATGCAACATTAGACACTGTATATATTCTTTTTAATTAACACAATGCATCATTAGGTACTGTATATATTCTTAAACGAAGAGCTACTTCACAAATTAGAAAAACAATTTGAAAAAAAAAAGAAGAAAAGGAAAGGAAAACAATGAACTGACGAAATGCAAAAGCTCACAATTTATATGTGTTTTAGAAAGTTTTTATCCCAATTCCACCCTTAATGTTCGACGAAGAAATACAATCATGAAAAATTAAATCTCCAACCCATTGC